>NW_026892550.1:4440000-5126666 GCF_033815535.1 Pezoporus flaviventris | reverse complement strand
TCGAATGGCTCTTGCTGGTCAGAGCCTATGGGGCTTCTGTCTTTCTGTCATTTTATGTGTCATGCAGACAACTGAAACCCACAGCAATAAAAACTTCACAGTACAACAAACTCCCATGTGGCTGATGTATGCCACATGGAGTATTCTGTTTGTTACTGGTCACACTTGGAAATTATTCAGTTGCTTTTTGCCACCCAGTCCCACTTCTTTCCCAGCAGCTTTATTTGCATTTGAAGTCCAGTGTGTTTTTTGGGAAAAAGATGAGGCATTTCTCTTGGGTGAGGTAACAAATGTCATTGGAGAGCATAACCAGATTTTGCAGATAAACAGTTCCTTCATCTTTGATTTTCCTGCTTCATTTTCCAGGCTTTGGACCCTTAATGTTTGTGGCAACACAGATGTACATAAAGTAAGTAAAAGCCAATCAAAAGATACTGCTTTTCTTTAATAATATTTTAAAGCCAGCGCGGTGCATGATATTTTTCCATGACCTAAGGGTCCACCACATACAAAAATATTTATCATGTCTTTCATACAAACTACCCTGCAAAGAATAGCTTGTGCTGTTACAAAGGAGAACGTATGTAAGAATAACATGTAGCTACTAACAGGTCTCGGGAGACAGGTCAAAATACTTTCTGTTTGTTGGGTTTGTTTTGTTTTGTTTTCCCTTATAGTTTTGATGCAGGCAGTGATTTTAGTAAACTGAGCCCAAATGTATTCTCAGCTGGGGAGAAAGGACTGATTGATGGTGGTAAAATATTAAACTGCTCAAGGTCTGTGCTTCACAGTACATAAAACCAGTCACATCAGCTCATGTTTCACTTTTTATGTCTTTTCTATGAAAAAGACACAAAAAACCCCTGATAAGCATAGCCCAAAGCTTCACCAAGCTGCCTGTACAACCAGCCTCCTCGGAGTGCGATTACTTACACATTTATCATAAGAAAAAGACACTTTTAGATAGCATGGCTGTAAGGGGTCAGAATGCAAATTGGGTGTGAGTTTGTTCTAATGGTGTGAAGCATGGCTCCTACACAGCTCCCCACATTAAGGCAACGGGTGCTGACATCTAATTGCATCAGCAGGCTTATGGCTTCTAGGGGCCAATACAGTCACCAAAAACCATCAGGGGCTCTTTGGCTTCAAGCCTCATTGAAATGGACACACTTCATGCTTATGGATGAAGACATGCACAGACATGTTGGTTAAGAGCAAGACAGGTAGCTGAGGAGGTGCTGAGGATTGTAACTGAGCTAAGGTTTAAATAACAATACTCTACATTCCTAACACTACTGCAGCTTTGCATTAATCTGTTTGCTCTTGCTTACACTGTCACTAAAAGAGAGTAGGAGTAGAAGCAGGGTCTCTGGCTCCAGTCTTCCCTGGTTAAGCCAGGCTCTGGAAATGGTGTGCATTGACCTCTAGATTTCACATGAAAAGTTTGGTCCTGAGGGCACATTCATGCCACAGATCTGCTCTTTGCAATCCTTGCTGAGCTAAGCTCAGAGGTACAGATTCCTCCTTTCCTTCCCTATTGATCCAGGTGTATTTTGAATGCCAAGACATTAAAAGCATTTCTAGCTTTGCGAAGATCCATATGGGAAGGAGATTTCTCCCTGGCTGAGAGCAATCACACTGTTTGCCTGGCTTGTGTCAGCAACGTTTTGTGCTTGGCCTGGCAGCTGGACCAGCAAGTGATGCCAAACCAGTTTTAATCACTACACTCAGAAACACTAAAGGACAATGCCCTCCACTGGGAACAATGGCCAGAGCTTGACAGCTATTACTCACAAAAGCTCCTGGGCTCTGGTACACCCAGCACTTGTTGGCACTTTAAGTAATGCAGAGGCATTAAGTTGTCCTCCAGTTTTTAGGGTCATGGTGAATTTAATTAACCACAAATGAAGATGAACTCATAGAAGCTCTACCAAAATACTCACCAGCAGCATTCCAGCCAGCGTGTTTCATGCACTGTGTTTAATACAACCTTACACCATCTTGCAAGCTATGGGGAGGACATAGGCACTCCCATGTTAAGGTGCTTTTAGATGAGAACAGTTAGTGGATGGCTTCTTAGCCATGTCTCAGTGGTCCTGGAAGGCAGGCAGGGATGTGTGCAGCACTTTTATTGTTGATGAAGACATTTGTAACTGGAGAGAGTCAGATTAAGGTTACAAGATGCAAACACAGAATAATGACAAGATTAAGTTCTCCAGCACATGCTGCTTGAGCTTTTATGAATTACAAGCTAGAAGGGGGCTCTCAATAGCTGCAAATTGACAGTTTGCTAGACAAAGTGATGCTGGGATGTCACATACATCTGATAAAATACACTCAGCTTTGTCATTTCTCCTTCAGAAGACTGATCAGGGGAACTTATTTATTGTAACATATTACTTGAATTACCATAATTTTATCCACAAACCAGGATGTAATTGTGAAAGGCACAATTTGAGACCTATAGTACAAGAGCTGGTTTTATTCTCAAATGATTCACATCACAATGGATCCCACCTCCCAGATAGAAGTCCCCAGGGGAGGACATGGTAAGGGATCTCTTGCAAAAGCATAGGCAGAGGTACTAAAATGTAGTCAAGTGGGGAAGTGCAGTGAAGTGGGAAGCTGACAAAGAGCTATGTGCCCTCATGCTGTAGCCTCCTCACTCAAAATGGTACCTCTCTTGGATGCAGGTAATTACTTGCAATTACCACCAATGTGAGCTGAAATCACTTTCTCCTCTCAGCCTTTCTAGTTTGTTTTTTGGATGGTTGGTTGGGTTTTGTTTTGTTTTTTCCTTTTTTGGGGGGAGTTTCTTTGCTCTATGTTTGTTTGTTTATTTGTTTTAAATTCAGGCCAAAACTAATAGGCAAGATTAGAGCCAGAAATGGAACACAGTCAGATGTTCAGGCTGCCATGGCAATCTACTGAAGATTCTCATCCCTGCCCAGAAATGGGAGGGCATGGATTGAATCTCTTATGCAGGGATTGAGAAAAATTGCATACTCCTCACTTAAAAGCTTTGCTAATTATTCCCCATTGTGAAGAGGAAAGAATCTCAAAAAGGTCACTGGGGTTCATGTACCTTTGCTTATATAAACCATGTTGCTTAGAAATGGCAATGCCTGATTTCAGAAAGCATAGAAAGGAAATAACAGACAACAACTGCTGTTTGTAAAACTGGAAAGGGTAATATAGCCCCATGGACATGTCTGTGTTGGAGCATGGGAATTGAGGGCAATGCAACCCTTGTGGGCAGGAGCTGAGGGGAATCACACCCACCTAGGCCCTGTATGAGCACAAACCTGCTTCTGTTCGCCCGGGTTAGTAACAGGAAAACGATTTAATCTGGAACACCAGAGAACTGCGACGGTGTACAGCCATTTCTCCTGAGGCATTTAGAGTAGAAATTAAGAAAAGTTTAAATACAATTAAAATTAGAAGAAACAGGTATATGACATCTTCTCTGGAACAGGTTTTATGTCAGGAATACAGGGAGATTTCACAGTGTTTTGTTCTTCCCTCAATTTCTAGGGTCCCATGATTTCAATAGTCATTCAAGTTTTGTAACGTTGTCTGAACTAAGCAACTGTTTTGAAAGTTTCCAATACACAAATCACTTATGATTACAAAAGGACCGAGAGCTAGGAGAGAATTGCATCATCAGGGCTTGACATGCAGCCATGGCACTGAGTCCTTACCAAAGGATGCAAGTGATGCTTATAGAAGCACTGCACTGATGGTGTTCTCTGAGAGGTGTTTTCTTTAGCAGAGGTTTCAGAGCAGTTCATGGACCACCTGCCAAAACAACATCTCTAGTGCAGGCCTGGTACCCACAGACTGCTCAGCTCAGTCTCTAGAGGCTTTCTTGTATAACAGACTTTAAACATCTACAGCTCTGGGTCAGCCACGTTGAGCAGAAAGGCCAGTTGCTGTCCCTGATCTTGAATTTCATTCCCATCTTCAGTGCAAGCCACAAACGCACTAAGACTGAGCTCCCTTTCCCACCTTCTTTCAGGAGATAGAGGAAAATTATTTTTTCACCCCCCAGACCCAATCCCTCCTTTTCTCTTGCTTGCACTGCTATTGGTCTTCTTTAATAGCTTCACTTTGCTATAAGCTCAGCTGCCAAGCTGGTTTGGAATGCTGTAACCTTTCGTGTGCCAGGTGGGGGCAGAAGCTCTGCCCCGATTCATGATATAAACACTGGGGACTGCTGGTTTTTGGTTTGGTTGGCTGTTTGTTTTTTTTTTTTCCCAAGAGTTTGTTTTCTGGGGTTTTCTTTTCCTAAACAATGAAGCAAAGTATTCCCAGAGGTGGTGGTGACAGCTGGAAAACTGCCCAGTCATCACTTTAGTGCTTAGTTGGTAGAAGGGCACATTGCCTCAGCTTTGTAAGGGCAAGAGCTTGTCGCACGTCCTCAGGTGATAGCCCTCTCTTGCCTTCCTGGCTTGCATCATCCTGTGGCAGATCTGACATATACAGCCACAGCCAGCCAAACCTGAGTCTTCAGCACATGCATGGTCTGATGATCACAAGGCTGGTCAGGTGAAGGAGTCCTACTCCCTCATACTCTCCTGTCTATGTTGTATGTTCCTGCAGAGGTATTTACTATCTACTATTTAAGAAGTACTTGATATTTATTTACTACTATTTACAGAGGTATTTACTATTACTATTTAAGGTTTGGTGCAGCCTCATCTCTGACAGAGGTGTGCATCTGAATGCTGAAATCACATTTGTTTTGCAAGCAGCTTTTTGAAGCAGGGCTGTTCCTCACACGGCTGGTGCAAATAAGGGCCTTTATATCCACACATGCTTCTTCCCAGACTGGGCAGGACCTGCTTTAAAACTGAGCAGGTTCCAGATTTGCTCTCTGGCATGGAGGTGAGCTCCAGCTCACTGTATGAGAGTAGATGCACGCAGCGGTTGTGCCCTACTTTTAGTATGCAGCTTTTGTGTGAGCAAATAAGGAGTTTTATTTGCTGTGCCTGGTTAGTCCTCCATCTATTTGTGATTTACACTCTCACTCAGAAAGAATCCCATCGAGGCATCCAACTCCCCTGACACAAGACACAGGCAGGGTCCACTTAACTGTTCATCTATTAAAAACCAGGGTCGATCAAGTGCAAATTCAGGGATAGTTTTCCAAGTGCTCAACACCCACAGCTTAGAGTAACTCTTCAGAACTGATCTGCGCTGCTTATTATGCCAATAATAAGGACAGGTTTTCAGCAGACATCAGTCTCCAGTTTGCTGGCTCTCCACTCTGGCCAGTTGTTTTGCTGCTGAAATGAGAACTGAGCAGATCTGAAGATCTAATCTTCAGCAACATTGAAAACTACCACGTTTCAGGGGTTGCACATTGTAGGCATTGCAGTCGTCTGGTGTTTGCCAGACTGCAAGTAACCATGCCAGCAGCTAGCAAGCTGTCAGTTACTAGCGTAAGCTGCAAATCCATCAGTAACTGTTTATATTTCACAAAGGGATGGATAGAGAGAAGATTCATTTCCTTTCCCTTTAAAAAGTGTGTGTGTGTGTGTATGGCAGAGGGTCAAGATGGTTTTAGAGGCAGATTTCTCAGCGGTGTCCTTTATGAAGGTATTCCTCTTGGATTTAACAGCCCCCCACCTTGGCATGGCTCCTGCTCGTGTGGTTGGAGCTGCAGAGGAGGGCTCTTTCCCCAGGCTGAACCTTGCAGTGGGTGCTCTGAACTACACAAACCTACTTCCCAGCACTGGGAACACTGCTGAGGCCTTATCTTCATCCCTCTGACATTTATATGGCTCTGTTGTGCTTCTGGAAAACACGATTCCTTTTCCATACCCAGATCATAAGCCTGGGATACAGGTCCCATAAATATTAATCCACAAGGGGAATGCTAGGGCTGGATCATATCCTTATCCAGCACTGTTTCCACTGGACATGATACCCAGGGTATTAGTTTGTGTCAGAAATTCAGGCCCAAACTCACTTCCAAAGAGTTGTCAACCAGAGAGAAGGGCTCTGTGGGGTGTCTGGTGGTGATCTGCACCAAGTCCCTCTCATTAGGTATGTATGGATAAGCACAGGATGGATGCAGGCACACACATCCATAACACTGTAGGGGAGCATTTCAGAGACCAAACAGCCAAAATGGTAATTTCTGTCATTCCTTCAGCAGTCAAGATCACGGGAAAGGACTCAGACGACTCATCAGTTCTTTGCTGTTGTGTGGTGAGCATATAAAATGCAAAGACGTGCAATGCACCTGGCCCAAAGTATTCAAGCTTCCAGATCTGTAAGCAATGATATTTGCACACTTCCTTCTTCTCTCCAGGGCCAGGAGAAAAAGACATCTTGGAAAACATATGAAGATGTTGTGAGAACAACGGAAACAGCAAGACTTATATGGCCTATGGCAGAGTAATGACTGAGATTTTTGGTTAGAGCTGCTGTTATCATCGCACGTTGTTGTGCTGAGAAAGGGAAATTACAAAGCTGGAAGGGCTGCTGGGAGACTGGTCAGCAATTTATTTTCTGCACTCTCTAGGAAGGTGTGTTTGCTGCTTTTTACTTGTTTGGGACATAACTGAGCAAATAAAGCAGAATCTGAAACGTTTTGTGAGCTCATACAGAAAGGTGATTTTCAAATTAATGCTTTAGGCAGATTAACCATTTTTTAATAAATTAGGGTTTTTCACGCAAGCTTGCACATTCAGCAGAGTACAGGAGTCTTTGTAGTGATTCCTCCTTCCATTAAAGATCTAGTTTTCAACAAAGGAAACAGAGGAGGGGAAGAAAACCAACCCACCCATAAACCTGAAGTTTTTACCTCAACCTTGATGCTGCAGCTGCAACCACCACTGTTTTGCCCCAGATTACTGTCAGGATGCCCCATGGGAATTGTAAGTCAGGTGTTCCAGACCACCTTTCTTCACCTTGGTCCAGGCTGCCGCTCTTCCTGCACACTGCAGCATCCATCCCTCTCCTTGCCCACAAGGATCCTTCTCCTGACATTTCATAACCCTTTTTCTGAGCCCCAGACCTAGGTCTGATCTATACTTGGGCTGCTCCAATCCAGGCTTGGAGAGGGCAGCACAAACCAGAGCATTAACTGGGAAAGGGAGGCAAAAATCAGGTCAATAATTAAGACTGGAGTAACCCCCCCTTGCTCTAGTTGGTTGTGCTGCTCCACAAACACCAACTGTATGGCCTCGGGGCTCTCTTGTATAATGGCAGGCCAACTGGAGTCAATGAGGCAGGCTCCTTTGATCCCAATTTCTCAGCAGCTGTGCAAGTCACAGCCTTTGCTGCTGACTCAGGGTGAATCACTGCATGCTGGTACTAGAGAGCTGCCTGGGAGGGCAGAAATTAAGTTTACGTTCACTTTAAGACCTTATTACACACTGGGAGCAGTGTAAGGAGGCCTTTGCACAACTTGGAGTCAGGTTCATTATATTTGCATCCTGCTATAATATAAATGAGCATTATTTGAGCATAGTCATTATTTGGAAGAAATGACAATAAATAAAGGTACCAAATTTGTAATTAAGGGCCAGCAAGCTAGTTAATTAATCTTATATCTAATTAGCCAACAATAAATTACCCAAGCAGGACTATAAATCTATTCAGTGAGCTCCAACAACTGCATACATAAAGACCTGCCCCGTGCTGTTGGGAGCTCTTGATGCCATTGGGCTGCCCTTTGTCTCCTGGGCTGCCCTGCTGCCCCACCTTCAGGGCTTCTGTCTGGTTGAAAGCTGCTTTGGGCAGAGATCATGTCTTTGAAGTGGCTTAGATCCTCCTAGCACAAAGTTTTGGGCCCTCATGAAAGTAATTAATTTCACTGAAATTTAGTGCAGGGTGAATAGTGTGTTTAGCCCGAATTGCTGGTCTCAGTAAGCAGCTTTAAAGCTCCTTTTTTAGGTGGTAGTTATTAAGGTCATGTGCTGTGCAAATGGCAAGGATGACCAGCTTTTATACAGGCAGATCGTGCTCAGAAAACCATTGCAGAGCTGTTTTTTAACAGGTTGATGTCTCTTTCATTGGAATTACAGGCTCCACAGTATGATATATACCGTGAGTTGTGAGTTCTGAAATGTTTTTGGTGTTTTTTTTTGAGGCAAGCTCTACAGGGCTACACTTAGCAGGAAGGCAAGACCAGGCAACGCAACTAAACGTCACAGATGTGCAGATTTTTTCAAGTAGCTCCTAAAGCTTATTTTCACAGGAGCTGCCAAATCAAACAGGGATTTGTGACTGCAGTTGAGTTAAGGGGCATAAAAAGTACATGATGTCTTTATGAAAATTACAGCGTCTTGGCTGTGGTTGGCTTAACGGTCAGCTTTATACAAAATGCTGTGCCACAGCCAAGTTGTGTCCCCAGGCTCTGTGTTAAAACATACACAGCAAACAATGAGAAGAGATAAAGCCTGTCCCAAGAGCTTCACGCATGACAACAAATGTGTTTAATGGCAGCTTTCCTTATCCTACTAAAGACTGCAGGATGCATGCAGCCCTGAAAGGAGAGCACACACCCACTTGGGTGAAGGCTTGGCTCTGGCCATTGGCTCCCACAAAGCCCTTCTTGTCCATTACTGCTTCTCTCTTCTGATGACTGCAGGCCAGTGTCTCAGCTGGTGCAGAAGATTCCCTGCAATTACTGGGTTTCACTGATTGATTGATTCCAGTTGAGACTATGAGCTGCTGAACATGATCTTCCCTGGCAGAAATGAATATGTGCACCAGCAAAACTCAACTGTACAACTCTTAAAGTCTCCTCAAAAAAGACTCGCAGAAATCAATAAATGATGTGTTTTATTAGGCAGCTTTAGAAAGACACAAAGGGAGATTGCCTTTAGCTGCCCCACCCTCTGACTGTCTGAGAGAAGACCTAGGAACCGCGTCAACAGACCAGTCTTTTGGGTGCTATCAATGGATGCATATCTACTAACTTCAATTTTCTCTGGCAAAAAACTGAGGCCCTTACAGCAAATGCATTTGAGGGCATTATACATCTCACAATTTGCAAAGGTGTTCATGACTATTTATTTACAAAGCTTTCCTACCACGGAAGTGGTGTGTAGAAGCAGAGCTTTGCCAATGCCTAGAAAATCCCTGCACCAAAGTAACTTTGCACAAGAGTAGTATAATACAGAGTAAACAAAGTGTGGCATGAGGCCATGGAGATAAATATTTCCAAAAGAGGTATCTTTGTGGGGAGACATGGAATAAGATGGTATGAAAGAAGACATAAAACTAGAACAAGCGTAAGGAAGAGGAACCAAAATCCTTCCTTGATTTATTCCCAATATTTCAAGGAGATATTTTGAAATGATGGGGTAAGTTTGAAGAGCAGGAGATCAAAAATAATCCAGGTTCTTCTTTCTGAGATGATGTTTTCTGTTGCTTGTTTTAAACAAAACCTGCATCTTGCACAATGGTGTGACTTCAGGGCAGACCTTTGAGAACAACATAAAATAGCAAACGAGCCAGAGCATGGTGAAAATGAAGAACATGGAGTACCCGCAAACGGCTCAGAGGAAAGCTGATCAGAGCAGAGAGGTTGCAAAGAAGGTGCAAAAGGGAACCAAGAAAGGGAAAAACCCCAGAGAAACAGAAAAGCTTACTAAAAAAGTATATTTTAGGCAAAAGGCAAGGTGAGTGGAGCCCAGTGGATATTTGCATTGCCACTGTCCTCTTCTAAGTCCTCTTACTCTACCTGTCCTTAGCAATAGGAGTGATCAGAAAGCTCCTACTATGTCTTCAAGAGTAAATTCAAAGAAATATGCTTTCCAACAATGCATTTTGTGATCAGCTCTCCTCACCTGGTGAACTAAAATCTGCTTCCACCAACTATCACCCAAAAAATGAAGGCCAAATTTCGCCAATCTAGGATCCTACGGATAAACAAAGCCTCCTTGAGAACATCAGCCATCCAGCAGTTGTGAGAGTATCCTTTTCCCAAAATAACCGTATCACATCTTTGCTTGTTCTTGAAATCGTATGCGAACCAGCCCTTTTGGAAATTCTTGGGATGCTTGGTTATGCTTTGTTTGCCCTCAAATTGGAAGAAAGAAGAGTGGAATTCTAGCTGAGACAAAAGTACAGGGACTAGACTTCCCCATTCATGGTTTTCATCCCAATTTGGCAGATTCAAGGCATTTAGATAGACCTCTGGAAAACAATCTGATATGAAACTAAAGCTGTGATGAATTCACTGAATCTCTTCCCAGTCTCATGGGTCTAGCACTTCAGCCCTGGGTATCAATTCTTAGGGTCAACTCTAATTCCTCCACTTTTAGAGTCAACCCATTCCCACTCTGCCTCTCCATCTAAACACTTTAACCCTCTTTGGGAATATCACACTTTTCTCAGAGGCATGTATTGCTTATGGAGATTTTCTCTGACTAGTTATAAGACTGTAACAAATGGAAACCTACATGCTGTTTTACTGTTTTAGGAGGCACAATTTATTTGCTTCCTTAAGAAAACAAATGCTGACATATCACTTCATTTATCCAGAGTTTGGAACACTGAAATCTGCTGTAATCATTCTTTTTTTGCCCACTTTCAGAAATATTTTGCAATACATACACCTACTCATTAGATTTCAAAAAAAAATCTCCAAACTCACCCACTTGCTGCATTAAAAAAGGCCCATTTCAGTCCAAATCCACAACATGATAACAGGCTTTTAAACAAATAAGCACATTTCTTAAAAAGAATCCATATCTGCTAAATCACTTGTACAGCAGTGTGGTAAATCAGCCCACAGACTAAGTGATACTTGATAGAATAGACTAGCTGGATAGAAAAGCTTAAGTTTCTTATATGCAGCCAGCACTAATGTTTGCAAAGCCAAGTTTTGCTATTTAACATTTTGAATGTGATCTCTAGTTTGACTTTCTTGCTGCTGCAAGCACCTCATGTCAGCATTCCTTGGAGTCTGCATAATGTACATATAGGCTGATCTTTAACCTCTGTGTCATCACCCAGACCAAAATCAATAGAGGGATATGACAGTGGCAGGACCATTTGCCCATAGTAGTTCCAACAGACAGATGGGCTGTTGTATGATTGTGGGGCCAAAGAAATTTGGAGTCTGTTGAGGGGGGGGTATTTTCTTAGAGTGCGAAATGAAGCTCTCAGAAACTGGGTGCAGAAGGAGGTGAGTTCAGCTTCAGTATCAGCTTCAGTGTCAGTACAGTACTGCAGGCACTATAATCTTCTCACCTTGAGGCATGGGGAGAAGGTTGCCTGCCTTTGGGCTTTGCTGTCTTTTTATTGTACAAATTCCCCCAAGATCCACATAAATATCACTGTATCTCTTGCACTAAACCAACTCCTGAATAATAAAAGGACTGCATATTCCCAGTCTGAATGCAGACTGGGATGGGCAGCTGTACACTAAATTATCTCAGATGATCGGTGGGCGGAGGAGACATAAAATGGGACTCCCAATGACACAGCTGCATGCGAGGTCATTGTCCAGCATTTGGATGTGGATATCTCAAAATATCATCTGCTTGCCAAATTTGAAGTCTTTGTGGTCCTCAGGCATCAGGAGAGATACACAGGTGGGAGTCCCAGTATTTGATCGAGTGGAGGTGCTTGGAAGGACTTTCAGAGCCTGTGCAATGCCAACACCAGGGAACAGTAACTTCACTTCTCCTTGCGCCTGGACAGTGCTGCAGACCGTTGCATTTTCCTATGCTCTGGTTGTCCTGGCTCAAATATTCTGCTGAGTCTGGGGTCCCAGTGCCCTTCCTCTCCTCTTATGGGGGCTGTAGAGACTGAAGCGCAAAGATTGACAAAGCAGCCTGGTTGGAGCACTATTGCCATTTCGCTCGCTCTGTGTTTCTTCTTTCATGCCCACAGTGGTCCATGATGGAAAATCAGGCAGACATGTTCAATTGTAAAAATAATACATTTTCAGTTCACATTTTCCCAAATTCTTCCCCCAACCGCCCCCCTGGCAGTGTATAACTCTTTATAATACAGCCTAGCTAATATTCCCCTTTCATTAAATACTAGCACAACACCTTAGAAAGATGGGATGAAAAAGGCAGACTGCACTTTAGGAATACACCACTATTCCCAGGCAAACTGATCTTAAAAAAAATATGGTAATGAAATCAATATGTATTATTACACATAATGAAGCAAAATGTATATTTTTACATATTAACTCTATTTGCTTTTACTCTTTACGTGGAGTCATAAAAATATTTATTTTTGTGCTTAGAATAACAAAATGAAAGCTCAGTGTTCAGGCTTTATCTGGCTGGCACTTATTATTCCCATATGTTAAGGCAACAACCAGATTGCTCTGCCAGTTAATTCTGTGACTCTTTCTCCACCTTTTCATCTGATCCAGCAAAGATTATTTTCTTTGCAGCTATTATTGCAAAGAGGTGACCGATTGCCACTGGGCAGAGAGTTAAAAATGAAAGGATCAATTAAGTTTATTCTTCTTGTGAAAAAAAAATGCACGTTTCCTCAGAACATTAAATTCCATCTGAGGGAATAAAGATGGTTCCAATATTTTAAACAAGACTCCCTGTTTTCAATAGCAAAGCTGTATTTGGACTTCTACTCCACCGAGAAGTCCCACTCCCAGCCCTGCTCACTGAAAGTGATGGCAGAATGTCCTGTTGATTCTAATGGAGCAGGGACCAAAGGCAACAGGGAAAGCCTGAAGTATGAGCTTGATCTACTTGAAAATGTCTCTGCTCATTGCAGGAGGGTTGGACTAGGTGACCTTTGAAGGTCCTTTCCAACCCCAAGATATTCTATGGTTCTATAATTTCATAAAGTTTTTAAAATCAAGCTTTTTATGTGTGAATCATCTAGCATTTATGTCTCCAAGGTGGTTTTGCACTATGTTTTGTCTGAACGCGCTACTAATTCATAGTGAGCTTTTGAAGACACATCACCACCCCCACCAAGAAGTTTGCTGGAGCCAGAGAGCAGGTTCTGCAGAGCAGTTATAGGAAAGAGGAACATATGGTCCGTCATGATCGGAATTAAAGAGCACACTCCTTCTCTTTCCTTCCTTTCCCTTCCCAAGACACAACATATCACACTGAGTCTTTGCATGCCTGCAACCTGTCAGGAACAAAATGATTACACACTACCCATAAAAATGAGTGAGTCTTCATTACCCTTTACAGGCAATTGACTACAGCTAACAGAAGCTACAGAATTATGTCTGTAGCTCAGTCACAAACCCCTTCCTGGCAGTGTTACGCTAAGCTCCATGACACTGCACTTGGATACTTACCATGGCTTGTACTGCTGGTGCAAAGCCAGACCAGACATTTCGGCCCATCACCATGACAGAGGTAGTGTAGTATTTGTGTTGAAAGTCTGAAGCCTTTATTTCTTCTCTTGAGACCTATGATAGTCACCACAGCAGCACCTGGAATGCTTCTCAGCTTCCATGGCCAGAAGCACCAACACTTGGCTTACTGCCTGATGGAATGAGACATGGGCATGCACCGGTGCCCACCACCATGAATTATCCATAGGGCTGGAAGGAGCCCCTGGTGTACACTGACCAGATCCCTAAGCCCACATTTGAGGGTCATGGCTATGGAACGTATGGCTACAGGCTCATACCCTCCCCTCATCCCAGCCATCATCCTGAGGAGTTTACTGGACAGATGGAGCAGGAAAATCAACAATGTCAATGTGTAAATGGTTATGGACCAAGGGGAAAGACCAAGGTCTTTCCAAGATTTCCCAGACCTCCATAGACTCCTTCATGGAGCCCCCTCTCAACATGTGCAGGTGGGCAGAAGAGGAGCACTGCAGCCCAGCGGCCATGCAGACACCAACTGCAAGCAGAAATTGCCTGTTCATTTTCAGCAGTGCCTCTACAACACGAGTACTGGGGATATACGGAGCAAGCTGGAGTCAGCAGGTGAGAAAGGGACAGACAGGGGATGGATTTCATGGGAAACAGAGCAAGCAAAACGCTTCTCTTGGGAAGTTGTCCTAGTCACTGATAATTAAGATAGGATACTTCAGATGTTAACAGGATACCACAGGATCCTGGGAAAACAGCACAGTTTCTCCGCTGCAGGACTGTTCGTTCACAGGATAGCTTTAATTCCTCATTATCAGGTTATTACAGAAAGTTTCTGTACTGCTAGAGCTCCACTGATCAGCAGTGTGAGACTTTAAATAGCTGCAGCTGCTCAGGCAGAATCAGGTATCTTGACATAATGGGTTCTTATGTACATATTTCATTCTCTTCCCCTGATGGAGTAACTAGAGCAACATAAGCAACTTTGTATTGACATAATTCGTGCCCATTGGGGGTGTTATATCGTATTAGAGAGATTTAGATGGTTAATGTGATAAAAATTGTGGATAAGGAAGCTAGGAGGATCTTGAATTAGTTATTTTACTCCTTGCACTCTACATGACTCACAGCAACTCAACCTTGTAAGAATAACAGAGTATAAATTGGCCAGGACTAAGCCTCTTTGCAGTACAGATCAGTTTTTAACTACCTGCATGCTCAAGCCTTCCACCCACAGAAATCTTGTACAAGAATAACAGGTTTGCTCCTAAGTAATGTATCATCTACTGCAAGCACCACATATATGACAAACTTGCCAAAGGAAAGCAGTGATTCTGGATTCTTTTATACTTAATGCCAGGCCTGAGAAAACTTATAAGGTATCTTCAATGGGAACTACTATTTGTAAGGAAAAGAGTGATAAGGGTGCAACCTCTGAAAGATATAGATTGTTCTGCAGAGGCCCATTTTCTTATCCTCAGGACATTCCTGGGGAAGAGAAAAGAGTACAAAACAAAAGTGCTGAGGAAGAAGGAAAGAGATCTAACTGCCAATAGGGAATGATGAACAGAAAGGGTGAGAAAGGACAGTCTTGGAAAGGAGCTAGAGAGTAGAAGACAACAAAGGGGGGGAAAAACTGAGGAAGGCGAGGGGGAGGGGATAGGGAGAGGGGAATGTGTGAAACAAAGGTGAAAGAAAGGAAAGGAGAAATGAAAGTGAGAAGGGAAGAAAAGGCACGGTCCAGTGCTGCGATGAGCACGTTCAGTTCCTATTTTATTTATGCATTTATATTCCAGTCAGTGTTCAGTAGGTGTCTCTAAAGGTTGTGATTTATTATAATTTTCCCTTTTCAGCCCTGCGGAGGAAGGGGCAAAGGCCAGGAGGGGGCTGGATTCTTTGCCTAGGGCACGGCTGCTCCTCAGGCTGGCCCTGAATTCAGAAAAGTGCTAATGCTCCCTGGAGCTGGAATGCAATTAATTTTCTATGGCACAATGTTCCAAACAGAACATATTTGGGGAGGCTCAGGTTTGTGATTCTAGGCTACCCTCAGCCTATCTGTGCAAACTGGAGCTGCAACACCAGCTTGTCCACATCAGGTTATTATTCAACACTTGGAAAACCAGCACTGTTGGGATTTTTGACCTGAGAATGTTTGTTTGCATGGCATTTCTTTAAGTAAAGAGAGTGAGTATCTCATTTTACCCACGTAAGTACAGCCTGGCCAGAGTCCACTCGAGTCTGCAGCAGAATCTCCTCTGACTTATCTCCCACTGCCTTTTTTGTTTTTCATTTCTATCTAAACTTTGTAAAGGTCAGATTTGGGGATCTTTTTTAACAGACACGGAGCAGAGACACTGGATGATTTAGGGTAATCAGTTTAAAACCACATGTGACGCATAGCCGTAGCAGCATACTTTTTCCATGACAGCTTGTGTGTCACAGGGACATTTGTCACTGATCACTCAATTATCCACAAATTACAGCTTGACTTCATTTACACCATTTCCTCGTAAAAATCAGGCAGCCTTCCGAAGCCAATAGACCCCATCTCCTGTTGCACCATTGCAATCAGCAGGTTATCAATAGCTGAGGAGCATTGAACCCGCACTTATAATTACCTTTGCTTTAAGACACTTTGCTCCTGTCTCACAGCAATGCCAATGCTTTTTGGCTGCTACATGCTTCAAAAAGATTCAGAATTTTATAATCAGAAAATTTTTCATCAGTGGCCAGAATTTTTGAAAGGAAATTTAAAAAAAGATTTCACTTTTCCCCCTCCGCCTCCTTTAATGTCTCTCTCGAAAGCTGGAAATCTCGTCCTTACACACATCTCTCACCTGCACTGCTGGTGCAGCTATTCTCAAGGTGCTGGGGAATGAATGGGGGCATAAGAGGGTATCAGGGTTGTCCTAGGTAACACAGAGGTTATACCAGCTTATGTGTGTCAGCACCTTTGGTAAAACTAGAGTTGTGAGGGTCACAGGTAGGTCCAGTCTTTGCATTGTGCTCTGTCATGGTTGGAGCTTGCTTTGAGGTTCCTGGAAACCTGAAATAGATAGGCAGATATTTCCAGAGCCTTTTGCATGTTCTTTGACCACTTTATGTCATAAATGAAATAAACCAACTCAGTCTCTAAAAAGTACAGGCATGAATCTTTTCCCCAGTGCAAGAGGGCAAGCAAAGCCTTGTGAACTACTTTCAGTGAGAGTAATGCCTCCAAAGGAGCAATGCCCTTATATTGGGAGCTCGGTCCGAAACTTTTCCAAAGCAGCAACCAGTACCAGAGAACAAGCTGTCAGCTCTGGACACCCATGCCACCTTTTGCTGACTCAATTTGAACAGAGAACAAACGACCGATTCAGGACTCAGCCTATTGCAACCTCCCTTGTTTAAGAAATAATTGAATATGGTTGTACCAGGGAAGTATGACTTCATGGTGTTTGAATAAGATACGTTACCCAGTGGAGGCTGATGGAAAGAAGATAAAATATGCTGAAGATTATATATTTAGACTATTGTCCTGTAGGTGAAATATTATTTCCTTGTGAGTCAGTGACTTCGTTTGTGGATCAATACCACGGTACGGAGGCAGTATCTTTGCACATAGTGCAGTTTCCCCTTGGTTGACTCCTCAGGAGAGAGGATTTGAATAATCTCTTTGCTGGCGCAAACATGCTGGCAAAAGCAGGATCTCCCAAACTGCACTCCCTGATTCACTGGTGATGCAAGTGCTGCTTTGAGGGAGGTGTAGCAGAAATCAGGGGTTTAGTTTGGGGAAGATGTGCACAAGGAGGATGGGAAAAGTATCCTCATCTGGGAAGCTGGATCCTCATCAGGATCAAACCTGATCCTCACAGGGACACCCTTTGCTTTTTCTCTCACTGTCACTCGAGCACACGCAAGGATGAAACCCAGGTCTGCACTGTTGCCCTCTGCTATCTATATTAGAGCTGCTTAAATGGGGAACAGCAAAAATCGCCCCTCAAATCCAAATGGTGCGAAGCTTTGCAACTTGGGAAATCCAGCCTGTTCTCTTCCTACCACCACTGCACCGCAAGAAGGCGACAAGGCAAAGTGTTAGATGGAGACACCTTCCTATCCTCTACCAAGCAGTGTGCAACAGGTTGCAAAACCCTTTGGACAACTGGTAAACCAGCAAACATCATTTTTTCCCCTTTTGTCTACAAGATCAGGCTCAAAAGGCCAGTAGGTGAGCCAGCCCCATCCCTCCCTGCTTTCCCTATGTGGGAATAGCTTTTTCTGTACTGGTTTGCAGATCAGGCTATACTCTTTTCTAGCCCAGGGAAGGGGGCCAGCAGGTTTCCTGTGTTTTGGTTCCAGTTGGCAACCTGGCGATGCCCACTGAAGTACCAGAGCAGGTCTGAGCTGTTGCTGATCTAAAGAGACTACCCTGCTAAAAGCAGGTGATCCATAGTGGAGGTTTGGGGTTGGCTTCAGGGAGGGTGGATGGCTAATTGTTAACACACAGCTGTTTTCTCTGGCTCAGCTTGGGTTTTGGGCCTGAAGGTGCACAGCGCATGGTATCATCTGCAGGGTGAGTGCAAATGCTCTGAAAGAAGCAAAGGAAGTCAGGCAGGGAGCCTCCATAAATCCATCAGAAAGTTAAATACTGTAAAATCTCCACGTTGTTTACCAGCTGTGCCTACAATGAAGATAGAAATAATCCCGGTAAAACACGACCTTTGATCAGCAAGGTGGAGAAATGAGGCCAAGCAGGTTTTTGCTTGGCTGAAACCATAAGCTGGGGATGGACAGAAATAACATTCTCTTCCAAAAATGTATTAACCTGAGGACTGCACAGAAAGCTGCTCTTCAGCAGCCTGCAGTGAGCTTGCTGCACTTGCAAACCTTCCTTCCACTGAGTGCTGCATGCAGAGGGCAGGGAGAAGCACATACACAGAGAACAGGAGTGACTGCCAGCTCCATGAGCTGCGTTTTGATGCTTGAATTGTATCACAAGGCATGCTTTTGGTGGGTCTTTTCTATGTGACCTTGGGGAGCCCCTTCTATGGGTTCAGACTGGGTTATGTTCACCTGCAAAACGGCTGTGATAACGTGCCCTGTTCACAATGTGCAGATGGGAGGGTGTTGCAGGGTGTCACTGCTGGTACAAGCAGCTGCAGGTGCAGGTCTGCATGCTCATGTTGTCTGTCTTTGCATGAGGGGTTATGATGTTGCCCTGGTGCTCATCCTGAGCATGGTTTGTGAGCCTCGATGGTGTCTGGGTAAAGAGAGACAGAGACACAGGCAGTGAGGGTGGGCACCCTGTGCTTTGGAGGGGAAAAGAGTTTAGCCCGATGAAAACAGACCCTGGCTCTTTTTATTTACAGCAGTGATACGTCCTTCTGAGGCCAGCACCAGCCCACGTAACCAATGGTGTCCCATCAGCACCCTGAGCTCAGCCTGAGGTTACGGTGCTGGATCTTGGTGCCCTCCAAACCCTGTATTAGCACTGTTGAGGTCCAGGCTGGCCTGAGGGAGAAATGAAGCTGTTGTGCTCATCTATAATTAACGGGTAAAAAGATCCTCAGAAGAACTTGTAATAAGGAGAAAATGCTGCCACAGAAAATGGCATAGACAGCTAGTCAGAAAGTTTGGATAAGACAGGCAGCCCCAGCCTTCACCCATGTGTGCGGGCTATTGACCTCAGCAAAGGCATCCCAGTCTGAAATAGGTGAAGAAGAGATCACACCCTCTATGGGTATTATTTCTCATGTGATGATAAAGTTTCCCAGACACCAAACTTCCCCGCAAGCAGCAGTTTAGTAGGGTCCGGAGGCACATGAGCACTCAGAGGGTTAAATCAGCAAATGAGTGACATGATTTTATGTCTGTGGGCGGTTTGTTCCAAAGATCAGCTGCTCTCAAAGCAAAAGTAAACTCGCAGTGTTTATTATGAGTCACTTAAGCAAGCAAATTATTACTAGAATCTGATCTGTGGTTATGCGAGTTGGGACCTGAGGTGAAGGTTAATTACTTTTTCCCTCCTTTTTTACTAAAAAAAAAAGAAGGAAAACCTGGTTGAAACCTGTGAGATGTTTTAGGAAGATGCTGCCTGCACTTATATGAGAGCCGCTCATTCTAGGTGCCTCTGGGGGCTCCTGTTGCTCACGGTGCTGCTGAGTTACAGAGGATGTGAAGCTGCTTTTGCACACCAAGGGCTCAGCCCCAAACCCCCTGACATCCCGGAGAGTCCTTTCATTAACTTCAAGGGGGCCGGAGTCCGGCTGTGTGTGAATGGCCGAGGTCTGCAGCGGGCAGTGATGGCCGTGCACAATGCCTGCCCTCCTGCTGCCCTCCTGCTGCCCTCCCGCTGCCCCTGACCTCCCCTCCTCCCAGTGGGATGGTTTAGCTGGTAATTGCTGTGGGCTTTTTCTCAGGGCAGCACCTCCTATGTAACCAGTGCTGGGATGCTGGGGTCTCCTAAGGGACCGAGAGCACAAAAGCAGATTGGGAGCTGAGAGGGGAGAGCAGGCCATTTCCTTCTCTTCCCCCTTGCAGTTAGTGTATTTCATCCCAGGAGAGGGTCCTCTTCACTGAAAGGAAATAAATAACACCCCCCCCTCCCCCCGAGGACTGAGCCTTTTCCTATCTGGTGCCTGATGGGGTTGGGGCTGCAGGAGCAGGGCACACTGTGCTCTCTCCAGCCAGCTCATTTGGGCATCCTCAGTGAGTGACACCAGCATGGCAGCATGCTGGTTGCTTTGAGTTGCTGTGGCAGCCAACAGCTATTCAAGCTTGTCCTAACACTGACCTGATGTGTGGGTGCTGCACAGGCTTGAAACAGCCAAACGCTCTTGCGGGGTGAAGGTGGCACTGAGAGCGATGCCAGGGCTGCTCCAATATGACAGCAACCTCTCAGCCCTTAATGTGACCAATATGGGTGGGGAGAAGACTGTCTGTAGGCAGAGATGGGTCTGGACACCCATCCAGGGGTTGAAGGGGACCTGACTGTCACCAGCTAGTTCACTGAAGAGGCAGAGAGGCTGTGGTGTTAGGCTGTTATGGTACCACAAGAGAGGGAAGAAGGGAGAGGCCGTATGAGCACATCCCATTGCACAAAAGCTGAAGTTTGATAGATCTGTCCAGACTGCAAAAGCTCACCCAGGGCAGTGCTTTCATGATAAATAAATAAACAACAATAAAACAATGTAGATGCTTTCTGCATAAGGTAATAGAGCACAGGTCTCTTGAGTCAAATCTGGAGGCAGTTTAACAAGGCTCCTCGGAGCAGTGGCTCTGTGTTGCTCTCTGTTTGTAGAGCACCATGGTGCTATTCACATGATTTTTAATGCAATAAAATTACACAATAATGAAATACAATAATAATAAATTAGAACAGAGATGGTTCTCAGCCATACCAAATGAGGAAAGGCAAGGTTTCACTCTTGCAATCCCAACTCATTCCATAACCCTAAGCAGATTGCTGGATTTTTAAAAGCAGCCTTGCTATTTTTTTCCCCTTTCAGTATGCCTTTTTAAGGCACTCTGGAATCAGAGAGCTCTTCACATCTTAACATCCCTGTGCTTTCCTTCCCTCCCTAGCGAAGGCTGCAGAGAGAATTATAACCACCCGGTGCACATGAGAGAATCAGACACCACGATGATAAGTGTAGTATTAAATTGGGGCTTTGCAAGTCATTTTCCTGAGGTCCAGCAGGGACCGCTCAGCAGGAAACAGGCTCCAGGTCTGCCCTGGGAGACAAGGCAAGAAATGTGAGTTCCTGGGAGCACAAAGCTGGTGAAGCAGTGGCTTGCAGCCCCGCTATGGAGCAGCGTGCACCCCTTTGAGCAGCCCTCTTCTCTATGTCCCATGGAGTTACAGCTCTTTACTTTTCCTGCTCGCTTTCTGCCAGCAGCGTAAATTCCTCATTGCGATTGCCGGGAGCAGTGGGGAGCCTGTCAGCTCCCGGATACCATGATCTTCCCATTCAGAGAGGCACTCCCCCGCTCTCCCTCCTCTCCCGCTCCCTAAAATGTCTCTATCTCAAGGAAAAGCAGTTTAGCACATCCAGCAGTCATGTTCAAATTCCAAGGCTAAGCACGCAGCTTGGGAGAGGGAGAAATGAGGGGGGGCAAAAAAAGAGAGAGAAATAAAATCAGGTGCTTCTCAAAAACAATCAACCTGATTCACATGCAGCTCAGCAGCTTTTTTGATGGCTCAATTCCAGATTTCACAGCTATTCAATAGTTCTCTTGTGTAGCTGATCCTTGTCTTAGAATTCAGCACAACTCAATCCATTTTCCCTTTTCTTTCTATAAACACCCCCCTCCTCCTCTTCCCCTCCCTTCATTTTCTTGATTTACATCTCTAGGGAGATGGGAATGTGAGGGAGAAGCTTGTAGCCTTCCTTCCTGGGGGGCCTTGAACTGGTGTCCCCTGTCTCAGGTTCCCATTGTCCTCCCTGCGCAAGCGGCAGCCCCTCTGCACTCCAGCCCTACTCAATTGGAATTTAAATGCTTCATGATTGTTGTCTCACAGAATAGGAAAGTGCTGCATTAAAGAGTAAATTACAGCAGACAAGTAACTGCCTTGGGAAGGAGTGTGAAAGGAGAGATGAGCCCAACACAATGCTGGTTTGCAAAAGAGGGCTTTTTCAAAGATGAAACAATCTTCCTGGGACAGTCTTGTAAGGATAAATATGATGCCTGGATATGGGGCTTTGCCTCAGAGGAACTGCAGCCTGCTCAGCCTGGAGCAGGCCCACAGTGTGCAACTTTAACACAGATATGAATTGTGTCCCAGAGTCATGGCTGTATCTGGGCTTGGCGTTTGGTCTCTGCATCCGGGCAGTTTCACCGGGATCCAAAGCACCAAGCATCGTGCAAGGAAGTGAACAGAAGAGGTTTCCTCTTCCCGTTGTTTTTGCTGCTTTCTAAGCACAGCCAGAGTTTAGAGTTCATTTGTGGCATCTCCCATACATGCTGAGACCACCCCAGAGACTATCATCCTCTCCTTACCCACTCTGTGGTGGTGATCATCCATTGTCTAAGCACTCTAGCTGTGGTATTGAGACCCTTTCCCTCTTCCCTGCTCTGTGAACTGTAGAAAAACAGGATGGAAAGTAAGCCTCCAAGATGTGTCAATAGTTCTAAATACGCTTCTATAAACTTTTATTTGACTTTATACATTTTAGGTCCAAGCTTGTGTTTTTCCATTTAAAACAGACCCACATTCATGGGCCCCAATACTATCTCTGACAACACGCATTGCTCCCTTTCCCTTGTGTTGTGTGGCATTGTATATATATCTCATTGGGGCAAAGAGAAACAAGCCACCTTCTCCAATACCAGTGCCAGGTATCTGTACCAGACTTACTTCTGAGCTGACACAGCATGGAGCTAACTGTGCTCTATACTCCTTAGCATGGTTGTAGCTTACCTTATTTTCTTGCCTGAAGGGCAAAATGTACTTTGTTGGTGGTAGAAAGTGCCCTGTGATTGCTTATAAGTTATAAGGATGCTTCCAGCTACATCCCTCCTCTGTGTAAGGTGGGGTTTCTCCAGCAGAAAGGCAGAAGAGAAAGGAAAACACAAGAAACCTTTAAAATTATGGTTAACGTTCATCCAGAGCATCTGAGGGAGGTGCAAAGATGAATTAGTCTCAGTGGCTCAGCCAGAGTGCCAAGATCTGGAACAGAGACCAGCCACACAAAAAGCGAGCAAACTTCCAGTATTTACCCTTGAGAGATACTGATGGCATCTGTCTCCTTAACATTTTGGTCACTTCTGCAAAGCTTGTCATATTAATGGATGATTGATGAATTAAACCAGACGGGTGGTGTAAAGCAAAGGTCATAGGAGCCCCAGGAAAAGCATTAAAAAATGGCATGTTCACTGAGATCCAAGAAATCAAAAAAGAGATCAGGAGACTTTCTCTCCCCTTTGCTCAACAGCTTATGCCTTTCAAACTGCTTGTTGAAGCAAGGTGCCACGGACACTCACGAGAACAGCTCACAGATATGACTAAGAAAAATACAACACATTGTGCACACAGAGGCAGGCACAGCCTTTTTCCTCTGAGATCAGTCGCACACTTTCCCCCAGGCTGGCTCCGAGTGGCTCCTGTTTAATTACTCCTCTGGAACCACTGTAGCAAAGGCTGTGCCAAGATTTATTTCTTGCTCACTTGAAACTCCATGTAAGAAATGCCCCTTGGCTCAATGTGGACAATTAACGTCTCGGCGCTCAAATACATTTTATAAGGTTGCTGTATTGTTTTAGTTAGTGGCCATTCTGAAACAAGGCTTTTCAAATGACCTTCACCAGGATTCTGCTACCTCACCTTGCGCTTGCATGGTGTGAACCCCAGTATCCCGATACAACTGGTTCAAGGAATGAACGCAGCCTGTTGTTCACAGTTGGTCTGTATTTCATTTGGAAGAGTATCTGCTTTTAAAGCCCACAACCCTGTGCTCTGCAAAGCACATCAGAATTTGCTGAAGTCCCATGGAAGTGACAGCCTTTTGTGCTTCTGAACCCAACTCTACACTTCACCTAAGTCCCCAGCCAGGGAATAACTTAAAAAGCAGCCTTGCTCTAATCAGGTGCTTTAGTCCCTTTGACTCGCTAGGCTCAGCATTGTTGTTGATTCAGAGCCTTGTGGCCCAAACAAAATGCCATTGAAAACAATAGCAAAACTGGGCTTTGGATCAACGCACGCACAGTGTGAAATACTTTGTTCCGAGGGCTTTTGAGGGCACCCAGCGTGGTACCATCAGAGCTCTGGCATCCTATGGGAGGCTTGCAGCTGCCTTGGGGTGTGCCAGCCACCCCACAGACCCACTTCCTTGACCCAGATCACATGGGGCTCTGGTGCAGGGTCACAGGTGAAGAATGTCCTCCAGGGCTTTGGTGAGCCATGCCTCTACCAAGGAGACATGGATCGGAGAGGAGCCAGACACGAGGACAGCTAGGGATGGGGACACTGTAGACAAGCCTTGCTCTGATTCTCCTCAGGCATCTTCTTTTGGCCTCTGCCAGAGATAAGAGACCAGCTCTGGGCTCAGGCTGAATCATGTCTTTTCAGCAGAGCTGTGGCTGTATCCTTCGAGTAGGTGAGACCTGTCTGTGACTTATGAAGGTACAGTGTACAGAGCTGGGACAGAGAGAGAAGAGCAGCAGGATTACAAGCATCAAGATGCCTCTTCCACACACAACACAAGAGCCAAACTCCTCTGCTAACAGAACCTCCAGCTCCCATGCGCTCCTTTTCCTCTCTCACTGTGTCAAAGTGGTCCCTAAGTATCCCTCACCACCATAAAAACCCCATCTCCTCCCAGGTGTGCTCTGCCTTCAACACTTGTCCCATTGCTCCAGTCCTGCAGTAATTCTGCCTGCTAAGAGCAAGCAATTAGCACAGGTGTCAATTAAAACCATCTCTGTCTCCAGATCCCCACTAGCACCAAGAGCACTGGCAAAGAACTGCTGCATCTTCAGCTGTGTCTGCCTCTTCCTTGCAGGCAAATGCAAACACCAGGCTCCCAAGCACCAGCCCTCACTTTGAATTTGTCTGCTTTGGCTGCTTGTCTTCCAACTCTTTAGCATGTCTTGAATGTGGCTTATTGTCTGCTAATAAAGAAAAGAGCATTGCTCTCCAGCAATGGCAGGATCCCAGCTTTCGTGCGCTGCTGCAGAGCCAATCTCTGGATTGGAAAGCAGCTATCACTGGAGGTTTTAAATAAACCAGCGCTCTCCCCCTAAAAACCTCCTGTTATATAATGCTCTCCTTCCTCTCCTTTTAATGAAAACAACCAAGTAACTGTCTATTTTTACCATGGTAGGGATGGATCCAGCAGCCCTAACTTGTACATGCCCGTCTGGAAACCAGTGGGAGCTCTGCCTGCATCGGAAAGCGCTGCAGGACCACGATCAGGAGTGCTCCCTGCTTCGGTCTGAGAGAAAAACAGGGGCCACAATGTAGTACACATTTCGCAAGTGACATTTGGTCTTGGCCAAAATATACATCAGTACTACAGAGGCATATAGTAAAAGGCACATTCCTTTACCACACTGTTACTGTAATAGCCCGGTGCCTCCACATTAATTTGTTCCCAGGAAATTCCATCACCACTATTTCAAGCCTGTGGCTGTTCAAGCCACTTAGGATGATGGGAAATTACCATCGTCAGGAAAATAGAATAATAAAAACAATGATTAAATTTGCCTTCATCCTCAGCCTGCACACCACTATCAATCTCTGGCAAAACCTTTTTCAGCATAGAAGGATTCCAATTATATTCATAATAAAGTATGAAAAATCAGCTGGAGGGGAGGGTTTGGGTTTTTCCTACAAAGTCCAACATAAAAGTAAGACTACCCCCAAAGAAATTCCCACAATGAAATGTTCAGAAATAAGTCTTATTAAAAGTGATACCCTGCTCCAGAAGACCCGACCATAAGCAGTGGAAACATTGCCAGACTGAATCAGACATGGTTGCGCTAGTCCAGTGGTCAGGTTGTCTGGCCATCAGGTCCAAAAGCAACCAGCACTGACTGCTCCTAAAGAAAACAACTGTGGACTGACCTGCTCTGGAAAAAATGTCCTTCTCAGCTTGGTAATTTGACCATCTTAAGCTCGAGGGTTTGTGTCTCTTCCAAAACATGTTGCGGATCCAGGCCTTACTGCTCCAGCAGTTATGGATGTCAACAGTCATGTCCAATGTATCCATAAATAGACATAAATAGACTTGAACTTAACATTGCATAGATCTCCCTGCCAGTGATTTTATATGATGGCAGTTTCACCACTGAATAAATATCTCATTCTACAATAACTTTATTGATTACCAATGAAGCTACTAAAAAACTCACACTGAAGAGATAAAAGATTTTATTCTGCCACATCTAGTTGAGTTTAGAACCAGATAAAAACATGTCTAGTTTGGATTTTCAGATGCAGCACCAAAATACACAGTGTTTTTGTTTAAATTCCCCAATACTGGAGTCTTCATTATATGTGAATAGGTTTTCAGTTCCCAGGGAGTCAAGGTCTTTGTCTTTTCTGTCTACCCTTGGTGTGGTGAGGACCTGCAGCTTGGTACGGCTGCCCAACATCTGACAGCACTTTTTGTGCCATTTTTTGAAACTGCCTCATGGCTGTGGGCAGCAATCTCCATCACCTTGGGGCAGAGCTGTAGAGGTAATTGTGTTTGTAGTTGAGCTAGGGAGGATGAGGACAGGGAGTCATCCATCCATGGATTAGCTCACAGTGAAAATCCTGCAGTGCACCCAGGCTGCAGCTCTCATCATTCACATCAGACAGATGTAGATATGTCTAGGGTTTATGGAGAGTTGAGGCTTCCCCTACAGAGGGTTGCCAGTTGGGAATGTGTCCATGGGCAGCTTTGAGTAACTTGCTGTCCATTTTAGTATTCAACTTAGACTAGTCTAAGCCGCCTCTGGAAGTACCTTTTTTCACCACCTGCCAGCAGAAGCCCCAGCAACTAGTTTAGATTAAGTGTGGGCTTGTAGGTAGATATATGGGAGATAAATCCCATGCATGACACCACAGACCTGTGCTAGCATCTGGTCCCAGCACATGCCTCAGAGCATCTTCCCATCCCACTTATGTATCACCCACCTGCTGGGAAGATGCGGAATGGACACTACCAAACACTCTGTCCTCACATTCCCTCTGTCAGTATGCTTATCTTTTATTTTTTAAAAGCATGGCTGTATTACATGGAAAAATAGAGCTGAAAACCCTTTCAGCCTTTGCCAGCTGATGAATGACTCTGACCCTTCATGGGCAGTATTATTGGTGCATTTGCCAGGGTCCTGCCTTCAAATGGAGGGAGCATCATGGACCCAGGAGATGGCTCTGAATGAAGGTGCCCAATGCACTTGTCAATACTGCTGATTATCATGCACAGGAAACCTTTGCACACACAGAATCAGACTGAGTATAGGGTATAAGGTTTGCAAGTCTTTTGCACCTTTTTCTGTCAAAGATTTGTGTGTGTATCAGCATGTTAATATAAACCCTGGAGGAAGCTGTTGATGGCTGGGAAATGAGAGGCTGTAGTTAGATATTAAGAGGTTTTAAACAAGAATGTAAGTGTAAATCTGCTCAGTCAGTGTTTCTTTGGCTTTTGCTTTGCTCCTGGAGCAGAGTCTGTGTGCTGTGTCTCCAAAACTCCCACTGTCCTGCTCTGTACTGTTGTGCTGCTCCTATATTCCACTGTAATGATGTTTGGGAAAACAGCAGAGGAGCAGAAGAAATGGATTTACAAAGGGAATGTTAAATGAATCTGAAATACACAACACTGACTTCCTACCGTACTGCTAGTCAATATAGTCCAAGAAGTTATCTGCTCATTCTTGATGCTGAGATGACAACGGTTACATCTATAATGAGGATCGTCTGAATAGCTGCTTTTCTAGTGTGGCCACAGAACTAAAAACTCAGAATGCAAAGTAAAAGCTGGAGTTGTTCTGGAACAGAACTTGCTTTGTAGTTTTCAGATCAAAATGAAACACTTTAAAGACTTTTTTTGGATGAAATTCACTCAAAGCAGAATCAAACCTATTCAAAATCCAACCCCAAACTAAATGTTAATTTCCTGACATTATATTTAACCTTTAAAATAAAGGAAATACAGGTAGCCGTCTAAATAACACTTTTCAAATAAAACATTTTAAATATATCCAAACAACTATTTTTTTAATCTCTTTTTCCCAGCCAAGCTATTCATTGACTCTTAGCACACTGTGTTGACCTGAAGGTGCAAATTTGGTCACTTAATAAAGCCAGCAACACTTTTCTGCCCTCCTAACAAATTCCTTTGTTTATCCATGTACAACCTTCCCTCACTCATCCAGTGGTGTGTGAAGGATGCACGCCATTCCTGGCCAGGGAATGCTGTAAATGGAGAAATAGAAGGACACTGTGGGCATGACATTTTTATGATTGAAGCCAGAGGCTGCTGAATATAGTGGGGAGTCTTTCCACTGATTTTAGTACATGTTTGCTTTGCTAATAAATATGATGGCAACAGGGTGCAACTCTGCAGCTCCTGCTATCACACCTGAATGCAAATACTGCTCTCTGTCATGGGGGGTTCAGAATTTAGTTTGTTTATGTTTTACATGGCCCCTCTGTACTTGCCTTTTTACCTTTCTTAGCAATCACTGCTCGAACAGAGGCTACACAAACCACCAGCAGCAAGTCAAGCCTCCCAAGTGGTGGGTCTCATCTTGCTGCAGCCCTCCTCTCAGGCTCAGTCAAGACAAGCAGTCCCACCAGCATTACAGGTGCCCACATGTTTTACCCTGGTAAAGCCTGCCCGGGCTCAGACCATGCATTTGCCACCTCTCATATTCATATTTCACCTTGGTGCAGTGTCTGGATTAAAGCTCCATTATTGCCACAGGTGCACAGCGCAAGAGGAAAGTGAAGTGCAGAGGTTAGATGACTTGTTCAGGCAGATGAAAGAAGCTGCAGTCAGAGGCATGAATAACTGAGGTCAGCTTTTATATCAGTTTTTTTCCACGAGCTCTGAACACAGTTAACCAGCAAGCCATAAACTGGGACTGAGTTACTGACACTGAGGTACATTTGCTTATGAGTTATGGCATTTCTAATGCAGAATTCAACACCTGATGAAAAAAACAACCACAGAGGAGTGGACTTAGATACACATTCTCACTTAAAGCTTCTTTCCATCAAACTGTCTCCAAATCCTCTGTGCTCAGCACCATCAGTTGGTTATTTCAAGTCCTATATTACCTTTCTTTTTCATTTTTTAAATCCTTCTTCCTGTCTTCTGATTTATTGTCTTTAACCTTCACAGACCTTTCCTGTTTAACTTAGAATATTGTATGCCCTAAATCTAAGGATTGCAGAATGATTTAAGAATCTTACTTATTACTCATTTCATGGGGTAGAAATTCAGTCTTTTCTCTCTCTCCACATCAGAGAACACACTGCCGGAGACAGACACTGAGCAGTGAGAGGAGACCCATGTTTTAAGCAGGCCAGGGTCTTTGCTCTGTACAACATATGCATTAATAACCACAAAAGCAACCCTGCACTACATAATGAACATGTGGAAGCAGTTTTACTACTTAGGATCTCCAAGCCAAAGAAGAAGTTGTCTGATTTGTCAGCATCTGGGAAGCAGCTCCATTGAGACATGACTGGATTAGTCTTAGCTATGTATCCAGCCTTATTAAAGGCTGATGCTTTAAGTCTGCCTCTAATAAAAACCTGCTTTGGTAGGAGTTGTGCTTCTTTACCCTATACTAGTCACCTATTTTAAAAGGAAGGTTAGTATCATTTGCTACCAAACTAATAAAACACTTCAAGCTCTTAGCTCACCTGCTTAAGTTTCAGTGAGCACATGAGCTTTGCTGAGTATTCTAAAATACAGGCAGCTGTGGTCTCTGTCATGAAGACCAAATGTAAGTCACTGGCAAACTGTAGTGTGACCGCAGTGCTGAGGCAGAGATGAGAGACCAGCAGTATTCTCTGAAGTGGGCTGTATAATGCAAGCTCTTCTGAGGGGAAAGAAACCTGGAAATTAGCTGGTATCCAAGAACCAGAGAGCTTTATTAATTAGGTTCTTTCACTATCTGACTATCAATCAGGCAGATGCCTGCCTCCCCCAGAAGCATTTGAAGCCTGTGGGCTATAGCTGAAGGTAGCACTCTGCAATGCAATGATGGATGAAGCCATCTCTGATATCCTGGGTTGCTTTCCAGCTGGTATGTAAAACCCCTTATTTAAGTGGAGCTGCACTGATTTATATTTACTGGAAATCCAGTTTAAGGCTATCCAGTGAAGCCAGGTCCGATACGTGTCGGTTTTGCCTAGAGTTATTATTCCTCTGACACGGCTTGCTGCCTGGATTTAGTTCCTTCCAAAACTCATGTGTTCTTGGTTTATGTTTCATGGCCAACCTGGCCTCAGTCGCTCAAGGCAGACATCTTAGACTGACATCTGCTAATGGCTGCTTGGTGGTTTTTCTGGGGTGCTTTATCAATCCTGTCATGAACAATAATAGGAAGGAGAATTCCTAAAGGTCTTGGACATCCTGTGAACCTAATTCCTCTCTGCTGTTGGCTGCAGCCATTTCCCCATCCCTCGATCACCTCTGCTGTGCCAAGGGCTGGCCTCTTGAGTCCGCTTTCCCCTCCTCGCTCTCAAGCAGCTCCCAGCGACAGCCTGGAAGCTGCTGGAGCTCCAGTGCAGAGGCTGCTGATTAATGCCCCTTTCTCCGCCAACAAGCTTGCGCCATTCACATTCAAATATTGCATCACTCCTCAGCAGACAAGAGACGTGGGCAGATGGAAACACTGAGGACCCTTGTGGCAGTGTCTGCCAGAGTCCTGTTTGTGTAAAGTTTGCCAACAACAGCCCTCTGGAGGACTCCAGAGCATTTTCTTTGCTCTGGGGATTAGTTTGTAGACTCATCTGGGAAAACTGGCCTCTGTCCCCTCCCCCTGTGTGATGCCCCTTGAGTTTTGGAGACTTCTCTGGTATGTTGCATGGTGTAAGGGGATATTCTCTTCCAATATGCTGGATTTGTTGAAATGTGTCTGGCAGGACAGCAGAGCTAGTTTTCTTTGCTCGGACAGGGATGCTCTGTGTGGCAGGAGTTCAGCCAAAGGGGATGGCCACGTATTGCACGTTGATGTCAAGGCATGAGCCTGGACAAAAAGATTTGGCTGCTGAGAGGACTTTGCAGTCAATTAGAAAGGGGACAAGAGGAAATATCACTCAGGAACCCTCAACAATACTTCTCCTGAGGTCCCCAGTTCTTTCCTCCTTTTCTTAGGTTAGCCTGTAGACTGTTCTGCCCAGGCAGGGGTTTAGGTATTGAGAACGGGCATCCTGTCCTTTGAGGACCGTTGCGACTCTCCAAATTCCAGGGGTTCAAGGTTCAGTTCAAGGCTAAATGCAAACTCTGTCACAGAGGTGGATATCTTGGGGATGTTTTGATGGCCTCAGGCATTCCTGGGGGCATCACCATAGAGCAAGACCCTGGAGAAGTCACAGGACACATGAGCTAAGACCACGACCCTTGGCCAAGGGGACCAGGCACCACAAAGGAACCTACGGGCTGGGGAGAAGAGATGCAGAGACCGTACAATGAAGGACAAGAAAAACCAAGCTGGGCTGGGTGGATGCTGCCCTCCGAGGGTGATGGCATCAAGGAGGGACTCTGTCCCAGTGTCACCACCACACTTGGGTCCCACACAGAAGCTCTATGTGGCTGACCTACATGACGTGCAACTGAACAAAAGCTGTTCTTTTCCCAGCTCCTTCTGTTTGTGACACTTAAATCAGAGGAGCAAAAATGAGCCTCTGCCTTTTAAGATAGAAGGGATATCAGCTTTCACATGTTTTTTCTCCTATTGTCGGAAATCAGGTCAAGGGGCTGGGTTAAACAATTGTTCTTCAGCCTTTCCTCTAACGTAAGTGCAACTTAACTCTCTTGCTTTGCACTGTACTGCCTTTTCTCAGGTTAGTTTTTGTGAATGGCAAAAGAAGAAGCTGCTTGGCCATAGTGGATGGCAGCTTATGCCTGCCTCACTATTTTAACTCTGACTTGGCACCCTGTCTCTGAGTTTTTACGTCTCAGGTTAACACTGGGAGAAAAAGATACCCAGATTTTTACAGTATGTAAATGACTTCTAATTCACAGAAGAGTTTCCATCCACGTAAAGACCACTCTGCCAGTTACTGCTTTGAAGTGTTATATCCAACTGTGAGGCTCACAGAACAAGGCCAAGTGAAGATTGGCTCAAAAGACAAGATTTCCATTTAGCTTCACTGTATCCCCAGAATTAACCTGTTAACCTGGGTGAAATGAAATCCAGATCTGAGCCAGACAGCCACCCCTCTCTGTAGGCTCAAGCCAGTCTCCTGAACCTTTGTTGTTCAGAGAAGGGGAACCTGAGTTGAGTAATTCTTATTTCTTTAATTTGCAATAGCTAATTCTAATTGAGGTTCAGAAATGCAGGCACTTGTCCTGCAAGTCCTCATCACTCTGGGCTCCAAAACTATTAGTAGCAAAGATCTCTCGTCCAGCCACAAGTTTGATGCCACATCACTGAATTCCCTGCTGAGATTATCAGTCTTGTGGCAGTCATGGGGAGGACAAGCTCAGAACATCTTGCTCATCCCCACTGCCCAGGCAATATCTGCATTTGAGCATTAGGATGCTTTGGAGCTGGCTCGCAAGTGCTGGGCTCAGTCCCTGCTTCTGTGAGAGGTATTAAACAATACCAAGAGCCTGCAGTAAAGAGTAAAGTGCAGGCTGCAGGAAACCCAGATTTGTGTTTGAAGCAGATCTGTACCTTTCCATCTGGCAAGACTGAAACTGATTCCAGCTCGGGGGATTATCCTACCCCCATGCCAGTGGTTTTCAGTGTTGTTTTGAAATAAGGTTTGGATGGAAGAAATTAAGAAGCAGAGAAGGGGAGGTGATGCTGGAGAAAGAAATGAAATGTCATTCCTCCCACCATGATGCCTAGCTGGTCCTGGATAAACAAAGCCCAAGACGTGCATATTGGGATTACATTTGTCTTATCTGTGATCAGGCATTGCTGGAAACAGAGCTTGTGAAACAACAGGATGAGAATAACAATTTTCACTGGTAGGAAACAAGCTGTTCTTGGAGTGTACAGGGGGTTTTGACAGTCACATCAACAGGCAGAGCCTGTTATAAATGCTGCCCAATTCCTACTGCATACAGCCAGATCAGCTGCAGGACCTGGCTCTAGCACAGCGGGAAGGAAGTGGTTCCATGTGCTTCACAGTCCCACCAGATGCATATCTGCATCTTCAGGCACCTGAATATCATTATGAGGCTATGCCTCCCTGCATGCCTCATTTTCAAGTGTGATAAATAGAGCATCCTGTCCTGGGGATGCTGAGGGATACAATGTGCTGAAAGCTAGAAGGTTCTCAGATGCTTTGGTGGCAGAGACAGCCCCAAGAGCATTGGGTGTTGAGGAAGTCATCAAAGAGGATTGGGTTTCTGCACTGGTCCTCTGAGATAGGACAGACCTATCTGTGTACCTGGTCTGCACGCCATGGAAGGGGGCTGGGGTATACAGGCTGCATTAAGGGCACAAAGTGAGCCCAAGGAGACAACAGCAGCACCAGAGTATCTCACGAAACCTAGTACCAGTCTCTGTGCCCCCCAGCTCCCTCCCATCTCACACATGCAGAGGAGAGAAACCCAATGGGGCTGAAGAAGCATAGAAGCAGGTGCCGTTGTACCATAGTAGGAGTACACCCTGCTTGCCCAGAGATGCAGCAGGACGAGCGATGGAATCTCTCCTCCCACTGCTTCTGCACAAGCTACATTTTCACCCACCAGACTGAAGGCAGAAAACTGGAGTGCACAGAGCTCCTGCAGCATCATTTGGCTCTCTATTAACTTTATCTTGTTTGCTACTATACTGGGACCATTGCCTGACTTGGTTTGAACCTTGCTGCTGTTTTCCTGGATCACATTAGTAGCAGCATTACCAAAGCACTGCATTACAAGAGCATGAGCTGTCAGATGCACTTGGTTTGCATTCTGCACAGCCCCGAATGGGCACAAGGCTATGCACGAGCAGATTCTGTTGCAAGACTGGGGTCTTGGGCTGTGCAACTGTGTGTGTGCGTAAGGGTTCATGTATTTACAGAAACAATGTTTGCCCTCCATCCAAGGCCAAGAGACTGAAATCCAAGCAAGCCTAAACTTCTTTACCATTGACGCCATAACAGCATTTGAGGTTTTGAAAAGGAGCGGAAAAAATGTGTTGCTGTAGTAAGGGAATTGTAATAAGATCTTAGCCTTGGAATAACGCACTCCTTAGCGAAGTGGCAAGCTCTGCAACTCTTCCGCCTCCTTGAGATTTGTGAGGAGAGATGTGCCCCAAAGAATGCTAGTTATTCTGAACGGGGAGAAAATGCAGCTGAGGGTGAATGGAAAGACATCCAGGAAAAACAGAGAAGAGCTGCCGTTCTGCTCTCTTCCCTCAGCTCCAGCAGAAGCATAATGCAGTAGCCTGGTGGGGCTCAAGTGAAGAAGTATGGGAGTTCATAGAAGCACTTCAAAAGAGAAAGACTGCAGCACAGAGAGAAGAACACGAGTTATGTGTTTGGTCGGACCGGGCTGCATTAGAGAGGCATGACCCCCTTCTGAGAGAGATGGCAGGCAGCTCTTCCTGAGGCAGTGCTCCAACTAAGCTGACCAGTGAAGTGTTGCACCTTCCATGCAGACCTCTTCTCTTTTCTTCTTCTCAGCTCATGCATTTACGTAGCCTATAATCTTTGGTCCCAGCCTACACCTTCTTGTGTCTGGCCTGTAAGGACCACATTTGTGTTTGGATGAAGCCAGGACTGAGGTTGCTTGCAGGGCTCAGCAGCCACAGCATCTACAGATTACTGCCATAGCAGTAATTCAGTGAATTCTTCTGAGGACTGCATACAACTATGCTCTCTAGGAGTTGGGAGTTGGCATAAAGGTTGAGAAGGGCATGAATTTCAGAGTTTACCTCTAAATTGAGATTCTTTTGAAATTTAGTGGGCAATGTTCCTGAGATTATGTTACCTGTTTTAGGGATTTCAGCCCAGCTAGTCGCACAGAACAGAATTAAGATCTGGAACCTTGCCTGTCTTGTCTTTAGAATGAAGGCAACACTCCAGACACAACTCAACCTGAACCACTGTGTTGTTACTTGGAAATTGGCCAGGTCTGCAGGTAAGGCATAGTCAAAAGGTGCTGTCTGTGACCTCAGGCCTTGGAATCTTGACCGTGTGGGTAGCTACCATAGGACAGATATGAAATATGCATACAAGATCTGTATCATCACAGCTCATCCCAGCATGCCAGGCTAAGTTATTGATGCAAATTGCACTGCTTGCTGATAAAGCTGTTGCTGTGGTCAAAAATCCAGGAAAGACTCAAGATACTGAATGGATCCTGAGCAGTTTAGTCTCACTGCATGTTAACAGTCTAAAACTTGGGTGCTTGATCCTTTCTACAGGCAGAAAGGTGTATTTCTGGGGAGTCATTATTTCACTTGGTTTGACAGCTGCTTTAAGATGGAATTGTTCATATTCTGAATGCTGAGGCATCCAAAACAACAAGTTTAGGCTAGACTCCCACTTTCAGATGATGAATATTAGATGAGAAAAATTCCTTACAAGAGTTCTTGAAACTTAATTTTGTCTTCAAATCTATTGCTGACAGCTCAAATATTTCCCTGCAAACTTTCTTGTCTCTGGAGTTTGAGGGAAAAAAAGTTCACTGTTCTAGTTTAATGAACGCTTGAGCAGATAAAGATTTGTAGGGTAAATCTTTATCAAGTTTCTATCAGATTTTAAATAAAGTGGCTAAAACCAGTCAGTGATAAAATGACGAGACCATTCTTCTCAGGAATGATAGGGTACTGCATGGACTTAGTTTTCTTAAGTTCTTCCTAATTACAGTTATTGTATTATTATGTCTTTTGGGATGGTAACAGTAAAATTTAATGGAAATTCTGTAGCAATCACAGTTGCTAAATCTGAAAGAGAAGTCACTGTAACCGTGAGGGACGTGCTAGCTGCTGGCCTGATCCTGCCACCCAGTGTGGATGATGTTTGCTTGCCTGAATACTCCCATTAATCTCAGTGGAGCTATTTACATGCAGAAGCATTAGAGATTCATGCCAGCCTTCAGAATCATGGCCTGCATGCGATGTATTCAGCCACCAATTCTGCAGAAGGAATTAGGATGGATCTTCTGACAGGGAATATGGAGATTTATTTCAAGTATTTTGTTAATAAGTGTGTCCTCACACACTCATCAACTATATGGCTGGGTATACATACATACCCAGGGGTAATTCTAATGGATAGTGAGATTTTTAATTAACATCTGGAAAGAATTTTGAACTATTTCTCATTTCAAATATGGAACTTAGGGCAGAGGGCATAGGAGAAAGCTGAATTTTATTTCTTTTCTCTATGTTTAGTGAGAAGTTTTGACTGAAACAAGTGGATGAGGAAGCAAACCCTCAAAGAGCAGATTTCCAATCACAGAGAGCAAAATATGCTCATCTACTGGTAAATGTATAAAGTATCTATAATTTTTTATAGTCCCCCTGCAGAAACTGGTCATGCATGTCTGGAGTAGATCATTTGTATTTGCAAGCATAGCAAACTTAAAAGGCAAGGATGTTTTCAATACCACTCTGTTGTACATGTGCAAACTTACAAACTTTGCTGCTCTTGCAGGGGTGTAGCTGAGGACAGAAAGTTACCCTTTGAGTTTGGGTGGTTTTGTGAAATATGTTTGAAAATCCCCACAATATGCCTCCTAGAGTCATAAGTCAGCAGTTGGGTGACTGGTTTGAATTAGGACAACGAACAAAGACAAACGAAACATAATCCTGCATGTCTGTGCATTCTGGAGGCTTTCCTCTTCATTTGGTGTCAGTACCGAACCAAAAGTATTTAAGGAGGCAATATTATTGAACACAACAAACAGGAAGCAAAGTGTAATTTTTGTTAGGGGTAAGTCATCCCTTAGGCTGAAGCATTCCATAGGTCTTACTGCGCTTTGCTGCACTGAACTATGGTTAATTTGTGGTCGGAAAAAATAGAGGCACTGTGGTTATTGAAAATTATATAGTGTGTTTCCAGTGTAAAGGGAAACAAAAGACATGTGTTGTAAATATAAACTTTTTTCTTTAATTTTAAAAACAAAAGTCCATTTGAATGCTCAGTTTGGGTTCTAGTCGGCACCTATAGTAGCTATGCTATTTCACTGCTCATTTAGGAAAAAGCTATCCAGTGGGAAAACAAAAATCAGTACGGCTGAAGAATTAGCAGTTATGAGTTAACTGTGTCCTTGTGTTGATCTCTTTATAATGGTGACAATGTTGCTCCCTGATGAATATCTTCCTTTATAGAAAAAGAACATTCTTGTTTTATGCAGTGACAATTATTAACCTCTAGAAAGAAATCGCAACACAAATGCTGGAATCTCCCACTATCTGGGATCTTTAATTCAGGACCATAGCTTTTTCCAGGAGAGTTATGCCAAACATTACAGGCTTGAGGCAGCAACTGCTTGTTAAGGTTTCTTTATTAGGAGGTCAGGCTAAATGACCAAAATGGTGGTTTTGACCTTGAGATTTTTGGCTCAGGGATTGCCATTTGGGGCATGTTTTCTACACAGTTGAGAATTGACCATAGGAACTTCCTTAACAGAGATATGTAATTTTGATGGTGTTCTGTGTATATTTTGCTTTCAAAAGATTACATTGTTCTGGAAATCACTGAACCCTGAATATTGCCTCCTGTTCATCCAAGAGAGAGAATCAAATAGTCAGAAATGAAAGATTCTCTCTTATTACTTCTGCAATATCTCCAAAAGGGGAAAGATTCATTTTCCAAGGAGGTGAAATGGCTATCACCATTTTAAGTAACACACTGAGCATCCCCAAATGCAAAGGACTGTGTTTCTGGGCACTGAAACAACAAGTCTTGGTAGCTTGGTGGTACAGAAGGCAGAGGTCCTCTGTGGACATAGATGAGGCGATGGAGGATTTTGTGTAACTGGCTTCTGGACTGAGAAGAATGCTCTAAAGAAGTTCAAAGCTGAGTCTGTCACAAATTACACATCTAGTGGCTTTTGGGGGCTCAAACATCTCATGCTACCACAAGTGACCTTGAAGTAGAAATTTTGAACATGTCATAAACATAATTTGTCCAATTTTATGCAGCTTCTGGTTCCCCGGAGCTGTAATCAGTGTGTCAGTTTGCCTTGGGGAATGTGCTCATATTATATTGATAGGTCTGTAGCTGGGCATTAATAACAACTACTTCTGGTTTAGGCAGGGCTAGAAACAATGGGAAAAAATATCATTATACGTTTTCAAAACTTGGCTGCAATTTTGCAGGCACAAGTAGTTTTGGAAACTTCAGATAAGCATCGAAATACTTGGATCCGTGTCCAAATAAAACCCGTATTCTAAAATTATGAGGCTTGTGCATCATCAACACATACTCCTCCATTTACTTCCATTAGGAATCACTAAACATTTTATGGATTTTTGCATGCCCCAGTTGGTTCACTGTGCTGGCTGGGATTGTTATAGTCCCTTTGCCTTTGCAACTATATAGACATCAATAAAGATGAATTAAGCTAGGCAGTCAGATTCTAATTTATGCTGATCATGTTGGATGGCTCAGGGCACTTCAGCACACATGCTTAGCCAGTGACCTTTCACATTCCCCTTCTAGATCAAAGCACTTTATTCGTCCACTTCCAAGGAAATCACAAAGACAAAATTCCCATTCAGCACGCCTTTATTAATCTACAAAGGGCCAAATCCTGACACCTTTAATCTGCTCCTACTCGTCACTGCAATGATTTAAAGAGTAGTACACTGCCTTCAGAGTTTTGAGCCCAAAATCAACATGTAGAATGGACAAATTCTCAGTTGATATAAAAAATGATGGGACCACTGCATTGAAGACAGATTCTCTGTCTTCAGGGCCAAACCCTCTCTCTGTGAATTGAAAAATCCCAAGCAAAAGTCAAATTTCCCTGATCCATTTCTTTTACTTTGCTGGTTTCAGACGAGCACTCACTGTCTTCTTGAAGAAGTTTGTTGCACTGGGTCTTGCCCAGTTTGGGCAATTATCATTGGGATACACAGGATGCACAGGGCTGAGCAGGTCCTCAGTGTTTGGTAGGATCTAATTAGATAATGCCTAACCTGGGTTTCTGATAATACACACTGCTTCAAAACTCAGCATATTTAGATGATTTCTACCAGTGTTCATGCAAGAGGATCTATTTGTTGCAATCTGTTAGGGTCTCTGAGTCTCGTTCTCGGGCTGTAACAGGCGAACTCCCACAAAACTCACTTCAAATTTACAACTGTGTCAATGAAAGGAGAATCAGGACATCTGATACGCACACACACGAGAATAAAAAACATTTTCAGCAATTGCAAATTGGTCACAATTTCAATTTGCCTCCTCCTGATTAATTTCCATACTTCTAAAAAGACAAACTTCTGTTCACTCCTTATGTTTTCTGTTTGCTTGTGTTCAATGCTACTTAAACGCACTTTCAAATATCAAGCAAGCTCAGTTTCTTTTTGATGCTGAGCTTTCTCTTCAATCAATGCTCTCTGTTTAAATCCCAATTAAAAAGATGCACAATACAACTATTTATTTTTACTGTCTAATTTTTCATCAGTTCCAACAGCAGTTGCTAATGGCTACAAGGATAAAAGAATATGTTATAAACGTTGCAATGAATCTATTTTCCTCAACAGAGCATCTAGTTTTCTACTGAGAGCCTTTTCACAATGATCCATGCTTCCCACAGAATTGTCTGCTTTAACGAAAATATGTTTAAATAACACTGAAAGTTAAATATAACAGCTAATACTGTGAACAGCTGACAGAATTGATATTTGGATCCTGCTAAAAATAGAACTTTCCCCAGTAAATATATTTTTTAGGATGGCTCAAGGAATTTCTCTTTTATTAATGTTTCACCTAGCACACAATATGCCAGCTGAAAAGTGAATTAGTGATAATTATCCAAGATTGAAATTTCTGCCTATATTAATTTTTAATGATGGTTTTGAAATATTAAAAGCAAGGAAATGGGCAGATCAGATGACAGATTCATAACCCAAATGTGATGTCACAGGCAGGTTTAATAAAATGAAGATGAATACATGCTTTTAATGAGCTAGGAGAGAGCTAACATGTTAATGAAACATCAGTTTTCAGACATCTGACCAGAGAGAAGTTCCTTTCCTCTGCTAGAGTTCAATTGCAGGTGTCCATCACACACTTTAGAGGATTAGACAGCAAGAGGAGCATCTCTTGGGCCACTACTGCCATGTGTCTCTTTGGAGCATTGACGTTTTCCTGCAGACCATCAAAGACCAGTGTCCTCAGTACGTCGTCTGGATACTCCAAGGGTGGTTGTTTTACACTTTCAGAGCTCTTCTAAGAGGCCTGCAATGGCTCTAAGGGGTGTGAAAAAAAACCAACCCATTTCCTAGACATAAATGCACACTAGTACAAATGGTGCAACATTAAACTGCTAGAGTCACAGCAAGTCAACATATGTGCAGACATACTGAGCTGAAAGGCTGTTACTTCATCTTGAGCTCACACTCTTGTGCCTGGCTTTTGCAAACATACCCATTATGGACAAATGGGTGCATACATGGAGTTCTGCATCATTTTGCAGTCTCTGTAGCACTTTGTCCTTTCATGGCCACAGTCAAAGTTCTCCACGTGGTGTCTGTAGGACAGCTACAGCACAGAAATGTGCTCTCATCTTGATTTGGGAGCCTTGCTTTGTGAATAATGGCTTTTGGTAATTAAAAATGTCCTTGACAGTAGACATTGCTGCAATCCTAATTTACCTTAGTCTCAAAACCTTTTGTCTCAAACATTCAAGCCAAACAAAAGCCAATGTGATGTTTTAAGAGCTCTGTCCACTCTAAGAGTTTTGTAGATGTAATGACAGGCATTGTAAGCAGAAAGATATTTCTAATCCCCAGCTAGTTTCATTACTTCAATATATTACTTGTCTTGTCTCTGTGTCTTTCTCCCAGCAAGAAGGCTACAGCAATGCTAAAGAAGAGTAATCCTGATGCAATCACACGTGTTTGCTATATGGCCTCAACAAACTGCTTTATCCTGTGTCTCACTCAAATTCATAGTGACTGCATTTGAGCATCTTGCTGCTAAATAGGCTTATTTTAGACAAGTACTAAAGAGAACCATGTTACTACCCCTGCTCAGGCCAAAACATTTGGCAGCACAATGAATGATTTTCAGCCCACTGGCCTGGCTTACATGATTTGAGTGTAATTTAGCATATCCTGGCAGGATGCTCACATTGCTGCTTGCCCATGGGTTTGTGCCAGCTAGATACTTCATTCCTATAGAGGATGAAAAGGGGCTGGGAACCAAGTAGGTGTTTCATCTTTAGAAGCCTTCTTCTGTCTTTGTCTTACTTAAAATGATTTTCATGTTACAGCTTATTTACCTTCAGGACAGCAAAACAATGGTAATCTCTGTGGGAATGAAGCAGAGGAGTTCATTATTAATGAGCTTCTGGAAACTGAGATCCACAACTCTGGTAAGAAAATGATCATGAGAAACCTTGTAGAGAGTCAGCAGTGGGTGTCCCTTACAAACAACTCCCTGGCCTCAGAAACTAATATTGAGCACTGGAAACCCAAAAGGGATTTCTGCAGGTATAAGAGTGTCAATTCTCTTCTGGACCCCTCCATCTAAATGAGGAAAACTTCAAATAAAACATCTGCAAGAGAAAAATCTCTCTCGAGCAGTTCACACCCATGTTACGGTCTGTTATCAGTCATAAAGCCAATAGCATTTGTGCAGGGTATAGGGTAAAACTCAGTAGGCAAGCTGGAACAAGGTATATAAATGCATAGCACTGGCTAGGTCAAAACTCAGATGGTGTTATCAACCCATGAAGTTCTCTCATGACATTGTTTTCCCAGCAGACACGTATTCATCTGGCTGCAGCAATAGGCAAAGGAGATGTCCTACAGGAGTGAAAAAGCCCCTTATGTTCTCAGGTGCTACCATTACAGACATTTTCCTGGTTTCTGTGTAATGTTCACATGCTCCAAAGATGCTGTGCATTCTGCAGGCAGGGACGCGCTGCTGCAAACCAGAGTGGAGGACACGTCCCTGGACTTTATCTAACATCTAACCTTGCTTTGATGCTATCTCAGAAGGGGAAGGTCAGGGAAAATTGCTATGTTTTCCCAACAAATCAAGCAGATAACCTAAGTCCTGCAATACTGGTTGGCAAAGAAGACTGTCTGACTGACAGCCACTCACATTGGTAATGCTGCAAGGACCCGAGCTGATAAGGTCTCTGCCGAAAAGCTCTGAGTGCCATACAGATGACAGGAGCTGAGGCCATGATCCATGCAGCTCAGTGCCAAACATGTGGGGCAAAGGTCTCTTTCTGCCCACTTTCATCCAGCCTATGAGTGACTATAGAGCTTTAGCCTTGGGGTTCAGTCTCAGTGTGGTAGCAAGGGGCTGGTCTACAGAATAACCAAAGCATCAAAGACCCCCAAACCTCTAAACTGAAAGGGAAGGAAAGAGGGTAGGAAAGAGTGTTCATCTTCACCCCCAAGGGCCTGGCGTGTCTTTCCAGCTCTTCAGTGCCACATAGGAGACACAACCACAGGGCTCACTGCTGCACCCCAGAACTATTTGTGGTCATCTTACTCCATGTCCTTTCCATCCCTCCCTTTAGAGTGACCTGTCACCAATGACATTGTCACACTGCATGACACACTGCCAGGGGATACAGTCATATCATGCAATCAGCACTCTTCAGGGCAAGCCCCACTATTCCATGTCAGAGGCTCAACTGCCTTCAACATCAGTGAGGACACAGGGTACAGCAAGCTATGAGGGAAGATGCGGTAACATCATTGTTAAACATGCTAAGTAATCCATAGAAAGTTAAATTGAAAGTGAGGAGCTAGCTAGCTTCCCAGGGGAAGTCAAAGGATGAGTATATACATATATATATATATATATATGTATGTGTATATATAAGTGTATATATATTTATTTATAATTTATATTTTTATATGTATTTTTTTATATATATATATGTGCATCTATGTAGAAGATGAGGATGGTTTTAGAAAAGTATTTGCTAACACCCTGTATTTTATCTGGTACCCTGTTTCCTCAGACAGTGTGACTGACTGATGTGTGGGGGTCGCTACACATCTATTTCCTATTGCAGACAGAGCTATTACTTAGGTAATCAATATTTAATCTCTATTAGGGGGAGTAATTTTTAAGCCTATTTTAAAAAGCGTATCTACAGCTCTTGATATAAATCATAGCCACACGGATCTGTGCTGGACTCAGAATCTTCTCCTGTATCTCAAGGGAGGAACCAGACTTTTTGTGGAGAGGAGAGGAAGGAAAGAAACCCAAGAAACTTTGATAGCTCTATTTCAGGCAGTGGAGTGAGTCTAAAACAGCGCAGGCTTGATGGGAAAGGGTATCAGCATCTGTCCTGTGGTGAGTCAGAAGCTGCAGCCAGAGGTGGCTGCAATGATCCCTCTCCTCTGTTCCCAGAAAGGAGGCTTGGTCAGAGATGAAACATTTTGTGATGTCAGTTCATAGCTGGAAGGGCTTGGGACAGGCTGGCAGAGGGAAGCTCAACTGTTAAAGGCTGTCTAGGAATGTGGAGAATCAGAATTAATCCTTTTTCTTCCTAATTCAGTGACCTGGGATGAAAATGCTGGCCTGGGTCAAATAGAGCAGAAATTTGAATCAGTTCTGGTCAGACCTTTCTTGTTTCTTATTCAAGGCATAGTTTGAAAGCAGCCTCAGCCGACTGAGTCACCATGGGTTTGCAGCATCCCCAGCATCCCAAGGGAAAAGATGTGAATTTCCCTGCTCCTGTATCACAGTGGTTGCCAGTAGTCAGACTGGTCCCAGTTCAGGCAGAGTTTACAGTGGTGTGTTTTCCCCTGGCCTCCCACCTCCAGCCCTGCTGCTGCGCAGTCCACCCCATCTGCCTCAAGGGAGCACAAGGACTCACAGCTTCTCCCTTTCAAAGACATCCATCATCATACAGTGCTATACATTTTAATGCTAAAATGCCCCTTTTCAACACTTCAACTATACAGAAGGTGAATTCAGTAGGAACTGGATGGTGTTGCTTTCCTGGATTTGAAATGAAAGTTGAAGAAAGCAAGAAAAAAACAAGGATAAGACTCATGTGTATGTGCCCAGCACTGAAATGTACCTGACAGACCAATTTTCTTACCTACTGCAGTGATACTTTTTATTGCAGTGAACTTCTGACTGCTCTTATAGAAATACACATAGTATTGGGACAAGTTTAACAGCAGAGACATTTTGTTTGGATGTGACTTGGCTAAAGACTTTGAGAAAACATTTAGGTATTTGGCATAAAGAAAAGGGGAGGAGGGCTGAGACTTATCAGAAATAAACACTGAGTCAACACAGATTCATTATTTGCAGTCACAGTTCAAGGCCAGCAGAATGCACCAGGCGCACAAGGGGCATGCTGGCCCAAGGCTGCTGAAAGCTAATATTGTGTAATATTTCTGCAGATGTGGAACAGCAAACTGTCCCGAAAGCCAATCCTCAGTTCAGCAGAGATCAAAATCAGCAGAGATCAAAATCAGCAGAGAAAATGATCACAGACAGCATCAGGAGGCAATATGTAGTTCACTCATCCCCAAAAACCCTAAACCCAAAATGCCCTTCGTTTTGTTCACTTCCAGATCTTTGGCTTCTGACTGTCACTGAGTGCATTCTGGCTTGCTTCTGGGCTCCTGTTTGGAGAGATCTCCACACTTTCCAGAATAAAAACCGAAAAAGTACTCAGTGTGACCGAGGGAACAATTTATTCCAGTATCTGCTCCTTACAGAGAGGGCAGATGTGCCAGTGTTGGCTCTGCTTTATAAATAGCAGGGAAACAGGTTTTTCTTCTCCAAAGGGAAATAACTTTGTAAAGGATCAACTGCTGTGGTCACCACATCTCATGCCTGGCATGAGTCAAAGACAGTATCTTGACTTATTTCTAGACTAATACTCAATGCTTGCCATTTAGATCAGCCTGAAGTGCCAGTGCAGTGTAATGATGAACTCATCATGACAGTTCAACACCTGATCCCCTGTGGAGTTACCTTATGTCTGACAGCAGCCCCTTCCAGGGGCTGCAGGTGAAAATGCAAGAAACACACAGCAAATGCTCATGAGATAATTTATGTATAGGAAAAACTTCAACTCCTTTTACAGGTGGGAGTTTCTTGCACAGATTTGTAGAGTTTGTATCCCCCCTTTCAGGAATGTTTTGGCTCTTACCTGCCGAGGATGTTCTCAATAAGTAACGGATATGCCTTTTTGAGACAGTTTCTCTTGTTTCTCCTGATGGAAGAGGACATGAGAACAAAACACCCCCTGACAGAAGTTAACCACCTATTTTAGCATTCACCTGCAAATCTCCAAGATACTGAGAGTGAGGCGGGTTTAAAGAAGGGATGAAACAAGATCCCTGAATAAATCTGTGATGGTAGAAACACTTACACAGGAGTCACAGAAGATAAATAGGAACCAAAATCTTTATTCTTCTTTAGATTTTTCAATATCAAAGATTAAGATTGGAGGCTTCTTCATACTTTGTAGAAGATAGTTTGTACACAGCTTCTTCAAGCAGTTTGTTTTAAATTCAGAGCTCTGTGTTGGGACACTTTATTTATGGTTGCAGAACCAAGATAGGTCTTGGCAATGCCTCCTCCTACAAATGACAAATATTTGTAAAATGGTTTGAATTGTATACACAGAGATACTGGATTAATAGACACAAGACAGCAGAAGCTGAGCTTTTCCAGCAGTGTCTATACAGTAGTTTTGTGCTGCAACTCTGTGATGTACGGCCTTGCTTCAGAATTTACTGTTCCAGGCTTCTGCTCCAAACAGGGCTGTAAATTACCATTTCAATGGCTTAGCTTTAATTAACCATTTTCCCAAGAAAGATTCCAAATTGTAAAAGTGGAGGCCATGGATATATATTTCCAGGTTTTGCAATAGTATATAACTCTTTGCCTATTTTTATGGGGTTTATTATGTTTTTTAACTTTCCCTAATCCCATCTAAATGATGTTTTTTTTTTTTCCACCCCTAAGTCTTAAGTGACTCTCTAAAGCCTGTATAATGCCCAATATGTTTTGTTCCCATTTGAGGGTTTACCTTGTTTCAGACAAAAAAAAACCACCAAAACCTGATTTCAGTGAAGCTGAAATGTATGGTTTTAGTTTCAGGGCTACCTCTCTCTAACATAAAACTACTAAGCTTTTATTGAAATATATACGATTCTACCATAAACGCCCCCTTTATAGAATGCACCTGGTGAATATAATGGAAAACATATTGGTTTCTCAGAAGAAACGGAGCAACTGTTCTGTAATAACATATAGTCTATTTGATATTTAAAAGGTCTTAATTTTATGCAAAGAGAAGAAAAATGCAGGCACAGTAAAAGGCAGCGTTACAAAATGTATCTGCACATCTCACACATCTGCTTTTGCATTACATCGATAAAAGCATCTGACTTGCATACAGCATTCAGAGAGACTGAAATAATGTCTCTGCTCCTCACTGGACCTCAGAGTTAGCATTTCCCAGTCCATAACAATTTAGCCTCACAGTCCCTTGGGAGATAAGAATACGGTTCCCATTTTTCTAGGCGGGAGAACTGAGGTGCAGGATGAATAAACACATTTCCAAACGCCACACAGGAAGCCCGCAAGAGAGCTGGAGCAAACCCAGGTTTGCAAGTGCAAGATCAAGTTCAAAGAGCCTCGTCTGAGTTTCTACAAAACATAGTGAGTATTAGGACCTCCAGTAGACCATGTGCTACCTGACAGCATAGATCATGAAGAGCTTCACAGGAGAATACAAACCTACTTTACATACAAAGTAAGGTCCATGGGATGTAACGTCTCCTGTGGTCCTGGGAGCAAGTCCTGACAGTGGCTATGCAGCACCAGCAGGATGAGCTAGGTCTTCTGCATTCCTAGAGCAGGTCTGAAGGGTCACTCCTTCTTCCAGTCAAAACATATGGGGGGATCACAACAGCCTTTGAGATTTTCCACATCTAATTTACACTTAAAGAAATGCAGATCTTATCTATATTACATATATGACAGCTCTTAGTGTATGACATGCAGCCTGCCTCGATTGTTGCCTTTTAGATTCTCCTTTTAGTAAGACCAATAATGAGACCAATGGTGAAAATTCCACTGATGAGCTCAGGCTTGCCCTTATGGCATAAAGGATAACCTACACCAGATACAAATTAAGGGATTCAGGAGCCACAGCACTTAGTATTGAGAATCCTGTGGGAAGGTGGAACTCAGGAATCCTCACGCCCGGGTCTGGAAGGCACACTTACTCCCTGTTTTGTACCCCAGGAAACCTGTTTTTTGAAGGCAATGACATTGCTCCAAGAGATGAGGCTAAAGGTTTTTCCCCTACCCAAAACTTCAGTGAAGGAGACATCTAAATATGTTGAAAATAAATCATGATATCTTGACAAGTAAGAGCAAATGGTGGAATCCTCTGAGGATGGGGGAATTTGAATGTAGCCTTCCCTTACCCTACCAGACTGCCCTACCCTGTAGGTATGGAGGGAAGCAGTAGGTGCTGCTATGCTCTTGGAGGAGACTGGTACCCTTCATGTTCCCAGCACCTTTAGTATTTAAATTAACTCGCAAGTGTTTTCAACAGCTTAATAACCCTTGATTCTTGATGTAAAGAATGAACACAAAATTCCTATGTACACTAACATGTATGGAAGGAAGGAAGGAAGAAAGGAAAGAGGGAAGGAAGGAAGGAAGCAAGGAAGGGTAAATGAAGCTACGTGTGTTTTCTAATCTGTTTTTAGCACCCTCAGAGCTGTTCATACCATCAATAGCAAACACTGCCTTCTTTGGACTACTGACTACAGGTGATCTGGATGCATGAGCAGAAAGATATTTTCTTTCCCATTTTGCTCTCCTTTTTGAACTCTCTTGGTGATTGCTTTCATCCATTTAAACTTTTGGGTTCCTTTCCTTTGCAAAACTTCCACATTCCCAAAATAAGATTAAATTCTGCTCTTTGGCTAAAAGTCCTTGCACATAACAACGGCAGGCAAGTATGAAAAAACAGTGTGTGCTAGCACTGGAAGCAGGATGAGATTGTCAGAGTTGGACTCCAGGGTTCAGTATTTCAGTGTTCAACACTGTTGCTGTGTAAACCACTCAACAACTTTGTGCCTCGTTGTAGTTCTCTGTGAATTCATGCATAAAATGTTATTATTCCTTTCCCTCTCTTTTTTTTTTCCAACTGAACTTTGGCTGTGCTTTGCATCACACCAAACACAATTCCTGCTCACAGGAAATACAATCTGGCAAGCAGTATTGTTCATTTAGTTTGTCTAGCCTTGGGTGTGCAGGTGGTACAGTCTAGGGCAAGTACTGCATCTTCCTGTTGCTTCTTTAAAGAGCACATTTCAGGAAATGTAATATCACTGCTGCCATCACAGTCTGGACCCACATGAGGAATATGAACAACTCCTATTGCCATGGGACTTGGCTGTTAGTGCTGACCTCCTTGAGACAACATTAAGAGGTAAGGGAGCATTAACACCAGCACGTAAACATGGGGTCTAGGTTTTCTGAGGCTAAGGGACTTGGCCAAGGTTACCTGGAAAACCTGTGGCAGAGCAGAGATTTAAACCCTCAAGTGTAGGATGCCTTCTTCACTTCCCTTGGCTGCAGGAGCTGTATACTGTATTGGAAGAGGCTGAATTGAAGACAGTAGCCTGTTTGCTGCACTGGGATGTCAGATTTGTGACAAGACCTCGAAAGGCTTCGGGGCCAACAGCAGCGCTGCAAAATGAGAGCAGAGCTGAATGTCCCCCATGAAAGCCCCATGGCAGAGTGTTATTTGGGAGAGGATGGCTCTTACTCATGGGATACAGGTTGCGTGTAGCACTACCAGCTTGTTGCAGTCCAGAACTGTGAGAATTTCCCCTCCGTTATCCCATTTAGTAGTATTGATGAACTTGGGTTAACAAGAAAGAAACTGGTTCTCCTTTTTTTCTTTGTTTTAGTAACTTAAGCTTCAAGGAGTTTTTGGCTTCATTGCCTTTGACTCCAGAAGTACAATAAGCAACAGTATGCAATGGTGCATCAAATATGCTGGGGTTGTTTACAGCTTATACAGAAAAAAAATGTTTGCCTTCAATTGAGACACTTCCTTTTCCTAGAGAAAATAAACAACTCCAGAGCTGAGCTCCACAGCAAATGGTGTCTCCAGATGCTGAGGGTTTCATGGAGAAAAGCCTGATGGGGTCCCCAAGTCCCTTGCCCAGGGCTGCCTGCCCAGGGGCAGCTGCAGCAGCCAGGCTGCCTGGTACTGTGGTCTCTCTGGGGGATGGATACCCCTGCTCAGGTCCTGGCCCAGTGGGCTCTTCCCTCCAGCTGCTTTTCGTTTGCCTTCCCTCTCACTAGCGGATTTATCTCCCTCCCCTCCGTATCTTTGCCCCTTCCTTTGTTTTTCCTTTCAGCTAATCCCTTCCTGCTTTTCCCCCGGCCTCTTCTGTGTTACATATACACACACACTTTTCTATCCAGGGAAGTTAATTTAGATTAAGGGAAGGGGCGGATTTAAGAAAGAATAGCTCTCCCTGAAAAACTCCACGTAGAGGTGCCCTAATTCTGGAATAAAGGCATTTTCCAATGAACACGATCCTTTGTATATAGCAAATTAAACCAATTCAGTTTGAAATCCTTCTGCTAGGGTTGCAAGTGCTCATCTGATTATGCCCAGATTTAATTGGGAACATCTCCTCATGCCAAATTTACCATAAAGACAAGATCCTGTTCCACTCCCAGGCGTGCACGGATACCCCTCCTAAACCATTCAAAGAAAGCAATACATCTGCCACCCAACCAACCATGAAGAAATCAGGGAGCTAACATAATATTTGCAAGCCAAACTCTGCTCACTCTTCTGCAGTACTTGTCTGTTTAGACTGCAAGCTCCAGGGTGAGAAAACTTTCTCCCTCTGTTTTTTTATGTGGTGCCTGGCACAGAGAGATCCCAGCCTTCATTGTATGGTCATGGCACAGCAAACAAAGGAATCAGCAGAAAGGACTGTGCTTTCACAAGTGCCTCCCAGTCCCAGGCAAACTTAACTCCCTTTGAAATCTGCAGGGCAGCAGTTTTCACCCTACCTGAATTTGGGAACCAAACTTATGGGGATGCTTTCTTGAGGCGTCCTCTGCAGAAATCTGGGAGAAATGGCTCCTTGCGAGAAATGAGAGCAGAAACTATAACCTGAACCATGGTAAAGCTTCTCCTCAGTAAATTCGTGAGCCACAGGATTGATCCTGCCTTAGTTAAGTGCCTCAGGCTGGGTTTCTGAATACATCCACAGGCGCTTTCCTCCAACATGGAGGAAATGTTATGAAGAGCAATGAAAACAGGGGAAAGGAGAGGGAAAAGGGGTAGAGTAGGGGTGGGAAGAGAATGCGCTAATGATTTGCATGGAGCAAAGGTGGGGAGAAGCATGAAAGCCTAGCTGAGTGAAAATACAGCTGAACTGGGTAAATCTGTAGACATTGAAGAGCCCTGTGGTTGCTCAGTGCCTCACAAATTGCCCACTCCATGTTTACGGTAGTGATGGGATGCAGACTTGGTTTTCTTTACTCCAAAACTACACCTTTGTGCTGCATACAAGCAGAAAACTTCTGTGCAACACAGGGTACTACTGCAGAGAACTCCCAGCCCCAGCATTATTTATGTCTTATGGAGATCTTGGGTTTATTAAATGTGTGAAGCATTTGGAGATTCTAAGGGGTTGGCTGCTGCTTCAATGGACTAGAGCTGCCCAGTTTTCTGGACATGGCCGTTATTCCCATTGTCCTGGTTCAGCTGACCGTGTGTTTTGACTGAGGTGGCATTCCTGGAAAATGGGTGCTGGATTACAAAATGAAGCCAAGCTCCCCATGGAGTCCTTCACAGTCACCCATCGGTGTGCTCCTCGCACTGAGACAACATGCGTGCATCAAGGCCAGAGTTACAGATGTGAATTGGAGGCATGGCTCACCTTGCAGGTAGTGGTGACTGTGTCCATGGGTGTATGACAGCTTTGAAAGATAATCCTAAGTATGAGCTCAGCCTTAAGGTGATAGCATTGAAACAACTCTTTGGTTTTTGCAGCAGTCTGCTGTAATGATCACTGACATGAAGATTTCCAGTTAACAGAGTTTTGTTTGTATATCTGTTTGCCTGTCTGTAGATGACATTTGCTACTTCCTACATAGGAAACACCCCACACAAGCAGCCGCACGTTTTCCTACCTCTGTAAATCTGTTTTCTGAACTTCCACTTGCCGTGGGTTACAGCCTGCTTTGCAATTACCCTGCAGTGCTCACAAGAACACCGCTAAGCCTGAAAAGCTGGCTGGAAAGCTGGCCAGACCTCTCTTTACCATTGGGGAATGCACTGAAGTTCCAGATTTAATGGGAGAGACAGGAAATGACCTGCAGCATCAACAGCCATTGACATTAATTTCAGCTGAGACACCAGCAGCCGAATACCCGCGCAAGCTCATTTCCTCTCCTCCAGCTGTCGCAGGCTCCAGTTCAGCTGAACCAGAGTTCATGGCTGTGGTGAGACAAGTTGGTCACATCTTTGCTTGTAAAGTAAACAGGAGCACAGCATGATCTACACTTGTGTCCTTGCTCACTTTATTGTTTGGCCCAAGCACGGTGGCTGGCGCCAGGGAGAGGAGGTCAGCTCAGTTTCTCAAGGGTTTCTTGGTAATGGTGGCTCCTCAGCAGTCCAAGTGACCATGCTTGGTGGCCCCAGAGGTCCCACCCTGACTGAATGTCCCTCTTATCTCCCTTGCATTCATCTTTTTGCTCTCTGAACCATCCCAGTCTCTTACAGCGCATTAAGCCAGTGTTGCCCATGAGCTAGTGGACAAGTTTATACATTGATGGCCCCAAGTGACATTCTGATCCCAGAGACTCAGAGCTCAGTCCTAAAAGGCAGTGGATTTTCATTGTAGAACTGAGGCAAAATCAGTGTTTTCCTGAAAAACAAAAAAAAAAACCCATGCAAGCACAACATGTTTAGGAGCAGGACTGTGGCTGCCATAACTCAGAAGCTGTATGCTATCTCCTACACTTATTATTTGCTACTATTAAGACAGAGAAATTTGTGTGCAATTGAGATGCAATTGTGAATGGCATCCTGGTTTATTGCAGGTGCTAAATAGCCAGCTGAATACTGCTATTACCAGTCCAACATTGCTAAGATTGAGGCATTGAGACCCAGGCAGGTTACTGGAAATGGTGCTGAGTTCATCTGTCTATAAATTGACCATCCTCTTATTTTTTACTTAAAGGAGGTTTCACAAAAAACAATGAACCTGGAAAAGGCAGGAACATCAATCGTTTTCCAGCTAATCCATGAAGTGCACGAAGTTCAGCAATACTTTCTCATATAATAGATACTAGGATCTCTTGTCCTTGGCCCGAGTGAAACCTACAGGTGTCTGCTGCTGGCTTTTCTCTTGGTTGAGGCTCTCCTAAAGCTTCCACAGATGTTTGTCTTGGGATTGAATCCTCTTCTCAAGGAGCTCAGCGCAAGCAGCTCTCACAGCACATTGCCAGCATGGGCTGCTCTGATGAGCTGACTGAAAGATTCTCTAGATATTTTTCTTATTTGGAGGGTGATTTTCTCATTAATTAAAATATGTGACTGAACTTGTTTATGTTATAGCGTGGAGGGCGATAAAGCCATCTATGCAATTTCTCCTGTTCTGTTACATATATGTACCAAACAGGAGCTTTGGAAAATCCCATCCTGAAACCAGAGCTATAAAGTTAGCAGTTAATCCCAAGGGACTAATCTTCAGCCAGTGTCAGTCGGCATCACCTTGACATATGCTGGCTCAGGATCTGGCCCCAGGGTGTGGGGTTGCTGGGCAGCCTGAGACCAGAAAAGGACCCAGAGATGAAGGCACTGCTGCCATGGGGACTGTCTGAGCTGCTGCAGGTAATAGCGGGTCCCATTGTGGGGCTGGAGCTGGTGGAAATCAGGTTTCTTCTTATTTATATATTAATAGTAATTTTAACACTAAAATTACAATGCTGCTTCTGCTTTGGGTGTCAGAGTCTGCTTCACGTCCCCAGAACAGCTCAGCAGTTTCTGGGGTTGCCTTCCCTTTTGCCGTCCCCATCAGCAGTGCATGTTTTCTTTTGGGAAAGAGAAAGAAATGAAAGAGGTTGGTCTGGGGGTGGAAGAGGTCACTCATTTAAGGCTTGCTCTTAATCTCTTTTCTGCTGCAGACTTCCTGTGTGTCTGTAAAAGCAGATCTAACTGAGGACCATGACACCTCTAATATCCTTTAGCAAATGATGTCTCAGTTGCCCCTTTATGAGACCTATTGTATCTCCTGTTCCTTCAGTGAAAAAGGCAAAAGTAGAGGCATCGTACTTTTCTGCATGTTTTTTCCACCCATATTTCAGGTAGAAAGGCATTTAAAAAACCCACCTTGTTTTCCATGCAGTTTCACACTTTAAATTTCTTTCTTCTATTTTTTACCAGTAGATTTAAATAAAGAGCAGTTTTCTGTAAGGGTTTAGAAACCTTTTTCGTCCCTTTTTCAACTCCAGACAGAGGAGGTTGAGGGAGTAATGAGCAGAAAAAAGGTAGCAATTAGAAAGGAAGGAAGGGAGAGAGAAAGGAAGGAAATGAGAAAAGCGAGAAAATAATTCAATTAAAAATGGCTATTCAAAAAGTATCACTTTTTTGTAAAAATTGAAAACAATTGAAAATATTTCTCTGCAAAATATTTCATTACTGGTGAATTACGTCTGAAGTATTCTTGTAGTAATAACCATTTGTTTCCATCCTTGTTTATTGCTGCATTAAGTGAGCTGAGACATGGGAGATCACTTCGATGGAAGGCATTTTCTGAAATCTGTGTGCTGCCTGAATTCCAACCCAGCTCTGTTTCAGGCTTAACCCAAATTGACTGAAACCTGCAAAGTGTTTGAATTTCACCCATCACTGCTGTTAATCCTTCTTTTCTTCTGCTCACAAAAGAATAAAGGTTTGGTCTGTGTCCCTGGGAGGCATCAGAAGGACAAACCCCCTCCTTACCCCAGTTTAACTTGTTTTGAAGAGATTCAGCTCCCAGGATGCTCAGGTATTGCTGGCTGGACTTTCTACAGGACTCTGAGCACGTGAAGGTGCCTTCCCATCCAGCTACAGACAGCATCTATGCTGCTAATAGCCTTTTTGACTGTGATTGATGGGATGCAGATGCTGGTCCTAAGCCTCTCCAATCCTGCATCCCAAGGCAGACCTGGCCTGTCTCCCACAGGGATGCTGTGGTATGAGCAGAGCCAGCACACAGTAATGTCCCCCGCTGCACTCACCAGCTCCCGGCAGCATCAGCTCTGCCCTATCCAGGGGAGGCATCTTTGTCTTCAATAGCCATTAATTGATTTTTCTTCCATGCATGGGCCTGGTAGCCCTATGGCAGAGTTCCCTCTTTTAACTACACACTGGGGAGAAATGCTCTTCTCTTGGGTTTTTTGGGGCTTTTTTTCTGAACTTGCCACTAACAAGTTTCATCTGATGTCCCCTAGCTCTTCTATTAGAAGAGACAGTAGTCATCTTCTATTCATATTTTCCAGCCTACTCATGATCTCTATCATATCCCCTTCAGCGGTGTCTTTCCCAGCCTGAAGAATCCGAGTGCATTTAATTACACTCCTAGTCTGAGAGCTGAATTAATCTGTTTAATTATCTGTTTAGTCTATTCTTAACCTATTGTTAGGGTTTGATGGCTGGGAGCCACCCTGGTGTCTGGTCTGTGCTAGATTGCTTTATAGGACCCACCAAGAAGGGGACAGCTCTGGACACGGAGCCTGGATTTGTCCCATGACATTTTGGATACCAAAGCTCACCCTGAAAGAACGATGCCAGTCCCACATATTGATTTGAAAGGCAGTCTAAAATGGTTATTTTCCTCATACAGTCTAATAACAATAATGCAAAACATGATGAATCTGCGCCTGTGGACACCTCTGGCCCATCAGAAGGCAATGAGCAACGAAAAGATGTGGCCCTGGGACTGCAACAGAGCAGGAGCAGAACAAAGCAGGGCACACTTCCCTTCCTCTCTTGTCATCACCCTGTGGTCATTTTTGCCCCTTTGTGTATCCTTATAGGGCCAATATCCCATGATCTTACAGGTGACTCTTATGCTGGTGTGACCCTTCACTGGTGGGGTGTTATGAGCCTGCTCACAGTACACAGCACCAGACTACACTCCTACTTGCTTGTTCTTTCCTAACTCTATTTAATTCAGTCTCATTCATTTATAATCACATTAAGTGCCATGCGATAATAAACAGAGGAGGAAAGCCTGGCTGGAGCAGAGGGAGGAGGGCTCAGCATCCCATGGAAGCTTTGCGGGATCAAACCTCTTAAGTGGTCGCGATTCAGCGATGATCCAGCTTAATCAATCTTCATCTTCCAGAAACCAATGCCTGCACATGTCTCTCATACACACCACCTCACTGGTCACCACAAATAACTGCTTATGCTTTCTTTTCATCTATACCAGATGGTGGCTGTGACTCTGGAGGCCTGTCTTTTCTCCATGCCATCCCCACAGAACTTGACAGCGTGAAGAAGAAAGGTACTTCTACCTTGGACAGACCTACCAAACCCACCCTGAAGACCCCACACCCTGCTCCCGCTAATTGCACCAACATTGTCTTGCTGCATGAGCCATTCCAGCTCTCTGTTTTCTTTCATAGTATATTTGTTTTATATCTGACATGTTTATATATGTTAACTGTTTGCTATAGATATCTGTCAGCTTCAACTGGCAAACCCTCCCGAAAAACAAGAAGAAAAAGAGAGGTTGGCTCTGTGCCAGAGGTATGTTTCTTAAAAGCATTTTGCTTTTTGTCACATGGTTTTGCACAGAAAGAGGAACGAGGAGAGGGAGGGTGGACTGGCAAGGGATATTACGCTTTAAATGCTGTGAAAGAATTTCATACGAGAATGTACTCTACTTTTCAGATATTAGCCTAAGAGCCATAAAAAGTTATTTTATAGTCCCAGAAATGATACACAAACATCGGCATACTGTTTGTCATAAAAACCGCCCTAAAGAGGGAATCGCGCGTTATGTTTTTCGAAATATGACATTTATGAGCTGCCTTTGATTGTTACCAGAATGCTTTTTAATGAAGTAGAAAACGTGTGTCTGTGTGTACATGTGTTGCGTGTGGCTGCGTGTGCGTGTGCATCTGTGTGTGTGTGCAATAAAAGGATGTGTCACTGGGAAAGAGACATCTTCCAAAATATGATCTTTATTCAGCCCAGAGGTTTTCAACTTTCTCTCTTTCAAAGAAGAAAGACCGCAACCCCTCCTGCCAATGAGAAAAAAGGCAGAAACGTCCATGTCTTCATATCTAGGGAGAAATTAACATGATTCCCTAGGTTTTTTTCTTCCTTGCTTTTCTTTCAAGTAAGAATATGGGCTGGTACTGTTCAATATCCTCTTCCCTTTGAGACAGCTGCATCACTTGAGGATGAAGGTGAAGGGATGTGAATCTGTCCCCATGCCAAAGATGTTAGCTCAGGTTTCTTTTATAATAATGTTTATAAAGGGCTTAGATTGGAATTACATGATGCTTACGCCTTCTGCTAATCCGTACCCACAGTGCCTAATCACTCATAGTGATGGGATTCATTGCCTCCTTGGCATTTCTTACTTTGTGAGGTGAACAGGCTTGCTGGGATGACACACTTTTTTCTACTGGACCATTTCATCACCCTCCCTTCCCAAAAGCTGGCTGGAGAGTCTGATGGTGACTCATCCTACACATTCCTGCTTTTAAAAATGCCTGAAGTTTTCCCAAAGGGGCAACTTTGTCTCTCTGAGACCTGGGATGCTCATTTGCTGGAACAGCCTGGTTTTCAGGTCTGTTTTATTCTACTGCATGGGACTGCTCCTCACAGGACAGAAAGCCACCAATGTTTTGCAGGCAGACTCAGTCTTCTTTCATTTATGGCTAGGGCAGGGCTGAGCTAATGACCCAAAATGAGACACAAATTATTGCTGCTTCAGTGCAAAACCATATTCATGTAGCCTTGAAGCATCTGACCCATTAACAGTGGGTGTTTGAGCTGAAATTGGACCTGTTTGAAAGAAATGATTGAAGACTTTGTGCCTGCAGTTATTGAATGAGGGGTGCAGATGCCTGGGATCTGTTTGTGCCTGTTACTTGCACCTCAGTGATTTATCACCAGAACATGGGACACAGCCCATACTGGGCAACCCCTTCTTAGATCTTGGGTTACAGATTGCAAGGGAAGGCAGACAGACTGTTTGCAAGGAAATTAAAAGCACTTTGTGTCTTAACTGCTGCCTGAATCATCTCACAAAATGAATATGGTACAGCAAACTGCTGTCCTGCAGACAAATTTCATACAAAATGACTGCATAAAGCGCCAGTGTTTATACACGAGGCTGATGTTGTTTGAAGGGCTGTTTGAAATGGCTGTGGCTAGTTATGTAATTATTTGAGAACAGTAGAGCACAATAAGTGAATATAAACAGTGAAGAAGACAATATGGGTTCACTGGACGCTTACGTGAATCTGTCATCTTTGTTACAAATGTCTCTCTTCAAATATAAACTCTGCAATCTGTGGCCAAGAAATCGTAGGTGTCCAGTTTCATTTGATAGGGAAAAAAGAAGATGGATGGGCAGTGTGAGAATAACTGTCTTACATGTGGAAGGACTGTTGGGCATTTGGTGTTTGGCTACTGCAAAGCCAGCTTTTTGGGCAATGCCTTGATGCTCAGTTGATTGGGTACCAGGTTTAAATCTGCCTCTGCACAGCTAGTTTATCCTCGCATATAAGATGAGCTCTACAGCAACTTATGGAAATAATTGGTATATGAGATAGAAAGATCTAGTAATGGACCTGTGGAGGTAATGGATAGTGAACCATGTGGACTTCATAAACCTCACAATATCATCAAGAATGAAAAACAGGCAACGCATCCTTATGGGTAACTGGTGACAGGTCTATGCTAGCAATTTATGTGACAAGTAGGTTGCTTTTTCCATTTAATGTGATATCAACCAGAATGGCAGAAATTATTATGTGGAATCTTTTGGAAAGATAATAACTAAGAAAGATAATCTTGCGGTTATTGAATCTGACTGCCTTCCCAGAGAGGTTTTCTTTTCAACCAGGCACATTTCTGATAAAACACCCACTCTCTCACTGGTTTATTTCTCCATTAGTGAAATCAGGATATACACTAAAACCATGCTTTTTCTTACTGTTTTCTATTCAGACTGAAAGTTCTTCAGGGAGAAGCTTTGTGCTTTTGCAGCACCTCATACATGGAGTCGTGTTTCACAGGAAACCTCTGTGCTCAAAAGATAATAAATATACATCACAATTTTCTTCTGCCCCTTCTCTAGCTGAAATCATGGTTTTTATGCAAAAAAAAGAGTAATTCAACAGCAAAAAAACTTTGGTTTTGTTTTTTTCTGTCTTTCTTTTTGTCTGCATGATATGCTACATGTGAATGGAAGCCTGCCATTCAACACAGCAAAGGGATATGGCTTAAGTAATTATTCCAGTAGCATAGCTTCTCCTTTCTTCAAAATCAAGTATGTTATAATCCAGCACTGGTGCAATTCCTAGCAGGTCTGAAAGTATGTGAGAGCTGACATATACCACTGAGCGCAAATAAGGCATAGTCAGGGGCTCTGCCTGGAAAAAATAACTTAGGTTTGGTATTTTCTGGACCAGAGCTTGCATTTGTCAGTGAGTTTATCTGTCTTAAACAACAAATGAAGCAGAACAGTTGGAAGAATAAAAAACCAAGGAAGGAAAAACAGGCGGTTTCAAGACTGATAAATTAATTTCTTTCTTTTTGTTTTTGTTTTTCTTTTAAGTTATCGTACAGTGTAGTATCTCCTCCTGCTAAATGTAGAAATGTGATAAGATCCACATCAATAAGCTGATGTAAAAGTGAAAGGTGAGGCTAGGAATCAGACTCCCAACATTCTTTGCCTGTGGATGGTTCATTATCACAGAAATTCAATGTCACGGTGACCGTACAGCATTAAGAACTGTAGCATTTATAGAATCATAGAATCACAGAATAGTTAGGGTTGGAAAGGACCTTAAGATCACCCAGTTCCAACCCCCTGCCATGGGCAGGGATGCGTAAACCTAGACCATGTTGCCCAAGGCTCTGTCCAATCTGGACTTGAACACTGCCAAGGATGAAGCATTTACCACTTCTTTGGGCAACCCATTCCAGTGCCTCATCGCCCTCAAGGTAAAGAACTTCTTCCTTATATCTAATCTGAACTTCCCCTGTTAAAGTTTGAACTCATTACCCCTTGTCCTATCGCTACAGTCACTGATGAAGAGTCCCTCTCCAGCATTCCTTGTAACCCCTGGAAGGCTGTCATTAGGTCTCCAAGCAGCCTTCCCTTGTCCAGGCTGAACAGCCCCAACTTTCTCAACCTGTCTTCATACAGGAGGTGTTCCAGTCCCCTGATCATCTTGTTGGTCTCCTCTGGACTTGTTCCAACAGCTCCATGTCCTTCTTATTCCTGAAAAAAATCACAGCAGATATCCCACTAGGAGAAAACATCCAGAGTAAGAACCACTTATGTCTTGTGTCCAAAGCTAAAGGCATCCAGGTTTCTATACACATCGCTAAGCTGCCATTTTCAGAGTGGTAACAGCCACCTGACATCCAGTGGCAATATTGAGGCTGTCTTCGCAGTCTGCACCACAAAGTCAATCTCGGAGCCTTCCCAGGCAAAAACGGTTTTGACATGACTTCACTGTATGAAGAAATTCAGAAGGTTTTGTTTTCACTCCAAAGCAGATCCAAAACACATTTTTAAGCCTTGGAAGCTGTTGGAAAATGGATTCATTGTCTTCCTGCCAGCCCCAGTCAGCTGGTTGTGCTGCAGATTAGAATAAAGAGTTGAGGAGCTGTAAAACACCCAAACTGGAGAAGAGCATGATTTTAGTTGCAGTGACCCAAACTTCTGAAACTCTTCTTGAAACGAAAACCCACTTGGGACTGTTCTCAATTAATGGGACATTTGTGAGTGCAACCACACATGGACAAGTTGGGGCTAGTCCTAGTTTGTGCTAGAATGGGGCAGCTGCTTTGAATTCAGTTACATGAGAGTGGCTGAAGGCAGAACTGGTCCTGCTGATGTTGGAAAGGCAAAGATCCTACGATTCACTCAGCACAAAGCCACAGATATTGCTGCAAGTCATTCTGGATGCCCAAGGAGTGATGTTTGGCTCTAAAGGAGCCTTTGTCCTGTGCCTGTGCCAGGGCATGGGAGTGTAGCCTGCCCTTTGCAGGATAACCCATTGCAGCAGAACAACCACTTCTGGCATCTTCTTGCATTCCCAGGATGATGGCTTCAGACTGACATCTGGGAGTATTCTCTCCTCATGAGTTTTTCTGAGGAATGAGGCACTGACACAGGTTGTCCAGAGAAGTGGTGAATGCTCCATCCCTGGCAGTGTTCAAGGCCAGATAGTACAGGGCCTTGAGCAACATGGTGTAGTGTAAGGCATCCTTGTCCATGGCAGGGGGCTGGAATTGGATGATCTTAAGGTCCTTTCCAACCAAAACCACTCCATGATTCTACGATTCTATGATCTTCATCTATTCATCAGCTCAGTCCAGAGACACCCTTTGTCAGACTTTGCCTTTCAGTGATGCTGAGGTTTTCCATCCCCTTCAAACTGAGAATTGAAATATAGGGAAGAAGTCCCCCCCATCACTCTTACAGTAGTTTTAATATTCTGGGATCTCAGTAGATTTCTCAAGGCTTTAAACCAGCATTATTGAAAGCTATGCAAATCCCTGAGAACAGAGCTGATGATTCTGCTGGACTGGGGAGCATTACCCTTATTTTAACACAGGTTCTTAAAACAAAGGCAGCCATATGCCTAGAGCTGAATGAGCCTGTTGTTACCCAGAATGAGACCTTGCTTCCAAGGCTTTCACCATGTTTTCTTAAATTTTTGAAGGACAAAACCCAGCTATTTTAATGAACCTAACTCAATAATTCCTAATCCTAAAGTTAAACACTAACAGCGAGGCTCAAAAACTGGCCTCCCAAGTTTCAAAACACAAGTCATGACCAGAACCCATTGGTAAACATTCCTGAAAATAAGTTTTGTTTTGTTTTCCCCCTCATGCTCTGCTGAACCTTGGAAAAACTAACTCACTCCTAATATTAATCCTAGTATAAACAGATTAGAAGCTCCCCTTCCCCCTGCCATGTGAAAAATAATGTATGTGAAAAGGCTTCTTTTCACATCAATGAAACCTGAACGTTTGTCTATTTCATGGATTCCTTAAAAACAAATTTTCTTATTTTCTTAATTTGAAGCCTGAGTCGAAAGTTTCACAGGTTATGAGAAAGGTGATTTTTGGCTTTCACATCCTTTTGATTAACAGAATTTGTGACTATCACAGATAGCAAATTCAGCCTTTTTCCACCCAAAATGAGGGGGTGCCAAGCATCCAGCCACAGCTATCTCCCCATTCCTTTAGTAGTAACAGTGTGTGATCACAACCCATTAGGAGTATGTCGAATGAATGCTGGGGAAGAGTGGTTTCAGCCAGGCATCTCAGCTACAGTTTCATTCCTCATAGTTCATTAAGTTCAAGATGTTATTTTAGTAGCAACACAACTGGGGCAACACTCATGACAATGGAAAGAGACAGTATTCATCCTTGCAGACCTTGTACCCAAATTCTGATGTTATACAAGAAGTCCCTTCCTATCCAAGTGCAGTGCAATTCCTATGGCATTTAATGCATAGAATTCTTATGCCTTGGGCTTGGTACATTTACCCAAGGTGTAAGGTGAGGTACCGTCCAGGGAAATAAAAACCCCCAACTTTATCACATTGAAAATACTGGCAGAGAGAGTTTCTAAGAAGCTGAAGTTGTTGGAGGGAGCACTGATTTGCCTATGTTGATCAGATTCCCCCCAAGTTAGCTAATGTGCCTCTCTGTATCGCACATGACTGTTACAAATCTCAGATAACAGCATGTGCTCCAGATTTACAGCCAAAAATGGACATCTTGGGATATGAAGAACTGCAGTTTATGAACATTTGGTTTTATGTTGGGTCAGACAGAGTTAAAAACAATCTTGGAGCATAGATTGGGCCATCTGTTGTCAAGGGAATGGCTGATCAGAAAGTGTTTGTACTTTAACACTTCAGGCTCAACTCCTACAAATGCCAAAGCTTGGAAGTGACTTTATTTGTGCATGTGAAGACGTTGTTCACAGATATAAACTTTGGAAGTTGGATGTCTTTGAATTAGGAAGGTGGCTAGGCAAGGCAAGGCACTGGGGAAGGAAAAAAGAAGGAAAGAATGAAGGAAAAAGAAAAAAGAGAAAGGAAATTAAAAGAAAGAAAGATGGATAGAAAGAAGGACGGATGGAAAGATATCTGTTACAGGGGAAAATGCTGCCAAGGTGTTAGAAGTTTTGACAGATTCTGGGAGGTGCCAGACCATCCCCCGGGCCAATATTCATGGGTGTCACCTCCTGAATCCATGTGCTGAGCACAATGACACCATTTGCAGAAGAACAACTCAATGTGCGTGTGCGTGTTGCGATCTGACAGGGATTACTCATTTCCTGAGTGCATTAAATGTAGTTTCTTCAGAGTTATGGCATTAAGTGTAAAATCGTCTAGCACACAACAGTCTCTGAGGGAGGGGTAGTAACTCTCTGCTGTCCTGTAATGCTTGCAGCTTGAGCAGCTTAAAATGCTTTTGAAAAGAAGGTGAGGTTTGTTATGCCAATAGGGTTATGGAGTGGTAGCAGAGAATAAATATCAAATTTAAAGAAGTGTCCCAACACAAGTACCATGAATATTCCTGTGAATAGGTTTTCATAGCAGTCTTTCTGCTGGAGAACCAAGAAACAGCCTTTAAAAATTCCTTTCCCTGCATGGCCTGACTCTGACTTCCCCCATGGGGTTTGTTTCCTTTTTATTGTGCAATCCAGGAGAGTATCATGCTCATCAAGAACATGTGCTTAAGTTTCTTAATGTGTTTATCATCATACTAAGCTGAGATGGTTCTAACCACACTTGTGCTCTGATGCTGACAAGGACTGGCACAGGATTTTACATAGTTTTACCCTTGCTGAATATTATGGCCCGTTGAACAGCCTAAGGTTTCCTTCTCCATGTAATGATGCCAAGTTTATAAGCATTGCACACAGTAATGACTGATGAAATTACTATTCAGCATCAATAAATTATAGTGGAACAAACAGCATTATTAACCACATACTAACCCACTACGTGTCACTTTTACGAATTCTCCATAGAGGAAATCACAACTGTATTGCCTGTACCATTAGATGTACACAAGTCACTTTGACATGATACATGGTATAATCCAGAGCTGGGAGATGCTGTTTCTGGTTGTGGTACTAGCCCAAGACCATCATTTCAGATACAGCGTCAATAATTTCTCCTCACTTTCACACTTGAGTGGAAAGCAGCTCCCCCTGTTTAACTGAATCCCAGCCTGGGCCATTCATTCCAATGGAAGCTCTGGATCATGCTCTAAAAGGTACTACTATTTATCTTTCATTGAATAAAACCCCATTTTTACAGAATATAGGAAGAATCTACTGCAAAAACCATCAGGAGATAGTGCCTCCCTCAAGTATTTGTGTCTACTTGGTTTAAACAAGTGCTCCTATTTTAATTTTTCCAAGAGGTCTTTGCAGGACCTGTTTTCAAGTTTAACATGAGTCTTCTGCTACAGAGTTTCTAGAGGACCAATGGATATTTGTCTAAACCTTGAAGGACAGGAAAACAGTCAGTGATGAGTCATTACTACTCTTCATTATTTGCTCCTTAATTAAAAGGAGTTAGAAACCTGCTTTAGTCTCTTGGAATATGTAAAGTAGTGGTCAGATGCCTGGCAGATAGAGATTTACACACAAAAGTGTGGTAAATGGGGTCAATTTTGAAGCAGAAAATTATTTAACAACTTCACTAAATTCCCTTTTCCATACACCATAAAGGAATGGTAAGTGGGAGCTGAGTGATGCTATGCTCACCAACAGGGAGAGAAGAACTTTGACAAATTGAAGAGGTATTTATTACATTAATCTCTTAAAAATGTCTTTTAGCCTCCACTTCTCTGCTATTCCAAAATACAAATTAGCTTGGATTTACATTGCTGATCAACTGTGGAAGGGGCTGAAACGGTTTTAATTGAAGGATTGTAGACCTTGCCTCTCTGCACAGCCTTGATCAAATACCGGTGATTAGAGGTTTGTAGGGGTTTTGTCAGGTTGGAGGGCCTAGGCATCTGCCTGGCTCAGTACTGGAGACCCTAATTTCCCTGCATCAGCTACAGTCCTGGTCAGGCTCCTAACTCAGCATCCTAAATGACCTCCTGAAGTGGTCCCAAGTCTGGAGCAGCTCCATAGCTTGAACAGTGTAGAACAGCGATTTATTGCACACAAGCCTGGTTGGCTGGATGTTCCTTTTATGCTTTAGCAAAACATTTAAGGAATATATGGTGTCCCCATTAAATGCTCATGATTCACACCTCTACCGATTTGCTACTGGCCAGAACTACAGGAGTCCTATCACAGTAAATCACCCTCTTTCCTTGTCTGCAGACTCAGCTGCATGGTCAGCTTTGGAGTGACACCATTAAAATATACTAGGTGTTTCTCTAGACTGCTGTGCACTGCCATGATTTGCAGGAGAACTACAAAGATACCTTTTAATTGAGGTCATCCTCAACACAGCTGATCACTGAATATGTAGCAACTGTGTGTGTGTGCCTGTGTGTGTGTGTGGGTATGTAAGGATCTATATGTGACCAGCTGTGTGACTGTGCCTTCAAGAAGCTTTAGCTTTTGGACAACTAGAGCCCAAAATGCTCCCATCTGTAGTGCTATCAGCCAGGTGGATCCCAAATACATGTCTCTTTGTCCACTGCAGACTCTTACAGCTGATTTTATCACATCATACGGTACCAAAAGCCACTGAAGTGCCTGTCCAGGAACCCCATCTCACTGGGACCTGAGGATGAGGGAGGAGATGTCTGACTTGGGAGACAACCCAAAGATGAGGTCAAGTGATTATGACTATCCCCAAACTTTGCACTAGGCTTAGGTCTAAGACAGATGGTGACAGTGTCTTGCTTTTGCATGTCAGACTCATGGTTAGAGGCTTCCCAGGAGGAAGGAGGCAAGGATCTTCCAAGCCAGGCCCTAACTATGAGACTCCACAGAATTTGGGGATGAGGTTTTCTATGGTGTAGCTTGTGACTCCAGAAGGAAAGGGGGCCCAAAGGAACAGGCATGACTTCCATGCAAGGTGATATAAAGCGGATGGGAGCAGCAAGCTAGGGTCTAATTGCTCTACTTATGGGACCGCTGATCCTTTAGGATTCACTCTAAGGAGGACACTTACCCCATCAGCACAGCTCTGTTTGCAACTTCTGTTGAAGGCACTTCTGCTTCCTTGCCATTATATTTATACAACAGGAAGATGTGGCTAATATAACATCCAGGGTGCTAAACCCATCAATGCCCTATTAAACCCTGTATCAGTTCTATTAAAACTGTATTACAGAACAGGCTTTAAAAAAGACATTTTAGATGAGGCTTTTTAAAGGTGCAAATGGTCCCATAGCTTTCCTGGAAGAAGAAGACAGACATTAAAATATTCCATGAAGATAAACGACTCTGCTGGCTTTTCATGCTGGATTAGTGTTTTTATGGTTTCCAAACGTCTTTCATCTCCTGTGCAGAGGCGTGAGTCATGCTTTTTTATTGAAGAAGTGCATAATATTAAAGTGGTGTAGTTCTACACTAAAAACCCTTTCACAAGAGAGTGGAGCATGGGAATGTGCAAGAAACTTTCATTCAAGAAGGTTTTATTTCCTCCTCTGAATAAGCTACATCATAGCCTCCAAGGATATGACCTGGAGGTCTAGACAATAACAGGGCTGTTTCTTTGTCCTCTAGTCCACCCTTTTTCAACTAGACAACGATTTGCTCACATCCAACTTCATGGTCTCAGCATAGGAGCAAAACATTCCTGGTCCAGAGTCATCACCTGAGCCATTAGCAGGACAAGCTTGTCCCTCTGCTTATTTCAATGCAGAGACCCAGGGGAGGATACGCTGTTATTTTTATGGTATATGAAACAGTGCCAGTCTCACAGTCTGTTTTCTTTCCTGTCTTCTGCCACCACTGCAGCTGCAGCCAGAAGTGCTCTTGATTGCCTGCATGCTTGTCACAACCCCACAAACAAGCAGCCTTTCCTGGGAAGGCACCAACACCCAGACTGTCTATACAGGCCCTAGGGTTGGTTATACAGTTATCCTGCAAGCCACAGTGTGGGTCAGCTTGAACTCCTGCTCTGTACAGGGCTTTGCTTTGCAGAGCTGTGTGCAATCCAGGGGCAGGGATAAAATGCACTTCAATCCATCTCACAGGAGGTGCATCCCAAGGTTGTTGGGTTTCTCTCCCAGAAAAGGGGATGAGAGTGGTGGCAGGGAACATTCCCTGGATAGAAATAAAACACTGCCAACTTTGTGACTCACAAAAACCAGTCCCCTCTTCACTCCCATCCTCTGCTCACGCCAGCAGTCTGGTCATCCCAAGTACCAGACTCTGGTCATTGACAGATTTAAGGTTTCCTTCTCAGCTCTGCTAATGTGCTGATGTGGCACGCAGCTTCAGTCCTAGCAGGGCTGCAAGTATCTGTGCAAGGAGATAAACTGTCTTGCCAGGACTCTCACCACTGCGAGGCAGACAGGATGACTCCAGAATATCTGATTTAATGATGGATGTAGCACTGAAGCCATCCAAGGGCTGATGTCTCTGATGAATGAGCTGGCAGGCCTCTTCAAATCATCCATCCATGATGCAGAACCACTGCATGCTCCGTACCAGCTGTACCCTTTTCCAAAACATAGCTGCTGGACACCGGGAGCTGAAGCAGTTTCTGTAGATGGTTAAACACTTAAAGGCAAGATAAAAAAATGACAGATCAGTAGAATGACATTAGGGCTGGTGTAGCTCACAGGAACAAAGGCTAACAGCTAGCATTATCTCTGGAGAACCCACTCTTTTGCTGATAGCTTTTAAGTGACTACAAGGGACATGTGAAGGGAGATAAGAAGTATATGGATCAAGGAGGGGCTGGTGTGAAGCACAGCAAAGATTCTGTGAGAGTCTGAAGTTCAAACAAAAGCAGAGAGACAAAACATCCCCTTCTCAGTTGACTGTGACTCCATCACAGCCCTACTGACTCCAAGATCATTAGTCCTTATCCACATTAATACAAAAAGTTCAGGACATGGTTTTCAGACCACCAAGTAGTTATATCCCATTGTCTGTTGTAATGTCATATTTGTTTGAATATGAAAACCAGTCTTCAAACATAAGAGATCTTATTGCTATGACTGTCTACCCAGAATGAGGTAAGTTGTGTAAATGAAATGGTAATCTTTTTCTTCTCACTGCTTTCTTTGCTAAAATAGATAAACAACAAAATATTTCAGTCTCACAGACTTGTTTCTGAGCAAGACAGTCCTCTCACAATGCCAGAAACGTGAGGCTGGATCCCACTCAGGTTTGAAGAGGTGCAAGGAGACACCATCTACAGCCGCACATGGCCCTTGACGGGACAAAGTGCAAAGAGATGTGCACATCCAGCCCTTGCTGATGCTGCAGTGGCTGCTGTTTCCCATTGATCCCAGGTGCAAGACTCTGTGCAGATCTCAGTTTGGTTGCTTTCTCTGAATTTTATTTTTATTTTAAATCAGTTCTAACAGACATGAAGAGATTCACAAAAGCATTCGCCCTTAGGCTTGTTCATCTTCCTGAAGAGTCTTCTATATTCCATCAGTGTTCCCCAGGGGAGCTGAGGGAGCATTTACATTTGTTTGGAACAGAAATGAAGATCACAGTTTTTTTAAGTTGTGTTTACCCCACCCTCACTCTGAGGGGAAACAAACACATGCATCAAACACATCGATGTGGGATTTTCATCCCTCTACAGAATGACTCTAACTGCTCTTCAACAGATGTGCTTATAATCAGTGAACACTGTGAAATGCCAAGACTAATTTAATACTGTGCAATACTGACAGTTGCTCAGTAGGAGACCTGCAGGTGTGCAGAGTGCAGCACTGATTTGGACTTTAAAGAAAATCAGACCCAGCAGAAATAAATTTGTCCGAAGTCCAAAACATCCCTTAGGTTTGTTAAGACTCAAGCAGGTAGCAGGAACCTTATTCGTGTCCATGAATATAATGGAAAAACTCATGGGGGTTTGCACAATTTTGACACCAGATGTAGCTGAAACTGGGCAAAAGGTCATTTTAGATCAAACTCTTCATCCCAAACTCAAGAATGGCAAATCCACAAAAACCCCTCAGAGTTTATGCTGTGGAGGATTTCCCCAGAGCCATGGATCAGCTTTGGAGAAGCTTTAGGATGATCAGCAGTAGTGGCATGACTTGCTAACACAGGCAGTTCTAAACTATTCCTCCAGGTTAGGGTCGGAATATGCTGATCCTATTTCTTAGTCCTGGAAGTATCAGGTCTTAGATGAGGTTTTGAAAAAAGATAAAAATAAATGGAACTGTCACCTGTTGCATGGCTGTTCCTACCGAGTGAAGATTTCCAGACACAGTTGTGCTGTCCAGAGATCACATGGGCACAGGACCAATGCTTCATTCCTGTTGGTCTCAGTACAAAGTTAGGTGCCTAAGAAAGCATCAGGAGCCCAATCACTCAATTCAAGTACTTTATCAATCAGCAAGAATACATCACTTAACACAGCTGGGTTCATTGAGTTTTTATCCAGCTTTAGACCCCTACAGTTTGTGAACCTCTTCATGTCTATTAAAATTGATTTAAAATAAAAATAAAATTCAGAGAGAGCAACCAAGCTGATATCAACCACTGATACAAAATAAATACCTCTCCCTTTCTTCTGAACTTTTAATAAAGGAGGATGTTGCAGAGCCATTGCACACAGGATGTTAAAGGTTTGGATCTCAGAACTTATAAGACGTCTCCCTTTTTTCAACTCACTTTCCAGTGGTTTTGGTACAGCAATAAGTCAGGTCTACACACTGCCCTGTAAATGTTTGTCTAGGAAGCTCAACCTACAACATAGCAGGAGATACTACTGAAAGCTCTTTTTTAATTGTCATGATGAGTCGAAATGATCAACAGCGATACTTTGCCCACAGGAAGTAGCTCAGCAAGATGAAATAAGATTTAAACATTCTCTCTAAAACTTTCAGCTACTGTGTTGCGATAAAATATCACAAATGAAATTGTAAAGAACATGAAATAAATAATTCCTGAGAATAATGTTTTCTTCAAAATAATTTAAGATTTATACTTTAGCTTCCACCAAGCTGAGCTCTGGTTTGATGGGTGAGAATTTGGAAATCAGAATTGTACAACAAGGACATATGCTTTTTAATTTATTCTTTTTTCCTGTTAGCAAAATCAGATTGTGGTTTCTTTCATCAAATATTACACATGATTTTACCTAGCTTAAATACTTGAATGTGGGAATTGACACGTCACGTCCAACAATCTGCAGGTGTGGTTGTTTGAGGAAGAGCACATAAAAGAATTGTGAGTACTCTGGATTAAAAATATGTGAAACTTTGTGCAGTTACAAGAGAAACTTGGCATGTTTTTCTGCCTCATCTGATCTCCTGCTAGCCTTCCTGAAGAACACTGTGGGCCATGTCCCATTCTCTGGACAAAAAGACAGGGAAAAGAGTTCTAAATATGTTGGCTGTGAAACCTGAAATGATGTAAAATTTGCCTGGTCTTGAGTTTTGTTTGAAACTGAGCTCATTTCCCCTCAAGGATTTGCTCTGCTTCCCACTCTTTCTCCAACGGATACAGTTGGGCCAATCCATAGTGATCATGGACAATTTATGGCTCTGCATCAGTTCTGTGCAGAACTTTGTGACTTCAGATGGTTTTGACATGAAACCAGATGAAGAATTCACTCAGTCCCAAAACTTAGCATGCAATTCAGAGCAGGAACCCATGTGGATTGAAACTAGAGCAAATGGTTTTGTAATCCCCTTCAAAGAGAAACAACCAAGCAGAACAGCGGTTCTGGTAATAGTTCAAGGAAGCTCTGTTGATTAATGACCTCGAACTATTTACAAACAAAAATAACTGGAAATAAGTTCAAAAGGGATGTCACATTCCTGTCACTCGGGGAATTTTGACAAAAATCTGAACACGTTGACAATTATGTAACTTGGTCTTTCAGTGAGTTTTGTATTCCCTTGTTGTCACAAACAGGGATTATGCCACGTAGAGAAGTGTTACAACGCCCTAATGTTTTTTTAGAACACAGCAATGATGCTAGGGGAGTTGTAGTACTTGGTACTAGGCTAGGACTAGTGTTTTTACCCCATTTTTGGCTTGTGCTTCCCAAAATTTATTTGGAAATGACCTGACCACTTCTGGCATTAGGATTTTTAAATGTGGTTTGTGGAATAACCAATAAAGAAATGTAATTAACCAATTACAGTGTTGAGCACATAGCAAATCACAAGAAACCTCAAATCCCCAGGTAATACTAAGAAGTAATGTATGAGCAATATGTTAACTTCTGCGACTCTCTAGTTTCGAAAGTGGTAGATCTAGAACTGGTCCATTATATTTGCATTTCAATCCATTTTTCTTCTTTTTGGCTGCAAACTGATATTTTTGAACTGCTGTCAAAGCTAGTGGGTAGGTATCACTTCATGCCAAGGTGCAGCCTGGTCATCTCTGTGGCTTGTGGAAGTCCTTTCAGCACTTTACCTTCAGAAACATTCCTTGCTTTGTGCAACTCAAAGGGGACTTTTGAAATAAGGGGTTTTAGGCTGAACTAGGACAGAAGAAAAGTTGTCTGTTAACAGCAAAAAGTACAGGAGGATGTCAGTGAGAGTAGAGTGGAGAGAATGATTGTGGGTAAGTCTAACATCTAAATGGGCTTCAGTTCTGAAACAGTTTGTGTTTCTTCTGATTCTTTATTTCTTTGAAACAATATGTTCTGAAAACTTTTTTTTTCATTATCTGTTCCTCTTAGCAGTGAAATCTTGTCTTTGAGTAGTTTACGTGAAAGCGGAGTTACTCATACCTCCTATGAAGGTTTCATGAGTCATTATGGATTGCCAGTAACAAGGGAGCAGCATACCAAGAGCTTTCATGTGCTGGTGCTCAAATTGATGCCCACTGCCCTGAGGAAATAATAAGCAGAAGGGGGAAAATGTGTTTTTTCTGCTGGCCTTTCCTTGTCTTGACCCATGCAGGAGTGAGGCTGTTGATCGAGAACCCAAGATGTGCATGGCTGTGGTTCATTTGACAGCACTGACCAAAACTAAATATTTAAGGTTTAAGGAAATGCCCAAGCAAAACAAAAAGTACCTAAACAAGCAAAATGAGTCATAGCATAACAAAGCAAAAGACTGCGCTGTTAAATTTATTTTACTGTTTCTGCCTGCATGGCGTTTTAATTGCTTCAACTTTGAAATGTACATATTTATTGAATTGAATATTTGAGATCCAACATTGAATATTTGAGATCCAGCATTAGGCTACCTCAGCAAAAAAAAAGCTCCAAATTCCCTGTGGTTGGATTTTTATATTTAATGTATGCATTTCTAGGATATTTTAAATGATTTTAGTTTGCTGATCAGGGTGAGATTAAGAGGTGTCTCGGTCACGGACCATAGCTGCCTGTAAAGGCAGTGAGTATGTGAAGGTTCAGTCCTCTTTAATTACACAGGCTTACACATGACAGGGTGCAGTGGTTGCAAGCTGAAGTCAGGGAAAAGCTGAATAGGAAATAAAATGTAAATCTTTTTATGCTGAGCATAATTAATTATTGGAATATTTTCCTGAGGATAGAGGTAAATTCTCTCTTCTCAGGACTGGATCTCCTTCTGAATAAATGCTGGATACCCAGCTCTCAGCTGCTGGTTCTAAGCAAGGAACCACACTCAGCCAAATTTCTGAATGGTCAGTGCTGCTTTTCCTCTGTTTTAATTTCAGTTTAACATGCAATTCCCTTGCATCAAGATAACTACAAGATGAGGAAATGCCAGAGGCAACATAAGGGAATCAAATTCTCACTTGGCTGTGAACTTTCTCCTGGAAAGAGTTGGTCAGGAACAGCTATAGCTTGCAGCTGAGTGCACTGGTGGCAACAGAGAGGGATCTTGCTGCAAGTGAAAGTACCAGGAGAAGGTGAAACTGTGTGGGATAGATAAGCTGCAGATCAGAGAGCAGAGGAAACAAACGTCTGGAAGCCTCCAAAGAGGAAATTGGAAAGAATCAGGGCTCCTGCTCAGTATAGGGTATAAAATTAATAGATGGGAACATTTCTCATTGCGTGGCAATAATTTTGTCATTTTTGTGGTTTATGAAGTCACCAGTGCTCTGTGAAGAGTTTAACACCTCATAATTCACAGATGCCTGTAGGGTGTGTGCATCCCTGTGTGCAAGTGCCTGTGCAATGCTGTTTTCCACGTGTGAGTTGTTCCATTGGTCTGTTTGGGTGGCAGCATGAGAAGAGTAGCTGAGGGGATGCCCTTGGGAGGTGGCTGCGCCACTGCCCACAGGGGAATATGTCTTCCTGTGCCTCAGTGATCACATCAAGGAGGAAAGGCTGGTCCGCAGTGGACCACATTGGACAGGCTACAGCAGTGCTGACTCTTTATCAACTGGTTGCATTATCTCAGCAGCATCCACTATTCCTTGGCAACACCTGAAGTTACATTACACATATTTTCTTCCCTGTGTGGCTGATGAGGCACTGGAACAGGTTTTCCAGAGAAGCTGTGGCTGCACCATCCCTGGCAGTGTTCAAGGTCAGGTTGGACAGGGCTTGGAGCAACCTGGTCTAGTAGAAATTGTCCCTGCGCATGGCAGGGGTTTGGAACTGGATGATTTCTAGGACCCCTTCCTAACCAAACCATTCAATGATTCTGTGACATGAACACTAGACTTTAGCTATGTTGCTTGAAGTCATGCATTCTCTGTGGCACCATTAATGGTGAATCTAGAAAGACTTTGGGGGATGCTTGAATATACAGTGAAGGGTGAGATATCCATGTGAACACAAATGGTATTGAGAACTAGAAAACAAAAATTATTCCATGATGTTTCTGACATGCCTTGTTTCAGCAACGAAAAGGAAAATGAGAGCCCAAACACTGAGCACATTGAAGATTCAGGGCCAGATCCAGAAGCTTATTCGTCATTCAGCTTAGTGTCCAAAAGACAATCTCATGCTTTTGTAGATCCTGAGCTTTTTCTTATTATGCATTAACTGAAGGCATGAAATGGAGTAGGCCAAGAGCTGCTCTTAACCTTCCCTGAGTGTGAAATGCCCCAGAAAGTTGTCAAGCACAATGTTTTCTAAGATGGAAGGATACTGTGACAGTGCCCTTTAGGATGGGAAAAGGCTCAGAGACTCCTGAGCTCCTGAGCACTGGTGACTTCTCCAGTGCCAGGTGGATTCTCCACGAAACTTAGGGTAACTCAAAGAAACTATGATAATATAAAGCTGCTCTCACCTACATAAGAATCAGGCTTTTCTCTGGGCCAGAGTTCAGCTTTTTAATACTTAATGACAGAAAGATCACAGTCAGGTTTTTTATTCTCTTTATCATTCAAGCTGGACAACTTTCAGTAAAAGCTTGTGAACTCACTTTGATAAGCAGAATTCCCACAGCCTCTATCTCACAAGCAGCAATTCCCATTGATAAAGTGCTGTGGGATCATATTCCTGACTGCTGCTTTTTAGCAGCTTTTAGAGTTGTCTGCACAACTGACAAAGAATTCATTTTAACTCCAAGGGTTACCGATGTATTTCTGAGAAGCAGGTACAGTTCTGTCTGAAAACAGGAATAGAAATGTCAAAGCCACAGTAAATTGTGTTCTTCTCTAGCAATTTATGACTTGATTACTAATTGAAGTAGTGAGGGATTCGTATTATCCATGCCTGATGTTTCTTAGCCCTACAGGAAAAGGAGTGAATGCATACTGCTATGGACTGACTGGCTGATGGCATTTTATGAAGCAATTCAAAATGACAGGCCAGGTATGTTTGGTGAGCTGCATCGTTTGGGTGTTTACTGTTTTTTTGCTGACAGCCAGTAACCCCTCATGACCTACATCTGTTTTGCCAAAGAAACCAACAGCTTCTTTCACTGGAGGTGACTATTGATAAAATCTAGGGGTTTAGTGACGTTGGTAAACACCACTTGACCATCTGCGCTCTTGCTGGGATGGATGAATTAATCTGACTCATTTCAAACCCACCTGGAAAACTCCAGGATGAGATGCTGGGGAGAATTTTGCTGCAAAGGGATTGAAAATGGGGAGAAAAGAAAAATAAAGAAGGGGTGAAAGACAAGGCAGAGACAAAAATAAGCATAAAAATAAATATTCCAGTGATAGAATGCAGCATGTATGATGTTAATATGACACTGCTACTACCATGTTACCTTTTGAAGAGTCTTTCTATTCCTAATTCAAAAGACAATCTCCAATTCAGCAAGGGAAAAGTCACACACACCCTGCCAAGACACAGAAAAGAAAAAGATTAAAATGGACAAGGAAAGAAATTCTGTAATCTCAATCTGCAAGAATGAAGTAAGAATTCAAAACCAGTCTTATTCCTTGGGATTTGACCATTGCAGTATAGAAATAGTTTGCATTTTAAGGCATGCATGTGCTTAATCTCAGGCATACCCTGAGGGTCCTTACTTAGGGGCACAATAAGGAGAGAGGGATAAGCTTAAACCAGACCTACACAGGCAGACCCCTGGCAGTCATCCCGTCAGGGCAAGAAGCTTGCAGGTATAAAGCAAACATGGTTCAGTCTGATGTGTGAGTGTCTGCACAGCTCAGGCCCATTTGTTTCTCATCACATCACAGGACTGTTGAATAGTCCATGGTTCGACTGGGATACAAACTTCCAAACACACACTCACTAAGAGAGCAGCCTGATCCCTCATGTTGGGGAAGTTCAAATGGGTGTCCAGCAAGACACAGTCTTCTTTATTCCTTTGTTCTGAAAGCATTTGTCAGTGTTTGGGTGATTTGCCCCTTTTTCATTTTTTAGTTCAAGAGGCGCTTTGCGAGCTGCTTTAGTTGCATACAGCTAATTCTGATGAATCCAATCATTTCCTGTGACCAGTCTTCTTGGACTTCTCTGTTTGGAAAAAAAAGCCATTTTGATCCTATGGACTAACTAACCTGGATCAAAATCCTAGGTTAGCAGAGTCTTTACAGATTTAATCATTTCACTGCTACTGGTCCTGCCTGGTATGGACAAAACAATCCCTTGGCTGTCTCCGCTGTGGTTTGAGAGGACGGTTGTGGTGTGGCTGCTGCACTGGAGCTGGCAACACCCAAGGGATGCTGCCCCATTCACAGGGCAGGCTGCAGCCCCTAATAGATGAGAATAGAATCATAGAATAGAATCATAGAATCAACTAGTTGGAAAAGACCTTTAAGAAAAACAAGTCCAACTGTTATCCCAGGACTGCCAAATCCACCAGTAAACGACGTTACTAAGGGCCTTATCTAACGTTTTTTCAACACTTCCAGGGAAATCCCTCATTTCTTGGTCTTTTCCACTGTTGTTAACTCAGCTCATTAAATTAACACCATTGGGAAATGCCCAGTGGCATGATGGTGGGTCACAGCCCTTGCACATCAGCACAAGCTGCAAGAGGCAGAGAGCAGCTGGTCTGCTGGAGGTCCCCAGTGCCCATGTTATTTTTCAAAGTAGGAATTACTCTGATAAGTTCCCTTATTATTTTCAAGACTTTTTATCAGAGAAATATATATATAAATGTACATTTCCTAGTAAAATTTTGAAAAACAGTTTCACAAATGTGAAGCTCTTTTTCATTGAAAGCAGGCATTGCTAATGAAAAATGTTCCTGCAAGCTCTGCAGAATGGCGTTCTGTACTTGGCTTACCCTTGCAGCACACAGCTTAGCTTCATTTCAGATCACATACAGATTGTCATCAGCCCCAAATTTAGCTTCTACCCCTGAAAACTTACTTCCTAATCCATGGGAAGAGTGAGGGTGATTGCAGAAAGCAGCTGGCTATGGATAGCTCTGTTTCTGCTTAGCTTCACCAGTGATCAATGGACCTGCTGTACCTCTTGTCCTTTAGGAGGAGAAAACTGTAGTATCAAACAGGTTGCTATTTGTCTTCAAGTCCTCTTTAGATCAAGAGTCAAACACGCTTGTTTTCTATCATTTAGAGAAGAAGGCAAGGTAAATGCAGTATACTCATCCAGGCTTTGATTTTAACCATGACTTTGGGTCTCTGTGAATAGCTTTGAAAAGGCAGATAACAAGTATCATGGGTAAATACTCTGCTTTGAAGGTCTTCTGATAGAACTTCAGAAAAGATGATCAGTTTCTGATCTACGTAGCTTGAAATCATAAAACTCCTGTGAATAAACCATGGTCTTACCTGTAACCTCACAGACCTCCGCCTCTGCTTTCCTATTCACTTATCTGCCACCATGCAAAAAAACCTGAAAAATATTTCTGCTTTGCCTTAAATAATTTTAACACCCTCTCTTTTGTCTTTATCAACTTTAAGGACCACAGGGAATAACATTATCTTCTCATCAGGAGAAATGTCAACTGAGTGAATGCGTATAATAAGTTGGTTGGTTGCACGATGATTTCTTTTTCATTGATGTAATCCTGCCGCAGATCATCTGTTCTCACAGGGAATTTATCCTGAAATTTACCCTTGTTCTTTGAAGAAGCTAGCCATTAACGATCATCGCCAAATTGCTTCAAAGCTACTTTTAGCTGTATTTGCATTCCCACTCAGTTTTGCTTTTAGCTGTCCTTAAAGCAGTGGAGTGCTAATAGCGTGTAGGCAGCATTGATGGATATGGGTGTCATGGTGTGTTCAAAAAGATACAGACTTTTGCAGAAGGTACATCCTCACGTTCTCTACAATGAGGATTCATGAACTTTTGCCACCACTGGAATCCAAAGGCACCGCAGTGCTGTGCCGAATGCAGCATCCACCTCTTCCCTGGGTGCCAAAACCACCCTCAGCCTCTGAAAGCGCACAGTTCTCCCCAAAAGGCTGGTGTGTGACAGCTCAGCCCTCTGACAGCCTGTCCACCAACATGTTTGCAGACAGGCTGCAGCTGGGGTCTGCATAGAGCCCTCCTGGGTGTGAGGCCACCGCTGGCCCCAGGGAGCCTGCTCTGGGAGCAGGGACCTCTGCTTCCATCCTCCTCTTTGTTTATCTCTTCCTAGCTAATGAGCACTTGTCCTCGCAAAAGAAAGCTATCCAGAGTGATAGTAAAGATGAGAGCTACAGTAAACCAGGGAGAGATCAGTAGGGAAATGTTTGAACTCGGGGTCTTCAGCCTGGCTAAGTGGAGAGTGTTGTTGCAGTGAAAGGACTATTAAAAATACAAAGTACAGACTCTCTGGGGCCTCAGATGTTGTTTTACCCCATGAAACATGATTTCTTATTTTTAAATAGCTGTCATGCTTGTTAGTTTAATTTATCCCTTCTCAGCTGCAAACTACAACATTTTATGAGCCTGACAGGGCATTTTCACCCAGGCTCTGTGGCTTTGTGCACAGTCCTGCCACAGTCAGGCTGGGCTAAGCCAGGGTCATACTTTGTACTCAGTAATACATCTGCAGCCCACCTCGTACCAGAGCGCAGTGCAAAGCCCGTGAGGTTACTCAGCTCTTTAAAAAGGGGTTCGGAGAAACACCTTGAAACCAGCTTGTGATGTAGGTTCCCTTGTGGTATCAGAGACTTAAGGATGATGATGCTACTGTTTTGGTTTTGAGGGTTTAACATTTTTGTTTTCTGCTAGATTTTTGGAGTGGTCAAATAATCAGGTCTGCTTTAAAAAGTGACTGCAAACTCTGTTACTGTGCTGCTAGCAGGGATAAAGCCATGGAAACACTAAGAGTGCGTGTCAGGAGCAGAGTGCAGAGGCACATGTTCTCACTTGGTTTCAGCTGGTGTCTAGACCCAAGTGGGCAGTGCTATGTCAATGTTAATAACAGCAAAGCCAATTGTTAACATGCTTACTGCTAATGCAGAGCTTGGTGAGCTTGAAAGCTCTCCAAATGTGCACAGCTTAGCTCCTCCATATGAATTGAGCTGCTTGGATCTGATCTGGTGGAGCTAGCCTTATGGATCCAAGGTATACATATATTATTTTCTACTCTGTGCTGTGAATGTGTCCCAGATGTTTTGTCCTGATTGGGGCAGGGATTTGACCTTTGAGTCATTCAAATCCCAGCTCCTTGCCTGAATCCTTCCTTCTTGCTCCATTCTTGAAGTAGGTGTCTGCTTTCAAAGGGCTCCAACACAACTGTCACAGTTACTCTGGTGAACTTCCCTTCCATCAGGCGGATGGGAGTGATGGGCACAGGTACTCATTGCCTTGAATGTCCCCTGTGCAAAATGCTTGCCAGGTTCACAAATGAGCTGAATCTGGCTTGATTTGGTGCAGAACACTGCAGCAGATAAAAGCTTTATTTCAGGAAAGACTGATAGCTTGAGCTGCAGGAATGATACAGGCTGGAACTGAGCCGAATTAGAAGGGCAAATGAAATGAGAAGTTCCTCCCTGTACTCTGCCTGGGTAAGGCCCGTACGCCTGACCTTAGTTTTTCATCAGTTGCAGATTCATTCAGCAAATCTAAAACTGCCTTCCAAGGGGGTGTGTAGGATTAGACACAGAGGAGCCAGAATTGTTGGCTGTGATCAATAATCTTATTGTCAGTTCCTAGGTTTTCACAAAACATACATTGCGTTATATGAAGCAAAACCAGAAGCAGATCTTTTTGTAATACATGGGAGGGCTTTACAGGGAGCCTTCCTTGAAGCAGACACAGGCAGGAGGTATCTGGAAATCTGGAAGACATGAGAATGAAACGATGACTGATAGAGAAAGAGAGACCACAGAAGACATCTGTAAGCCTAACCACATGAGAGACCCAGAGGCAACTTCAAAACCGCTAGTACAGCCACTCTTGGACAGCTTCATTGAAGCAACATGCTATAGAAATATCATTCAGGGCTTTGTATTGATACAGGATGATGACTACAGTATGGTGAAACCAACCCATCTGGACTGAATGAAGTGATAAATACGGAGTGGTTTTATTTGTTTATGGCACTGCCAAGGCTCTAGAGCCAACTGTCTGGGTTTCCATTGTTTTGATCCAATTTGACTTTGGTCAAACCCCCTTGCTTTCACGCTGCTAGAGAAGACGCAGAGGATATAGGGAAAGGTATGGATTTTGGATTTTGGGTGTTTACTAAAGTATAGGTGAAAAGCTGTGAAAATGTGAAGGCTATTAAAATGCAGTCTGAGTGTGATAGCTTGGCACCATTCCAGTGGAATGGATATCTTTCACTCTTATAGTTAATAAGATGTTCTGATGCAGCCCTTTGGAACTGGAAAAAAAAAAATTAAAACTAGAACGTATCTGGCTTTAGGAAAAAACCCTAAAGCTTGGAGCATCCCCAAATTACTCTGATTTTCAGTTAAACGTATGAGGTTGTTTACGTTGATAGGTGAAGCACTCCGAAGCTTTTTGGGGAGGGAAAAGCACTCTGTCTAACTTGCATCAATTCCCAGGAGCTCATTGGGAAGAGTGAGAGGTGAAAGTGATTTTGTTAAGTATCAGCTCTCTCTGTGATGTCATTCATTCATCAGCAAGAAATAGCTGGAAAAATTTCTTTAGAGGAATCTTTTTTGTCCCCAAACAATACGGGAGTAACACCACGCACACACTGCTGCGTGCCAATGGCAGCTTTAGCTGGGGCTGGGGCATTACTTACAAGAAAGGTTAAACTGGTAAACCCAGAGCATCTGAATGAAGAGCAGCATCAGGGGCTGTGAATGCAGAGGATTCCAAAAGAACTAACATATATCTCAAAATACTTTCAAATAATGTCTCACCCAAAGCCAGTGAAAGGCAGTGAAACATATTCCATCAATCTTCATAGGTGTTAGATTAAATCCTTATGCAATAGGAGGGACAGCTGCAGGAGAAAATGCTGGTGAAATACGGCCTTGTCTCAGCCATGATGAGAGCCAGCCAGGATGTCTCCTCCAGCTCCATGGGCTCTGCAGCAGGTCCCATGGCACCACGTTGTCTCTAAGTGACTGTGATACCTTATACGTATCATCTACTCATCAGCCCTGTAGTATCACACAGGGTCTGTCTCGTAATTAAGGCACTGCTGTACAGAGCATGTAGCGTCAGTAGTTCTCCTAAACAGCCTGTCTCTCAGAAGAAGGCTACATAATGAACAAGTGTCAGTAGGTCATGAGTTAGAAACAGATTTTGTCTTGCTGGGAAAAGTTATGTTTACCAATCATTCATTAGGTGTCCCAGATGGATGCCGCCAGGCAGAAGGATGGGGAGAGAGATCACCACAGCCCTGTCCCAAGTGACCCTAAAAGAGCAGAAATATTAGCAAATGGTTATTGCTTTTTATTGCTTTGTTTCTAGGTACATTCTAGTGAAAAATGTCATGCTCTCCCTCATAAAAATAGCAATGATTTTTGCAGTGACTTTAACTAAGGCATCCTGCAGCTGGTACTTTTTGGATGGCTGGTGCGATAACCCCAGCTGGGTAGCGCCTCATGACCTTTTCAACACGGTCAGTTGGGATATAAAACATACCTGGTCCGTGAAGAGAATTTTTTATTTCCTTTCTAGCTCAACACTGGGGCTCCCTGTGGATTTAAATGCCTTTACCTACACACTGATATGGACGTATTTTAGCACAGAGCAAACCACAGAATTAAAAGGAGACACCTCCCCAGAGCAATTAGAGCTGGGCTGATGAACGATGGTGTTTGCTGTGGATTATAGGTGAGACAATGCAAAGGAAACTTCCACCGTGTATGATTCAGAACCCACTCCACACGTTTGAATTTTTACAGGACTCAAACACTTCTTTTACTCATCTGCAGATCATTGTGACAACTGAGGAGAATGTGGGGTGAAGCAACCCACTGTGTATGGTGCAAAGATGTGAGGTGGCAGCAATCAAGGGGTATATGTGGGCTATCACCCAGCTGTTTCTGGAGGAACTGCCTTTTCTTCCCCTCTGTGGTCATAACTAATCCAGTCTCTTTTTGTGCATCTGTTTGTGCCTGTGGGTAGTTCCTTGCCCATCACAAGTGAGGAGGCTGGGCCAACACGTGGGCAGAGCCCACAGGTATGTCAGTGAGCACGGTGGGAGGCAGGACAGGTTTGTTCTGTTGAGATGTCAGGTCTCCAGAAGCCTCATGAACATAGTCCGGGCTCTGCAGGGAGCTCTGGTATCTCCCCTAAGGCCCTTCTCCCAGGAGCCAAGACAGGAGTCATTTGGCCATGGTGCAGCTCTGAGCTCACTTGTGGTTCCCTTCACACCCAAAGCAGAAGAAAAAGATATTCTTAGGGCAAGATGAAGGGAAGCATAAATGCCCATTTCTCTGTGTCAAGTACAAAGGAAGTCTAGAGCTGTTGCATCATGTGTATATACATTTATATTTTCCATGGCTCTCTCATGGCTCAGTCTGATGAAGGACTGAAGCAGCTGAAATTTAAACAGATCTTCTGCCTAAGGTCTGCTTTAAGTGTTTATTTTGTTATTCCTTTCCTGGGAATCTAATCCCAGATGCCCATTGACCCAATTAATTCCCATCCTGACAAGGCAGCTGTACACATCCCTCAGCTGGAGTCAAAGCAGTTAATTTAACTGTAGGATTGGCCCACTCTTGGTTACACTGGCTCCACTGGAGACAGACAGGAAATTTTGGGTGTAGATAGATAGAAAAAAATCCAACATCTCTGCAACACTGTCCCATGAAGCTGTGACTACTCAGATATTTCTGGGCTTGAATGGCAGAAACTGCTTTCCATAGCTCAGTCCAACTTGCTTTACAAATTCATGCCAGAAGGCAATGTATGTGTACAGGTAGGTGGGTACAGACATCATGAAGAGTAACCTGAAAGTCACTGATTGTCTCTCATGTGATCCCAGGGTGGAGTGTGAAGCATCTGAGGAACCTGAGTTAGGCAAAGCTGAACAAATTTCCCTGGAAAATGTATTTTATCTTAGCTCACTGTCCATTCTTGTAGTGAAGAGAGTCGACTTTGTGGACAATTCAACTGGATGTTGGCAGCTAGGTTGACCCTCAGTGTTTAAGCTGGTAAGATCATCTAGGAGATTGTGCTAAGAGAGCTCTGGGATTGCTAACATGGCTATGTCTAACAGAGCCTTATCGAAGTCCCACGCTTTTCCGTTCCCCCAGGTATTTTGCTGCTATTTTCTCCATTTTGCAGATGAAAAAGAGATTCATGACAAGTGAGCATGAAATTTATTTGCGCCGAAGTGGCATGAACTATATATGTCACAGGGAAAACCTGTGCTGGAATATAATGTTGACTGCAGGGGTTTAACGCTCATGCCAATGCCCACCAGCCTGCCAGTCTGTCATCGGCAGAGAGAAAATCCTCAGTAACAAATTCACTCTTCATGTTACCATAAAACATATTGGCTCCAGATGAGTGGAGCTTTGCTAAACCAGGCGTGTGTTTGGCTCTTCATCCTCAGCCCTCCCTGCTGTGAGAGCAAGTGGAGGGCAGGGAAGGGAGTGGGGAGTTAGAGCTGAGATGCTCTCTAGGTTATTATTGTTCTAGTCGTTAGAGCTGTAGGAATCCCCATTATTCCCAGGATGCTTACACAGAAGCTGTTTGCATTCTGCAAACCTCCCCAGGTACTCAGGGTGGATTTACCTAGTGCAAGGTAATTTGTAACCCCGTTGTCTGTGTATTTACTCTGGGCTGTGCACGCTCTAAATGAGAGTGAAAAATCTCAGGGATGGGGAGGGGGGAGACAAAGGAGGAGGGATTCTTTGCCTTGATGAATTGAAGTGTTGTTTGAAAAAGGCAGACAGGATTCCCGATATTGCTTCGAGTTTGGAGGCCACAGTCAGGAGGGGGAAGGGGAAAGGACAAGTCCTTTAATGAGAAAGGGTTAGGTTTTTTTTTCTCTTTTTTTCCTTTTTTTTTTCCCTTTTTTTTTTTTCCTAGCAATTTTAATTATCACTAAAACCTCCATCCCATTCAGGCTCTTGAGAATACAGTTGGGCTCTCAGCTGAGGTCTGCATTTATTAGAATCCACCCGTTAGGCTGGGAATGTGGGCTGGTTTCTGTAGTGGTGTCACCGCTGGTGTTACGGGTCTCCTGGTTCTCACATTACGCACCACGGACTCCACCACTCCGCATTAGCGAGGCCCAATTAAACCAAGCAGTTGATTAAACAAGCCAATCAGGGTAATTAGTTTAATCAGATTCCCTTGGTAGCCAGCACTGAACTGCTTGTAAAAGGCAGTTAAAGAATGAAGTGCACCTACTTAAGCTCCTATTTTATTTTATTTTCTTATGCCTGAGGTAATTAGAATTACCCATGGTGAGCCGAAAATCCAAAGGCCCAAATGGGGAGCGGGGAGGACGATTAATGAAGGCGATGATGTGTGAAGCAAACAGAAAGGAAGACAGGATGTGTGGTAAACAAATGGAGAGGAGGCAGCCCTCTGGAAGGGGCACAATGCACAGCCTCTCCACCCTCTCAATGGCTCTGTCTGAAGTGGCCGGAGACGCCAGGGCTTTTGGGGGAGAGAGGGGCACGTTCCTCCTCTCTCCCCAGTGCCACCTCTGCCACCAAGCCTTGCATGGGAAGACTGGGAGGAATGGGAGGGTTTTTGCATCCCACACTGTCCCATGTCTGATTCTTTGGCATCCTTTTTGGTGCAGAATCTTATCTGCTATGACACAAGGGTGAGCCCTATGGGTTAGATGGGTTGGGTCCCTGGATCTTCTCTTCCTCCTAGGAATTCTGGGCAGAGGGATGGGACACCCTGTCACTCTACACTATGGGTCCACATTTCCAAGGCTGCCTTTCTCCTTTGACAAGTGCTACAGCTCTCATTGTGGCTTGCTAGTTCTACCTGCCTTTGAGGTACCACAGTTATGCAGAAAAAGCTGAAGCTGAGGAGTTTTCGGTGCTTTTTGTCTCACTAAACAAAGCCCAGACTTTTGACTTGGTGTCCCTGCTTGAGATAAAAGTAAATTTCGTAGGCTCAGTTTGTCCACTGCCCACAGTCACCAGGGATAGGACTTGGGAGATGGGGATAGTTCTACTCCTGCCACTGTTGTCAGCAGCTGAAGAGGGTACATAAGGAAGAGGGAAACTTCAGGATAACATGCAGTGATGCTACCCCAGAGCATACCACCTTCCAGAAGTCTGGGACTTGGGAGCTTGAGAGCTTTTTATTTTAACCGTGGCATGTTCTTCTTGAATCTCAGTGATTCATTTCACCATATCTAAATGCTTTTCAAATTTGCTTTCTGCACACACTGCTCCTGCAGCAAGGGTTTCCACAGCTGAACCATACATGGGGCTAAAAGCTGTCTCCTTTAGCTCATTCTGGTCTGAAAAAAAAACCTAAGATTTTTCTCTATGACCATAATCTCTGAGGAAAAGCACCATTCTCTGCCTCTGACCGTCTTTTTCCCTACTTCTGTTATATGCTTTCTGAGGTGGACAGACCCAAACTGCTTACAGTGCTCAAGATGTGGATGCTGTATGGATTTGTACAAATGGATGTCATGATGATGCTTTCTGTTATGTTCCTACTGATTTTCCTGAATGTGACTATATTCTTTGCCTCGGTAATGTACTCTAGCAATGAATTTCACAAGTCAGATCAGCAGCTTGGACATGCTATCATCTGTTGTTACCCTCAGAAACTCAGAGGTGGAACAAGAAGGTCTTAAACTGTTGTTCAGAGCTGTGGATTATAAGTGGTATGCTGGCATAAAGCATCCAAACCTGTCTATTCCATCTGTTTATGCTCAGATCATTGCATTGCAGTGTACTAAATTAGCCCCAGCTGTCCAGAATGAAGAAGAAAAGAAAGAATATGACAGTATACCCACAACTTTGCTCTTGGTCTGCAGAAATCCGTGGGACCATCAATCTTGAATTGCTAACACTCTTCTGAATGGATACTTTCTTCATTTAGAGCCCCATGCAATCTAATCTCACTCCACTTACAGCACCACACATTTATAAAGATTTCCCACTACATTTAATGAATAGCCAGAGCCTATCACCCCCAAATGTTTATAGGGAAAGTTCTCTGAAATACACGCTTTCTATTCTCGTAGCTCATTATTCCCTCACACAATAATTTTCAGAACTATATCAAATACATTACCCAAAGAGATTCTTGCAAAGCACTTACAGTAATTACTTTTACCTAATACACTGCAGTGTAGCACTCAGAAGAGCTAATTTCCCCAGCAGTTCTTACCTATCAGCAGAGGAAAACAGCCAGGCATTGCCAGGCTGACTGTTGGAGTCAGATAAAATTGAATAATTAAATGTTCTTGGCTTGTTTTACCATGGAAATATTTTGGGTTGGTCTTTTAAAAACCATTACCCGCTTATACCCATCTAGCTGTTGCAGGAGGTACGCGCTTGTAAGGGCTTCATTCAAGCCTTACAAGAAGGAAACCAGACTCAGATGTGGCATAACCAGACAAATATCTCTTGCACCTTATGCCTATCTGTCTCAAGCATATGAACTGTGCCCACACTTCTCACAAAGGACTGCAGTACGCCCTTGACCCTGAGACCAACCAGCATGGGCAGCACAGCAGAGTGGGGTTTATGACATGGAATATAAATGGGATTGGTGGCAAATACACAGCTGAGTGGCATGGAACATTTAAAGATGCATAGCCTGCTGGGGTAGGTTTGCAGGACTGAGAAGAACAAAAAAAAAGAGTCAAATCCGAGGCACCAGATCAGTTCCTGGAGAGAGACATCCCCAGAACTATGCCTTGGTTAGATTTCAGAGAGATCTGACTGGAGCAGCCCAAACCAGACAGGAAGCAAGATAATAACAAGGCAAATCTCTTTATCAATGTAGGTGCACCCAGATAAAATGCTCAAGGAATGGGATAGAATGTAAGTAAGACAGGAAAACATAATAATGGGTCACAAGGGAAAGAAAATCGTTTTCCACTGAAAGTGATATACTTTGGCCAGGTAGATCTCATCTCTGGATCTTTGGACGTATCCAAAGGTTGTTAAGTATTTTAATGAGCTGGGAAAGTAAAGGGCACCAGTAACACCACGAAAACAGATGACTTCATTAAGAGTTGGCTGAGCTGATGTTTTTTTTTCCCCCCAGGAGGCCAATAGATTTCATTAGGAAGCAGGAAATGGCTCAGAGAGCTGCTAGGAGCTTTTCATTCCAGGTGGAGATGGAAAGGACCAAGAATGACTGCTGGAGTTTGGGACACGACCACAAAGACCATGAGATGTGGCTGGGAGTGAGGATAGCAGGCAATCACAGCTGACTGAGCTCAGACAGAAACAATGCTCCTACAGCCTCAGCCCCATCATTTAAACCCCCTAAGTGTGCAGCTCATACAGGAGGGATGTCCTGGTAAAGCAGGAAATCCTGTGGAGAGACCTTTCAGACTCCCCTGTTACTAGACAGTTTAACGTATTTTGCATGTATCGTTCAACACGTAGGTGGTATTTGAGTGAAGTGTTATGGACTGACCTTTTAAACTCCTCAGAGCTTATGTGTGTTTGGCACTAGAGTTTTCCTTCTGGTGGTTATAGAAGTGGTGATCAAAAAAAAACCCTGAAATTTGAATCCAAGTCCTAATTCCTCAAACTGTCCCAGAACAGGTTTTTGGTTCTGTGTTTGAAATAAATTTTAATTCTCCCAGTGCTCCCTTTGAAAACACATGCAAAATCCTCCATCCCTGGAACAATGACAAGGGACTGGGAACATCTGCACTGGAATGGCCATAGCAGGCATGCTGTACAGTACTGTGTGTCAGCCTTACAAATTCCCATTAATCCCACCACCGAACTGGCTTTCACCCATACGAAGACAACCGCCTCTGCAGCAACGCTAGCGAGCCGCTCCTGACCTCGTCCTTCTAACCCACAATGTAGACGAGATATCTGTGATGCTGAGAGAATGAAATGCTTCAGTTTTACATGAAAAAAGGGTATTCAGGCTTCTAGGCCCAGGAGTACAAATTATTAATCACTCCTCACAAGGAATCCGCAGATGGATGTTTAGCACTATTCACCGCGACATAACTGCAAATCAATTAGTTCATTTTGTCCTACCCTGAGGCTGTCTGGCAGACAATAGCAATGTCTTGTGCAAATGCTTTTATAAAGAAGACACAGGGGGAAGGAACCATAAAGGCCATTGGTTCTAACGAGCAATTAGGAAAGTGTGCAGGGCTCGCTTTCTTTTTTTTTCCTTCTTCCCCCTTTCTTTCTTCAATTCATTCTGAGGCTCTAATTCTGAAAATGATGCTTTTCTTCCCGACTTCCTGTTTGTCAAATGAAGTGCTAATCAGCGGCTTACAGCTCTCTAGCCAGCAAGGGGAGGATGAGGTAAGAAGGAGTTGGGAAAAGTGGAGAGCAACGGAACAATGTGGGGGAAACAATGCTCGCTTATGCTCTTCAGGCCTGGGCAATGGGGGCTGCATGCAACTCCCAGGAAAAATAACCTGCCCTAAAACACTTGGTGGTGATGCTCAGAGGAAGAAAGCCCCTTGCTCCAGGGAAGGCAGTGAGTGTTACCAAAGCGATTTGGTCCCTACTGATATGCTTTCCTTTGCTCCCTGTGCAAGCAGTAAGGAAAAGGAGAAACCCAAGTCCAAACTGGGGGGATCCCATCTTCCCTCTGGAAGGGGTGGATTCCTTCCAGTACTGACAGAGAGGTCAGGGGAAAGACATGCCTAACACAGACACCTTGTTACATGTCTCTAATTAGGAGCAGTGGAGCTGGGCTTGGCCAATCTACCTCCACCTGCAACTTTGCTAGGGAAGAGCTCAATGAGAAGGGCCCTGAAGTGTCTCCACTGAGGATAGATCTTTATCATGTACTGCAAGCTGCCCCTGCCTCTCTGGCAAAGACAGAAAAATACATCACCACACTGAATATTCCCTTATAAACTTTCATAAGGGTATCAGACCCACCAGTGAACTAAAGGTAGACTTTCTGCTGGAGAGATGGGCCGCCTCAAGTATATGACCTTCCCAGAAGAGCATACTTCAGGATTCCCTTCTGTTTGACTTTAAGGTCCCTATGTGTCACAGGTGCTTGCAAAGTACTCCCAACAGCAGACAACAATGCGTCTTGGGGCAAAACTCCCTGATTTCCCATGCCCCTTTCTCTGCTCTGTTACATTTCATGTAGCCATGCAGTGAATTTCAGACACTGGGGGGTCTGTGGCAGCTTGCAGAATCTAATGCAGTGAGACTGGACCTTGATTGAGACATTTAGGTGTTATTGCAATATAAATCTCTGGCTGGGCATTACTGATACACTCTGGGTGCCCAGAGATCAGCTAAGAAGTGGATCCCTCACAGTGCATTCCTAGGAGATCCCAAGGCACATTCTCACCTCTCAGCATTGCACTGTGTTGAACTGGACTACAAAGTGTCTGCCAGTCCTCTTTGCTCTGCTCAGGCCAGAGACTGACGATGTCTACAACTGGATAGCCACAAGCACTGCATCATATAAAACCTGTATATTTACTTGTGTGCTGCCAATAGTATTTTATTTCTGGCTTGACATAAGCATTCATAGGGGTGATGATTGGGATTTTTGGTAGACAAACAGTTAAAACCGTGCAAATATTATTTGCATTAAGTTTGAGCAATACATGCAGCCATCTGGAAAGTCTGTTCCAGATCAATCCCCGCTGGCATCACCTTGCTCAGAAGGTATACATGCTCTCCATGTGGCTGTCTAGTTAGTAGGTCTGGTTATTTGAGTTGTGGTTTCTGGACAGGTTTCTTCATACTACACTTGCTTTTTCTTCTTCATTTTTGCTTGCTACTGCTTGAACTTTGCCGCTTGTCAAGTGACTGCCTGGTGGCTTGTAGGAAATTTGTAGGAAACTTCAATGTCATTCCTCTTGTAGAAATGCCTCCTCTGCAAAATCTGCTCCTGCTCATCAGTAAAAAGGCAGGTACCCAACTGTGCATCGGTAAGTCCAGGGCTTCAGATGGCTGAAGCAGATGAATTAGGGGGAATTTGCTCTTTTTATGCAATACCCTTTCAGGCTCTAAGACTGTTTATTGTTGTTATTATTTCCTCAGGGACATAACTTGCGGCACTTGTCTTTTTGGCTCCTGCTGTGTGAGTCAAATTTCTTGACGCATTTATTCTTGCAGTCTCTGTGTCAGATAAGGACATCTTATTTTGCCATTTTACTAAAAGATGAACTGTGAGAAAAGCTTTTAATAACTCCCATGAGTACAGCTGGGCAAATTTTTTTTATACAAATATTTTTTTTTTTGCCAGAAAATGCATTTTTGATCAACTGAAGCTGTCTGTGCTCGTAAATCTCTTGAAGGAGAGGTGAAAAATGTTTTGAGCCAAAAAGAAAAAGAGAAAGAAAACTTCTAGGAAGAGTTTGACATTTATTAAAAGTAATAGATAATTTAGAAAGGGTCAGCTAACCTTGTTTTGAAAAAGGAGGAAAGAAAGATAAAGCCAGACAGTTTTAGGAGCTTTTCCACCTTCCAGCTGAGTTGATTGTACTCCCTGGTGCTAGAAGGGATGATCATGTTCACCTGCACTTGCTAAATCCTGTTGCTTCCCTTGTCTGATGCTGTTGCTCATTTGACCTCACTGTGCATTCTATGCCCCCAAAATATTACCCCTTCACCACAAGGCTTGGGGCAAGTGCAAACAAGCAGTGAGGGTAAGGCTGGAAAAGAGCCATCCCTCTCGGGGGCATTCTTGCTGCTGAGCATACCTTTAGCTGCTCTGACAAAATCTTTCTTTTTCATTTTTACCTATCTGAAAACTGTAAAAAACTGTATGAAGAAAATCTCACCTAAATCACTTTTGAAGTACTTTAATAGTAAGCTCGTAGACCCTGGTAGTTCAAGTCCTCTATTCACTGGGCACCTAAGTATTCTGAAATGCTTCAGCATTTTGTTCGAAGTAGCTAGGAGACCTTTGCCACAGCAAGTCTTAAATAGTGAACTTCTGAATCTTGGATTGGTCCCCAAACCACTAATCATCCTTTCTCCCTGTCAAACTCAACATCCACAGACTCAGTGCAGCAATGAAGGAATGATCACTAAATCTGTTCTGGATTTCACCCATCCTCAGCTTTCTGTTGGAAATGCTTTGCTGAAATGCTAAAATGGAGAATTCCACCTTAAATTTGCTGCTGGTTAAACAAAACATTGCTTTCAACAGGTGAGCATACATTTCTGTCAATGGTATTTTAAGACGTAGTTAAAGGATGCTCTTTTGTCTACATAGCTCCTGTCTGAGTTTGATATGAAACCCACTGAAGCTACATACCCTTAACCTAACCTAGACTTTGCATTGGGTTTGAGCAGGTACAGGCTTTGAACCACAGTGGTAACAGACCTTGCTTTCTTGTCATCAACAACCTGAGTGCACCCATGGTCCGAAATAGCTCAAGAGACGTCTTTATTTGCACAGTCCACATGCAGTGATCCCCTTGGGATCCTGTCACCCTCCCAGAGCCAGGGGATCAATGCTGTCAGTGCATAGGGCTGCAACCAAGCAGAGAGATACAGAAAGCAATTCCTGTATCACGTGAAGGCGCTTTAATGCCACCAGTGAGAAATTAGGTTGACCATGACCAAACATCTATTGCCCTAGAAGCTTCTGATTCACCCAGATTACAGTGTGCTGTGGAGATAGCTGAGTTTCAGATGGCCTTTGCCAGCACCAGCATGTTCCTGATGGAGCTGCACTTGCCGCACAGGTTGCACCCCTTGCCCACTGTTCCTGGTAGTTATTTTGGCAGGGGGCTTGGCATCCTGGCCTTCCCGGGTCTGGGAATTACAGGGGCACAGTGATCCTGAGCATCCCAGGGAGCCCAAATACAGGGATCGGCCAGTATGTCTGAAGCAGAGTGGGTCTCTGGCCCCAGCTAGACTTGCCCTGGCTGTCCCCAAACAGAATTGCTGCAGCAATGAGCAGGGAAAAGTCATTTCATCTTGTGGGGAATTTCAGAAGGTCCAATTTTCATCCTACATCTGAATTAAAAAAAAAAAAAAAAAAGAAACCAAACCAAAACAAGCAAAACCAACTTTGGAAAACCAGACAGCTTTGAAATCATGAATTCAATTTCCTTCTCAGCTCAAATAAACAAATTATGCACAATAAAGGAAGGAAAACACTACAAGAAGAGGGAGGGACAGAAAAAAAAGGGGGAAATCAAATAAATGAGGCTTTCTTCAGCCCTCAGTAACCATGAGCCAGCCCCACCCAGGAATCCATGATCCTTCTTGAAGAACTGCTCCAGAGACCACATCTGTTTGGCAGGACCAGAGCTGAATGCAGTGCATGGGCATCTCTGATGGAGCACGCACTGGATCTCCGTTCCTTTGGAAGGAGTCCACGGCATCCTTACATCCTTCAGGTTCCCTATCTCAGCAGATGTCTACTAGACTTCCCGTCCTCCTGGATGTGCCTAAAGCTTGGGGCTTGTACTCTCCCCCTGTGGGAGAACGAGGTGGGAAGGTGTGAAGGAATTCTGCCAGTGAATTCTCATCACCCCTTTTACCACCCCTAGCAGCAATGACGACCCTGCACCTCTCTGCTTGACTCCAGCAACCTGCTCCCTCTCTGGTCAGGCTTGTTTCTGCAAAGCCTCCCAGTTGGCAAATGGCTTGCATTCAGGCACAGTCAGTATTAGTTAATCAGCATGTTTAATACATTAGCATGCACATATTTATCTGCATCCACTGAGCTTTGTAAGCAGCAACTCTTGCAGCTCAGGCTGGAAAATTAGTTTCACAGCTGCGGAGGGTAGCTGTTCATTTATTTACAGTCCTTGGAGACCTCGCTGAATGCAACGGCACAAAACAAAACGAGGCCTCTAATCCAAAAGCCAGGAAGCTTAAGCACCTGTAGAAACAGTTTTGCATTCCAAGGGGCAAATTATCTCTAATCTTGTTAAATGACTGCACTGCAAAACAATCGCAAAATGCTTTCTTCGATGGCCCATAACCAAACATGAGGGGTCCATTACTGCTCTGTGTGAAGGAGAGCCAGTAATCCTACAGGAGGACACAGCTGATCACAAAACAAGGGCTGCAGTCACAAATAAAGAAGAAACGAAATAAAGCTTGAACTGCTTGAGAACGGATGCTTCCAATTTTCTAAATTACAATAGCAACTTGTTGCCAAGCAATTACAGTTTCATCTGTTTTTTTCCTTCTTTGCCCCCCACCTCATTTGTTTTTCTTCAGCAGATGCTGTTTCTGAACTTTGTCATTCACGTCCCTTTCTCCACCCCCTGTAATTTACAATTGATAATGAGCCACCACCCAGACAGTGCCACCTAAAAACAAGTTAAAAAGAGGAAAAGTGAGATGCCTTTGTGCTGGTTCTCACTCTGACCCTGCAGAAGCACCTTTGCCAGTCATTTTAAATCACTGCTTTTTTTAAGCAGGCTGATGGATTTTTTTCTCACTGTCGAGGACAGATGCTGCACGTAACTTTGACAAACTACCAGCAACTATTCATTACACCAGTAAAAAAGAGAACGAATAAATAGTAATTATGGTCTATGAAACTGCAATGATAATTAAAGTCTGCAGATCTCCTACAAATTAAAATAAGTGCTTAATTCAAACGGGGCTCGCTGGAGTCAGACGCTCTGCGGGTATGCTGTTTTCTGTGAGGATGGATTTGGTTTTGGTGACAGGGCAGGCAGTGTGAATAACCTAGAGTAAACTCAGATCTGGAGAGGGTGTACTGGCATGTATCCAGCCCTGGGTAAGAGGGATGGCACTGGGGACACCCAGCCAGGGTATACCCAAGCCCAGCACCCTGCCCATCAGTGGGGTTCTGGCCAGGAATATCAGCTCAGCTATGGCATAGCATTGAAATCAGAAAATCAGATTTTCAAGATCAAGTTTCCTCTCCACGGAGCAGACCCACTGATCACCCAGTCCAGTATGGACAGGGGACAGAGACCCACCTGGAGCTGACTCTGGGAAAGCTATGGGCTGCAGCTCACCCTCTGGTCTTCCCCACCGAACTGGGCAAGCTTTGGGGATGGCACCATCTTCCACTTTTCTATACATTTTACCATTCTTTTAGGGGAGTGTCTACAGCTTGAAAACATGGAGGAACTTATGCTATAATGCCTCACCGCTTCCCTGGAGAAGAAGCACCACTGGTCAGCATTTTTGGGCAGGGCCATGCTGCCTGGAAGAACACATCATAGTGGTGATCACACCACTCTAAAGCTATGCAGGAGAGTTATTCACTTTCTGAACAAGCCAGCATTTTTCTCCCCTGTCCCCACACAAAGCACCATCTCAGAAGTCCCATTAGTGGCACATCTACAACCTTGGGCAGGGTGCATGTAGAGATAAGCAAGTGTGGGTAGACATGACTCCTCTTACAGCTCTTCAGCTCTTTCTGCTTGTATGAACGGAAGATCTGCTTCTTCTTGGAGCTGCTAAGATATCGAGCCTTAAGAATGGGTTTGTCTTGCTTTTGAGTCATTGCTCTTCCAATGTTTCTGCAGTGCAGGAATATTGGGAGTACTTTCTGAGAAGAAATGATTTGCTGAATGAGACTAACGGTGTTCATGTCTCTTGGAACTGGCTTGGATGATTTGGTGGAAATGAAATCAATGAAGTTTCATTGATCTACATCAGCTGGGATCTGAATCCAAAAGCAATCAGACCTTACGTACTCAAAATATTATCCTCCAAATTAGCGATGAGTGGTTTACATAGAGGGGATATGGCCTTTCTCGGCCAGCAACATTGGAGGCATCAGCAAGGTATGGGCATGAAGCAGGGAAGGTGGACAAACAAAGGGTACAAGGAAAGGAAGCGATTATCTCCAGCACATCTGCTATGCAATGCTTGAACTCACTTTTGGTTTTTAAACAGGCCAAATTTGTGCACCCGCCCAACACAGGCTGGCTGTATTTTAAGCCTATCCTTGCTTGAAGTGAAATAATGAGGTAGGATTTAACCCCATACATCACCAAAGCCTCTGGTTATCTCCTGAATCCCTTATCTCCAGCCTTGGGACTCTACTTTTATGCAAGATTGAGAATTCTATGCAAAGTTCAAGAACAGATTAAATCATCTTTACCGGCATAGTTGCAGCAGACAGCAGCCTGCTAAACCCAGTCTGCTGCCTCTCCACAGCTTCCCAGAGCTTTCAGCCTGGCCTTATGACTCCTTCTACTTTATCCTCCTCTTTTCTGCCTCTTTTCATGTTATTCCCCATTTTCTTAAAGGACCTGAGAGCTAATAGATCACTTCAGAATGAATGCAATTGCTCCCCAGCAGCGAGACACTGTGTTTCCTCTACGCCAAATCTATGCACTGTTCCACTAGATAAACAGCACCAAATGTCATCTGAGAATCACATCCTGCTTTCATTCTCCCTCTTCGTATTCGAGGCTCTAGCTTTGTGTGAGAATGATTCACTTTCTCACTGAATGCAGAGTGAAAGCCCATTTTCAGCACTCTCCCAACACCCATGCACAACCAGCTATTCATTTCCAATGATCATTTGTATTTCTTTTGGAAGACCTTAAACACCACAGGGAATGAAAGGAAAACCATTCAAGTGAAAATAAGACTGGCAAAGATAATACATTGCCCTGCTGTCAGTACTTAGCTAAAGATGAATACATATTACTACTTTTTTGCCTGGTTTTCTAATGTAGTTGGGATTTGTATGTGCCGTGTGTGTATTTGTTGCTTTCCTAAATAACTATTCAGCCATGTAGCCAATTTTAACTAAGTTTTTGAGGATCTCAGAGCTATCAAGTGCCTACAAGATTTTTGAACGCAGATGCTTGAGTAGAATAAAGAGACAGCAGTGACAGGAGAAGATGCAGTGTGAGCAGAGCCCTTATTAAATACCAGAAACTCTGCACTCTAACACATCCTACAGATACTGAATCCAAAACCCAGGGTTAGGCTATTTAGAAACCAGATCTCTGATGTTCAGAGGAAACTTTTTTAATAACACCATAACTGTGGCTCATACCCGGTCCTTAGGTATGAGCAGCATGCTGCTTTTCTGCTTAAGCTACATAGATGAAACCAGATTTGAATTCCAAAAGCCACAGTGTGATCCACAGTTCCTTCAGTTACCAAAAGGAGGAAAAAACCTTGGCCAGTTATTCCCATATGGCAGATGTGTTGGAGGAGAAAACAAGGTTCTCCATGCTCCTTGCCCATGTACATAATGTGCAACAAGGCTGCTTATTCATGCAGGCAATGATGACCAACCGCTACCAGGTCCTGAGCTATAGTTTTTTGTCAGATATAGATAAAGGGATATGGTATTTCACACTGTTTACATCAGCCCAAGAGGAGGAGCATCATATTAAACACAAAATGCCAGGTGATGTTACCTTGCCCTGCAGTACTTTTGTCATACGGTAGGAGCCATAAGCAAGGGAGTTTTAATAGGAGACTGGGCAAGTCTGTCCCTTTTTCATCAGCAGTGGGTCAATGAAGCAGAAATAGAAGTGGCCCAAAGACATGGTGAGATCAGTGAATGCAGAAGATGCTAGGTACATCTTGGTTTAGAAATATAGGGACACTTATGCGTAGTATTTGCCTTCCTCAAACAAGAGGAGGTAGGAAATCTAGGGGTGTCATTGGAGACAACAGTGGAGTTCAGTGGGGGAACTGGAAGATTATTGGAGATGCATGGAGCCTGCAGGGACAGCTCAGGCCTGTCAGACATCTACTGGAAAAAGCACCTGGAAAGGTAACTATTGGTTGATTGCAGTGACTTTTAAAGTAAATGTATGAAGTGAGGTAAAGACTAGCAGAGGACTAACAGGGCTGAGGAAGAGGTCACTACATTGCAGAAGGGGAAGGAGAAACCAGAAAGAAAGGGAACAATGAGTAGTTCAGCAATGTAATAAAATAAAATAAAATAAAATAAAATAAAATAAAATAAAATAAAATAAAATAAAATAAAAGTTATCCAGGGACCCATAGGCCTACAAAGACGTGAGAGGGTAAAACAGAAGAGAGAAGGGATAGAGGAGTATGCACTCATCCACCCACCTGAAGGCAGAAGAAAGAGCGTGGTCAATTCATACAAGTCGCAGAAATGCAGGAGACTGGAGGGTCCTTGCCAAGAAGACCTGACTGACCTGTCATTGGAAAGGGTCCAGAGGGGAGAGAGGGACACAACATGGATTTGTAAGCTAAAGAAAGTCCTCAAAGAATGTGAGGGGGAATCAAGCATAATGACACATTCAAAGAAATAATTCTTGTATGCGTCTTTCAACCTTTGCAAAGGGTAGGTGAAGTCATTGTGCAGAGGTCAACATGTGCCTCAAATGTTCATCAGGAAGGATGGTTTTGATACAGTTGATTATAGGGAGCTACTAATGAAAAAAGGGATTCAGTGGATTGATTTCACCTCAGTAAAGAGAGTTGTATTGTAGGGCTGAAACTAGATGTATAAAGCTCTTGTAAGAAACTGTAGCTGAGAAATGAAGAAGAGAGTTTGGGAGGCATCTGTGTAATCTTTACACCTGGGTTCAGCACAGAGGAAGAAGAGATTGAGTGTATGAGGGGTAAAAAATGGTGTGTATACTGGGATATAAGACAATAGAATGGATTCTGTGGAAAGGAAAAGTTATTGCTCCAAGCAATAACTAAATAGGCAATTTGATAATAAGTAGATTTTGTCTAATGAAGGTGGAAAAATTATATTGTCCAGTAAAAAACAGTGAAACATTTGTTCACTGTTTAAATAGGCGTTAGCAATAAAATGTAGGAACCTGAACTTCCAAAGGAGTGTAAGGCAGGATATTATGAGGATAATGATAGAATAGCACTGCATCTGGAACACTGGGAAAGAGCGATAGGAACTCATCAGGAGAGACAACAACAAATATTAGAGGGAGATGTAGTGCTGTGTGGTAATGGTAGGAGAGACTGCTAGGAAATAAGGACTGTGTAGGCAGAGCAAACACATTTGGGTCAAAGTGGTACAGCGTAAGCTGGCTAAAGACATTCAAGCTGAGTCATACTAGGAATCTCCTACAGATTTCCAGGCTGGACTGTAAGCTAAAGATTTTCTTATATACATATACATATGAAGCAATATATAGAGATGTGAGAATTGTATCATTATGGGAAACTAATTGTGAACACTTATTGGAAAATAAATGCTACCAAGAAAGGCTCACACAGTCCTGAATGTGGGCTGACCCATTCACTATTCAGTTATAGAATACAAGATTAAGAGATTTTAAATTTGATTTTGTAGACAATGAGATCTCTAGAGAAAATAGTGATTTTGGAACTGTGATCATGGTATGAATCCATGTAAATAAAATGAAGTATTAAAAAAGGGATCTGTAACTTAGGTTCAAACAGGAGAATTTAAATAAATTGGAGGAATTAGCTGTAAAACCAATGAGGTTGAAAGAGCTCTAGGACTGTTGTGTCAGGATGTGCAGAATGCTTCTCAGGAGAGGGTGGGAAAAACCCTTTGCTCTTGTACCCTGCTCAGGATAGGGACCAATATTGCAGGGGAAGGTTCCAGACTGAACCAAGTGCAAGATCAACTTCAAACAGGATATTTGGAGCGGGCAGAGTGAAAGGTTACAAGGCCTGAAAAACAGACCTGAACAGCAAAAGAAGCCACATCTTAGAGGTCAGAAAGCATAGAGGGCTTGTGAGAACCGCCAACTGTCAAGCTGAGTTAAACCTTGCAAAGGAAATGAAAATCAAAACCAGAAGGCTTTTCAGCTGGAGGAATAGGAGAGAACAACTCAGTGAGAGCAAAGAGGTTAAAAATATGGCACCAAACCTGAACAAATGCTTTGCCTCGGGGTGCGGTTCTGTGAGATAGGGTGAGATGGCTTAAGAGGTTACTTATCTCTGCCAGCAAGCAGAGACTCTGCTGTGCTTTCTCATCTCCTCACTGTGGTCACACAGACTCACTCCATGCCAGCTTCCCAGCCCATGGGTAAACTACTCCAGCAAAGCACATGGCTGCTTCTTCTGCCGTTTTAGCAAGTTGAATCATCTCAGGAAACTGCTCCACAAGTACCCAGCTTGGTGCCAGTGATGAGTGGGACCACAGCGACATGAGGGAGGAGAGAAGCAGGTTCTTCCCATGGCTGCCTATGCAGTGCTAGACTGGCTCAACTGCTCGTGACAGCCCCACCTTCATTTTGATTAAGGACATGGGTGAATTTGCAAGTGAAAACAAATGAGGATGAGGCTATAGAAATGGGAATGACCACATGAGAGGAGGAAGGGAGACTTGGGACAGATAGTCTCTGTCCTCAAGTTCTTGAAGAAGGATGTGAATTGGCCAGTCCAGTAGCAACGATGCATTCATTCAACATGGGTAGCTCATGTAACTGGAAAATAGGATTTAGGCTCCATGGTTAAATAAAGAAAAGTAGGGAGAGAATGGGATGTTCTGGGCAGCTACAAAGCTGAGAATTTGACCTTAATTTTATACAAAGCTGTAAATAATTTTTTTTTTTTGAAGGAAGAAAAACTGAAAATATGGAAATTAATAGGAAATGCTATAGAAGATAACCAGTTTATCACAAGTATGTTGTATCCTTTTCACCTACTGTGTGAGCTGATCCTCTTTATTCAGTCCTAACACAAAAGCCAGGAATTGGCTGGTTTTCTTCCGTCAGGATTGTTTTATTCATTGGCCATTCACCAGAAAAAAAAAATCCTATTTCAATAGCCTTGGGAAATGGATGTTCAGCAACATTCACTGCAGCTCACTGGGTTTCTAAGGGCCTTATGAGCAATGGGTACAGCACAGTGATATAGCTCGGCAGTGGTACAGTGGTGCTGCATGTGTACGGTCAGTACATCTTATAGCAGGATGCCTGCAAACTCTTTCAGAGCAAAAATCCCATCCCATCACTGCTGTGGCTTTCAAAATGTCCTTGGAAGTACAGCAGAGCGCTCCAAATAACATCAATAATTATGTGCTCTTCCCTGGACTCCCTTTGGTTCTTTATTACTATTTTTGAAGGATTTTACTCAGAAAGGTCTTTATACTCTGCAGGCACTGCTGAATTGGAATGGGAAGCAGGGTTTCTTCTCATTGTAAGGTAGGCAGGGCTGCCTTCCAGTTTCCCAGCTGCAGAGATTTATAGCCACTACCAGATTCACTAGGTGGCCAAGGTTTTGTAACCCAGTTGAACAGAATAAAACAATTTATACTGAAGGCAGTTTGATGCAGGACTCAATGACTTTTGGGAACTTGATGTATTACTGTGATCATGTAAGTTACAAATTACATATATATGTATATATTTGACAGACAGTTTTTTAAAACAATGTAATTATTTGTAATGATTTAATTAGGGTTGACATGCTTGCAAAACATTCCTGGGAATGAAGCAGAAACCTTGAAGTGTATGGAAGTTTTTCAGTCTGTGCTAAATCCTGCTCCAAAGAGAAGGGGTTGGTCTCCTTCCCAAGGCTTCAGACTCCCTTGAATACAAATTCCCTTGGAGCATCTCCTGGGTTAGGTTCTTCCAGCCCATTACTGCCCTGTCTGAAGCTCAATGCAGTGACAGTGGAATCGCAGAAAAGACACCTACCTACAACGTCCTTGGCCAAACATTAGGGAGACCAATGTCTTCAGGGCAGCTGGTTAACCCAGAGCAAGTGGAAAGAAAAATTAGGACACCCCAATGCTTCTCTTCCAAGGGAAGAACTTGAGGTAAATGGGCTGGAAAAGCACTTTTCTGGAGTTAAAAATAAGTCCTTAACAGAAATTAAGCTGGCCTCTAGCTCACTAGATAGTGATAATTGTAGTCTTGGTGAACTTGCAAAAAGCTATTGGGGAATGCATTTATATTCTGCACCGTATCAGATATGCTTCCCTGACCATTAAACTGGGCAAACTGTCTGAAGGAGTTTTGTGTTCAGGCAAGTAAGATGAACTGTATTCATTCTCTTTACTGCAAAAGTACTTTGTAGTAAATGGTCTAAATAAATTGTAGTAATTGCAGTAAATTGGTCTAAATCCAAGCAATAGCTTGTTGCATCTTATTTACACTCATAAGATGTGAATTTTCAGGGATGTTCCAGATATTTTGTTGCTATTGCTCCATCTACTTATCATTGTTTGATGGACTTTCTGGCTGCAGGCTCTGATACCCTTGCATTTCAGAAGCCTGTGGGTCCTGTTGTATTAAATATTGACAGGTTCCAATTGCCCTGCAACACAGACTCAAGGAAGCCTTGTGTGGTACTCTCGTGAAATCAAAAGTATGATGCGTCTGTAGTTAAGGAGACTTCCCTCAGTTAAGTTTAAGCAATCTGGGCTTAAGCATATTGCCAGGAGTTGCTTTTCAGGCAGTCTCACTATGGGAATGGGTACCGGTCTGCTTCCCTCATTGGATGAACATTTCCATGGTGTGTTATGAGTCTGTTCTGCCAACCTGTGCTGAGAACTGACTGTGCATTGATAGGAGGAAAATACATGTCCCTTTGATACAGGAACGGAGATATTTGGAGTGGCTGTGAATGCCCATTATAAAAACTCTGAGTCCCCAGCAAGCTTGCTACTGTGAAGTCATTTGTTAATAGAGGAATCTGGTGCCTGAGAGTAACTGAATAGAAATGAAGATAAAAATTAGAGATCAAAAGCTACGAATGACAAGGAAATATCTTAACAGGAACCTTATCTCCAAGTCTGGGATGTCTTTCAGGATAAAAATGGTTGCTAATGAATTCTCTCCATATAACCAAACACGTTGGCGGCTCCCACCCGGACGCCTGCAGCTTATGCTTCCCTGCAGTTTTCATTTGCTTTATTGCTTTCAGATGCTGCTTGGTATTAGTTCCTCTGGTAGCTGTGTCGTTGCCACCAGCACTGGGGGAATGCGGCTTCAGCTGACTGGGCTGCGAGGCGTCAGCCCTGCCTCTCCGGGGACTGTCTGACACTAAGGCAGAGCTGCCTAACTGCAGCCAGATAATTAAAAGCAATCGATGCTATCAAGTAAACACAAACCCCGACAGCTCTGGATATATTCTCATGTATTAGGGCATACCCAGGCGTCAGGAGGGGAGGCTACTAATGAAGCAACTGATGGGAATAACACCTACAAGGGGAGTTTTTGCTGGTGTATGCACTGCTCCTGCTGGGCCTTTTAGATCTGTCCCTTTGATTTAGTGGTGCAAGTTAGCTAAAAACTCTGCATATCTTTTCCTTCTGGTTTGAAACACTCCTCCACATTCATTTTGCTTTTGCCCAGGCTCCTCAGAAATCTTTCCAGGGAAAACAATCCTGGATTTATTTACAGCACATCATTATTTATTTAAGGCAACCCTTTTGGGGAGAAGGCAAAAGGAGATCTGAGCTCTCCACTGAGGACCTCAAAATGAGTTCTGTGCTTTCAAGGTAGGGACATTTTAATTGAAGGGTTTACAGGGGAAGAAGAATATGGACCCAGGATGGGAGCCTGTTTCTCTCGATGCTTTCCATGTGCTGTGTTTCTGTAGTGCAAAATCCAGGAACACCCCACAGAGAACTGTGAGGAAACTTGCTGTCCTTGGCAATGCTCCTGCCTCGAAACCAGAACTAGGTAAATATTTATCTGTTTGTTTGTTTAGTTTGTTCTCCATAGTTGCCTCATGTATTTTGTTTTCAAATCCCTCTACATGCACGTGCACTCTTGCTTTTTTCCTACCTTAGCTGAAAAATGTCAATGAATTAAAATGAGACGTTTTGATGCTCTGGGATATCCCATGGGAAGAGTTTTGTACTGAACAATTTAAGGCTTATGCAGAGTGAAATGAGCAGGGAGAGAGGAAAAAGGGTGTTATCTCTTCCTGTTGCCTCCTTCCCACCTTTTTTCATTTGCAGTTATCTATAGAGAAAACTCAGTGAAAGCCTGTCCTTGTCTCCAGATGGCTCTTAAAGTGGTAGCATGCTGAAACCATGGAGGCGAATGCATGCACTAGTGAAAGGCACATCACTTGGTTAGCAATAGTTGTTCTTCCCTTCTCCATACAAGCTATTTATTTGTTTATCATCACAGTAGGCTCAGCTGTGCTACAGGCTGGTGACTGAAGCCAAGGGTTTTCAAACTGCAAGTGAATACAAACCCTTTGGATTCATGAGCTGCTCTAAGAAGGCAAAAATGGAAATGGTGAAAATGGAAGTCTGTTGTCAGGAGGCAGAAATTTTTGATAGCGGGGCCTGCACCTCTGCAAGAATGTGCATGGGGATCTGCGAATCAAACTGATTGCTTCTGTAGCAAGGTGTGGCTTCACAAGGTTATCTGCACTAAAAATGGGGTGAGACCGTAGTATTGACATCCCCTTGCAATACCAGGATTGTGATATTTGCAGTTTCTGACCTCCTCTAAGAGGCCAGTTTTGTCCTGAGGAATTCTGCCCATCAGCCTAGTCAACCTTAGAGCATCACACACAAAGTCATTACTGGATGCACACTCTCAATTCCCACTGCAATAACTTTATCGCTTATGACAGGAGGGTTAAAGTCAAACAGGCACGCTGACTGATTTCTGCCCAAGTAAAGGCTGAGTTTCAAGAATGCTGTTTACACAAAGGGTTTGATTCTGATCTACCATCAGCATAATTTTCATTTATATCGATATAAGACAGATCCAAACGAAGCCTTTGGCTTGCAAAATATTTTAGGACTCTTTGGGGAGAGGCAGCTTTGTAAAAACACAGATTATGAAGAGAACAATTGCAGTACTTAATTCAAAGGAAAACCATGCGAAGATGTGCCTTTGATGCTAATCTTCTGAAGAGCCTAGCATTGCCAGTGAGTTCCAGTACGCCCTGGCTAGACTTGAGCTGTTGACAGCTGTGGGGCTCCCTGTATGTTGGTGGGACTGCCGCAGAATTGCCCCAACAGAGATGCTAGTTCATTCTTGGTTTTGCTGGTGTAATCTCAGTCCTTACCTCCCAGTTTAGTTTCGTCTGTGAATGCCTGAAGACGGTTTTGGTTTAGCGTACCTGTAATATTTAGCCACTTTAGCTCAGCAGATCCCTGTGGCGACAGCTTCTTGGGGTACAAAAACTTTACAAAGGAGCAGAACGACAGGGAAGGAGTGGAAGCTTCTTTCTCACAATCCACTGTCCACTGGAGTCAAATTATCCTTTCCTCGTAGGCAGCTCTCTTAAAGTATCCAGGTGCATATGGATGCAGATAGGATTTATTAAACCATTCAGGTAGACTGAGGGTCCTTTCCTTTCATGCCCCATAAGACTCCGCTACTTGTATATCACTTTTCCACAAACTTCATAGGTATCATGATGATCACTGTAGGCTGTGCAGTCATTCTGGAGTGAGTTTCTCTGGCCTTGTTTTTGTTTCTGTTTTGGTGTTTTGCTTGGTTTTTGATTTTTAACTCATTGGTACCAAGATTCTAATGTCTGTCCTGCTGCTAATCAATATAACAGGATCAAAGGCAAAATAAGGCTTTGAATTTGCCTGTGGTTTGGTGGGAGGACCATGGGAGAAAACCTCTAGGAGAGCAATAGCAAAATTATCAAGATAATGAGTATTGCTTGAGGACAATACTTTGGTGCCTTTGATGCTTTTGGGAAAGCCAGATTGGAACCCTCAAATTGATGAGACCTTTAAGAGTGACCAAAAACTCAGGGAGTTTCATGATTTTTCAAAGACATAATCCCACTTCATTCCATTTCTACAAGGTAACTAGACTTATTAATACTTGTTCCACTGTTGTTGTGGAATCTGAAATAATGTAAGTCTTTAAAAACTGTTTAGATAAACAAACAGTAGGCCTATTTTATGTAGGACTGACTTTTCTGTCAGTGAACTATCTGAGCCCATGTATTCCCTTACAAACACAATTGCAGCAGTCCTATAATATGCAAAGTATTAAAGTGTACACGATTTTTTTTTGAAGAGAGAAGACAGAAACCAGGAACTGACGAAGTCAATAGATAGCACATAGTCATTTTAGCACAGGAAATCACCTCCCTAAGAAAATAACAAACATTGGGCCAGAACTGCAGTGAGCCTAAATTGTTGCAACTCCATTGACTCCATCTTAATGATGTGCATTTATATCAGGTCAGAATCTGACTTGCTTTCTGTTTCTAACCTGACTGAAGATCCTGTTCATCAGCAGCTCTGCCATGAAAAATCCATTTCTTTCTCACTGTTCTCTTGGAATGAGAACAGAAGGCTTTAAAATCATATAGGAAAGCTGAACTCCATATCTAATAAAGGTCTCAGTCTAGCATAGAGTCTTTTTTTTTATGACAAACCTAACAAACACAGACTAAGCCTTAATTACCAGGTTCTGATACTGACATTAAAGAGACCTTACTCCATAGACTCTCACTGGAATCAGTGGGAGTTCTTGGAGAAATGCTAGATGTTTTAGTGGAAGCACAGCATCATGGTCTTGTCTCTTTAAGAATGTCTTTAAGCTCAATTTTCTAATGCATCCCTTTAGTAATCGGCTATATTCTTCCCAGAAACGTAGTACTCTCTTCCCATGGAAACAGCAGTACTTAATAAGGTTGATTTTGCATTCTTCTCTGTATTCCAGCATATCAGGAGGCACTTCAGAGACTTCTGAATGCCTCAGAACTTCTGAATGCCTCAGAATTAAATTACAGATAAGAGCAACAGAGTTTCAGAGGTGAATGATACATTTAATGCAGTTTGTATTCTGAGCTGCATAGGAGAGGAACTGCAGTCAGAAGGGAAAGAACAAAGAGGTTTTTGCTGCTCAGCTACATGGGAGCACATATGGACTGCCACTGGGGTTTGAAGAAGTTTCACTGGAGATCCTTGGAGGACAAGCAGGACCCTTAGCTTCAAAACTCAATCCAAAGGTCACTGAAAATGTGTGGAAGCATCACCCTTTATTCCCCCTGGGCCAATAGATAAGTTGTAGCTTTAGTTTGTACATTCTTCCCATGCAAATTCCATGTGATTTTACACCATTGTTTCCAGCCCATTATGCTCAGTGGTCCTTCTGATTCTTCTTTGTGAGCAATATTTCAGTTGTCACTGGGGCCTGATGCCATCAAGACAGCTTGCAGTACTGGGAGATCTTCACGCGAAAATAAAACTGTCAAGCTCATCTGGTCTTCTCTAATGGATATAAATGAATCCAGCAATGCATGCCAAGCTTTTTATGAACTGTATGGTGTTATAAAAAACATGCTGCCAATGAGGTTAGAAACCTCATCCTTTATGTCTTGTGGTTTAGGATATATATACCGTACTGGAATGCTAGAAATAGCAAGATGTGTTAGTTTAGGCAGTTTAATAAGAATGTCTAGGTTTATGAATTGGCTTAATTTGAGTTCTTCTCGAACAATATTAGTTCTCCCTGTCTTGAATTGTTCTTTTTCAGTGGTTTAGATACCAGTACTATTACTGGCTCTTGGCTGACTGCATACTTGACAAAGTTTATCATGAGGTCACAATGTTCCAGCATCTTGGAAGAAGTAGTTACGGAGTGACTGCACAGAAAGCTTACTGTCATCTCAGAATGCACGTGCAACAGTGAAGAACCCAAAATGCAGAACCATCCCATACTGAAAATTGACTTTTGTCTAGATCTCACCTTCAGCCTGTCTTTGCTTTGATTCCTATTTGCATAGTTATAGTAGCAATTACATTGGTTAGAAACTGTTGGGTTTGGGGGATTTTTTTCCTTGGGTTAAGTGAACTTAAGGTCCCATAACTCTGAAGAGGTAGCAGGTAGACTGAGAGAAGGAAAGGCCAGCAAAGCTGCTCAGACTTGTGAAGTTTCAAAGAGTGAATGGGCGCAGAACGGAGCAGGACCCTGTGTTTCCAGTCAGAGATGGTCCGCCACAGACTGGCTAGACAGTCTGGTTATCTTCATGCATGGACATCCATGTTTCCTTGTGTTCTCCATCTCCCAGGCTTTGAGCAACACTGCTTGTCTTGGGTTTCAGGACTGGGACAGTGTTTTCATGCTGGTTTGTGAAGTGCTAAGAGCTCTGAACCAGACTGGATCTCTATGATTCTCCAAAATTATCAAGCCAAATAAAAACTTTATTAATATCACTGTGATCTGATATTAAAAACAAAACAAAACACCCAAACCCCAAATCCACCCTATTATCTCTTTTGTGTAGGTCAGAACTGAAACTTCCGAATTTGAGAAGTTAATGTTGTGGACATGTGGTCTTGGTCTCCCAGATAAGATATTAGCTCCCTCAGCCCAGCTTGATTTCATTTCAAAGTTACGACTACTCAGCAAGTCGCTGTATTTGCTGGCTGCCCATCATCTGATGCTGGAAAACGTGATTCCAAACTTTCGGCAAGTCTGATGAATGTTGTATTTAGTGACAAAATTTTGGTTTCCAGCTTCCACAGAATGGAACGGTGAAATGTTACCATAAAATAGAGGTTTTAGATAACTTGCTTAGAGGTTTGAATGCCACATTTGTGCTAAAATAGGTAGATTATAACTTTGCCCATCAACTGAGTTCTATGTAGCCTGCCAAGGACATGAGAGCCTTATCTTTATGCACTCAAAGAGATGCAGTCACTGTCACAGCTGCTCCTGTAAAACAGGTAACCAGCAATAAGTGACCAGATGTATTAATAGCATGCTTCTCCATATAACTGAAGATAAATAGTCATATACATTTCCTCATCTATATTAGAGGTGCACTTCCCATTAAGTGGGACTTCCTGTGCAGAAATAGGTCTATGCACTCCAACAAGCAAGATCTAAAGTGTCAAATGCTGTTCTGGTTCCTGCTGAAACATCAAAAGGATTAAAAGCATCACCTGTGTTTGATGGCACTGTTGTAGCTCCCATAATTTATCATGGCACTGTGAATAGTGCTATTTATACCTCAACAAGATATTCATACAGTGTGCTCTTTTCATCTCCACCTCATCTATTTCAGAATAAGGCTTTTAATACAGGACCTGCCTCTGTTTCCAGAAAGCATCTCAAAATTCTTGAGCATAGCTGCAATTTAAACCATTAACAAGAATATTAATAAATAGTAGCACACAACCAAATGCATCCCAAAAGATGCGGAAATGGTTTAATGAAGCAACAACATAGGATTAATTTAAATTAAAAAAAAAATCATTCATTTAATCCTGATATTAAATTTATGCATCTGATAACTCTTCTTTTCAAAATCAAAGTCACCTCATTTAAATTACCAGCTGAAGAAGGTCCCTGGCACTTGCTGGGGAAGAGTGTTTGGGCACATGTTTTGTCATCATTCCATTTAGAGAGTGAGAAGAGAAAACCCACAGGCACCGTTCTAAAACCCTCAGCAAAACTCATAAGGACTTTGTCCTGAAGGGACCATCTGAGTCAGCAAGTCTTCCTTCTTACTGCTGCAGGTGATCTTGTAGTACACAGGAGGTCCATCAGGTCCATATCAACATATAACAACAAAATGCCAAAGCTTAGGTGTTGGAGTTTCTTTAAGCCTCTGGAGCAATTGCATGCCACAGGGGAGCAAGAGAGATATGTTCAGCCCTGACAACATCAGGGAATTCCCTAAATGAAAACACACAGATGGGGCTATGAAGAGGACAACCCTCCACTCTGCACAGGAAGGCAAGAAATTCCTCCCAGACCCAGCATCTGGCACTGAGTTTAACCAGGTGTATATGATCCTCAGCCTTGGTTTGGTATAGCTTGACACTTTCAGGCAACCCATGTGTCCCATCTCCAGCTGTGATCAAGCTCTTAATCTTCAGAGGAAGGTAAAAGAAAGACAAAAAGGCCAGTCTATAAGCCAAGTAAGGTCTCAATGGGGGAGCATCTACATCCTTCTTATTAAAATATCACATAGCTTGAATTCATGGACACTGTTTGTAATATTTTGTTTCATTTCCTGAGGAAATGAGGATTATGCAGCTGTGCTGTAGTTGTTTGTTTGTCAGGCTTACCCCCCATTTAAGAATTATTGAGGCTCTTGGTTGATTTCAGTGCAGTTTGATGGAAGGGAAAAGGCGTCACAGTCTTATGTTTTAAATATTCAGGAGAATTAGAAATGGGGTACAGGACAGAGACTAAGTTAGTGGGAAAGGTCACAATCTGAGCTCAGCATAGTTATTTGACATGAGAGAATCTACATGGAAGGGAGCCACCGGAAGCCCAGCAAATATTCCCTAAGTCCCAATGATTAAGGAACAACATGTTAGTGCATTTTTTCCTAATCCTGCTAGAATTGTAATTAAACTGGCCTATTCCCCAGGATTCCTTTCAGAGCCCTATTTTCTCTTCCAGCAACTCCACTTTTAGCTTAGAGCAACCCCCCACAATCCCAGAACCCCTCCATCTACCTGCTGCCCCAAAACAAACCCTAGTTTGACATTACAGGTCACCTCGAAGGATAGCCCTGGCTGCAGCAACACATATTCGCCTTTATTCTGAGGTTTGGTGAACAAGAAGAAAAAGAAAGGAAAACCCTTTTTCTTGTATTTTTAGGAAATAATAGCTTGTTTTGTTTTGGGGGTTTTGTTTGTTGACATCAAGACCTTTTCTTGTGCTTGCTGGAAAATTTGGTTCTAGATGGTAATGAACAACATGACCAAAATTTCTGATCTCCATTTGGGTAAACCAAGGTGTTTGAGTCACTGTAGTCATTCCAGAGTGACTGTCCTTTAGAGCTGTTCACATTGTTCTGCTTGTTTCCCCACTGTGAAATAGCTGCATGCCTTAACAAGGGCTAAGGCACTGAGTCACCAAAACATGGTTTTCCCCTATGTGCAACTTTTCATTAACTTCAAAAACAGGAGGGTAAGGTCCAGCTGGGTTTTGTTTCATCAGCTTTATTCAGTGTAGAGAAAGGAGGGTGGACAGGTCTATATAGAAATAAATCAGTTTTCAGTGCACATACACACATGCCTACACATCCACTCACCTGGACAAAAGGTTTCAGGGAAACACCTGAAGGAAGAACCGTTTGAAACAAAGTTGGCACAAGAAGAAAAGAATATGAAATGGCCGTAAATAAGCTTGTGTCTGGAAAATGGGAGAATACTCCTAACCATCAGACTGTTGAGGTTTCTCAACAATATCCCAGTGGAAAGAGCAGAGGCAAACAGGTTGTTGCTGTTTGCTTGTTGCTGTGGGGTTGTAAGTGGGATGGCAGTGAGAGCAGGAGCTGTACCCACTCTGATGGCAGGAAGAAGATGAACAGTAAGGATGAGAAAAACAATATATTTGCCACTTGACTGAGAAAGTTTTAAGCCCTAATTTAGCCTCTTGGCAACTGATTATATTTAATGTAAGTCCATGGTTAATCCTGCTGACTGCACTTCATGCTGAGCTGAGCACAATCTGAAAGGCACTGCAGAGGTAGCTTTGGCTTTTCCCTGGTATAGCGGAGGACATAGCCACCACCTCTAAGATCTCTTCCCTGTAAACAGTGCTGCCATTTTTGCAGGAGGCAGAAGACCTTCCTCCACTGGGACACAAAGCACTGCAGCTCACTTTTTCTCCTGGCTTGCTAACTTCATTGTGAACACAACACAAAAGGTTTTCCTCTTATCTCTCTAGTGGAGCAGAACAACAGAGGATCCATATTATTGGCTGAGCTGGGTGAATATCAAAACCCTGCTGCAATAAAAAACATTCCTCTGGCAGCAGGCGTTCTCTCTGCCAAAAACAGGGCCTAGATCAAGGCTGCAGTACCATTCACCCTGCACCGGGCTGACTTGTGTCACACCATACTTGGTGGCTGTCCCATAGAGAAGATCTTCCTTTAATGTTATTGTACTAGCAAAAGGGAGAATGGGCAAGGGAATAACCCAAAGTACAGCATAAACTTGCAATTAAAAACATCATCCTCTCTCAGCCAGGCAAGTGGGGCAGTGGAGCAGGACAGCTGTCTTTCAGTGCTTTCAAGATACATTTCAAGCTCTGCACAGCTGGAGCTATTCAGTAGCTCGCAAAGGAACTCTGTACCCCTGCCAAGGCTCCACAGCTGCCAAATTTGCCTTTATTAGGAGCAGCATTTCTTGTCCTCCATAGCTGAATACAGAACAAGACTGACTTTATTTTTCATTCAACCTTCCCAAGCATTCTAAGAAAATCACAATAATCACTTAGTGTGTGTATGCATGTTTTAGAAGTGTTTTCTTCTTCCCATACACATGTATACACTCCCGCACTTATAATGGTCTGGATGCAGAGCCCTGCTAGAGCGCTGAACATCTCTTTCTTATTTTGGCCAGTTATACATCTCATCTACATTTAAATCTCTTGTTATTCATTATCTGTGAGCTCTCCCATGAACAGGTCTTTGTCTAGGCCATGCTGCTCTTTGTAGGTGGCATTCCCATGCATACAAATGGCTGGAACAGCCCTTAAGTCCCACTTAAGTCCTATCTTAAGGATCTAAGTAGCTCTCAAGTGCTCTCCGTGCCTCTTCTGGAGTGATGTGAATTTAAGCCTGCTCAAATACCTGCCCTGCAGAAGTGAGCCAGGGTAGCTCTATGTAAGTAAACTCAGTCTCTCTTCACTGTCCTCTGCTGCCCATTCATGATTCATTGCTGGTCACCTACCAATGTTCAGATTTTAAAGTGTCTCTTCAGTTGAGGACCAGAAACAAAACGAGCTAACTTAGAGGCCAGTCATGCACTCCAAATGATGGGAGCTCCATTATTTGTCTAAGAAAGGGTCTTGGCTTCATTTGGCACCTGAAACCTTTCACACTGGGTTTCAAGCAGGCTTGATGTAATGGGGCATGTAAAGGCATGAAAATCACCTCTTCTGAGTAACACAAACTTCACAGACAAGTCACAGGCAACTTGTAGCCTGTCCTAGCTCTTTAGGCAATGCTTAAAAGCACATTTTCAGGAATTAAAACCCAATTGACAATGGTTGAGTATTATTTCTAAAAACCAGCTCCAGTGTTGCCATTTAATGGCTATTTGTAAAGTATGACGTTAGTCCTCTAAGGACTGAAGCACTTGGCAGACAATGATGGTGCACACTACACAAATGCCACTGTGATTAGATGGATGTTCTAGTTTCCATTTTTCAGACAAAAAAATGAAAGTAGGGAATTCCCGTGGTTTTTCCATTCCTGTCAGATAATTTGGTCTAAGAATTTAGAATACAGCAAAGCTATTTCACTCCTGTGAACTACATAAATCTTATCACAGAGTCATGGAAACAGAATGATATGTGTTGGAAGAGACTTTAGCAAATCTTACAGCCTGGCCACTTGCTTAGATCAGGTTACTCAGGACAAATTCCAGCTGAGTTTTGAATATCCCCAAGGATGGATATTGCACAACCTCACTGGGCAAATTGCTCAAATATCTGACTACCCTCTTTGGGAAATTGATTTCTTAATATCTACCTAGAATTTCTACTCTTGTAAGCTGTCCCCATGGCCTCTTGCCCACTGTGAACCTCTAGGAAGGGTCTGGCTCCATCTTCACTATGTTGTCTTCTCATAAAAACAAATTATGACCACTTATTTCACCACCTCATAAGATTTTCAGCTTTATTGCTCCCTTTTTAATAGCTGTGGTAAAGTCTTCATTTTATTAGAGATTACTTCTGATGACACAGCTAAGTATGTTCCAGATACTGTAGAAAAAATTGTGTTTAGTGTGGTCGCTCGGTTCACTCAGTGAAGCAGAAAATCAATGCAATACATACATTAGGTTCCAACCTTATGAAGGTTTTCCTGATAAACTCTGGCTACACTAACACTTTAAAAGAAGTTTCTCCTGGGATGCATCCTCTGCAGATGGAAACTGTCACCACTCTATTAAAGTCAATGGGATCATAATGAATGCACTTGCCAAGGTGTATCAAATGAAGCTTTACCCCCCCAAAAAAGGCATGAAACAGTATGAGAAAGGATGTCATCTACACCAGGGAACCTGGACAGCTTTCTTTTGGTAGAATAAATTTATCCCTGCTGCGTGTGGTGGTGTCTAATACGGTATTTTATATTAAGCTTGAATTGCTATCAAGTAAGCATACTAATGCTGACATAAAAATCTACTTGCTTTCTGTTTCCTATGCTAACTGCATACTAATTTGCAGTTACATGCATATTACAGAATCATAGGATCCAAGAATGGTTTGGGTTGGAAGAGGCGTTAATGATCTACTAGTGCCAACCTGTTTGCCATGGGCAAGGACACCTTCCACTAGACCAGGTTGCTCAAAGCCCTGTCCAGCCTGGCCTTTAACACTTCCATGGATGGGACAGGCACAGCTTCTCTGGGCAACCTGGTCCAGTGTCTCACCACATGTAAGTGTATGCTTATTACTAGCATGTAGGTGTCCGTAAAATATATAGACTATATCATGTATGTTTGAGGAAGATGCAATTCACCTTTTAGGGATATAAAAATACTTTTGGATGAAGGGAAGAATAGAAATTTGTAAAGGAAATTCCATTAGATCATAATCATTCTCTTATTAAAAGAAGGCAAAACCTGATACACATATTATAGTCACATAAAACAATAATGATATCCCAGATTTGGAGGCACCTAAAGCTATTCACATCTTTCTCCTTTATGCAACAAATTCTAATAGAAAATTGTGGCAGGGAGTGGCTAATTTTCAGTTTCATTTTTGGAAACAGCCTTTCTCTTGGCTTTGCTGGTGTACTGGGGACAGCTGTATGACAGAAGGACCACATTCTAGCATCGTTGGTGTTTCTCTGTTAAGTCCCGTGCTAGCAGGGGCATTAATACAAACCAGGTTTGGCCCTGTGCCTTTTTAGCTCATCCTCCTAATGCAGGGAATTATTCTGACAAGTATTTCTGTGCCTGCTGTGGTGGTGTCCTCCAACTGCCTTTATCCTGCTGTTCAAAATTAGTGACACAGAGAGAAAGAATAACTTCAACAAGCTGAACACTTTATAGGACAAGTTCCTCTGAGCAAATGCTCTAGAGCTGCTTTTAATGGGAGTTTCATGCCATCCATAAAAAGCTGAGCAAGCTAGACCCCTCTCAGATGCTTGTAGCATAGTTGCTCTTTGTTGTTTAGTTTTTGGAATAGCTTTTCTTTGGTCCAAGAAAGTCATTTATTGCAACTGACGTCCCTTGGAATAAGAGTGAAATTCCACCAGACTTCAAGTGAACTCTAATTATGTAGCAAATAGGTGGCAGGAATGTTCCCAAGTTTAACACTAAAGCTCTGCAACCAGCCAAAGTGAGATGGATTTAATTTTAGTCTGACTATGGATTGTTTGGAGTGTTTTTGTTATTTTATTTTACAGCTATTTCTAAAAAAAGCTATTTCATAACAGCAAACACATCTGGGCTACATATTTTCCCTGTGTGGCACTGCAACAGCTTCACTCGATGAAAATTAATGAACTGCAACAATATGGTTGGAATTTAAATGCAGGGTTGGCTCCAGAACCAGGAAACGGACAACATTCCCTGATTGTAGAAATGTGCAGATCACCTTCTCTCACTTATGCAACATTAAAAGGAAGGATATCCCTATCGGTGTCCTATTTATACTGTCAGCATTAAACCCATCCATAGAGTGTATTCTAGTGATCTGCCACCTCTGCTAAGATGCACCAAACTGACTCACTCTGATGATGACATGAATTTCCCTCCACTACTAAACATGAATATTTGCCCAAGAATGTAGCTTCCGTAGAAGAGAGTTTGGCATAGAGAGAATGTTAACAGATTTTACTAATCTGAGTCATAAACTGTGTGTAGCAGTCCCAGTGGTCTCATGCATGAGATATTGATCTCCCAGTGTGCAATCATGGGTTCAGGTCCCTCATGGGTAAGACTTTTTTCTCTCAGTAAAAAGAAGGAAGAAAAGGGACTGCTTAATTTACAAAGAAGAGTAAAGGTCTACATTAAATGAGTGTTGTGCAAACACATTGAGAACTGCAGCAATGATTGTGGAAAGCTGTAGTTTCAAATTAGGTCAATAAAGACTCAACACATATTTTCAGGTTAAAATAGTCTTTCAAAGGAAAAAGACAAGGCTGTACTGCTCTGGGCTGTTTGGGCAGGCTGCATGTATCCTGTCACCAAAGGGTTTTACGGACAGGACAGGCAAACCTATGGGGAATGACCTGCTTATAACAGATACTGGACAAACAGATAAAGACTAGATGGCTTCTCAACACCCTTCCCCACCATGTGGTTCAACAGTCAAGGACCTCTTTACTCACTTTGTTTTGAAAACTGTATATATACATTAAAGGATTAATTTTTGATTGCTGCATGAGCTTGGTAATAAATCACAGAGACACAATCTTTAACACCTGCTCTGGATAGTGTATTACTTGTTACAGGTGCACAGGTTTTTCTGATCCAGCCAGATAGAGCAGTGTGAATATCTACAGGAGAACAGGGCGAGATTAGCCCAATGAGGTGTTCATTTTTATTAGACCATATGGTACAGCTGGAAAAATTAAACAAGTGTTTGGGTGCACAAGACCTCCCTCAAGTCTGAAATAGAAGCAGCAGACTTCAAAGCTAAACAGAAATAGGCAACACTTGCTTTGCTGAATGTATCATAAGTCATTTCTGAAAGAAAAGGTATAAGGCACCTGTAGAGAAAAGAGGTATTGGGAAGGACCTTGAGGGACTGAGATGATAAAGTGACTATCTCCTAGGAGCCAGATGGAGAGCCATGGCTATTGGTGTCTATTGGAGCTGTGAGTTTAAGCTGCCATGCATCTTTGACAGAGGTTTTTGCAGGTTCCCTTTGAAGCTCATGGAAAGTTTGAATGCTGATCTTGAAATTCCCAAAGATGGGCTTGCAAGGGCCTTGAAAGAGTTTCTTTTCTCTGAAGTACTTTCTTCTTTCATATCCAGGAGTCAGTGTCTGTCCCCCAAATTCAGGATCCAGAGAATCCTGACTAAGATACTGGTGAAAACCCCTATCAAGTAGTTATGTCCAGTCATAATAATCAGTGGAGCTGCTGCATCTCCCAACTCACAACATGCCAGCTGAGGCACAGCAGACAGCAATGACTATGCTGTCAACCTGCAGTGAAGGGGAGGTAAAACTCATCAGCCTAAGCTTCAGCAAGAGTCCTAAACCACTGTATTTAAGCTGTCATATGCAGCAGCCTTAGGAAGCACACACTATGCATTAACGCAGCTCAGTTGCTCCCTAGTGACAGAATTGCATATCTAAACCTTAAAATACATTTTAAACCCATCATTTGCAGAAGATATTTATTTTCAGGATCTTCAGTGTCTCCTTTCCATAAAGAAGTGAGTGGAAGGCACAGCTCACATCTCATATGAAGGACTGGATATGGGTTTTCAGGCTTGCCTGTGCTAATCAAACTCCCCTTCTTTTGACCTCAGAAAAAGTAAGAGCCTTAATGGTGCCAGATTCTCACATTCCAAGGAATACGTGAGGCTCTGCTCATGGAGAACATGACGTAGAGGAAGCCAGAGATGCACGGTGTGAGAAGTGAAGACTAGGGGCTCACAAGTAACTTAGTATTTTTGGACATTCTGCTCTTGATCTAGGACACACTCCATTATTTTTCCAAACGGAAATGCCACAGATATTGGGAAGGACAATTTAATTCCTATCCCTGTGAACAGTCAATACAAGTGGTCTGGCTCTGAGATTATTGCTCATTCTGCTTATTTTACCAATGCCTTATCTTTGTTCTCATTGCAGACTTGCTAACCTCAGTCACCCAGAGTGTCCTGCCTGATTTGGAGATTCCTACAACAGGCATCCAAGAAGTGACATTTGCCTGCTATCCCATATGGATTTAATTCATTGTATTTTATACAACTTAGTGCTTACTCTCTGCAGATCGTAAGCCCTCTAGACCACCAACTGCCACGAATAAGCTGGCCTCCAGCTTTGGAAAAATGGCTCCAAAAACCTTTTGAGTGGGCAAGAATAATGTTTTCCAAAATATTGCCAAAGGTTACAAGATGTTGGTATTTTGGTGTTTTTTTCCAAGATAAACTCATCGATAACCTTCCCACATGACATTTCACAACTACACCTCATACTCAGGCTTCTGGGAGCACTTGGCTGAGGGACTCGTTCATTTGCAAGTACAACTGATGTCAATTGGTTGTTCCAGTGAGCAGGGCAGGCTGCCAGCTCCTTCTGCAACAAACTGATTTTAATGCCATTAGATTCACATTTCTGCTGCAGTGCATTAAGTACTTTATTGCTGAAATATGCACAATGGCACTAATGATGGATTTACTGTTCCCCTGAGGTGTGCAGGTGGGGAAAAATACCCAGGCCTTGGCTGGCTGGAGAAACTCAACACCTCCCCTATAGCTGGGTTCATGAACATGGATGTCCAGGAAAGGGCCATTTCAGATTTGACCCTTTGGGTGCCCAAAGCACCAATCTGAGGTACTGCAGGCAATGGAAAGAGGCAGGTAGCTTTGAAAATAAAGGTAAAAGGGAGCAAGGTGTGGCAGCTCAAGATAACCTGTTTTGAACCATTTACCATCTCCTGGGCTCCTAAATATTGTTAGCCCCTCAGCCAACTGAGGATGCACAATAACAATGATCTGCACACTTCCTTGGGTGTCCCTGCATGGGACATGGGAAATATTTGTCCCATTATAATGATAGATCAGAATTCCATAGCTATGGCAAACACTAAATGGGAGAATGGTTGTTTTCAGGAGCACTCACATTTAAGTGCATCAAAGATGGCAAATGAGAAAAACATCAGTTATCCCATACCTACTTCCCCCTCTATAGTCAATATTGCAAGGAAATACTTATTTGTTTTTCCTTATGCTGGTGTTAAGTTGACCTGTGGTTTTAGTAGTAAACCTGCAGTCCCCTGATATTCACAGTTTTAATTTAAAAACCTAGATAGACAGGCCCTCCACCGTTGCTCATCTAGCAGTTTGGCATCTGCAACAGCAAAAGTTGCTTCTACACAGCTGAGTGATGAAGACACCAATCGTCTGCGGGTAGCTGGTGGACTAAAGGGCACTTCTTTCAGGAAAGAATTTTAGCATGTGCTTAATTCCCAATTAGGTGGAGATAAGCACATGCTTAAAAGGTTTTCTGAATAAGGACAAACATATGACCATGCTTAAGAGATTCCCTGCATCTTTCCATAAGGTGGCTTTTTACTGGGTTCATTAAGATCTGACTGGAAACCAGAAACCCCTTTCCTAAAGGCTGTATATTTTTCCAAACTTTGCCAATGTAGGGGGGTAGAACAGCATTTAAACACGAAGAAAATGAATGAAAGGAGATACCAATTGAAAACAGAGACTCCACCATGGCAAAAAAAGGTCATTTAATTTTTCCTTCATGTGTTATTGAATTCAAGAAACAGTAAAGTAATAAAAGCACCCAATTTCATTAGTTTGAAATAAGTGTATATCATCAATGGAGATATTAGGTTGCATGAGTGTCATCACCAAACTCTTTTAACAGCCTTTCACTACTAAAGGGCTGAGTGTTTTGTTCTGAGTACGTAGCCCTAGCTCCTTTTAATTTCAATGGACACATGCTTTCCATCTGTGTGTCTGGGATACTTCCTAATGATTGCTTCAAAAAGGAACATTTCCCGCATGCATTCTTCTGAGCTGTCAGAAACAGCCTTATAATTTATTGATCTGACCTGATCAAGTTAAATGGGTTCAGCTCCAACCAAAGAAGCTTTAATAAAAACTGGGTACAGTGCAAGTGAAAATGTGCACTGAAAGCTCCTGAAATAAGGTGCAGACGTGAAATGCTTCTGGCAATGTGTTCGCACAGTTGCAAGCACAGAGGACAGTGCAGCTCAATGAATTGCACTTTTAGCCAGCTCCAACTAACTGGATCACTTGCAGAGACGCTTCTGGATATTGAGAACTGGCTGGATGTAGGGCAACTGTGCATTATATATATACACATATATATATACACATATATATACCACTTAAAAGAGAACTAACTTACTACTTTCTGAGTACAAACACAGATGGCAAGAGATTCACCTTGGTGAGGAAGTTTGCAGCAGGGTATAAGTGCGCTGCATAGCAGACCTTTGTACATAAAGTCTCACTTCAAGTCGTTTCTTGCAGCATCTCTATGGGAAAAGAATGTGGTGACAGAGGATTGAATGTAGCAAGAATTTTCTAAACCCATAAGGATTTACTTTTGAATTATGATGTACATATATATATCACATATTTTGTTTATATATTTTCTATTATAGAGCTGTGCAATATAATATCTCTGTGGACATGCCACGGTATTATCCATGTCTAATTATTTAATATTTTTCTTGGGAACATTGTACCCACAGCTTCCTTCCTGACAGGTATTGCAACCTTGGGCATCTCTCTGGGGCATCTGCCTGTTCATTTCTAGGTTCAATTTTGGGAGTGGAGTTTTGCTGTCTTCGAAATTCAGCCCAGGATTGACCTGACCTACGTGTTAAAAAGGTTTGGCTAAAAAAGAAATAAAAGGGAGAAAGGGAGAAAATCTTATTAAGTGTTTATGAAAGCAAGTTTTGCTTCTGCATTTCAAAGAGCCAAGCCTAAACTTGGTGCCTTGTCTGACTTGACTTTGTTAAAGTTACAGTGGGATGATGTCAAAGTCACTCAGCCTCATCCAGGAAATGGTTATTTCATGCACTCTGTTCGGAACAGAAAGCCTCAGTCCTAGGAAAAGGGATCAAGAAGATGCAGTATTCTAGAAAACACAGGCAGACAACTGAGATAAGCAGTGTGAGAGTGAATGGTGTTAAGTTTTATAGGTTGTATTTGGAAATCTTCCTTGGCAAAGGTCCTTCTCAGGAGCCAGAAGCTGACTGGCAGCAACCACAGCCCTGAGGAAAACTTACTGGCAAAGTGCTATCTTCCCATCCCTGGAGATGAGGGATGGGTCAGGGAAACTGTCTGTCTCCAGAAATACCCTCAAAAATCCTGCCAGGTGCAGGGTGAAAGCCCCAAATCCAGCAAACAGAGAGAACTTGAGGATGGCAGTATCATGTGCTGGGGGAGCTGTGGGATGGGAGGGATTGTCAGAAAGGAACATTCCCTGCCCCGGACTCCCTCTGCTCTGCAACGACCGCCTGCCAAGGGGTATTGAGAAGTGAAGCAACACTCAAAAATGCTGCACTTGTGTCTCTTATGAGAACATATCCCTCGTGTTTTGCATCATGTGGTGTGAAGTGTGTGTAGGATACTGAAACTTGGGAAAAAGGAACAAAGACTCTGAGTTACATTGGTGCCACCCAAGCCTGCTCTTGCATGTGCTTAGCACTGAGCACCCTCGAGTGCTATTGCGTTCTCTGGCTTACCCTCTGCAAGTCAGTCATTTTGGATTTGGCAGGAGATGGGGAAATACATGCAGAAAATGAAGTTTGGCTTGTTCTGGAACACGAAGTTCATGTCTTTGTGAGAGAAGTCCCAAATTGCTTTATATATCTTAATGAAGTGCCTGGTAGAGTGTTTAGGAGTTCAGCTGCCCCTCATGGACCCTCTGTAATTAAAGGGGAGATAGAGAGGCATATTCCAATATCAGATCCACCCTCTGCACTCCACTGTCTTTATCAACCACAGAAACTCTGGGTGTATTACTAGAGTAAAAACATAGAATCAACTAGGTTGGAAAAGACCTTTAAGATCATCAAGTACAACCATTACTATATTAGTGCAAACACCTCTACATGGATCAAAACCAGTTAGGCAATGAGGAAAAAGCCTTTATCAACATTTGAGATATACTCTTGAGACAGAATTGGCCCTCTGAGGTCTATAGAGACCTCTTTCAGGAAGTCACATGTAGCACAAAAGGCTGAGGTTGTTGAATTTAATAATTTACTGCAGACATATTTAGAGTCTAAGGTTTAGCTTTATTTTTATATATCAGTTCTCTCTATTAACCCATAAGGAGAAGATTCTCTCTTTTACAGAGACACCAGTAAAGAATTCTGCACAGAAATAGTCAGATTGACCAGAATTAACAGGCAGTGTTTGGGAGGTGCAGTGCTGTAATTATATTAGAGATGATCTGAGCCTGAATTATTGTTATTTTTTGCTATATGAATAGTCCATGAATATGATACTTATATTTACTTGGTGATCTCATGAAAGAATTATTGTTCCTCCTTTCTGGCAGCCTTACCAGTGTGCTCAGCCCTGTACATAGATGAAGCAACACACAGCTCTGGTCACTGAAAGTAACATGAATTTTGAACACAAGCTACATTTTAAACTTCTAAGTATGCTTTCATAAATTAGCTGAACCTTTGCTGTGCAAAAACTTTCATGCTCACATCATTCAGCTGTTGAATATTCACAGAAAGTGACTGTGGTCAAGTCCAAATTAATTTTTTAACCTAACTGAATCTAAACCGCTGTTTTTCCACCTTCCGCTACCCTGCATATTCATGGACGATGCATTTAAGCGACACACTTCCTCATCCGCCTAATTTCCACTGAATTTCGGGCATGTACTCATGTTGAACAACTACTTACATATGTTTTTCTTGAATGAGGGAGCAGAGCCTTGGCCCCAGAGCTGGGGAGGGTGCAGTCTGACTGGAATTCCTGAAGTTTCAGTGAGAAGCTGGTGCTGGGCTCACTGTGTTGCCAAGGGCTCCCTCACACGGCAGATCACCTTCTGCTTCTTGCCATGCCTACAAAGGGTGTTGAAAGAACCAGCTGGGAATCGATACCTGATTTTTTGGGAAACTTGGGTTAGAGCAATGAATCTGAGTGTATGCTTGCTACACACTCAGAGCAGAATAGACTGTAAACAGCCGTTCCAACTCCAACTGGTTTGGGTTGCAACTCTATTTTTTCTGTTCAGTTAATGAGAAAATACCAAAGTTGTAGTGCTTGTGTCTTATAGTATCATTCCTGGAAGAGAATACTGTGCGCTGTAACCTCCAGAAAGGGTTTATTTAAAGATTCTTTACTTATTCATGAAGCTTTTCACAGAAATGTACCTTTTTATTTACCTGAGTTAAGTTCTGGATTCTGCCCAGGTTTTTCTCTTTAGCTTCACTAACAGTGGGTTTCTGTCTGTTCTTACAATCCGTCTGTGTTCTGCTCAGAGCAGCGCCTTCTCGGAGCAAGCCCTGTGTTTGTGGAAGATCTTGCCTTTGGAATAGGGGTCCATGATTTCTCACGGTCAGGTTCAGTGATTAAGATGGCATCTACTTCAAATCCACCTGTAGAAACAAACAGCGCTGCAGCTGTGGGTTTGCTATCGAAATGAAAAACCACGCTCTCCAAATACAGAGTGGGAGACTGGATGTTCATGGTAATGCCTGGGGAAGGTAGTTTCTTCTGCACATGGAGTTCAAAATGCTTTCCAAGTACTCATTTACTGAACATACCTATAAGACATATACACGGGAAATCATGAGCCTCCTGTTACGCGGGTGGGGATCAGGAAAAACAGAGGTTTTATTTAGATGTTTAAGCTGAGATCCCTCTTGTGTAGCCCTAGACGCCTAAAGTTAGATATCTGATTTTGATCTAATCTATCATATTTTACATCCCTTTTTTAGGATTAAATAAAGTACCGTCTGAAGCTGCCCACTTGCCCCCAATTCAGTATCATTTGCTCAGGCTTAAGCTTTTATTTTTCACATGTCCTAAATATGTTCCAAATGGGGATACAGTCTTTTATGATGCCTACTACTTGTTACGGTCTTGGAACATTAAGTCAACCTCACACCAAGTCCCAGAAATTAAGTCATGACTGCCTTGCTTATTTCATCATCAGTGTCTACCTAGTCTGGTGCATTATACATGGGATTTCACCATGACCACAGCACTCACTAAAATGGTATTTGTAGCCTCAGTAGACTTCTATCCTTGAAAAAGTGCAGGCTCTGGCAGATTTTAAGGTTCCTTTTCGCTTCATCTGTAAGATAAGGAGACAGATGCACAGGAACAATGTATGGGATTGCAACGTGTTGTTACAGGAGTCCTTGTTTTCTGATTTTCCCCTCCGAGGTTGTTCTGGATGCCCATGTCTGTTGCTCTCCTATGATTTTCAGACACTGTGTGACATAGCATAGTAGTAAAGTTCAGATAATGATCTTTGTTATGAAAATGTTGTATTTTTGCCTTTTGATTTATCTAATGCGTGAAATAGATAAAAGTGTAGGTACAATACTACTGTCATCCAGTTAGGCCTACTGAAGATTCTAATAACAGATTTTGGTTTTCACCACATTGGACACCATAAGCACATCCAAAGGACAAATAAAAGTCAACTTCTTCCATATGCCAATGGTCTGATAAAATACTCAAGCTGAGAAAAAGAATCTGTTTGGTGACAAACAGCTCTGAGTTAGCAGATGACCACATTCACTTTAGGATTTTACATTGTGTCTGAATTAGCTGATGCAGGATGAAAACAGTAAATTTTGACTCAGGTTAGCTGGCAAAATCCTACGCTTAATGGAAGCCACAGCTAAAACCCAGAGTAGTCTTTTATTAACTACTGTTAATAAATACGGCTACAATAACCAGATTCGATAGTAAGGGGGGGAAGATCAGTCTACCCTAGGAATGCTCTTCCAAGTGACAAAGTAGAGAGACAAGGAGCTAGAGGATGCCCTGTTTGGCAGAGAATGACTTTATTTTCTTTGGCTGGCAAATACCAAAGTATAAACACTCTGCTCCTTGGAGGAAGGGCAGAATAGAGGGCTGTGAGCAAGCATTAGGAGTAATCCTTTACAAAATCAGGGCCTTATGTGAGAACTGGTGGAAAGTAAATAACTCACCAGTTCTTGTGTCTGAGCAAAATGATGCAGGGCCGCAATTAAATTAGTAAAAGGTATCGAGTGTGGAAAACGGCTAAGTGGCAAACTAAAGGCCTGACTGTGAATACTTCGTTAGCCTTCTCTGAGATGTCCTGCACTTCAGGATTGAGCCGAAACACAGAGGTTCACAGTGTTGGAACAGCTGCATCTCAACTCTTATTCTTAGGTTTACTTGAATAAATATCACCAAGGCTGAGACCTATCATAAAGGGCTTTAGAAAGCTGACAAAATAACAAAGATGCCTCACAAAACAGGTCTCAGGATGAATGCCGGGCTAATATTCTCTAATCCCAAAGGACTTTTCTAACAAACATATCCCCACAGAGGTCTATTTACTCAACAACTCGCATTTAAAATAGGTATATTACCAAGTGCCAGCATTCCGTGCCTCTGTTTATATTCTGAAAATCAATATCACAAGAAGAGGAAAGGGTCTTTGGCTGTTATTATCCCTATGACTTTACAATTCCTCCTTTCCCCATTCCCTCCTGAGATGCCTGTGAATAGCTGGGAATGAATAATATCTTAATCGCCCATGAAAAGTATACTTAGCTGCTAATATAAATATATACTCAGAATGAGGACTTCAAGCTACAGAATGTCTTATTATTTAGGAACTCTAATTATTAACTAAATGGGTAAATGAACCGAGATTTGCTTGGCTTCTCAAATCCGAGATTGTATCAGATTGTTGATAGGAATAAAACAAATTTTACTTTGGTTTTAGTTTATTTTTGTTTAGCTCTTCCCTCTGATTCTCAATGTACTAGTCAAATGGAAAAGAAAGATGATGAAAGAAAAATAAATACATGCTGTATTTCATTATAGCAGCCATATACTGAATCTTTGAAAGAAAAGCAGTAAGTCCATAGATACATGTAAGAGAGAAATAAGTAAGTCACCAGGCTCTTTTCACATTCCAGCCAATAATGAGGGGCTCATATCACACGGTTTTAGAACTTTGAAACTTCTGTGCTTGTCTACATCTTTCAGCATGTCTCCTGACAGGATGGAGTATCTCAGTAAGCAAGGGTGTACAAGACAGGGAGGCATCCTGGTGATGTGCTCAAAGGGACTTTGGTCCTGCTGGTTCCTGCCATACACTTAACTTAGCTTCACAAAACATACTGTGGTCACTGGGAGCTGAACATGAATTTGGGTCTACTTTTCATGTCTGATGATGAGCACCAAAAAGGTATCTCCATGCATCTTCTGACTTTCTAAGCACAGTTCCAAAGAAGTGATAAAGGCCAGCATTGAAGGCCAGGTTGTACAGAGCCTTGGGTGACATGGTCTAGTGTGAAGCATCCCTGCTCACAGCAGAGGGGTTGGAGCTGGATGATCTTAAGGTCCTTTCCAACCCAAACCATTCTATGATTCTGTGAGTGTAAATCAACATTGCCCTGTCCATGAGGCAGTGCCACTGATGCTGATGCCCCACTGATCCATGGGTTAGCAACCACTCCCCTGTCCCAGCTGTCTCTCCATTAGAAAGTATGCAAATGACAACTGCTTAACAATCAGGTGATCTTAGGGGTGCCACAACATGGCTTTTCTCCAATGCAAGAAATGAATTTATTGGGGTTTGTTTTATTTTGTCTTACCCCAGGGATGTGTTTGAGCAACAATGCTCATTTTAATCATGCTACCTACTATAACCTAGCTCTTCTTGGCAATAGGGTTCAAAGGAACTCACAGGTCTGGAAAGCATTGCTACCCTTGGTTTTGGCCATGTGGAAACTGAAACATGGAGATAACAGCATTTATGTCAACAAACACCACCCCTGGTGCAACATCAGTTATCATGTATAATCCTGCAGAAACCAACAGCACTGTAAGAGGAAAACTCTTTATGGAAGGCTGCTGGAAAGTCCTCATTTATATGATTTGAGTGTATAATGCATGAAGTAAGAACACCTCCGAAGAATCCTATTCCAACTGACAACCCCAGAGAGGAGCAGTGTTCTCTCATGCTAGGGGAAGATCTGGTGTTACCTGCTTGAAGAATTCTCTGCTCTTTACGCTGGTCCTACCTAGTTTAAGGGCTAAATGCAGTCAAGGGAACATTACCAGTGTGTTGCAGTGATGTTAAGATTATGAGATGTCAAAGCAACTCCAACAATTTGTATGGCCAAGCCCCTGTATATGTGACCCAAATGCAGGGGAGAGGAACATGCCAGAAATAACCAAGAGCCTGGAGAAGAGAAAGCTGTGTGGTGACCTCATAGCAGCCTTCCAGTATCTGAAGGGGTCCTATAAGGATGCTGGGGAGGGACTCTTCAGCAGGAACTGTAGTGATAGGACAAGGGTTAATGGTTTAAAACTTAAACAGGGGAAGTTTAGATTGGATATAAGAAGGAAGCTCTTTACTGTGAGGGTGGTGAGGCACTGAAATGGGTTGCCCAGGGAAGCTGTGAATGCTCCATCCCTGGCAGTGTTCAAGGCCAGGTTGAACAGAGCCTTGGATGACATGGTTTAGTGTGAGGTGTCCCTGCCCATGGCAGGGGGGTTGGAACTAGATGATCTTAAGATCCTTTCCAGCCCTAACTATTCCATGATTCTATAAGATAACTCAAGGGTAATCTGATGCCTTAGCTGAAGGTACAGGCTGCCTAACAGTCGAGTTCATAGTAAAAAAGCAACGTGGTGACAATGGCTGTAGTCACTGAGCTCTAGAAGCATAGAATAATTTAGGCTGGAAAAGACCCTTAAGGTCATTGAGTCCATTGAGTCATAAACCTAACACAGCCAAGTCCACCATTAAATCATAGCTTCAAGCCTGAACTTGAGCACAAGACAAAGGCAGCAGACACCTGGTGAAGATGCGCAGACCAAGATGGTGGCTTTACATCTGTTGACATCATTCTCTGTGGATTATGGTATCTCACAGGGGCATGCTGATTAAGATGCATATATACCGACAGCTTCATTAGATGCAAAACTGTGTTGTTCTGTGTTTTCAGTTCCAGATCTGGAAGAGCTAATTGAGCGTGAACCATGGGAGATTATTCCCAAAAGCAGATTTGAGTGAGGAGTTAACCTTATGAGCCATCTCTTCCTTGTGGATGCATGATTCCTTGTACTTGTAACTCAAGACTATGTACACATCTTCATGCAATCTACTCTTATAGTACTGAGGACTCTGTGGCTGCTAGTATCACGGGGAATGAAAGTATTGCAAAAACGTTGCCCCTTCATGTTGTTCCAAAATAATGTTCCGAAATCTAACACAAGGGCAAGTTCAGTTGTGTCTCGTGGTTTTGAAGAGTCTGCAGAGAGGTTTTGATCTCCACTATATGAATTAGTAAAGTTCCCTGTAAATAAACAGCTCTTTGAAGACAACATCCTCTCAGTTCAACTTATACAGCCAACATATACCAAGGGTGGGCTTGACTTCTCCTCTGGCTGGACTAGACTTCCTCTCAAAATTAAATGTTGATGGGATAATTTCTTGCAGACACAAATCATCCAGAGCCAGCATTTAGCAAGTAAAACAATGTAAAGGACCTGGCACAAGTACAGAAGAGAGAAAGCCCCAAGTCACATCACCCGCCTCTGCCTCTGCCCTGATGCAGCAGTGGATACATTGATTAATGTTGATCATTTTTCTTAAAACTTCCTTTACCTCGGCAAAAAGTTACAAAAAGGCAAAATAACAAATGACGTTGTTGTCAATATTCAAATTGTCCTTGATATTACAGAATTTACAGAGTGGAAGTCACACATGTTTTGTCTATAACTTTCCAACGTAAAGACCATTTCAAACATCACAGACTAAAAGAGGAAAGATTTGGGGAGAAAAAAAGTCACTCATTCTACTATTTTTTTCAGTGGTAAAGGGAGAGAAATATCACATGAATAAAAAATATCTATGTATTTTAAAATGGTAATATCCCCCAGAATGATACCACAAAACTGTTTAATTTAAAATAAATTGTTTCTATTTTTTTTAATTTCATATTGACACTTCATGTTAAAGGTGTTAGAGTCCAAAAAAAAAAAATAATCGTTTTTTAATAAGACCCATTTTCCAAAGAGCAAATGGCCACATTTTTCATGCAAGTAAAGGGTACGAACATGTTGTCATGTTGTCTGAAACATCCACTCTCTTGGATGCAGTTATCTTTAATGTTTGCTGGCAGCCATGAGAACTACACATGTTTCCCCTTTTGGCACCATAATGACTTTATCAAGACTCTAAAACTCTGGAACTTCTGTGTTGGAAAAAACACAAACAGGAATTCAGCTGCTCTTGTGAGTCGTGTTATCTCTATAACAAGTCTGACACTTTTCTGCTTCAGAAAAGTGATAGCATTGACATCTTTCCAATAATCCCTAAATTCAGTGAGTTCCCAGAGGAATGGAGGTACAAGTATCTCCTCTGTTGCAGGGGAGGCAATATCTCCTGGACCTGGATGGCAGAGCAAAGGCAGGGTGGTCGAGAAAGGTCAGATATTGTCTTAGACTTGCTTGTACTGTTGGAAAGAAACAAAGCTAGGTTTTGAACTGTTCAGGACCCAAAAGAAGAAAAGACCTGCTCTGACAAGCCTCTTCTCACAGGTGGGTACTGCTTCCGTAAGTGTGGGAAGTACCTGAGAATTTACAAAGTGAGGGAAACACTGGGCATGCCAAAGCCTGCAAAGGTGGTAGGGAAGTTTCTAACGGCAGAGGGATAACTGGAAGAAAACTTCTCAGTCTTTGTTGGAAGGAAGGAAGGAGTGGTTTCAATGTTCTCATTCTGGGTTGTGCACTGCAAAGGGGCCTTCCATGTTTTGTAGGAAAGTCCAGACTAGAAGGATTTAAGATTGGTCATTGTTAATTTACCTCTGAAGTGATTCATCTCAATCTATCACTGTAGTCTGAAATTCGTGAAAGGAGCTTTGCTTTGGATAACAATGAGGAGCTGGACAATTTGATCATGCAGGGTTACAGGGTTAACATCAACACAGAAAATGTTAGCATTACTGTTGAGGTCCTTAACTGAGCCTGGAACTCCTCCAACTGCCATTTTTGTGATAGCAGCTGCCATCCAGAAGTAACGAACAAGAGCATCTTGCCATAGGCTTTAACCTCAGCCAGATGATCAGTAATTTTGTTTGTCAGTGTGAGCAATCTAGATGATACAGCATGCAATCTGTTGCAGCAGGTACTGGAAAATTCAGATGGGGCAACAGAAATCCTCAATCTTTGTGCCATTATACCACATCATGCTCCTGCCTTTGGAGCACAAAACTAATCCCAGGACTGACTGGAGGCTATGGCTTGGCTGTGTGGCAGCTTCCCAATCACACCCAGGCAGGTTACATCATCTTCTCGGGACCTCCCTCCAAGGGCAGTGCAGAGATACCCCAAGATACTGATGTCAGTGCAGCAGCAGGCAGCTGAAGCAAAGCTACAAAACCCATTTCATCCATTAGGGGTTTTACCAGCAGCTCCTGGTGTGCAGTGCTCCTTCTGCTACCGCTGCGAGCAGGGAGTGATACCCCTCTGCTGTGCCTCATCCTGCTTTTTCAGGCAGAGCTAACAGAGTCAGCAATGTGACTTGTCCAAGGCCACCCAGAATGAGCACAGGGCTTGGGATAGGATCCATGTCTCCTCACTCCCAAGCTCAAGGGGGTGTTTGGCTATTTTTGAAGAACATGACCTTCCTTCCTGTAGGTTGCCGAGCACGCTGGCACCAGCCATAGCAAACAGCCCTGCTTCGGCTCTATACAAGAATAAACTGGGCACAATTTCCAAGTGATCCCAGGGCCGTCTGCTGGGACACAGGGAAAGAGCCTTCCAATCCAAACAAAGCAGGGAAAGCACTATGCAAAATCGCTTCTCCATCCCCTTCCTTCACACTCTTTCTCTTTGAATCTTGTTGACAGAGGATGTTTCTCCTGGCCATAGCCTGGCAGTTGGTATACCCTCCACATGGGCTTCTGTGGCCCCCAGGGGTAGAAGTGCTATTTCACAGAGTTTCAAGGTTTCAGGAACTGGCTTCATTTCACATGGGTATGAAATCTTGCCTTCTCTTAAATCTTCCATAAAGGAAATGCCACCCCCCAGCAGATTTATTCAAATAAATAAATAGATGGATAGATAGAGAAATAAAAAGAGAAATATATTTTCTTGGGCAGTTCCAAATGGTTCATTTCAAGGAAATGGATGTTTTTTTCCTGTTAGATATTGAGTGTTTCTACAGGGTCTGGCTGCAGGTGAAGGGTTTGGAGGGCCTTGTGTAACACCCACCAGCTCCAGCACTTCTCCAACAGAAGTGCGTCGGCCAGCTTGATAACAAAGCATGTGGCACAAGAAAGAGAAAACTCAAACCCAGATTTACATCCCAAAGAGAAGCCAAAGCAAATTTACTTTCAAAACGTCAAAATAGCACATTTGGGCACAGCCAGAACTTTTCCTTTCCTTTTTATATCATTGTGCAAAACTTTAAAGTTGAGATGACACTCAGGTCGCTGAAGGACCTCCATCGAAGCTTATCAAATAGCCCCAGAGGAGATTTTTTTCATTTCATGATAAAACTGATTTTCTAATGGATCAAATACTACTCTCTTGGTTTTTCAAACGTACTTCTGCAGAGAGGACTAGGGAAAAGGAATGACTACAGGTACACTCAGTGTTGAATCCTGATTTCAGCTTTCCATTTGTTCTGCTGTGATGTCCTTTGGCACAGCCAGTTTTTCCTGTGAAAAACAAAAGAAATAGATTTTGCAAGAGCCTGTTTATAGCACTGTCAGGAAGCACCAAGGTAACTGAAAGTCCCTGTGTGTTGTGTGGGAGCAGGGCACCTCATCCCTCAGCTGTGTCTACAGATGCACTCGGCAGAGCATGGCAGAGGTTCTGCTCTGCTTTTCTACCTCTGTGTTTTCTGGAAATCAGAGAGGAGGAATGACTGGAAGCACCAGGGACTTGGGATGCGCAGAGATACTTGACTTCTTGTTAAAACTGTGCAAATGGTCTCAAAAATCAGGCCCTCCTCTAAGGTTTGAAATCTGGCATCAAAAGACCAGACCACTGTACTCTATTAGCCATTTCTGGAAATCTCAGCCAGTCCTGCAGAGAATGAGAAAACCTGCCCCTGGAAGTTAAAAGAACAATCCATACATAAGTGGTTTTAGCAGCTACTGTGTGTCCTTGCTGAACTAAGTTATTTAACCTGGGACTAAGTTTCTTCCCAGGATCCTAGCCCTCCATGGCATGTTTTCTCTGTTGGAGATTCAGTACTTGTACATCATGTAGTAAATATAAAAAAGGAGGTTTACAGCCCAGTGAATAGAGAAATCTCTTTCCAGGTCAATGCAAGAAATTATAGAGCATTGGAAAGCCCTAGTTTTATCTCCTGCCAAAGGAGGGATTAAGCTACAATGATTCCCAGGCCCAGGGTCTTTTTTTTTTCTTCCTTTTGCCTTTGCCTTCTTTGAGTGCAAATTGACAGAGACGAGTTTTCACTCCAAACAGCTGTCTGTTATTTGAATGGAGTCAGTTCCTAATCCCACACATGACTGCCATCAGAGGCTGCTGTAGTGGAAATGTTTCTAGTATCAAAACAAAGCCTCTGGCACAGAGATCTGTTTGAGAGGGTTCTGCCTGTAACCTCTGCTTTCAAATACTATCTTTTCTCTGAAGGCATTGCTCTGCTGGCTACCAAACCAGTCATTACCCATTTAATGGGTAGTCTGAGCGGCAGTTTTGCAGAAGGGCTTGCAGGAAGGTTGTTGAAGCACTGCCAGCGAGAGCAGGGAGCAGTGGTATCCACCTGGCAGAAAGCCACGGCCTCTAAGCTGTACACCAAATGACTACTGACTTGAGGGGTAGGGAGAAATGGTGATGAGTTCCTGCCAGGTGCAGCAGGCATCTCCTGTGTGATTGCCCCATCTTCTCAGGTGCCTTCACATAAATGGTATGAGGGTCTACAAGTGGAACCAAGTAATAACGAGGATGATGGTTCATTTAGCATGAAGGTTTCACTGAGGTTAAGTAACCCTGTGCCCTGGAGGTTAGGAAATGTGATACTCACCTACAAGAATGGCCAGAAGGAGGATATGGGCAACTACAGACCTGTCAGTCTGACCTCAGTGTCAGGGAAGCTTATGGAAAAAGCTGCCTAGTGGAAAAGGACGTGGGGATGCTGATTGATGCTGCTGAACATGAGCAGCTTGTGCCCAGGCAGCCAGGAAGGCCAATAGCATCAGGCCTGTATAAGCAATAGTGTGGCAAGGTAGTGATCATCCCCCTGTACTGGGCACTGGTGAGGCTGCACCTCAAATCCTGTGTTCAGTTCTGGGCCCCTCACTACAAGAGAGACATCGAGGTGCTGGAGCAGCACCAGAGAAGGGCAATGGAGCTGGTGAAGGGTCTGTAGTACAAATGTGATGAGGAATGGCTGAGAGAACTGGGGGTGTGTAGTCTGGAGAGGAGAATTCTCAGCGAGGACCTTATCACTCTCTGCAACTGCCTGAAAGGAGGTTGTAGTGAGGTGGAGTCGGTCTCTTCTCCCGAGTAACAAGCAATAGGACAAGAGGAAACTGCCTCAAGCTGCATCAGGGGAGGTTTAGATTGGGTTTTAGGAACAATTTATTCACTGAAAGGGTTGTCAAGCATTGGACCAGGCTGGCCAGGGGAGTGGTGGAGTCACCACCCTGGAGGTATTTGAAAGACACGTAGATGTGGCACTTGTGACATGATTTAGTGGTAGACTTGGCAGTGTTAAGTTAGTGGTTGGACTCAATGTTCTTAATGGTCTTTTCCAGCCTAAGCAATTTTATGATTCTGTGAATTAAGAAAAGATGCACTCTGTTTTGCATAATTATAAAGGAGGAAAATCAATATAAGCTGCTCAAATGAAAATCGGTTGTTGGAATCATATTTATTTTTGCTTTTAATGTGTGTTTTCCCTCCCTCAATTTTCATTTGGAAATCAGAGCTTCAAGTGAAGTGGGCTGAAATAATGAATGGGATTGTTCTGAGAATTGTACTTCCCAAAAATCAGTTGCTGGAAATGCTTATACCAACCATTAATACTAAAATCTCTAGAAGTTTACGTAGGATAAACATTCTAGGTATTTTTCTAGTTACTTTCTAATCTGTACTTGTTTTTCAGAAACTCAAAAGGTCATGCACTGCTGAACTACATAACATTTAATTCCAAATATTGCAATCTTTGTTTGCCTCAAATTAGGGAGAAATAACCAATCTGGTGCCATAATGCTACTCAGTACTCTCTTACCCCTCCTGTTGACAATTTCCACCCTGAATTTTGGCAAAGGACTTGCTCTGTTTCCCTCATGACCTATCTGTATGACCATTAACTTTTGTTGTTAAAGAAGTCTGTCCACTCATCCCAGCAGGAACTGTTTCTTACAACAAAGAGGATGCTGCACCTCATCTTGGTCACGTTTGCACCAAGAAGACTTATCACAGAGTTAAAAACACACAGAAGCAAAGAGCATGAAGAGACAGCCCAGAGAGGCTGGTCAGCAGAAGAGAAGACACTGGCATGCTGCTGTGGAGCACCCTCAGTTTAAAAGGAAGCTCCCTTCCATCATACCTAGGCCATAAACGTGCTGACCTCTAATTTGTCAGCCCCTATGGGGAAAAGCCAACAGATAGAAAGTTTTCAGTCCAAACTGATTAACTGTTGTCAGGAGCCCTGCAACAGCTGATGAGGAGCAATTTGTTATTAGCCCCTCGGGAGGCTTCTGCAGGAGGTGGCAGCTGGATCAGAGCCACAGACATCTATGAGCTGTGGCTTTGTCTGCCATGGAAGGGCAGCAGCGTGAGGACCGATCTGGATGATGGTCTGCAGAGTCTGCCCTTGGGCCAAGCTAGCAATTGGACCAATCCAGTGATCTGTGGTGCAAGTCCAAGAAGAAAGTCCCTAAGGGGTGGAAGGACACAGAAAACAGGTTTGTATGGGGAGCGATGTCTTCTGCACACCGTATGGTGTGGTTTTCTGCAAAGAGGCCATAAACCCAGAAATATTTGTTTGCTTTTCTGTTCTTTAGGTGAATAGAAATTCCCCTTTTCAACACTGAAATAACTGATCATCTCAGAGATAGGATCCATCCTGCTTTCAAAACTCTCCAGGTGACTTCAGTCCAACAACACTAAGGCTTTTGCCTGGGATTAGGGGAATTTTACTCAGATCTCTGTCCTGCGTGACCTGAGACGGGCCCCAAGGGTGGGAAAAGGCAGAATGAGAAGTTCCCATCACTTCCCACACCTCAGACATTGGCCTCTGCTCCTGCCTCAACAGTCACTACCCCACTTCATGGTAGGACCAAAGCACTGGGGTAAAACATCTGCCTGCAGCTTTTTTTATTGAATGGATGTTTTTAACCCCATTTCAAGGGTCTGCAGCATCTTTCCACAGCTTCTGTCCTGGCACATCAGGAGCAACAGCTAATGGCGGCACATGGGCAGGAATGGGTGGGATTGATGAGAAATAAGGACATCTCAGGCCAAGATCTCCACCAGACCTAGCATTTTATAAAATGGTCCTTTTATTTAGTTTCAGAGACTCCTGTCTTCCTGTGTAAAGGGCAAATAAAACCCTTCTGCCTTTCAACAGACTTTGTCTAGAGGGAGGTATTGATCTCTATTGACGGATGCTGTTCAATTGCCTCAGGTAGGCAAAACTATCTGGAAAAGGTTATTTACATGTGCATTTTCTCACAGTTTGGGACAAGAGGATAGTAATGAGAGAGAGTCCTCAGACAGCAATGAAAACTTTAGCTTTTACCTGATATCACAGCATGGAAGTGGGACATTAACGAATTCTTGTTTAACTGTATGAAGATAGGCTGAGAAAGTTGGGGCTGTTCAGCCTGGAGAAGAGAAGGCTGCTTTGAGACCTCATAGCAGCCTTCCAGTATCTGAAGGGGTCCTATAAGGATGCTGGGGAGGGACTCTTCAGCAGGAACTGTAGTGATAGCACAAGGGTTAATGGGTTAAACCTTAAACGGGAAGTTTAGATTGGATATAAGGAGGAAATTCTTTACTGTGAGGGTGGTGAGGCACTGGAATGGGTTGCCCAAAGAAGCTGTGAATGCTCCATCCCTGGCAGTGTTCAAGACCAGGTTGAACAGAGCCTTGGGTGACATGGTTTAGTGTGAGGTGTCCCTGCCCATGGCAGGGGGTTTAGAACCGGATGATCCAACACTAAGTGTTCTATGGTTCTATGGATGGTTTTCTTTCCAAGTGAGCAACAATGTTTACTCTACCAGTTTATTTGGGGTAAATTTGTGAGGTTTTAAACTTTTTTTTTTTTTTTTTTTAGAATTTTGGACGGACATCTTTTCAAAAACAGCAAAAAGAAATTTTAATGAAAAATCACTTTTGGACCTTTCCCCAACTCCTCACCTGAAGACCTTCCTTAATCCACAATGTTTCCAGGCTTTCTGTATCACTTTAAGGAACAGAAAATGGTCAAAGCCTCTTTGCAGAGTGGGTAGGCAGAGAAAAACTATCTATCTGTAGGGTCTGAAATCCACATGGCACTATTGTAAGACAGTGAGTAAGCACGTTCCATTCATCCAAGCGGTAAGCTGAAACATTTGCTTATTTTTCTATGTCTTTCCCAAGCAGCTTTGCTGGTCTGTAAATCTCCATAGATCATGTTCAAAATGGCTGCACAGGTCAGTTTGTGTAGCATCCCCCAGACTTGATCTGCAGTGGCGTTACTTTGGGGGGTTTTGCCTTTCCTGACAAGGAACAGATACGTGGAGATGGAGGGGTAATTGTGAAATGCTTTAAACAAATGCTTTTGTTAATGCACATTCCACAAGCTACAAGCCACAAATGCTCCAGGGGACCTTTGCCAAAGGTTTCTTAAACGTCTGTTCTCAGAAACAGCCCCTTTTCATCACCATCCTGGCCCCTCACAGCCCAGCGAAGGGTCAGGGTGGTCTGGGAGACCAAGGCAATGGAAGGGAGGATGATGGGCTGGAGATTGCTGGTTGGGTCCTCGGTTGGTCGTGTAGGACCATGGAAGGGTGGGAGGACACCCCTCCTCTCTGGGCATGCAGTATATGCACACACACACCATCGGATGTGCAGGAAAGCAGGTTTCTGCAGCAGGGTCCTTCAGATAAGGATGTCCCAGCTCTGCTTTTCTCCACAAACTATCAATCTTCTTCTCTGCCACAAGCTTCTCCCTTGCTTTCCCTGCTCCAAAACAAAAGGTCTGTTCAGGGAATGCCAAAGTGCAACTGGATAAAAATGGAAAAAAAGCTTTCATCTTTCCTTCTTCTCCTCTTAGGGTGTCGGAAAGGGCATGCTCCGCAGGCAAAGAAACCTGCTGACTTCACACTCCGCTGGAGAAGGCGATCTGAAACCAACAAAAATAATTGTCACTGTGTTTATCCAGAGTCAATAAAAGCTCTAAGGGCTTGGCAGTGTCAAAATCAGGAGAAAATAAATTGCCAGTTCATGAGGACTCCTTACAATGCATACTGAAAAGAAGTTTTCTTTCCTTTCTCCTCAGAAAAAGGTGATGGGGAGGGAGCGGGAGAGAACTGAGACGGGGGAGAGCCTGGCAACGTATATTTTATGTCTATTGATATTGTTTTAGCAGTGAGCAATAAATTGTGGGGTCTTGAATGACAGCATAGGAAAGAATAAATAAAAGCACTGCTCACACTGATTGCCTGTTGAATCACACCGTAAATCTGAAGTGTCTTATCTGTAGAGACAGGCAGAAAAGTTGTAAAAGCAATAGAGCGACATGATCTATCTCTTCCAAAATGCCTATGATTTTCAATATCGAGTTTGAGACACAGTCAAGGGGCCTGATTTCAGAATCAAGAAGAATCAGGAAGAGCTCAGCATAGTCTTCTTACTGCTAGATAGCAATAAAATGAAAATTAGGCACCATAATTTTTCAGTTTTAGCCCTGAAAAATGAAAGTGCCTGATCCTACACCTATGAGGGATCAGACTCGGGGGTATCAGACTCTATAACCATGCCTGATTTTACTCCTTAGTTCTGCCAATCTCTTTAAATAGCATTGCTCTCCCCTTTACAAATTTCGCCTCACTTAAAACCATCAGCCCCTTTCAAAACCTGAAGGCAAAACCAGAGTTCTAATAGATTCCAGATATCATGAGAGCAGGAGGGAAAGTCGTGTCCAGGTGATCTTTTTATTGAATGTTTTAGCAATATTAAACAGAGATGAAAGGGGCAGAAAATAAACAGTGCTATTTGTGTTTCCTTTTCTGTGTTGTTTGCCCTTACCCTGGGTAAACCTCCTATTTTAGCCTTGTTTTAGCAGTGCTAGGTGCACAGACTTAATTTTCCACCTGAAGCTATGTCCTCTGTGTTGTTAGACATCCATGCAGACCTTAAACATGCATGGTATATATGGACCTACCTCTGAGCATCCTACTTTGTGCAGCAAATATGTCTTTTCTATGAAGAAGGACACATTGCCCAAACAACAGTGACCTGTGTCATCTTTTCATAGTTTAAGCCAAAAATGCTCATTCAGTGACTCCAGAGTGATCTGGTGGGCTTGAAGGTAACAGAGAGCTGAGGAGCAGCATGCACAGGGATGGAGTGAAAGGAAGCAGCCAAGTGACCATATTTTCTTTAGAAACCTCAGAATAGATGGAAAATGCTGGCCAGGGAGCAGGGTGGGGAGTTTGGTTTATGTGTTTCTTTGGTCCATCTGCCACGGACACCTTGATACCCCCAAGAAGAGAGGAACATCCCCACCAAACAAATAGGTAGAAATACCATCTTCCTTCTCCCAGAGAAATAGGCCTATGTTGCTTGAACAAGGTGACCATCATTTGCACCCTTGAAGTTGAATCTGTAGTGAAGAAGACTGAACCAAAAAGTGGGCTGTTTTTCTCCTGGTCGGATCTGCCATCCCATGGCTACAAACTGAGGCGGCTTTCAGAAAGGCAAAATGAGTTTCCATAGAGAATGGCAAAAGGCTGAACACACAACTACCCAGCACTGGAAAACACCCACTGCTGCACATAAAACCTCGTACCATGTTTTTAATTAGATATGACAGCTCACAGTTCAAGCATGTGAGGAATTCCAGGCTAAATGAAAAGGGAACAGGCAGAGATCAATAGGGATAAAGAGGCAGCGATAAGGAGAAGAACCTGTTTAATCTTGGTTTTATCTCTGTTTATTTATCCTCTGTCAGCGGTGCCCTCCTGATCAAACACCCAGGCATGTAGAATCCAGTGCACTTAATCCTTGTGACACGACAATAACAACAGAGCTGGCGCTCACATCCCTGTCCACCCCATCCCTTGGCACGCATGGTTGCAGGCTGGCTGACAGGCAGCCATCGCTGCCCATGTTAGCTCTCCAGCCCTCATCAGCTCATTGAGCCACTCAGCTCTGCCGTGTCTCCTTTCTTTTCCTTTGCAGCTGATAGTGTGTCACTCCTCTCATACACCTTCACGCTTGACAGCTTGCATAGCAGCTAGGCTGAGATGGGCAAGGAGAGCCCATGAGGTGTTAGAGAATGCAAGTGCTTGGCCCTCACCTCCTGTCATCTCAAGGAGCCCAACTTTTCTCAAGCTATTTTTACTTTCATTTTATTTTTTAAGGCATAGAAATAGCAGCTTGCATTGCCCTTCAAAAAAAGCATTCTGCCGATGAGAGGGTGAGGGTCTTCTGGGGATTGTGGGGCTCAACAGGGGACAAGACAAGACAGGGCTGGGCACTGGTTAAGTGGGGATTTAATCTCCGATTTGCACTCGTCCTCATGGCTCTGCTCTATGTCAACTCCAAATTTGGGCCCAAAATATACTTCTTTGCTCCTTGGGGTTTCACCAGTCTGTTTATACAAAGCAGGGGTGCTGGGCAGCCTCTTCAGTGGAGAGACTTGCAGGAAAACCTGGCTGGGATTTTCATGAGGCATGGAGACCGATATTCCCATCTGTACCAGGGCCCTTTCCACTGCCCGAATACACAGTTAAAGTAAGCCCCAGGGCAGTTGCTTGATTTAGAGCAGCTGAGGGTATAGCTGGATTTTTGGAGAGCATACATGCTGTGACTCCAGAGGAGCAACCAGTCTCTAAAGTACACAATATATGGCAGCCCATACTTAGCCATATATTCTCTGAGCTATTTCCAGCCCCTCAGACGCATTGAATAAACCTAATTCAAGCAGGGCTATTTTAACATATCATTGCATCTATTTCCAGGATGATTTGTCTGCCAAAAGTGTGACATGCCCTGCCTTCCATACAAGGCTTTTCTATTGAAGATTGCACAAGGTAAAATATTTCCAGCTTTGTCCTAATCACCTGAAATCTGTACCTGCAAATTAGCAGCTTCTGTAAGGCACTAGAAAATATTAATTATCATAACCACTAGCATATCACAGGTTTAACTTCCAGTCTATGTCAATGTAAAGGGAAGATATTGACGGCACATTTAAGCCCTTGCATTGAAAGTGACATTACCAAAGAGTTAATACAGCACTTTAATAAACCCAGATTAATTTCTTTCTAAATTTAAGATATTTCATTGGAATACCCAAGATAAACTCAGTTTAGATTGTTGTTTGTAGTCTGCAGAGGCTGCCCAGAGAGTGAGCTGATCCATCTTGCGTCTTTTGGAGGTGCCTCATTGTTTCTGCTGTCTAAGGAGACTTTGAGTGATGGTGCTGCTTGCTTAAATAACTACACTTGTAACAGATGAATCAGGTCAAGGCATTTTTACAAATTACTTTTTAACCTCCTCAGCACCTTTGAGATAAGCAAAGGATTCACAGATGTTCTATGGCAAGAAAAAAATGCTGTTTTCTTTACACATTTCCTGATGTTCACTGGGGACAGAGGGTGTGTTTGAGATGAGACTGGCAGGATGTTGTTGTTTATCTGTCCAAAGCAGGCTAAAAAAATCTCTTTTCAGGATCACTAACCAATGAACAGCAGTGTGTTTGAACAACATAAAGCTCTTAAGATTGCATTCATAGATTAGACTTCCACCTGACCCATCATGTTATCATCCAGGATGGCCCACATGTCTGCACTATCAGAACAACTACTGTGCTATCAAAACTTCACTGCTAACCCTCATCCTCCTCCTTCAGAAGCAAAAAGCCATGGGTCTGCTGAGATCTCCCTTCATGTCTCCTCACCTAGGTCCTGCAGCCTGAAGTTGTACTGCCTCTAGCTGCAGTCCTTAAAGACAAGCCCACTAAGCATCACAGTAAGTCACTCTGCCCAGGGTCATCACTTCTTGGTGGGAAGAGCTTAAAGCTTTCTTTTTTTGCCGTACCATCAAAGACCGTCCAAGAACTGAGAGGTAAAAGTCCCCAAATTACCAATTGTTCTTCACCTACATGCTCAGTTTCTTGCCAACAGGCTTTGACTCCTTTCACAATGTGTTTGTACTTGAAGAAATTCCATGTATCCCCTTCTAATCCTTTCTTAAACGTCACCCTTACCATGCCTCTTGTCATGACCCATGCAGCTATCAGAGAGCTGTTGATAACTCCTTGCGTTATCGGTCACAGCTATCTTACTATCACCTTGCTCCCTTTTGTCTAATTAGCTGTCTTTACCTCCAGCAGGTAGGCACAAGAATCAGATTTCTTAAATGCTACACTGACACAGACAATAACTATTTTAAGTGTATTTGGGGCTTGCAAGGGCTGTAGCAGTGAATGAGTTGAGGAGTATCATACCAACCTGATGAGCTACCTGGGATCTGGATGTGCTCGGGAGGAGCTGGGGTATTTAGTCTTGGGCTGTTCCTCACCAAGGCACCCTTTTTATCATTCCAATAAATTCAGATTCAGTAACTTTTAATATTATTTAGCTCTTAGTCATAAAAGAAATGCAAGCACCAGGGCTGGCATTGAACCCCAGCCCACAGGATGAATTCTAGTCTGTGTGTCCCCCCCTCAGCTGAGGCTATTGGCATCCAGAGTCCCCTGTAAGAAAAACAGAGGCAAGTTGTGAAATACAGGTCTGAGTTACGTTCAGACCTAGAACTCCCAGTGTATTAAGATCCAAGAAATGCAGAAAACAGGAAAAATAAAAAAAAAAAGAGAGATGAAAAAATGAAAGAAAGGAGGGTAAAGAAGACAAAGCAGAGGAAAAAAATCCTTGCTACATCCTGAAGAAGGCAAAGCAAAGCACTTTATTAGATGTTAATGATACATTAATTTTTGGCTGCATATTTCTTTTGACTTTCTGTTCTAACACGTTTGCCTGTACTATTTCTTCCTTCAATCTAGCTGTCTCTCAATCTGCCAAAGAAATACGTCTTCCCATTATTCTTTAAGTGCAAGGTGCATCAAGCAATGTCTGCCAACTATTTTTGCTCCAGCCAGGGACTGCAGCCTGGGCCTTTGTTAGCATTTTCTCCTCTCTGGGTTCTCATCCATGGCTGATACCTACGAATGTGCCAAGTGAGCGAAGCATGTACTTCTGCTTACCCACATAGATTGGCATTTCTTGTGCCAGACACTTCGTGGCCATTTCTGTTTTCTGATCTGTTTTCTTTTCTGATCTCTTTGGCCAGTTTGGATCAGTCAATGGCTTTTCGTTACAAGTGAGCGGTGGTACAAGGGGGTCAGCATAGACCAGAGCACAGAACAGGCAAGAGTGTACAACTCCAGCCCAACTGAGACTAAGGAGGTTTTTTAAGAGGTATGTTTGTATTTCTGTTGACCTTTTAGATGAAACGACTGTCTTGCCCCATTTCTTCAACCAAATCTGGCCTGTCTTGTACTGCACAGGCTTGAAGAGCTTGCATCTGGAGTGGTTGCTTTGCATCCAGTGGCAGGAGTACACCCACAAGAAGAAGAAGCCTGGCAGTCCACAGCTGCATATGGCTTTTGGAGAACTCGTTCCTTGTTTTCCTGAGAGATCATGCTCTTTCCACTGCTTGCCTGTGTAAATGGAGAAAGGGATGGTTTATTTATTTGTGTGTTTATGTATGTGTTTATTTATTTATTTTAAAGACTGCTCTACTCACCCTGATGCCCTCAATGAACTCAGAATTTTATCCTCTGGTTTCTAAAAATCAGACCTACTGATGCCCTATCAAGACTGAATTCACCTGTAGTGATCAAAATGCCTCCAAGCATGGCCATTATTTCCATACTAGAAAGGGAGTGTCCATGTTCACACTTGTGTGGAGGGGAAAGGTGAGGAGCTTGTGCTTCATTTTGACACCTACCAGAACAATCATCCTAAAGCAAGTGTACTTGTATTAATACGTCGAAGTTTCTCCCAGATAAAGCAGAGCTGAAAGCAGGAACTTTCATTCCTAGTCTTATGTGGATGATCTGAACACTGACCCAGTTGCAAAGCACCTCTAAACTGGCCTGGTGTTTAGGAGACCTGGTTTTCCACTTGTCACTGCCTTCCCACCATGTACTTCTAGAATTGTTCCTTTGAGACAGGTCCCCTCAAGTCCAGCTCCTAGACTTGTCAATGTACTGTCTGGTGCTTCTTAGCCATGGATAGTGACCCTTCGGCCTATCCATGGAGGAGGAAAGAGGCAGCATACCTTACTGAGCATGGTTCACCTGCTGCCATGTGGGCACCTTTTAAGATGCTCCAAAGGTGTCCATGAACCATAAATCAAGCCAATGATGAGTAAGTAGCTCATTGGGTGTAGGTATATCTAATGCAGACATCTAAGAGAAAGCGACAGTAAGCCCATGAGTCTTACTCTGATTCAAGACCTAATGATATTAAGAGTTAAAGTTACCAAGGTAGGGATTGCAGATGTGTTCTGTATCTATTTAGCATCAGCTAATATAGATATACCCCATCTGACAGTGATTAGATGTCTAAAGGGGGATGTCAGCCACAGATTACACAGTATAGAGAATAAATAGAAGTGTTGTTCAGGTTGGCTTATTTTAACCTTTTTAATAGCTTGATTTTTTTGAGGTAGCTCTATGATCCATGAAGTACTTTTGCCTTCTTTTGTCCTGCCTCTGAAACTCAAGGCAATATTTGATAATACTAAAATCAAGGGTCAAGGCTTCCCAGATGTGTAAACTGGACATAGCACACTGACAGCACTGATGTCCTAGGGAGCAGAAAGTGAACTGATACAGAATGAGTTTCAGAACTTAACAATAGATCTTCACACTGTTCAATAAATCTAAGACTCCTGGTGATCCAGATGGTCCCTTTGCTCTTTTACTGTTGTGTGATCATTAACATAGATGTGTAGCCCATCAGTAAATCAACCTAAATACTTTGTTATAATAGTCCTCATTACAGAACATTGATAGATTAACTGTGCTCCATTTCAGTTTATGAGCAAAGCTCTTTGCTCTCCCTGGCAGTGTGATTAATGGGAGGTTCACATACTTAACATTAGAGACCAGTATTTATGGCCTTAAAAACATCAAGAAAAAAGCAAAATGTCTGCTGTGACAGCGTATATAGTACAAGTGTCAAATCTTATCATGGATCCTCTCATCCATTATAGCTTCAAGAGCTGCTATCTTATACCAAGCTGACCTAGCAGACCTCAGAGCCTCATTGTAACATTCTTTGTGTGGTAATCCAGTTAAGAGCAAAATGCAGGCTAAGTGAGACATAGCTTAACACTTTCATATGCTCAATAAAAACGTTACTGGGAAAGAAATCATCAGCAAGTCAAAGTCATTCTTCTCCAAGGGGGAAGGATGGAGTAAAACTTAGCCAAGTGAAGTGATTTTTTTCCCTTCCCTGCTGTACAAACAAATTGCGCTGCTGCTACTGATGTGTGTGTGGTGCAAATGTGGGGGACTGCAGGTTAAGGTTGAGGCATGGTCCAGGCCAACCATCACACCAACATTTGCAATGATTAGAGTTGTTTTCAGTGATGCTGTTCTTTTATCAAGGGGGTTTGAAACTTAGCAGAGGCTTGCAAAAGAGTTATAATGGGTTTGTCTGCATTGCAGCTTGAAAGTTTCAGTGAGCACAACCCATGTTTGTGTTGGACTCTTAGGGGCCTCACAATCCAAAATCTTGAGTGAGGGAAATAAATATCTCAAGTTTTGACTTCCTGTTGCAAAGTCAGACTTCTCTAACAGACTTCAGTTGCCCTCCACCCCCTGTAATAGAGATGTGCCTGTAATAGGCGCAATATGCTTGCGGAGCTGCACTGCTCAGTGGTTGCCATCACGACGTGTTTCATAGATGAACTCAGAGATAGCTTGACCAGGTTGATTTATTAATATGCTCCTATAATAGGACAGGTGTTACCATATGAATAATACTGGCTCTATTCAAGATATCAGTTAAGCATTCAAAGGCACTGAAACATGCACGTAATCACAGGTACACCTCAGTATAACTGACTTCAAAGAGACACCAACATGCAGTTAGAGTCAAGCACATGCTTAAGTGTTTTCATGAATCACAGCCATTAAACTGCTTGTGGTATTTGTGAAAATACTGACAGATTGTGCCAGTTGTATTGACATAAGGTTGAGTGATTATTTGTCCAGAAATGTGAAGGACTATCATCCAGCTTCCTCTTTTTGTCTGAACTGGTTCAAAAGACACATCTCTTGTGTGCTGAAGCTCCGGTGTGCTTTGTTTTCAGTGTACATTTCTGTGGGTTTAAAGCACACAATGACAGCTAGGTTCAGGGATTGTCATTTCTGGACATGCTTTGCCATGTCTAAACCCAAAGAAACTACGTGCAGAATTAGGTGAATCAGTGAAGTACAAACAACAGATAGGACTGAGCTTGGAAGGAAACTGAACTGCAGTTAAAGATTCAAGCAGCTTTATCCACAGGCCTGTGCAACAAATGAGCAGGCTGTTTCTCAAAGGGAAGACTTCAGCTGGCATCATAATATATATTAACCAACTTCCACCCAACAGTAGATCCCATGCAAAAGCTTGCAGGCAGCGCTGTTTCACATCAGCCCCACAATTTGAGGGTTAGCATGCTATCCTCCACTAGCTAGAAAAGGGTTTGGATACTTTCTGGTTTAGAAAAGTTTCTTTTGCATGATAAAGAGCTCTCAAATTCAGCTGTGAGTTATAGTTTAAATCACTGCTTCTAAATGCCTGGAGTCAGTGGCAGCTTTACTGAGCTGTGCGGGGATGGGAGCTCACAAAATGTCTCTATCTGATGTAAGGGGGAGGACTTGCTGAGGAGTTCACATTTACTCAGACATTTATTGGGGAAGAGGGCAGGCTTGTGCCAGACTTGAAAGAGAACATGCTTCTGCGAGATAAATTCATTTTCATGTTTATTTATCTAGAGTAGAAAAACGGTCCTGCCTAGTAGAGCATATGCTGGGTGTAATGAAAGACAAACGTCGGCTTTTGAAGGAAAACACCCATTCATCAAAGGACACGCAAGAGCAAACAACTTGTTCATTAAAACACAATTGAAAGGTGGCTTCTCCACTCCACCTGCTTTCCCAAGTTGGGGGTTACATGGGAAACTGCTGCTCTCCTCACTTTCTTCTTACTCTCTCCCTTGGAGCAGATGAAAGGCCTTTCCCATCTCAAAGATAGGGAAAAAAAAAACCCAAAACAAATAAGCCAACAAAACAACTAAACCTGGGTCCACAGAACTTCACCAGCTTTTTCTTCGCTGCTTTGGAGAAGACCACATGTGCACTCAGACCCAGTCTGATGTGATAGATTCTGACTGAAGGACTGACTCTATACCTGAGCCAGACTCTGGAAGGCACTTTGTGCTCTGAGCAAGTCCCTCTGACAGGCACTGGAAGCTGGAAATGTGATACATCCCAAGGATCCCTCTGAATAGGAGGAAGCAATCAAAATCTTCTAAATTTTCCCAGGATGGGAAAGCAATTTCCTCCTCCAGCTGTAAGAATGGAGCAAATTGAAAGGTCTCAGGGAAAGTAATTATTGCTCTTTGATGAGTCTATCAGGAAGCTGAGACTGGCTCATTGGTGTGAATAAACATTATTGTCTGTGACCTAATTGTCTTTGTAAATCCAACAAAAAATAATCAGCAGCTTAGTGTGTCTAGCGTCTATATCACTGCATATAATGTTGATTTCTTTTCTGAAGTATCATGCAGACATATGGACATAAATAAGTAAAAGAATAAGGCAAATAGCTAACTCATGTGGGGGGTATCTCAGATTAATCCACCAATGTTGCTGTCTGCAATTATGTTGTTTCCCATTGCTCTGTTCGTTCTCTGTGATATTTCTGGCTGGTCCTCAATGAGACTTTTGGTCATGTCTGTCATAGTATCAGTCATCCACATCTCTGTGAGCCATAATTGATTTCACTAATCCCATGAAATATGAAGAGAAGTACGAGTGTTGCTCTGGCTGTCCCTCAAACTGTCTGCAATTATAGCATCACACATGAAAGCTTGAGATTAAAAACTGACTGAATTACTGGTTGATTTTTGCACACTTCTAATATGAAGTCACAGTTCAGTTCAGTCCTTTAAAAAGGGGCCAGCTGAGCCCAAAAGATCATGTTTACAGTTCCCAGTTGTCAGCAATGACTTGCTGCTTAAAACTAGAGGAGACTTGGAGACTCCTCTTTAAGTATAGATTAGATATAAGAAGCAATGCGTGGAAGAGAGAAATTCTGCTTTGCATTGAAACCTGAAAGCTGAGAAGGAGCAATACAGCTTCAATCCGGGAACACCTTGTAAAACCAAAGCCTAGAAAAATGTGAGTAGGTAAAATTACTCACCATCCTGATTGCAAAACATCAGTGTTGACGTTTCTTTGGATGTAACTGGAAACTTAACAGCGATGATCCACTTTAGGCGGGGATTTTCTTAACCTATAAAGTTCAAGTAGCTGTTTCTTCTCTCCAGACCACTGATCTGGCTTTGCTGACTCTGAGGCTAAATAGATGCCTTGTGTGAGTGACCTTATTGACAACACTTGGCACATAGGCTTCTACTTTCAAGAAATGAGCAATCAGACACCCAGGTTTAACTTGTGACCTATTAATATATCTAGCTGGGACACAGAAAGGCCACAGGCAGCTCAAATTGTGCATTCATTTGAATAGCATACTATTTTGTGCCCACGCACAGCCCAAGCCTGAGAGGTCTGTGGGCCAGGAGGGAGATGTAGTGTAAGCTGAACTGCCTGGGGAAGAGCTGGGACATAAGGAGACATATTCCTCTTTTTTAATGTTTCTGTTTGGGTTATTTTCTTTTTCTTCTCTTTTTTTTTTTTCTGGTTCTCAATACAAGGAAGAAGATCCTGGATGAACCCTCCAACTGCGTTGTCTCATTATGTTTGGGGTCCCAAGCTCACCTCTTTGTACCCATAGGGAAAGGAGTAGCAGCCCCTTCCACACCCCTCCTTCCACCTCTCTTCAGCTCATCTGCTGATCACCCACGATGCTGTTAAAGAGAGGGGAGAAATAACAACTATTATGTAGTTGATAATAAGTGTTTATACATGAAAAAGCCACTCCACTCGCCTATTCCTTCCATGTCCCACAACAATTTGATTCCACATCAGAGGCTATACCAGTCTACTTTCATGCTCCTCACAAGTGCACTGCCTTTCATACTGTCAGGTTTTATAATGTCAGTTCATATAATGACAGCGAATAGCAGACACCTCTCCCACATTTAGCTGGTCTAAAAAAGTCCCTATAATCAATGGGAGGAAAAGCACTTTCCAGTAATTAGTAATTTCCACGTGTCTCAACAAGGGATGATGGTACTCATCTCCCTCTACTGAACAGAAAACACCAGAGATCAATACCCTTCCATGAGTAGGAGGTGAGGAAGGGTTGTTTCTTATTGGCAAGCACACCAGTCTGAGCTATCCTGCTAGAACATGTCCTCTCTTATAGCATGTTCTACCAGGCTCCTTCCAAGGTTAACCTCCCAGCCCCATTTGCAGAGCTGTTCACATGAAAGCTCTGTTGACCACCTCCAGGAAACATCCTGAGTAGCTGATCCAGCCTTTTCAATGACTGGGCTTGTCTAACATGATGAGTTACATAGTCCATATTTGCATGATCTAGTTTGCTGGAAGAAAATGCCACGGCATGACAGCTGTGCAGAGACAGAAAAATGATCAGATGCGGACTGGAACCACTGCCAAAGGCACAACTGGGGCCAGAAAGGTGTATATTGGGTAACAAGCTAAAAGATGTCCAGGTTTTTCTAGTTGTTTAGAAACTAAAAGCCATTGCAAGATTTGAGGTCTAAAGCTTGTCTGCTTTAGTAACTCTGTTCTGCTTTTCTTGTGCCAAGCCAAATGAAAATGTCAATTCTAGAGATAACAAGCATTCAAATGATTGAGGCTTAGAGATTTATGCATATAGACACAGATCTAGTTTTTAAAGCAAGCCAGGAAGTTCAACTCCTCGGAAAAAAAGATTAGGGATATGTCAGGCAGAGCCGATGGTGGAGACAGCTGCTTAAAAGCAAATAAATGAATGAAAAAGGCCTCAGGTAGCAGATAACATGCTAAACAAAAAATCATTTAATTCAAAGGAAGGGATATCAGAAGCCACTGTGTCTCTGCTAGTTGTCAAGAGCCCAGCACATGGAGCAAATCCCGCAGCGTTGAGATAGCTGAATGGTCATTGCATCATCACAGTGGAGGTGGATCCAGCTCTAGACTGAACTCAGGCGCCTGCTTAATTCCTTGGGGGTGAAGCTGTGTTTGCTGAATTCTCCAGCAGCAGAATCAGTACATGATCAGAATCAGTACAGTGCCTTTGCACTCCCACCCACAGCCACCCATCCCTTCTCTCTCTCCTTGCTGCAAATTAGCATCCCGTCTGTCATGCTTGTTTGGTCAGTAAAAGTCCAAGGGAATCAAGAACTCATCTCTTACCCCAAATGTATGACATGGTTTTGAAGGAATAGGTCTGATTCACGTTTACCTTTGTGATCCTCCTTGTGCCCTTGCTCCTTAGGTGTCAATGGGCAAGAGGAGATACTGTGAAATACTTCTCAAGCCACATGGAGCAGTGATGAAAGGCAGGCAAAAGTTCAGACAGAATTTTGGATCAGGTTTCCCACTTGAGCTGAACTGCTGAGATCTGGCCATTACAGATGAAGCAGCAAATCTCCATGGATTTATTTGGGGTTTTGGCAAGCTAAGATTCCCTTGTCTTAAGAAGAGTGCTGTATGAGAGTGTTTAGCTCACTTGACAACACATGGCACTTCCCCTGCTGCTTCTGCTCCAGGGAAGCAGTGACATGGTCTTATCGAACCTGCTCCCTTGGAGCATGGCTTTGGTTGCAGTTCAGAGTGGAAGGCTTCCAATGAAGTGATTGCTTCAGTGGCCAAGGATAATCTCATTGCATGGGGGCATGGGGCAGGCTTGAAACAGCAGCCAACTGAGCCAGGCATGCTCCTATGGGGCAAAGCAGATGCATACCAGCCCACCTTAACTCAAGAACTGGCAGTGCAGAGCTTTTTGTGCTACCAAAAGGCACAGATCTGTAGTTCAACTAATCCTTGTGTCCTTCATAAGCACTCTAACTGCTGTGGGAGTTCAGCTGCTCAGGGCACAAGGACCACTGTCTCTGCAGAAGTATCTGCCTTCCTCCTTGATGGGAGACAATTTTGCTTTACAATAAGTTGTACAAGTGCATCTTTTCCTTAAGGAGAAGGACTCAGCTTGAAAATGAAAAAAAAACATTATGTACCCATATATGGAGACCTACACAGAAGCTTTTTCTATTCTCACATTGTAATGAATGAAGATCTACAGTATGATTCTATTGTGTAACACCGGTGTTTAGTAACCTTTCTGATTCCATGGACCATCAGGGCTGGCAGGAATGCTCCATCCCTGGCAGTGTTCAAGGTCAGGTTGGACAAAGCCTTGGGTGGTATGCTTTAGTGTGAGGTGTTCCTGCCCATGGCAGGGGGGTTGGAACTAGATGATGTTAAGGTCCTTTCCAACCCTAACCATTCTGTGATTCTATGAATCTATGATTCTATGATTCTATGCCGTGCTGGTGCTCCAATGGTAGTCACAAGAGACAGCAGGAGCATCTGAGGTGGCACCATAGATCTGTGACTTGTGCCCCTGGTCCATGCTTTGACACTAAATTTTAGAGCTCAAATCTGTTCACCAAATCCCACCCACCAGTCCAGTGCAACCCACCTGACTTTTCAGTAATCCAGTGCATCCATGTGTGAAGTCAGGCTAATAATTTTTGTGCTCATAGCAACAGTGCAAGTGGGTAGGTCTCATTCTCAAGGAAAGACACTCCTCTGGAACCACTGGCATAGTTCGTGTTGGGAATGGGTTACTGGACTAGACACACCTTGACAGCCACACATGGATCTCAGCCTTCAAAAGCAGGTTAATTCATTTCTACAGTCTACAGTAACTGGTACCCTGCTTAAAAGAAAGGCATGGATTGCTAGCATGTAAAGGCTGAGGTTGAAAATTAAATACTTTTCTGAAGGGCATAAAGAGTACTATTACTCTCTTAATTTTGGAGAGTGAGCCACATGGCCATAAAATACATAATTCCCACAAAAATATACTGCTCACATCCACATTTTTACATGTTCCTCTTCAGTTTCTTTGACTTGAAGAGTAGAGGAAATGTTATGTATTTTCTAAAAACCCTTACATCTCCTGCAGTCCCTTTCCATGCTCTGTTCCCAGCACAGTTAAGCCTTTTGTTGTTGTTGTTCTGATGTCCTACAACCTGTGTGACACTGTTAAAACACTTCAGCGAAACTTATCCAAACATGTGAATGCAAATATTAGGAACATCAAAAAGAGCAAACAATACTGTGAAAAATGGCTGCCCTTGAGGAGAGATAAACTCTGACCTCAGTGGGTGTGTGGGGAGGGTAAGGGATGGACCAGGATCACATGAAATTGATGGGTAGTTTAGAGCAATTTTCTACCAGTTTGACACATTTTTCTTCCTCTTTCTGAGTCTGCAGGCCCAAATTCATCAATTTATCAATATTTTCCCTCTCATTGTTTGAAATAGTTAATTTGAAGGCAACAGACAATGAAAAAACCCTTATAGTGGTGTGGAACCTTGAAAAGGGGTTTAATAGATGCAATTGCATAGTCGTACTGCCTGTACATGTCTGTTTCTGGGTTTTTCTGAGGCTTCAGTTCTTGCTTTCACAAGGAGTAATTGTGTGGTAAAAGGCTGTCAAATTGTATGTTTGCACATGGGATTGAAGAATGATATCTGCAACAGCTAATGGGATCTGGCATCTTTTTTTATTATGGCTGTTCATATTATCAGTGTTATGAACATGTACCCCATCATATATATTTATTTGGCCATAAGAACTCTTTCAATAGAGCCTCTAATTTTGGCGCAGGTCTGTCGATTCCAAACTCCTCAGGCTGCTTTTATTAAATAAAATAAAAAATGCTTTCTTCATTGCTTTTGAACAGAACTGACTCTGGCAAACTGCCACACACTTCACAGGACACAGGGTTTCTCCCTTGTCATCTGTGAAGCGCTTTGGGTTTTCACAGACAGAAAGATCCATTACTATTTTGATGTAAAACTGTGTTATGGCATTTGAGTTTCTCTTCCAGTTGGATAAAAACCGTGCTACAGACAGCATGAAAATACATCATGACAGCAACCAAGGTGGCATTTTTCAACGGCTTCCCATGTGGGTACCTCAAGGCACTTCACAGGTCTCCAGAACAGCAGTTCTTGCTTACCACTAAGAGCACTGTAGCGAGTAGAAGTTGATGATTTGTTCTATGATGATGCAGCAAGGCTAGAGAGCAGGCTTGTTCAAGTCCCATTCTTCTCCTTAGCCCTTGGTTCTCCTCCTTTCTTTGTATCAGACTATCCACAAACATATAGAGAAAGATACCCTTTCTGCAATAACCCCTTTGCCACTGATAAGCAATTTTCTGTGTGTTTCTCACCATGGCAACCTACAGCCTTCCCAAGGTAGTAAGGAATGCATCCAATTTCTCCCACCCACAATGCTGAGGTTTTCTTTGTGAGCCCAAAGAATGGTTCAGCTCAGTATTTGCAATATAAAGATTAATATACACAACTGGCCTGGTTCATAAAGTCAAAAATGTATGGAATGAAACTAGAACCATTTTAAAAATGTGAAAAATATACATTCAATTAGAAGTGGATCAAGATGATTTATTTGTGCAGTAATGTTGAGAGCATACATTGGGGAATATTGCAGTACAGTTTGTCTTAAGGCTAGTGGTGAATCTCAGTTACCATGCTTGGATTTGAGTGAACTCTCCCAGAATTTAGGAGGAAGCTCTTAGACCCTATCAGGGGGCATTAACTTCAGTCTGTGAAGCTGTTGGGTTTTGGGTTTATTTCTTGTTTTTTTTTAATAACTCTCCTACCTGGAAATGCCACAGATTTACATCCATGCAGTCTCCTACAGGAGTTCCCAGCTGCTACAGTAATGCTTCTCCTCCCTCATTGTCCTGTTGCAGCAGAGGATGAAAGAAGTTGGAAGAAGTGGCTGCTTGTCCCACAGAGAGAGGGCTTGACTCTTTGTCACCTCCCTCCCTGCACAGACACTTACCGTGAGCACAGAAGACCTGAACGGTCTTATATAATCTTATATAAAATTATTATAAGACTTATAGCATTATAATTACACTATTATAGTATTTATATTATGCGATCTTCTCATCCTGGCCTTTTCTGGTGGCAGTGATGCTCCAAGCCGTGAAGCAAAAGGGAACTTGTCTCTTCTGTAGCAGGCAGCCCAGGTAATTACACCCTCTCATCAGACTCCTCCACTGAGACAAACATATGGTGGTCTACAGATACCGGCTTGGCTGTTGGGTACATTCTCCAAACAACCCCATCTTTCATTTGGATATCCTAACAAGACTTTTCCTTTCAATATAAGATGCTCCACATGAGGATGAACAGAGATCATTCAGAGCAGCAGCAATGGAGAAGCTATTCTGCTTGTCATATAAGTGACCAAGTATTCACTGGGCAGGAGCAAAACTGTTTTGAAAGCCCAGAAGCAGAATGATCAACATAGGATGGGAGCTCAGGATCAGTACCCTGGTCTAAATTAGGCAAAGCAGAATTGAATGTGTGTTGATACATCTCACATGGATGTTTAATTGTTAGGCTGCTGTGTGAAGGTTATGTCTTTCAAGCTATTCTAGGATAGGGTAAAGTCTCATCCTTTTCCCTGGCACAAAATTTCATCTTTGTAGGAATGTACACATTCCCATGAAAAGTTTTAACAATCTGAAGTTTTCATCAGAAAGGGGATCGGAAGCTGTTCAGTAAGCTCTATTAGAAACCTTTAAGTGTAACTGAACAGTTATTGTCAGTGCTCAGGACTTGAACATTTCATTTTCTGGCTACAAATATTTTTATTTAAACTCTACTTTTGCCAGATGTGGAATGTTGTTGCTGGATTCTGATTTGTTGTGTTTTCGTCCTTTTTTAAATGTAGAGCAGTGTTTTAAAGAAAGCAGCTTTTTGGCTTTTCTACCTGCTCTACCCAGAGGGCAGTAATAAGAAAAGTACAAAAGACAGCGTCATTTCAATGTCCTGACCATGTTGGCATGGTAATTATTATATCAAAACTCTGGCATCATTGTAATAGCTGTTACTATTACCGGAAAATCAAGAGCACCATTCCCCGTGCATAAAAACCTGAGGCAAAGGAGGAAGATGCGACTCGTCTCAGTCTGCCCAACAGTAACAGCTGATAGCAGTATTTGTATTCTTTAAGGTTTGCTTTAACAATTGCCTTACCCCAACAAGGACTGGATTTGGCCATATGGTGCCAAGGACTCAACACCCGTACTTCTCTATGTCTGAAGAGGTTTCACTCTGGAGTAGCTCCAGTCCGTGCCAGACGACTGAACTCTCCTTGGCTGCTGGATTGCATGAAGTGCTTTCCTGACCCACAACTTGCCAAGCCATGCCCAGTATTTACGCAGAGAGCAGCTCATTGCCAGGACCTTATTAGGGTTGCTATGATATATGAAGGCTGAGGCAGCTTTTTGCACCATCTCCAGTGTGGTATTTGCTTACTTTTTTTGCTTTTGTTGCATTTCTGTTGCTTTTTGTTTCTTGTGTTTATTGGAATCCCTGCTGATGGGCTGCGGAAACTGCCACAGTAATTTGTAATCTAGAGGCAGAGGAAGCTCCTGGGAAGCTGTGACATGTGCTGTGGGTACCGGTGGATGTCCTCCAGGTCGCCAGGCTCAACGACACTCCTGTGCTGTAGCAAGAGAAGGAGTTTCCCTCACAGTACCCAAAGGACATTGATCCATCTGTGAGAAACAGCTGTTTCTGTTAGATGCTGGTGAATATTGTATAGAGAAGGATTGTTGAGTCTGTGCATTTTTCAATGGGGTATTTTTTCAGTAACTGCAGTGTCTGAATTCACAATCTCAGCTACCTAAGCACAAATGAAAAATGCCTACCCTGTAAATAAATAATCAATTAAACTAAACCCAACCTTGACATACACAACAGCGACCAGCCATCAGAGGTTTCTCTGTAAAACTTACACGCTGCCATAACTTCAGGCTAAACAAGTCTGAACCAAGAAGTGTTTTGTCCCAGATCTGTATATTTTATGGGAAGCTGATGCTTATTTTCCATGGGAAACTGATTTTTTCCAAGGGACAGTTTCAGCCTGGCGGCTCAGCATGGTGCTGCTGTCACAAGCTGCTTTTTTAGCAAAGCTGACAGGTTTCCCTTTTTCTTTTTTTTTTGAGGAATATTTATTTTTTCAGCTAAGTCATGAGGCCAGTGACAGGTACATAGTGGAATGAAACAGAATACAGGGAAGCACACGAGAAAACATGGAAGTTGGAGCACAGCCTTTTTCACTGACATAGCCAGATAGGATGCAGGTTGAAGCCACATTTATGTAGTTCTTAGTAGAAAGGCATTAATTATGGAGTAGTTCAAGTTTGCTGACCAAAATAAAGAACCTGAATGGAAAATTTTGTGTCAGGTAGACTCAGAAGTTATTTTTATTTTTTCTTGCCAATATGCAAGATGTAAATGATTTTTCTTGATCCAGGCCTGCATTTTTTAGGCTAAAAATAATATAAATCAAGTGAAAAATACCTTCCAGCTCCAATTCAGACATTTCTGAGAATGAAAAGTTTGGTGTCAGTGAGAAGAAGTTTCTGTCTAACTCTTAACCAGATTTACATTTCTGACATCTAAATGCATCTTGAAACAAAGAATTAAGTTGAAAACAATCCAAAAGGCTGAAAGACACTGTTCCCAGAAATTAAATGTCTTATGGAACTAGTGTATTTCCAAGTGTCTAATATGAAATTAGACATCTGAGTTTGGACATTTACTCAAAGCAATGCCTAATAATAAAAGATTTCTCAGATGAACCAGGCCATGAACACCTCATAATGCATAGATTGATATTTTGAGTCCTGCTTACTCAGTTCTCCCATGTACCATGAGACCTCAGCCACTGCCTGCTGCAGTGATGGTCTCTGGGAAACAACGTCTAGAAATAACCTTGTAACTGTACTTCCTGGAGGACGTTTCTGCAGATACCTTCCAAGCAAACGGCTATTGGTCACTGAGAGCTGCCCAAAATAAACAGAAATGGAGCACAAAGTGTACCCACTCGCAAAGATCAGCTTCAAATTATCTGCTCATCCCAAATTCCTTCCCATAAGCCACCAGCAACCTGAATCATTATCCTCCTCCTGAATTCTTCCTCATGGATGGAACTGGTGTATACTTTCTCCTCGCCTTTGAGTAAAGCTAATTTACCCACAATTTTCTCCTTGGGCATAGTAAACTAATTTCATCCAATGTTATACTTTCCTCATGCACTGAAGATTATTTCAGCACTAAAGAGAGTTCAGGCATAACCACAAATCCTCAGGGAATAGAACTTAAGAGATAGATACCCAATGATCATGAACCTCTAGAAACTGAGCTGTCTTGTAAGCAGATGGCTTGTGTAAAGAGTAAAGGAAGCTTTAGAAAAGCTTTTCATGTGAATAAAAATAAATAATAAAAAATAAATTAATAAAAATTAAAATAAAATCTTCTTTCTAGTTTTCAGTCATAAATTTCTGTACATTTCTAGAAGTTATGCAAAAGCAATTACTTGCAACCACCTGAATTTGGGACTGTATAGTCCACAAGTACTGGCAATTTTAACTCATAAAGCATTGATTATATCAATGGTAAATTGGTTCATACCACACTGTATTGACTTCATACTGCTTTTTGGAAGGTCACTCAAGCACACTGGAAAAGCAATCAGGGCAGCAGTTGAACACAACGCAAGGTTTACAAGATGCACTGATTTGAGCAGGCAATTCTCTTTGTTGCTCTGTTAATGAAGTCCCTGAAAGCAATTGAGTTCTTCTACAAATTAAAACATTCCTCACCAGTCAAGAAGCTTAATGTGTCCAGCATGATTAAACCGTCTGTTGGTACGGGTATTAAAATAGTAGCAAGAAGGCTCCCATGCCTTTCTGTTCAAACTGTCTTGCAGGTAGGAGGACTCTTTGGTCTGACCCGTGACTGTGCCCATACTGAAACTGTGTTTCAGTTTAAATGAAACACAATCAAGCACTCATAAAGTCTATGAAATAGTCCTTTGCAAACTTGCACCCTGTGCCAAGTAAGCCTCTCCAAGGCGATGCCCCAGCACGACTGGGGATATGGAACACTCCAGGCGCTGTTCCCAGCAGGCAGCTGGTCCCAGGGCCAGAGACATTCCCAGGGTCATTCCCTTTACTGGTACAGGCACAGCTTCAGCACAGAGCTTTCCAGTCAGCATAGAAGTGTCGTGCTGACAATTCCATCTGACTTAACTCCACTATAGCTAGTCTCCTTCAGCTCATTTTATGGTCCATGGAGAAAAAATAGGAGCTTCGACAGTTCGGGTTATTTCATCTTGTGCTTTCTAGCAAAGCAAATCTTGTCCTAGAAAATCTTTCTCGTTCCCATAAGAGAACCAAAAGGCAACTCACTATGTAGCTGGTGAAATTAGGATTACTCAAGTAGCAGGACTTATTTTTGTGATTAAATTTCAGGTGAATTTCTGTCAAGATAATCCCGTTTTTGCTGACTAGAGATGTGGCTGTACTGGCAAACACTCTTGGAAGTATGCACAAAAAGCTTGCCATCTGACAGTGTAAACTGGCCTCCTGTACTGCACTATCACACACTTTGCCATAGTTTTCCAGACTTGTAATCCCACTTACCTCAATCTAAGAAAAAGCCCAGGACCAGATCTCCTTCATATGAAGAAGTCTTCTTTACCTGGAAACATATCAGAGTGCAACAGCATTTTAGGTCAGTCCTCCGAAGAATTAATCTGCATCTAACTTTTTCTCCAGGATTTTGGTTGTGTTTAGGTGCAAAGAGTTTCAGTCTTTGCATTTCATGGACAGTACTGCTCAAGACCAAGAGTTTGCAATGTTGCTTATCCTGGTTAAAGCAGGAATTAGCTCCTACACAGCTTTCCAAAAGGTGTGTACTGGTTTTCTCCACTTCTCATTTGAATTCCTGATGAATTCAGCAGACTGCCTCTCAGGAACTATGACAGTGAGGTAGCTCTAGGCAAGCAGGGGCCGTGAAAGCAGGTAAAACATGCCAAAGAAACTTGGTTGGTGCTTTTTACAGAAGGGGTTAGCTCTTCCTCCATGTACTTAGTTTCCCTCTCCTTCAAGGGACAACATGATTCAAGCACTACAGCTCAATCTATTACTGAACCATGAGCGAAAAGAGAAGCAATGAAGGTCGTCACAGCAAGCAATGACACAATGGAAGGTCTAAAGATCTGCCTTTGACACATCTCTTCAAACTTTGTTATATTCATCCTAAACAGCCATTGATATGCTCAGTGAAGGCACCTGGGGAAAACAAATGAACACCAGATGAACCACAACAAACAGGGGCCATCAATGCATAAGACAGATGAGAGAGAACTACTGTCTCTTGAGCATGCTGGACTGCTGGCTCCTGCAGTGGCTGACCTCGCACTGTACACTTGCACAGTGGGGAAAAGGCACACCATTGTGGCTGTTATGGTGTCATCGGCATGGTGATGGGCATGGTGAGAGGTAGAGCTCCACTGACCCTAAATTACAGGGCAAGTCAACCTTTTTTCCACTGAAATATGTAGTATAGGAACACAGCTACATCCTGCTGAAATACTGATTTAAAGGTCGCCTCTTCTTTACTTGAGGTTTGATACAAATTTGGCCAGAACAATTCGATAAATAGACAACTTTAAATGGAGATTGCAGTTACATAATGAAAGTGAATGTGATGAGAAGGCGCTGAAAGATCTCCACTCTGAGATATATGCTGAATTTTACACAAAAAAAAGAGCATTTCTTTATTAACTTATTTCCAAGTCTCCATCCTACTTTTATTTCAAAATAACTTTTCTAAGTGACATCTTTAATGCATAATAACATATTGACTTCCTTCTGAGCCTAAGCCAGGATGCAGGATACCTTCATCTGGTTTCCCGCCCCAAACTCCCTTAAAGCCTAATAAATCTGTGACTATTTCCTCTCTGAAGCCTCGGAGGATATAGAATTACTTCACAATTCCTCAAGCCCGGAGCCCTCAGCATGGCTGATGGAAAGCCAAGATCAGAATGGAGTTGCTGAAAATGAGAAGTGAAACAAAAATAGTCCCCTGGAAAGGAGCAAAGCGCAATGACAAAAGCAAGTCCCACTAGGAATTACAGCATGATGGTTATCAGACGTCACGGTGAAGTGTGTCTTTGCCTCTACAAACTGTTAAAACAGTAGCAACTGTCATATGGTTCTAGTCATAGCCCATCATTAACAAAAACTCTGTAACAGTGCTTGATGTAGTCACGGGCCAATGCAATTCAGTTTTGTCTCTGTACAGTCAGCAGTTCCTTACTTTTCCTGTAAAGGGATAAATTATGTTTCAGCTTTAATTTTATATAGTGTCATTTAAAAAAGAGCCACTTACACTCCCCACGTTGCTGTCTTATTGTATGATCCATGTCATATTAAGCTCCATCTTTGGCACAAGTTTTATTGAGCATTACATTATTGCTGGCTTTGAAGTACAATTTCTTGTACTTACAGGTTCAGTCCGAGGGAAGCAACAAACTGCTCTGGTGACTGCCTGCATATGCACATATCAGTGACTGCACCACACACTGTAGAGTGAAGAGTTTTCATTACCAGCACTTAAAGAACAGGTTTTTGCTTGTTTCTCCCACACCTTTCTAACAAGAGAGAAGTAAAAAACAGTGTGTTTGAATACTCATTCTTTTCTATCCACATAAGCATCAAAGTGCATTTGCATAAATCCAGTGCCTGTGCAAAACCATCTGCTCCTGTTCTCCCATGCAGGAAATTTCCAAGGGCAGAGGCTTTAGGTTTTTCTGCGCATAGGATAAGAGATGGATCTCAGGCAAAGTGTGCGGCAAAAGGCCCCATACATTTGCCCCAATGTTCTGGATTTTTTACAACTTATTGGCCTGTATCAATTTGAAGACATGTTATTAACAGGATTTTGAGGACAGAAGGGTTTTGTATGCTTAACAGGCTGATACTTCTGAATCATGTCAGAAAAAAAGTGATCTTTCGTCATCAAGACTGTAAAATGTGAGAGAAGTGGGTAGGGAGATCTATGATGTGGAAGGAAAGCAGGCAATGGTTCCACCAACATCAGAATCTCCACCAGGACTCCATCATCTCTGAATATCCTGACCTGCTATCCAGATTTATGGTTACATCCGTGGGTATGTCACATTAGGGTCTTCTCAGACTTTTCAAGGCCTCACTTCTTACCCTGATAATGCTGCCCAGATACTCTGCATCCCACAGTCCTGCTCACCCAGTTGGTTCTGCAGCTCTGCTTCTAAACAGAATGAAGGAACACTGAGATTGTCCTTATCAAAATGACTTTCTTTAATGTTTTTGTACATCCAGAGCAGGATTTGTAAACATAACAATGTAGTTTAATGATCCCTTTCCTTTCTGATGTGCGCTCCTAGCTTTACAGAATCCGAACCATTAAAATATGTGTTTCTCTCACAGCACAGCTCTAAGTGTTACTTAAAGGACATGGGTAAACACAGGAAAAGACGTCTCAGCGGGAGGGAAGTGATTGTGAGGACAGTATGTTCTGACAGCTATACACAATTACCAGTAGGTTGCAGAGTAGAAAGTCGCAAATAACGAGTTGTTTTATTTAAATAGCCAGCAGGTTTCAGCCCAGAGAACAATAGAGTCTGCTCCTGCAGCCAGTGCTCTACGCAGGCAGGGAACTCCATTTGGTCAAGCCAATAAAGACAAGAAAAAGGCAGATAACCTCTCTGAGGGATGCATCGGGCTGAGAGATTGGCCCTGGTTCTCCTTTTGCCCACAGCAGAGAAAGTCATTTAAGGTGACTGGCAGCACTCCACTGCAAAGCTGGAAAGCAGCAAGGCAAATTTGGGCTTTTCCAGCCTCCGGATGGTTTCTGTCCTTCATATAAACACCTGTGAGGTTCTAAGGCCAAGATCCGTACTCATGCAGTGTTGGGAACGATACATGTCACAGTAATTAGAAAAAGCAGTGAAGCACTCAAACCCTAATGGGGATGCAGCCCTTATCTGTGCAGGGGTACAAAATAGGACAGGTGGACAACAAGAGGCATTTCTAGCAAGAGGGGGACTATTTTGCTTGAAATAGATCTTTTTCTTGCTATGTTCTCATTTCTCTATCGATCCCACCTTTTCTCGGTCATCATCTGCATCTTCATCCTCCAGTCCCACATCTCTCTGCATTCCCTCTGGGCAGCTCACAATTTCTACCCACACTCTTCTCTCCCTTCTTGAAGCAGCTCTCAGCATCAGTGGCTCTGCTCAAACTGTAAGAGAGTGCCTTGCAGTGCACTTTAGCTTCAGCTTCGATTCCTGGTATCCCTTTGGCATCAGTACATCCCATCAGAGATGTGTTTCATGGACTCTGTGTCCTCTCTATAAGGAATGATAATTTGGAAGAGTTTATTCATTGACTATTCTTTAAAGGGAGGTTAGGTTCTTATGGTCTCCTCTGTGAGACCTTGGAAAAAGCAGATAAACTGGTGGACAAAGAAGTGTTTCTTCTTGTCTTTGGGAGACTGCGCAGCACACTCCAAACTAGGCAGGGGCTGGGAGCAGTTTCTGTCTTCCTCCATCCAGTTTAGCTAAATTATATTCAACAAGGAAACTGAGAGAAAAGGGTGGTTAGTAGCTGCGGCCATTAGACACTGGGACAGGAAGATCACAACCCCTTGTGGGGTAAACAAAATCGCCTGTTAAACCAAAAGGATAATATGGAGGATTGTAGGCAAAAGTATGTCAAAGACTCTCCACTTGCATGCAATCTGTGATTTTCAGTATCTGGTGGAGTGCTTAACGGGTTTACATAAATGAGTTCCTGTATTGATTACATTAACCCATAGCAGTAGCACAACCATACCTGCTGTCTAGGAAGATATCATAAAGTCAGTGAAAGTGTGGCAAATCATATTCTGTCATTGAGTTGACCTCAGTCTGTAAATACACTACTTGAGGAAAGCAATAAACCATTCTCCCCAACTCCCTAGGGACAAGAAGGGAAAGGCTGAACCAGCAAGAAGAAATATTTCAGTTCAGCATTAGGAAAAAGGTCAGTGGCTGAGTTTAGGCAAGTCATGCAGTGCCCATCACAGGAGCACTAGGCAAATCTCTGTACCAAGTTGGCCAGATCTAACCAATCTTGTCTTGGGGCAGAGAAAGGATGAAATAACTTCTAAAGCGCTCTTCCAGCCTTATTTTCCATTTTTCCACCTACAAACTATTTTCAGACAACTGTGATGCCTTTGTTTCTTATTTTCCCTTAAGAAGCAGTTGGGAAGCTGTCTGTCCACTCAGCAGAAAGCTTGTCATCCAAACCCCTTGGATGCATGAGCTGGCTGCCATCCATTTTGACTAAGACTCTCAAATTGGGTCTGGGTAACTTGAAGTCCGATGAGATTACCAGTCAGAAATGGCATTCTTGGATGTGGGGAGTATGCTCCCCTACTTGGGGAATGAGAAATGTTCATGTATTTCACATATACCACCAAAAAAGCCACTCAAGAGGAACAGTTTATGATTGGGTGATGCTTATGATCAATAATGATTGGGGTGGTTCTCAGAGCAGCAAACCCAAGATGAAAGATTTCGTATCAGATTACCAACCACCCAACCCAAATGCACCAACAAAATTAACAGAAACCTTTTGGAAACACATAGAATTCAATTATTTTGGCAAAATTACCACATCCATGGCAAATTACAGGCTGTCCATTGGAAAATATCTCCTCTCGGTCCTGCCATTTTTTGTTCTTCAGTTCTGTTTATGTTCCCAGCATTTTCCCCTCCTGGCAAAGGCCCAGTGTTTTTTGGGAAGGACTAAAGATAGGCTTTTGCTCCACAGAACACTATTTAGTGGTTGGACAAGGCTGCAATTAGAGACTGTGGTCTTTGATTCCTCTGCAGCCCCGTGATATCAAGCTTGCAGCATGACCTAAAATACTATATCCAGATCCAAACCTTGCCAGACAAAAGCAGTGCAGAAAAACTGACTAGTGTTTAGAGCGGAGTGATAAGGGCTATGTAGTCACAGGTTATCAAAAGCTGCGTCTTACCTGCAGTGGTCTTCAAGGGCTTGGGACAAGGATGAAGGAATTCACTGACATTAAACACCTTATGGATGGGAGAACCCATTTCTGCTCATTGATGCACAAGAAGCCCAGGGAAAGAAGACTGCAAGTGCCCAAACCTAAGCAAAGATTGTACACTGCTGAAAGCAGGGAGGCACCAGCTTGGGCTTCAGAACTTGCGTTGGTCCAGCAGCGAGCAACCCTCTTAGTGCAGAAATCAACGGGGTTCAAAATACTCCAACTTTTCCAAACAGTGTAGAGAGCCTAGAGATAGAGCCAGAACTTTCCCCCAAACTTTAAGCAGTGATTTAAGTATTTGTTCCTCTTCTCATTTCTTTTGTGCAGTTGAGATTTGATTTTCGCGCTTCAATCTGCAACCACGTGCCGGAAGTCTCAGTGGGAAGGAAGAGATCTCACGTAAAACACATGCTCAGCATAATACGTATCCCACAGCAAAAGCTTCACAGCCTGGAGAAGAAAGCAAGGAGTTCACATTCACATTTAGAAATCATCAGCCTTCTTAGGCAAAATAGAGACATCTCGGAGTAAACGCTGTATCACTAACGGCATGTGTATGGTATCCGTGCTGTGGGTTATCCTGTGACTTGTGGAGAGCAGATGAACACATCTCTCCCAGTACTGTACTGTCTAATTGTTTCCCACATTTTAATGTATTTAGCATCTTATCAGCCCTCTGGGATATGGGATTAGAGGTGATAAATTGAAGCACAAAGTCTCAGGTCAGGTTTTGAAAAGATTATGAACTGATGGACATCTCATTTACATGTTAAAAATCCAGTCCCACAAAAATGAACCGAGAAGACCATGATAGAGCTGTGATTTTCTCTTCCAAAACCCTCTCTAAATGCACTCCTGCATTTTAATTTAACCCCATTTGAGGCTCAAAATCACAGTCCTTGACTTAAAAGCAAGAATTTTTGTAACAGCTACAAAATATTCTGAATATATTCTAAATATTTCTGAACCCAGTGACACCCGTGATGAAATTCAACAGAGTTTTCTAATAATGCAGCTAAAGTTTCCTTATCACACATGTCACTATGGTATCTGTCTCTCACTGCATATGGAAAGGTCTGAGGAGGGAAAAAGAGAAGACAGCGAAAACCAGACAAATTAAACGAGAGACACAGTGTTGTTATGGTAGTATTTAAACTCAATTACATTACATAATGAGAGACTGCTCCTTTTATTTCTGTTTTTCCACACAAGTAACTGTGTTTTCTAACATCCTAACATGGGCTTCGTATAAATCATCATAGCTGTCATTCACAATACTGCCCCATGTAAAACAGGCAAAAAAGAGATGAACAAAACTATTAAGATAAACTTTTTAATCCGTAATCTGTGCAGGCTATACTATTCCTCGATGAGCACAGGTTTATCTGGAGGCATACAGAAGGGATGAATGAAACCCATAGAAAAGCTCCAGTTCAATCAGTTCAGCTTTCAAAGCCAGATGAAATCTGAAAAAGTTTCATTTACCCCAGGGAATTTGTGGAGGGAGAGATTCTCACCAAAGACAACGATTTTACATTAACCTCCAGGTCAGGCCGATGTTGCATTATTAGCATTATTTAATTAACAAAATTCATGCTTTGAAACTTTAAATATTTGCAAATTCATCCCCTGTAATGACTTTCATTCATTATTATTTATTTAGGGCCGCAGTCAGCCTGTAGCAGCTCTCATTTCCCGCAGCAGGAACAGCTGGGGGAAGACAATCCAGTCACTCTCTATAGGTGTTTAAATGGGAGCAGAGCTCCTCCAGAAATCTGGCTTCAATTATGAGCACTACGTGCTTTGAAAACCTGACCCTCGTGCTCAGTGTCGGCTAGACGTTTTACAAACAAGTCTGATGATAATGGCAGAGTCATACAGGCAAAGTGCTCCCAGCGTAGTCACAGCACAGGCTTGGGGTATTGCCAACGCAGCTATCCTGGTGCAGGATCACACCTCTTCAAACCACCAGGTAGTGTGCATTAGCAGGGCTCTGCAGCATGGGTACGGACCAAGGGAGCAGCCAAAACCCCCCCGATGACCATGAGATCTGTGTAAATATGCCACCAAAAATGCTTCACTGTGGAAACCTCAGGATGGTGTTGGGAGAAAACCAGGCATTCACATTCAGTTTAATTTTTCCAAAGATCAAAACATTTTACTAAATTTGTTAAGGAAATTACAATTTTTTTCATATTCTTTTGCCTTTTTTCTTTTTTTTCTATTTTCCCCCAAATTTTGGAATTAAAAAGCACTCTCAAAATATGTCATTTAACTTAAAGAACTTTTGTATCATGTTTGCCAAGCACTGCTCCACCTTTGTCATCAGTTCTCTGGATGGCCTGAAACAAAACACTTTACCTCCTACCAGCTCTGTTCTGTTGCTGGTTAAAGGGGGAAGTGATGCTGACGTGCTTTGTAAGTGCTTGGAGATTAAAATGCTCACACTCCTGATAGATGGAGAGAGTCTATGGGCATGTACACAGAACCTAATAAAGCTTTCAGTACTGTGCGCTGCCACCCTGGACCTACATCTGTAAAAATGCCCACTGATGGTTTTTCAAGCACTGTTTCCATATCTATCCATCTACCTGCCAGATCTTCATGACCACGAGAAAGTATTTAAAATGTACGACTGGTGCCTGTAAGTACAGTAGCGTTAAGGAATTAAGGGGGATAATGACATCTCCTAAATGCTGTTCTAGGCATTAAGCTCAAAAATCATCATTTTGCTGTCCCTTTCCCATGTACTGGGACCCCATGTGAAATTTGGAGATGAGTCTCATCCTCCTTCATGGTGTGTGACTGGATTTTAAGGAGAACCAGAGAAGAGGAGCAGAAACCTGGCTCATCATTGTGACTCAAGATAGGGGCAAAAGCAGTGACAGGAGGGGAGTGGTGAGTTTTGAGAGGATTCAGTGTGAGAAATGACCATTAAATGCTGTGGCAAATGCAGCTGATATCTGGGTACAATCCACTTGCTCTGGGAAAGACACTCTTCTCCCATAGGTTTTAATAAAGGACTTGTAAACTTGGCACCCCTGAGCAGGGACTGCACTTGCTCCTGCAATGCCAGAGCTTGCAGGGAAGCCTGGATGGATATACACCTACACACACTAGTCCCACTCAGGATGCCAGTGTGGACACAGGGTATGGTGGTCCTTGGGTTAAGGCCTGTCCTTGTATCTGTCCTTGTCATCCTGCCTCTGGGGTCCCCCAACCCTATCTAAGAGCTGGCTGTGCTGGGCATTTTGGTGGGAAGTACAAGAAACCCTCTAGTGGACAATTAGAGGGAGTGGGTTTCAGCTCCAGAGTGCGAATATTTTTATTGCTTATTAGGTTTAAAGCCTTTCTGATCTTGCAAAGAGTGTTATTCTCTAAGGGGACACCTCAATCCTTTTTATTTGTGGGATTTCTCCTTGGGTTTGCCACACATCAAGCCAATGTCCTGATTTGGACATGGATGCTTGTCCTGCCAGGGTTGGCGGCTGTGCCGTGGATGCTGAAAGCCAATAGATCTCCCTGTGGCACATATCCAGGTGGCAATGCTGTGAGCATGGAGGCCTGGGCTGCTCCATACTAACTGCAGGTTAAACGGTGGATTTTCAGAGGAGGTAGTCAGGCATGTAACTAAGTAAGTACCTGAGATTTCCCTTCTGCATCCCCGCAAATCCAAATACCTTGGAGGGTTTCCTGAAAACCTTTTGCTACTTTAAGCCCCTTTACAGCTCATTAAATATTAAGCAAGAGCCTTGCCAGGGTCCCAGGTTGAAGCACTATCTCTCTTATACCAGTGGTAAGAGCAGGATGGAATAAGGATTTCCTCACATAAAGTGTCTGGGTTGAAAACTCCAACATTTTCTGGTCCTCTATTCCTGCAGATTTTATTTTTGGCTGAGCAGGACATCCTTTACTGAGAGATACATTTACCTCAGCTACTACTTCCTCAGCCTAAAATCCTTCTAGAAAAGAAGGACTTTGCCCTTCTCAAGCATGTCCCCAAAGAGCTGGCAATGAACATCACCACAGCTTGGTCATCTTACCCTGAAGACGGGATGCTGCTGAGAGATCTGGACACTGCTGAGCCATGCATAAATATGCCCAGGTCAGTTTTAGCTTGGGCTAGCTTGATCTCTCAGATACATACCCTCCTCATCATAGGTACCCTATTCCAGCACCAAACAAACCAGCTGAATTACTTCGTCTCTATTTGTGTGTGATATACAGTACACAGTGAAGCATTGACACAACTGTAGGCATCCAGGTAGGTGGGTCACTGATAGAGCCTTGGCAGCACCCAGAGGTGTTACCAAGGGTGTGCTGGGGATCCTGCCCGAGGTAGGAGAGGTTGAAGCAGAAGATAACGTACGTTGAGTGGAGCTTGAGCTTTAAGATTTGCCACTTTTTGGTAACCTTTAATATCCTTCCCTGTTCTGTACACACTCCAGAGCTGGTCACGGATGCCAGACTAGCTCAGCTCTCCTTGGCTTCAGGCTAAAGTGCAAGCACTCCCTAGGGAGATGGAGAAGTGCCTCCTGGTGTACAGAACCTAATCTTCCTCGACCGCATTAAAACCAGATCCCCAAAACACAGCCAGGAACCCTTCCTTTGGATAACCTTCCTTCTTCCTTGCTGCCCATTATTTACACATCAGCTGAACTCTCAGGAACCAAGACACCTGTGCTCCTTTGGCTTACAAACACCCCTTTTCCCATCTCACAGGGAAGTGCCTGCTTCCCCCAGGCCATGTAGGGGGACAAAGACCTATTTCAGCTCTTCTGAATACAGATGCTTTAGTGTGGGCAAAGTATTTAAACTGCATTACACTAGTGAGTCAGACGCAGTACGGTACGGGAACACACCTCTGTGCTCTGATGGCTGGGGCTCCTCTAGAGGAAGCAGAGTGGTTTTTTCCTCTTTGAGTTTGTTCCTGAGTTTTAGCCTATTCCTATTTTAAGCAAATACATACTCTAGTTCAGGTAGGTACAGCTGTCTGCTCCACCAGAGCAGGCTTCAACAGGGGTCTCTTAGTTTCTCAGTGTATTAAGGTGGTGAGTGAGCTGCCATGGCTCAGTGAACACCTTAGAAAGGATGCTTGCCAGGTATAAAATAATGTTAACAAATTAAAGCAATTAAATTTAGGATGTGGTATGTCAGAAATCAAAGAAAACTGCAGCTGCTGGCATCTCATCGGGGCGCATTTGTCACATAATATCAAGGGGAATCCCAATAGATAGGGGAATCTTTCACTGTGCACAGAAAACAAAACTTTCATGGTCATCACAGGTTATAAATGGGACCGTTGTTGACTTTCTTCATGTGAAGGTTGCCTGATCCCCAAGAAAATGTCAACGGTCCCAGAAAAAAACTCACCCAAGCAGATTTTCTCCCCCATGAGATCCCCCTTTCAGGCACAGCCATGATCTCCCTCAGCCCGGACTGCAGCTCAGCCATCAAAGTGCCTTTTGTACGTCCCTCCAAAATAGTTTATTCTTCTCTGGCAAACAACATCATTTAGCACTAGCTGGAGGAGCTGAACGGGCTCAAGTTAGGGAAACCAGATGTATTTGAATCATCCGTCAAAACCAGGGGCCAGCACTTGATCTATGGCAAGGTAATGAAAAGAGTCACTCATACACTAATAGTGCCGAGCCATAGGAGTGCCGCAAATCACGGGGTGGGACATTGTATGAATGTGTCAATGTTACTGATATCCAGGGGCCTGTTACTGAAACACTCACTGATGAAAGGCTTCATGTGTACGCCCAGAAACAAGCCAATAAAGTCCTGCTCCTTGCAGGAAAACAAAAACAAGATCTGAAAAGGCAGCACAGCATTAGAACAACAGTCTCCTGTTACCTTTTTTGCTATCACTGGAGCAAGACACTGGACCTGAGAGACTTTTCTTGTTATTTTTCTAAATGTTTTTTACAGCCTTAACAGCCAACCTCCAAGGTCATGCCATTGGGAGGCAGAAGTGATGACTCAGATGCCATCAGTGAGTTTAACACCCTCTCCTGTGTTGCTGTTATTTATAGCTGGTTTTATAGCCATGTTGTTGCGGCCCCAGCTGAGGCAGAGCCTCAGTGCATGAGGACTTGTACAAACACACAATAAGGACAGTCTTGGCCAAGGGCTCGTGGCCTACAAAAGGAGGCTGCAAAGTGTGTCTCATGTATGGCGAGTGGTAGGCTGACCATCTCCAGGAGGTACACAAGAAGCATCTCTCTTCAGTCTGGAGATGCTTCCTTATGCAGCCAAGGAATCCCCAGCACAATGACAAATGAAGGTGTCAGTGTGAGGGAATGAAATAAGGAAGCACTTGGAGCATCAGCCAGAGTACAATATATGTGGCAGTGTTAAATAGGACTGGGCACAGCCTTGTATATGTGGTGGTTTGTCTTGTGTGATGTCTCTGGTCTGAATGTTACGACCAATGGTGAATAGTTGATGAAGGACACAGTCAGGGTCACACTGAACATTAAAAGGCTCAGTCAGGAATAAAACCCAGACTTCCTCAGCCCCATCAATGTGCAAGGCAAATTGGTACTGGAGGATGCAGGTGGCCCCTAATAGACATCATACTCGTGTTATTCTCATTGGATTTGAATGGTGTCCTGGCAAACAGATTAGAAAACGTTGCGAATCAGACCTGCAGCTAACACCCATCAGGAAAGCCATCTTCTCTTGATTTGATTTAGCTGTCAAAATTTGACACCAGCCTACACCAACAGAGGATTTGGCCCTCTATTCTTGGCAAGTGATTTACAGTGAAAGAATGTGCATACACTGAGGCAGCTTGGTCTTTTTTATTTTAAGATTGTGATTTGTTCCAGATTGGTGATTAAGTTTAGTTCTTTCGGTGGTAGGAACTGCTCTGACAGCTGCAAATCATAATAATATGCATTTGTGTACATTTGTGCATACACGCTTGTGCATTTTTGCTGTTGTCAACTCCTTATGTACATTACACTGTATATTTAAATCTTTCTTGAAAACAGCCAGTGCTTGCATGGTCAGGAAAGCTGTGATCTGCTAAAGACACCTTCACCTCCCTCCCAGAAAGACCTGTCTCCAGACAGGAACATCTCCACCTAGGACATTGGTTGTCCTAGGACATCACAGGTTAGCAGAGGGGCTACAAACCCAGAATTAAGTGGTTATTTCTTCTGATGTGCTGCCTTCCTGCTGCACTGCATGTGCATGCCCCACACTGCTCTGAAGAGACTAGTCCCAGTGAACTGGGACTATTCTCCTGTGTACAGGATGGAGGCTGGGGAAAGGATGTGAGAGTTATTAGCAGCTGAGCAGTGTAATCCAAATCTTCCCAGCAGTGTTGGGAGGTTGCTAAGTGAAAGCAAAAAAACCTGGTTTAGGCAAAGCATCCTGCTGGGGCAGCTTATCCCAGCTGGGAGCACCAGCTAATCAGGACAGTGTTCTCTGCAGGGGCAAGGAAAAGGTTCAGAGCAGCTCCTGAGCTAAGGCTTGTGCTAATCCTGATGTGAAGACTTGTCTGAAACAGCCCACCCGCCCTACTCAAACATGAGCTGCAAGGCTTATGTTTGTGTTTGGATGGCAATCACAAGTAGAAATGCCATCAAAACGTTGTTTTAGTTCTGGAAATTCAGCATAATTCAAAGCCGGTTTTATGATGCTGCCAGCCCCATTTCCATTGATGGAAATTAAGGTTTCCCGAAAACTGAATGGAGGAGTGACAACGTGCCAGTTTTAGTCCTCCTAGGTGGCGACATTGGTTGCTGAGTCTAGTATCTGGGTATGCAGCAAAGATTCTCCACAGATTCCCATTTGGCTCTGGTGACCGACAGCCACATCCTTGAACCCCACATAACCCAGTCTGCAAGCCTCTGATAGATCCACATGATAAAATCCAGCCTCAGTGGGATTTATTTTCATCCCTCTAATGAAAGTGCTTTGATTCAGTTTGCAGAATGGTTTAGAGAGCAGGAAATTTAAAACCAGCTCAATGCATTCAAGGCTTGAATGCAGTGATTTGCTGTCAGCCCACCCAAATGAGGTGCAGGCTGGTAAGTGATGGAAAAGACAGACTGGGGGCTTCAGAAACACTTTCCTCACTATAACTGGTGATTCACTGCTCAAAGAGCAGAGAGCCATCTACAATAATTCTGCCTGACTGTGGGTGAGAGCCTGTCAAGCAATTCAGTAATTCCCAAAACCTGACTGAGATTCTGCTGCAAACTCAAAAAGCACAATTAAAACGCAGCATTATGGTGAGAGAGAAATTATCAGCTATGATTGTTTGAACAGGAAAAATGCAGCATTTACAATATGTAGAAAACACCCCGGTATTCTTTAAAACTTGGGTCATCTACTGTACTCATCAGGTCTTTCTACCCAGGCCCTACACGTCACTTGTACAGGATTAGCCTCCACAAGTCATAGAGCTGGGAGCATAGAGCCGAGTCACACAGCTGAGCAGTGGTAGATGACAGAGCGTATATAAGAGCTGGGTCTTCAAAAGGACATCTATGGTCCAGTGTAAGGCACCCCTGCCCATGGCAGGGGGGTTGGAACCAGATGATCTTAAGGTCCTTTCCAACCCTAACTGTTCTATGGGTCTATGACTAGAGTGCTGGTGCTGGGCTGTTGGAGAGCTAAAACCAGCCTGCTTGACAAGCAAGGGACTGCCAGACCTGATGGTGCACAGTGAAATGCTAGTGAACAGAGGTAAGAATTCCCCCAGCTTGTTTGGTCACAGACGGACAGGAGAGCACAGAACAAACCCTGCTTTGCATCTACCACAAGAGGGGTCTGGGTCTGAATACAAACCTGTGGGAACCACCCGCCTGTTAGGTCTAAAGCGAGGGGCAAGATCACCTGGTGGGGAGCAGGTCCTCCTGCTTCTGCTGGGGTGAGCAAGGTTATGTTCAGGCCCACACAAAAGGGTCTGCTCATGTGGATTTCAGCTACCATCAGATATTGTCCTCCAGCCCAGAATTAAGCACTTTGATCCACGGGGATGACAGTGTGGCACCGCACCATGGACACAGCACATCCTATGGCTGGCCCAGGCAGCTCCCTGCCCAGCAAAATTGCACCATGGCCCTGGCCCTTGTTTTAAGGGCTCAGTGACTTACCACTTTTCCTGGAGCAAACGCATCCCTTAATTCATTATAGGCAAGGGCGAAAGGTGATATAATTGTGTCTTCCACGCCTTCCACCTCCTTCTCCCAGCCAGTTGCCAGCACTGGTAAATGTGAAAGAGCCTTTGAAATCCTGTTTTTCCCTGTCAGAGCATCAGCTGAATTTGGATGGAATTTAGAAAGCTAACAGGAGCACTGGTTTTAATTTTAGGGGAGAAAAAACAACCCTCCTAAGCTTGAGTTTGTTTTCCAACTTCCAAAACAGCGACCACATCCTCCCTGTTTCACTGCTTCTCCTTATCTGACAGATCGGGTGGTGCTGCAGGGGTAAAACAATATACTTTCAACGCAGAGGTCTCACATGTTTATTGGGAACAGCTACATCCCTAACCTGCTCAATGTGTTTTTGAAAACATCTCTTTCTTAAGAGTTTCTTTGATGGCTGGTATTGGGGTTGGGTCCTTTACTTCTTCAGAGAAAAGTGACCTTTAAGCCTCCAATTTTGAAAGCTGTTCCAAACCATGGAGCCCTGAGTGCCAAAACCTTTTCACATTCAAATCTCTTTCAAGCAGAACAGGGAGAGGAAGACCAGAGTTAGTGCACTCAAATGACCTCATTTGCCACATCAGAGCACAGAGCATTTACTCTATAAAGAGCATCAGTATGTGCGCAGTATCCAGGATGTCTTGTTAGCCAGTTTTTTCAATATTGCTCCTAATAAGCCAGCTTTTATATCGTATGGTTTGGCTGGGAGCAAATGTATGAATTCTACAACATGCAAAACGCTGAGGTTCTGATCAGTGAAGCCACTTTAGCACATATGTAGGTTTCAGTACACAAATATGGAGATCATAAAAACTTTCCACAGAAAATGTTTTCCAGTGAAAAATTAGCTGTTGGGTATTTTGGGGTAAGAGGGTCCTTATTTTTTTTTTTCTTTATTTTCAGAATTAATTTATTTGCAAAAGTTCTGCTTTTTGAGGAGAATGTCGAGTATTCTTTCATAATTCAAATACTTCCTTTGAAAATACAATGTTCAGATTCATCTTGCTTTCCAAAGCAAATTGTGGGGGCCTCAGATCCCTTTATATCCCCATTTTCTTTTATGGGCTTGGCCAAGTTTTATCTCCCACAACACAACTGTTTTTTTCACATCATGAGAAAGAGAATCTTTCACATCACAGGAAAGAGAATCTGAGCGAGTCTGGTTGTTTGAGGCAAATATGAGTATAAGGCGCCTAAACAGCCGTTCCTGCAGGGTAGCACATCAGCATTCCTAACTTGAAAAAAAGAGATTAAAAACCCTGCTTTCAGCTGTAGAAAAAAAATTTCCCTTTATTGAGAAAAGCTTAAACTTTACTGTGTAAAACACTAATGAAAACAGCTCTGCTCTCGTTGCTTTAAAACTCCCAAGAGAAAATCATAGAATCATATGAAAAATGAAACGTTTTGGAACAGTTTCTGAAGCAGCAGCTTCTGAAGAAAGTCAGATTGGGTCAAAGAAAAGGGTTTATTTCTGGGTAAATCAAAATAATCAGACTTCAGAATATGTGTCAATCAGTGGCTTTGCCTCACAAAGTCACTCAAGCTGAGGCACCTCACAAGAAATAGACACTTTTCTAATCCCTGAACTGTGTAAATTCATCGTCAGGAATGTCAGCCTAATGGAGGAAGGCTTAACTATATGTGAGAGTAGCAATTCCTCATAAAATAATGCATCATGTGCTTTGGCATCATCAATGTTCACATCTCTGTGACTGCAGGACTATTAAATATAGCCATGTGTTATCCTACTGGTTGCAAGGAATAAGGCACACTATGAATAAACCAATATCTGTGTGGGATGGGGCTGTACTGTGGGAGCTGCTACAGTGAGAGATGTCTCACATGCAGTTAAAAGCAGGCAGGCTGCACAGTCCTGACCAGGATGCTGTAACAGAGACACTGCTGTCACCCAGGACTTGCACTCTCCGTGTCAGGACTCAGAAAGGCAGGATATGGCTGAGAAACCTGGAGGAGGGATTTCTTTGGAATCTTTCTAATCATTTGAGGCTTAACTCAGCCTTAACTCATGTGCTTTGCTCTGCAAAGCATTTTGTTCACCAACAGGGCTCAGTTTCAGTGGAGAGCTCTGAAAAGGTTTGACTTGCCTCAAGCTGCCCTGGAAGATATAACTAAGGGAAATAATGCCATCAGCTTATACCTGCAGATGTTCAGAAGTTTCTGTTGGATCCTTAACCCTGTATTGATGAAATGAGCACAGCAGTGACCTCCGTACATAACAGGCCTCATGGTTCACCTGGGGATAAAAGCATAAAACAGAAATAGTGGCAGGGCCTTACATGACTACTTAAAGCTAAAGGCTGTATCTGATACTGCTTTGCTTGGTCAAGAGAACCCTAGCACAAGGCACTAATAAAAGCAAGAAGAATCAGCACATGTGTCCTATGTTCAGCTGAACCCGGGACAACATGCTTGTATTTCAGGAGAGGGGAAACAGATATGGATGACAAGGCTTTTCCTGAAGAGCTGCCTTAGGTGGACGAGCACAGGCAGGGTCAGTCCTGTTTCAGCGCTCACATTCCCCAGTTGTGTCTGAGGAAGGAGCTGTACAGATGGCAAACCTTTCCCTCTAGGGACAAAAGAAAGCCTGGTCACTCCTCTCTCTTAATGCAGGATTTCCAATGTGCTTCAGACTCCCTGATGTTTTGTCCCTGTTTCTCCCAACCCTGTGTCTCACGACTTAGGAAACAGGGACAATATAAAACTATGGCACCAGAGTCTTGTATAGCCAGTGTAGATTGTTTTAGGGGAAGAAAGCATTGCTGGGAAATGTTTTCCTTTAATGTAGGAACATCTCTCTCCCAGGACACGCTTGCAGAGTACTCAGCAATGCCCACAGAGTTACCCAGGCTGGTGGGTAGTGAGTGTGTCTGATACGAGGTCAAAAGGACATGGTTCAACACTGTCCAAGAGGATAATGCAGCATTTTGTTTTCCTTTTTTCATGTTTCAGGGTGGCAGAAAGAATCTTTTCCAGTAACTATCGCTATCTGGAGCCTGCTGCTCTGCAAGCAGATGCACTGTACAGCTTTCAGCTCTTCTACTAGGGAGTAGATTTACAGTAGGAGACTGAATTTTCTAGAATAGCTGATGTTTATCCCAAGCAATGCCATCCTGTCCTCTGTCTAGAAATCCAGGACACCTTATCTAACCGAAACTCCCACTCCATGGGGAGCGCAGGAGACAATTCTCTCTTGTTCCATCTTACTTTGTCTGAGTAGTGGAGTGTTAATCTTTGCACCTCTTTCTATTGCAGCTATTGCTGCTAGCACAAAACGCTTGATTTAATCACACCGTGGAACACAGATGTGCATAAGAAAAGTTCTTCATGCTTTCAGCAACTTGGGTGTGATGGGAACAGCAGACATAGCCTCTCAGACTAACCCTGAGCACTCAGTGCATCGTTACCCCCTTGGAGATTGCTGGGATATGGGTAAAAAAAGCAAAATACAGAATGCCAGGACCAAAAATACCCCACCCTCCATTCCCATGGTGTACAATGTACCTAACAACTAGCTCTTTCAGAGCACAGCCATTGAAATAAAAGGCCCTCAACAACCCTGCTGGCAGCGAACACAGTGTTTTCCAGGTATCGCTGATAGCTGGCTGACACTTTAGCTCTCTGTGCTTCTGAGGGAGGAAACACTGGGCTCTTTTTACTTTTAGTTGGAACTGCTGAAGGTTTATTTTGTTGTTGTTATCACTTGCTGCTAAGTGTCGAGTGAAAGGACACGGAGCCAAACAGGGGGGCTCCTGGAGAGAAGGGAGGACCACAAATACCTTCCCCTTTGAACCAAACTGAGCAGGGTGCAAGGGGATTTGGGGATGTAGAGGCTGGGGGAGATCTCTAATCCTGCTGAGAGCTGGCAGTTATCTCCAGGGGTGACAGTGGCTCAATGCCCTCTCAATGCATTCATTTCACAGGGCCCACAGGGCCCATGGATCATCCTGTGTCCCTCCTCTTCCAAATGATGGGTGGAAGAGCAGCCTTAGGGGTGGAGGTGGTGACCTCTCCTCCACTCCCTGTCCATAGGACCCTTGCTGCATGGGTGGTGTGTTCCCAGGAGAGCCATACTGAAACCATAGGAGGCACAAAGAGAGGGGATGCTGGGGCAAGAATGGGCATGGTGATGGGAAGGTGATAATCCCCTTGCAGGTTGCCACCATCCTGCCTTCAGCAGCAGGACAGTCCTATCCCATGCACCTTTGCTGCAAGCTAAAGAATTTATAGGTAAGTATTTTTAGGTATTTTCAACACCATTTGACTGGACAACAATCTGCAAAACAGGAGGAAGTACAAAAAATCAGGCTCCTCTGTAATACATATAGTCCAGGTGACAGATTGGATTAAACCCTAAAGCTTGTAGGGAAGCACTTTTGATGATCTTCAAGTTCTTTTCCAACCTAAATGATTCTATGATTCTATAATTCTATATAGGGAGACCTATTTTCAGTTCCCAAGTGTGTCTGTTTGGATCCAGGCCTTGGATAACAGACCAGCACTTCGACAGGTGCCATGTTTTAAGTAGGTGCTTAAGATCCGGCAAAGTTCATAGCACTTAATTGTGTATCCAGAGGTAAGTGGATGCTTAGGGGGTTTGCTAGATCAAAGCTCCAGTGTTGGAGCAGACAGCTACAAATCTGAGATGCTCACAGGGATTCAGCCTCCCCTCTCAGTCTCACCCAAGAAAGCCCTCCAAGAAGAAAACGAAGTATTTCATTCAATTCTGCTATCAATCTGTCTCAGCCTCATCTGGGACCCTCCTCAGGGGTGCGCGACTGTCTCTGGGAGACACACAGACACCATGACTGATAAGGAAGCCTGACTGATTAACAGAGGGTGGGGAGGGAATAAAAGCAGAGAACAAATTATTAACATTTGGGCACATAAACCTAATATCAAAGAGAAGCAGTTTGTTTCCACAAGGAAAAGATTCACTTTTGCTTCTGGAATTAATTTTAATATAATAGATGTTCACTTATTTACTCAGCACTACCACAGTTAGTAACCTGGTGATAAAGATCTTCAGTGTTATCCAGGGGTTCATTTCTTTATTGGTATTTTTCTCAGAATCATCATGATATAGTAAACAGTACTAAATGTTATCTTTGTTTAGTTTAAAAAGAAAGCATTTCTTAGGCCAAAATTATTTACAGACAAAGGATCTTTAGGGATTTCTTTATTCTATGAAGGACAAAACAAGGAGAGAGTCAGATTAGGATCAAGGCAAACAATACTGCAAAGAAATACATCATCTCCGTACTCTGAGAGGTCCCAGTTCAGCAAGGTATTGCAGTATGTGCTGGATTTTTAGGAACAGTTTCAGGGTTTCAAGTCTGGTGTAAACCTGAGTATCCTGCCAAAGGGGTTTTCCATGGAGGCTGGATTGCCTATGCAAAGATCCCTTAGTTCAGATTTTCATGGTGTTCATTTCTGTGGTCCAAAAAGGTAACACACAAACATGCATACATGAAAATAAAAGGGATCGTCAGGCTTAATTCTCAGGCCTGTTTTATATGGCAGATCAGTTCACCACCTTCTAGAGGTGCCTTCCTCCCTCCATCCCCTCCCAGGGCAGCTCAGGTTAGGTTTCTTTATTTTAAAGTCGCAAACAATGAGAACAAAACCAGACCACTGTGACCTATTGGAAATCTTGCAATATCTCCTGTTTCCCCAGCTCCTAGGTGGGAGTTCCCATTACGGCTGGATTAGGCTAAATCAGATTATGCACCACAGTCAATGGTGTCTGCAAGCTGTGGACAAAAGGTGTCAGGGCAAATCTCTCCTTAGACCCACTAATATTGTACTGCAGGACTGTGAAACCAGTTCCTAAATCAATGCTCCTTTTGTGGGTAGGCTAGAGTGTAACAGATCAGGAGCCGGCTGTACGTATTCTGTGTCATTATCTATGGAAATAAACCTTTGCCAACAGAACTGCGTCTGTCTCAGGTGAAAATAAAGAGTCATAGATGCAATATATGCCAGCTACACCAACCAGCATCTTTCCCTGATTATTTTCCTTTATTCCTTTATTTGACTTATAGGCAACCACAGAGCAAAGCTGCAGGGCAAATACACATTTTGGGCTAAGTACTAAATTTGGCCAAGGCTCACCAAGACTGTCCCCAGCTTTTCAAGTCCATCAGCTGGCATTATAATGCCTGGCTGTTCAGTTGCAATGCCACAAGAGCATTTATGCCTCCTCTGTGAAGGGCTCTATGGGGTTTGGTGATGCTGCAGCAGTTTGAAACCCTGGAGATTTTCCATCTGTGTGTGCATGTGTGTCTGTGTGTGTCTTCTTTCTGAAGCTCCTTAGATAATTGTAGGAAACACGAAGCTTCACAGGCCCTGCTGAATTAAAGCTTCGAATTATTTCCACCTAAAGCGTAGCTGTGGGGTTAGTAATTTATAGTTTCAAGTTAAGACACTCATGAACTATCTGGGCTGGTTTTTATGACTAAAGCCCCTTATATACGTTTCTCCACTTTAAATCTTCCTGTCCCTAACAAATGACGCTCCTGAGCAGGCATGGGCTACTAGATTAAGTGGTTGAAAACTGTGGTCTTTAGCAGTGCCTTGAATAGAAAATCCCACTTGATTTAAACGCTTACAGTTGCCTAGTCATAACTGTTAGCATAACAGTAGTTACTTCAGACTAACCCTCTCTTTATAAGAAGATGCCCTTATTAAGGCATTTGGAAGCCACTATAGTCTTTTCTGTCCTCAATCAGGTTTTGCAGAGCTGAATCCTGACCTACATTACGTCACCTAACCTTGAATTTGATGCAGACCAGGGTGAAAGCTGGCTTATCGCCTGTCTTATAAACATGGAAGGCCTGAGAGCATTTTTCCCCCTCAAACCTGGGCTGATGTCACTGTATTGTGTGTGTATTACTCATGTCAGAGACTTCTGCAAAGAAACTCGATGCCCAAGAAAACTACAGGGCAAAATCTACCAGCTACTGAATCCATCCTTTGCTGACCATGAAATTCACGAGTAAAATAGAAAGACCATTATCACTACCACAATGCCATCAATAATCAATGGAACATTTGCCTTAGATTCTTGTATTATTTAGAAAATATAATAATAAAATCAACACAATCTTTTGCAGCAGAGCAGCTTTATATACTTCAAACCAAATGGGGTTCACACACAAAATATTTTTAGTAACAGATGCCAGATTTTAGTTGCCTCTGGAGCAATGATAAGCTAAATCTAACCCTTCAGTGGCAAAACAGTTGTGAACAAAAATGGCTGAAGTAACTTGGTAAAGTTTTCTTCACTCTTTCTGAGATGGCAGCAGGTAAAAACACCATAGAGGAGACAAAGACATGGTCCTGAAAACCAAAGGGTTTATTCCTGGACATCCCCACACTCAAAAGGCCAGTGGATTACCAGTCTCCAGAGGTGACTGAGAAAGCATCTTTCACATTTAGTGCTCACATGTTTGGCTCAAGTTGACCTAGCCAGAGCCATGGGTGCTTAGCAAGGTATGCAGCACAGGCTAACTTAACCTCTTCTGCCCCCAGTGCTCAGACACTGTTCTAATAACTGATGGCAAATGCTTTGGACGTCACCAAGAGAACATCATGGCAATGTCCATGCAGGAGAATTATCTCACCCATGGGCTTCTCTCTCTGGGTATAGGGGGAAGCCTGCAGGAGCAGCACGAAAACCTAATGGGGAGAATCTTCTGATCTCCCCCATACAGTCAGAACAGCAGTACTGAAAAAGGACATGGGCTAAAATCAAAATACAACAAACCAAAAATGTTTGTGTCTCAGTAATAAGTTACATTCTAGTTATATTTCTAGTTACTTTTCTTAGGAAGGCTGTCATAGAACCATAGAATGGTCTGGGTTGGAAAGGACCTTAAGATCACCCATTTCCAACCCCCTGCCATGGGCAGGGTCACCTCACAGTAGACCATGTTGCTCAAGGCTCTGTCCAACCTGGCCTTGAACACTGCCAGGGATGGAGCATTTACCACTTCTTTGGGCAACCCATTTCAGTGCCTCACCACCCTCACAGCAAAGAACTTCTTCCTTATACCTAACCTGAACTTCCCCTATTTGAGTTTAAGCCCATTACCCCTTGTCCTATTACTACAGTCCCTGATGAAGAGTTACAATCTCAGCTATACCTCAGTCCTTGCTGACCGTGACAGCAGGGGGCTGTGCTCTATGGCCAGTACAGCACAGGGCAAGGGCAAAGGCAAAGAGACCCCAATTAAAGAGCAAAATGTGGCTGCTGCCAGCCCAGTGCCTCCTTTCTCCAGGTTCGCGTTGGACCTTTTGAGTTCCTCTAAATAGCCCCACCACTGCTTGTCTGTGACCCAGGAGGTCCTGATAGCTTGGACATTCCCAACACAGGAGCCCTCTGTGCACTAATGCAAAATACTGCACTTTGGCAAACAAAACACCACAGTTTTTTCATCATTATTAACTCTGAAACATGTGTTTTGGCGAGGACGTCCTCTTTATTTCTGTGAAATCCAACCGAAGAAACAGAAGATAAATGATATGTCTAATACTGCAGCACAGTTTAGAAATATGGCCCAGTCTACCCTCTGATGCAAGATGCACCATTTTTAAACCTTGGCTGGAGATGCTATATTGTCAAATACACATACACAAAGGGCACTGGAGTTCAGTCAGGGTTTTTTCTTCTCTTTTCTAGCAGCTATTTAGATTGGGGCTTGAAAAAATTTACGGCTTTGTGCTCAAATTCTATTTACATTTGAGCATAGGATTTCAGCCTGGGCAGGGGAGGGGAGTGTGTTTTCTTCATTGCCAGCCATCGATGGTTTCTCAAAATGCTTGTTTCTCAGAAAACTTCCCCAAACTTTCCATTGTGATCAAGGGACACTTATCTTAAACCACTTAGGAGCTGACATGACTGCACAGTAGGTCACTCTGACCACATAAGAATATTTAGCCACAAAGAATAAGGGGGAGGATTATGACTCCATCTTCGATACTCCTGACACACTGGCTCTGAGAGCTGTGACTGTATAATCTACCCTTCACTGTATTTACATTCCTGAAACTGCAGGCAGTTTAAGATATGTTTTAAGCAATTTGTTGGAATCTAGTAAAAGGAAAATCTTTTAACAGATCTGTTGCAGTAATTCCTATTTATTTTATCTTCCATTTTCTTTTCTTTTTTTGCAGAATTGTGAATGCTGATGTAGAGACAGAAAGAGGACTTTATTGGGACTGCCAGTGGTTCAAAGATGAAAGGCCTCAAGAGGCCTTTTGTTATCAAATTCCACTTACCCTCCCTGTTGTAACTTTCATCACAGCTGAAGGGATGGTGCCAAAATCTGACTTCACTTTGGAAAGTGCCAGGATACGCCACTGGAGTTGCAACAGAAGAAAGAAAGTGGGAAGGAGACAAAATTCAATGCAGACTGTGGCCTGGGAGTAGGGGGAAAGGCTGAGGGAGAAAGAAAATGGTTTAGTGTTGCTTCCCAAACCTTCCCTGAAGTTGCTAGGCAGGTGGGGGAGATGAGGCCAGCACTGTTCTTTCCAACAAGCGCTTTTCAGACTGCTTTTTCCTCTCAAATGGGAAAAAAGGAAGAGTTCCCACCAAATCACTGCATAGTCTGCCCTCTGTTTCCTGCCAGCTCCCTCTTATTCTCTAAAGCACACAGGAAATTTCAGCCCAACAGCAGCTGAGCAGGTAGCTCTCTCCTATTTCCCTGAGCATCTCAGGCCTGGACACATCCTTCTTTTCTTTGCCTTGCTTTCAGCCCTCTCTCCCACTGATCATTTGTTGCTGTTTGGCCAACAAGGTTTTAAGGCCAGGGACCACTGTTTGTCAAGTATGTAGAGCAATGAGATCCCCCAAATCTACATTTGTGTGCAACCACAATAATGATGTTAATAATAATAACTGTATGACGCTTTTATAAGCCAACAATATCAGGACTGACAAGGAAGTTTTGCCTCCAATCATGGGTGCCAACAGAAGACCCTCCAGAAGGTCTGTTTTTCCAAGTGTAGATGTTCACCATTATCTCAAGATCAGACACTTCTTGTTATCCACTTAAGTTTTGCCCAAGATGGAACATCTCAGACTACAAATCCTTGTAGAAAATCATGCCTTGATGTGTTTGTTCTCAGTCTTTCCTGATTGTGCAATGGAAATAAGACCGCTTACTCCACTGTGATTTCTCAAAGTCCTTTCAGTGACTCCAGCAAAGGCCATTTGCAAACAAAACAATATTAATATTGTGAAATGATGAATAATCAACATGTGCCAGCTGTTACCACATGAACTTGTGTCCTTGGGCCCCTTTATACTCTATATACTCAGTCTGTCCAGCTAAAGGTGAGGTGAATTCAGAGAGCAATAGTTTTTGAATAACACATAGGTGAAGAGTCTTATTTGGTAAAAAGAGAGACATTTTGGATTAGTCTACCAGCAGAAGATCCTGGTAACTGGGAATAACGATGTCCACACATGGAGTTACTCAGGGATTCCTATTTTGGGAACAACTACTGCTTCAGGGCTATTCTGGAATAACTTCATGTCTACAGCAGGGGGAAGCCCCTGATTAATGTAAGACACCACAGTGCAGAGCATCCTGAAAACAGCTATCTTGCAGGCACCCAGCCAGTAGTGAACATTGTGCTCCATCTCATTGAAAATAAAGCTATTCTTCTTTTCTATTGAAAAATCATGGGCAATTTTGCAAGAGATGTTTCTGCTTCTATTTTGAATTCTGCAAGAATAGAGACAGAACAAATGTGCAGCTTGCCTGGTGTCCTTCAGAGGTGGCCAGGAGCAGCTGTTGAGAGGAGCCTTAAGCAGACAAGCAGGGCACCTCCTGTGGCATTTGCCCGAAGCTCCTGCTGGCTGTAGCTCAGGGATTTCCTGCTCTCTTGAAGACGTTTTTGCATCTTTATGCTTACTGGCTCTTGAAGGAATTTTCCATCACAGCTTTGTGTAAACACTTTTGAATAAGTTTATACTTTGGGCATAATCCCCTGTGGTGGTGAGAACCACAGTGTCTGTGTCATCACTTCATTTGATCATAGAATCATAGAATCATAGAACAGTTTGGGTTGGAAAGGACCTTAAGATCATCAAGTTCCAACACCGCTGCCATGGGCAGGGACACCTCACACTAAACCATGTCACCCAAGGCTCTGCTCAGCTTGGCCTTGAACACTGTCAGAGATGGAGCATTCACACTTCCTTCTGCATCCCATTCCAGTGATGTCCTCTCATTTGTGGATAGTGGAGACTGGGTTAAAATGCCTAGTCCTCAAACCACCCAGGTAAACCAGACCTTTCTCATTACCTTCACAGTGAATTGGATCATGCTCTAAAACTGATCTCAGACAGATTTCTGCAGCCCCTAGAGGAAACACACCACCTTACATTCTATGCCTGCAAACTTCGGGACTCATCTGGAAACAGAATCATTTCTCCTCTGACCCACACTTACTCTGGGAATCTTTTCCTGCACTTGCAAGGAAGCTCTTACCTGCCAACAGCATTTTTCTTGCTAAGTGTATAGAATTAGCTGTAAAATTTTCAAGGAACATAAACAACAGTAAGATGTATTTGGTGTCTATAATGGGTTTATACCCCATGCTCTCCTCCTGCTCCCTGCTGCAGAATTTACCTGCTACCTCGTATTTCAGTACCTGACAGACTGGGCTTGTTGAAGGCAGCACCGAGAGAGACAAACATCTTTTGTTTGGTGCTTATCTTCTTCGCTCTTGCTCTCTCTCCAACCTTCTCTCTTGCTTGAGATAAGTTCACAGCTAATCATGAGAGATGTCAGATAAACTTACTGAGAACTGAAATCCTGCAAGGCTGAAAGGAGCATTGTTGTTCCTTTCTCAAGCAGGTATTGTGTTTATACAGTCAAGCGAACAAGCGATGTGAAAAAGATAATTCCCTCAAAACTTGGCCCGTAAACTCCGCAGAGAAAGATAAATGATATTTAATTTTTTTTCTCTTGATGTAGAGCCAGCAACGTGCCCCTGGTGCAAAGCAACTATAATCTGCTTCACTGGCCTTGCAAATACCTCAGGTTTTAGTCTGAAGTATCCAAGCATCCCCTGTGCCTGGACTGGCTACTAAAGAGCCACGGAGCAGACGATGGGAGCCGCAGCCCTGGCAGCCCTGTACTCTTCTCACTATGGGCTCCTCAACACCACCAGCTCCTCCTGCATGATTTAACTGAAATAAATGGGAGCCCAGCTTTAACCTTAATGTAGTAACCCGCTTCTACACCACTCTGGGAATGAAATCTGTCCCTGTCTTTTATATGACAACTAGACTTCTCCTAGCGACGCAAAGAGTTAAAGGGCTGTTTCTAATATTTCACTCATTGATACATCTATAAACAGTCCCACTCCACAGGTTTGATATTATTGTTTGGTATACAACGATGATCTCTGGTTAATTAGTAATGCGTGTGCTTTTCCTCCACCTCTTTGCTCAGTTTGACTGAGCAGTAAGGAGTTATTTAAATCAGAGACAGGCCTGTTTTCACGGGAACCCGTGGGTATTCCAGCAGTGATTTTGTGTTCGTAATGAATAGTGACGGGGTGTTATTACACCTAAGCCCTCTCTGTACCAGCCACCGTACACAGCAAAAGGGCCGTGGCTCAGGCAACAAGCAGAACTATATGGGAAAAACAGAAATGCCAGGAGAAAGGTAAAACTCAAAACAGATCTGCATCTGCCCTGAGCTGGCATTTGCTCCAGCTTTGCTGCACGAAATTGTACCACTGCAGTTTCCAGCCCCATAGCTTTGCATATTGCTGTATCATTTCTTTATGGCCTTGTCCTCCTTTCAGCAGCCACTTATCTTGCAATGCCAAATCCCTGTAAGCCTTACTGAAGTCAAAGCAGGTTCTTCCAGCATCAAATGATACCACGTCTCTACTCAGCCATAGACAAGGCTTATTGATTTAAACCGTCCTTATCTCAGTACTTCTCCAAGTGTTGGAAAAAGCTGAAGGCTGTTGTTCTCTCACTGTAGACGGATATATAACCTGGCCAAATACCATCCCAGCCTGCATTACAAAGCTTCCCTGGGATCAAAGCAAACAGAAGGACTGAAAATATAGATATGGTCACATTAAGCAATGTGCGGAAAGACCGACGAGATCAAATCCAGCCCTGGACCCTGTTCACAGGATTTCACACAGGTACTCACTAACTGCTGCTCCATGTCTTGCAACACGACTGCAGCTGAAGCCACTCTTGTGAGCAGAGGCTGCATGGGCCAAGCTCGGCATCTTCTTTTGGAGCTGCCCCACGATGCTCTGAAAGCAGCGATTTCAACTTGTAACAGCCATCTGTAATACCCACTGCCTCGGTGCATCCTGGAGTTAGTATGTGCTATCACTTTATCTAAGATGCTGTCCCACAGCCAAGCAAGAAAGCAGGGTCGAAATGTGATGTCTATTTTTGAACCAGCTGAAAAATCCCCTCTCACTGCACAGACATACTGCTCCCTGCTAACACAGTGTGATGGGTGAGGCTTCTCACCCAGCGTGAGGAAAATACTCAGATTGGGTTGGAATATGGCCAGTAAGTAATTACTTGGAAATTACTTGAGCAGGCAGTTCCTGAGACTCGCAGAGCACTTGCCCATTCCATCAAAGCCAGAGTACGAAGCCTCTTGGCACCCCCAAGGGGGCAGTTTCCCTCCTTCTGTTCCAGGGTAACCCCCCCACCCCCCCAACCCCTCCATGCCAGCCTGAATCTGCCCCTAGATTGCAGTGCCAACAAGTTTCCACTCAGGCATTACTCAGTACAGGTTCATCACTTTCTGACCACACTCAAGACACAGAGCTAACACGCAGAGAGGAATCCTATTTATAAGCTGTTGTGTCATATGGTTAATTTAAAAATGGCATTTGTCAGCAAAAGCAGTAATTTTTTCAAGATGCTCACAGAGGGTTCCTGAGCAAATAGCCCCGAAAATTACAGGCCTATAAACCTCATTTTGACTCAAGTTAACTTGACAATGTTCCCTGCAAAACTATTTGGGGATGGCTATTTAAACACAGCGAGCAGTTCATTATCATTTGTGTTTTCCTGCTAAGCTTTCACTCTTTTGTTAAACCCACTTCAGTCCCGGATTGAGACATTCACAAACCTGCCAGGTCACTCCTGCTTATCTTTCCCATGACACCCCCAAAGAGCCGAGGGCCATGTCAGTGCATTTCCACATAAAGCAATTCTTCTGGCTGAGCGGAGGCATTTCCCCCGTGCCTCTTTTCGGGGCTGGTAGCCCGGTTTCAGCGCAGACAGTATGACAGATGCGGGGTGCATTTCCCAAGCAGAAAAGAGATGGAGGCTACGGGCTGAATGTTAAATGTACCATACGCCCAACATAAAAACAGACCAAACATGCTTACGAGATTTATACCAACGCTTACTTTCTCCGGCTGGTCAAAGGTTCAGGCGCTTATAATAGTTTCCCAAGGCACGTTGACTGTGACAGATTTTAAAGAAGAGACTCCTGAAGGAGTTCAAGGCATAAATTGAATTACAGTATGCTTGGCCTGCGGTTGCTAGGGAGATCCCAGAGCCGAGGAGAAAGTTCCTGGTGATTTTTCACTGTTGTGTGAAGGCTGTGAAATTAAGGCTTTGTGCAGCACTCACCAAGACAAGGCGGTGGTTGGCGTTCACCATTGACATCAAGCCGGATTGGCCCGGAGGGGGCAAATTTTTATGAAACAGATATGACAAAGCAGCATTTTGATCAAGTCATCGCTCTCTTTTTAAAAGGGCCACTTTCGCCTTTATTCATGCCGAGTGATGGACATTCCTATTTAAACACTTTCAGCTGCAGAGGTCTGAACCTCAGCCTAGGAGCCCAGGCTGCCCTGAGCTTTGGGAAGAGTGTGGACTGGGATCAGGGCTTCACAGCTAATCCCTTTACCTCTGGCATGGGTGGAAGCAAATTCCCAGCATTGAAACCACTGAACTTTAAGAGAATTCAAGTCCAGGGCAGTGCTTTGCAGCCAAAATACAGTTTCAGCTCAAAGCATGGGCTCAGATTTTTGCAGGGTTCAGGAGCGATGAATTTCAGCTCTTTGGGGTTACACAGGCAGAGGGGAGTTCTCAAAGAGGACAAGGATTTTTTTCCCAAAGGAGCCAGTGGTCAAGCAGGACAAATGTGGGGTTTTTTTTTGAGAGACCATACCTGCAATCCCCTGCACACTCTTCTCTGCTTGCACCCAACCACGTGTGAACATCATCTGGACTTAGACAAGCTTTTATTGGCTGTGCTTTCCATGGGCTGTACTGCCAACTGCACTATCAATCGTCTCCTCTTTGGCAAGAGGCAGTGGCCAAATATAGCCCAGGGCAGCCTGGCCTCTACTTTCCGCTTCCCAGGGGTACACTCCTGAAATGGTCAGGAAGTATTGGGTCACTACTATGTTTTTGGTACCTCCTTCCAACAGTGGGGCAATTACTATTTCCATCCCAGGACCACAGAAATGTATCTATCTTCATGCTACAGGAAAGCTGGGGACTGAACAAATAAAACCAGATGGAGGAGATGGTATACTCTCTTCATGCTCCAGAAAGCTGGGCTCATGTCCTAGCTCTGCCATGGGTTTCCTACACGAACTCAAACTGATTAAGGGCTATATGCACAGTGCTAAATAACACAGTATTGCTGGTCCTGGGCAACTGGTCAGCCACATGAGTTCACAGTTAGCAGGCTCCCTGGCTCAGTGTGGACAAAGCCCAGCTTTGGTTCTGGGGATGCTTACTCAGCTGTGGGACACAAGTCTTTTCCTTGAAGAGGAGTCACTTAATCTGGGAAAGAACGCCTTCCTTAGGGTAACATAACCCACCTAGAGCCGTACATAGAGTGGCCTAGTCAAGACAGTTCCAAGATTATGAAACCATGGTTTTCAGCTATCCCTTGAGCTTAAGCAGCACCACTCAGGGTAGTAGGTAGCAGCTACAAATACTGGCAAGAGAGCTGAGAAAGCCTTAAAGGAGGAATAAGTTTAATAAATCCTAGACAGAAAATTTATTTGCTCCCAAATCAATTTTTCTCTATCCTCTGACCCCATCCCAGAGGGATTGGTGTTGCCCCTTATCTATCAATTTGGCTTGTTGCTTGGCATTTGGGGTCGAGATGGACTTTTCATTTTATAAAACAGTAGGAAAACTTTACAGACAAAAAACCCCTCCCAGAATGAACCCTTGTGTTGGCCTATTGTGCACAAAAACGTCACTTCTGTTTGCTGAGAGGAGTGAAACGAGTAAAATACAGACGGGGAGAGCATACTTTCACTGCAGCACTGTTTGCTCCAGAACATCGTGCAATGCAGATTAATGCCTTAGCACAGGAGAGTTCAGGTGAGAGCCTGAGATTATGCCTGAAAAAAACAGTCCACATTTTGAGAAGCTGAACCTGCAGAAAAAAGGAAGGAGCTTAGCCGAAATAAAGGAAGCAGACAGAGAGGTCTCTCAGGCTTAAACCCACATAGTATTGGTGACACATAGGGAAGATGCCTGATCTACACACTTGGGGAAGAATAGAGTCTGGGTTTCACTGAGATCTGGGTTTGCCAGAACCCACAGCTCTGCTCATTTTCCTTGGCAAATCAAGTAATATCAACAGGATTAAATAGACACAATAAAACAGGTGTTGTTGACCATAAGTCCAGACTCCCCTGCAGAGCTCAGCACTCAGAGCCTGCTGAGGATGTGGGCAAAAGCAGGCAAACCTCTTTAAATGCTGTTTTTAACAAAAGGCACCAGTAGGTACAGCAGTACCCCAGTAGTCCCCACTTTCAAGTGCATTTCAAGATCTTTGGTACAAAAAGATTTCTTACCAGAACAGGTTGATGTTGGTAATGTGAGTTTCACCAGCAAATCCACAATCAACCTTTGATTTTTCATCTTTCAATGGCCAAATACCTGCCACTGGCTGCAATGTCTCGGTCAGCACCAAACTACATCAAACTGTCCTGCACTCCCTCTGGCTTTGCTCCAGAGCCAAATCCACCCCTCCAGTGTCAGTTATGTTATCAGTGCAGATCCCAAAAGCAAGTGTACCTTACTCTTGTGAGTGGTCAAAAATTTCCTTCAGAAGCATTTGTCTTGTTTGGAGATGAAGAATAGTCAGAGAAAACATTCTTTTCTTTCTACATAGCGAAGTTTTCTAGGAAAATATATATATATGCCCATACACACATATATATGTTTGTGTATATATACATATCTCTGTGTGTTTGTTCAAAGTTTCAAACATTGACAATGTTTTGCTTCTTTTTTTGTTTCTAACCAATAACACAGAAAAAAAGCAGCAAACCTTTCCAGGGAAAGTCTTTCACTGGAAAAACAGCTCTATTGATGAGCAATTCCCAGCTGCAGCAGATTCCTAGTAGAGGAAACTGAGGCAGGGAAAGGACAAGGACAAGTGAAGGGCCAAATGGCAGGAGCTGCAGTCTGTGGCCAGCACCACGTTGACACCTTAATCCCCAAGCCATGCTCGCTGTCTGGCAAGACCTTGTCCATCAGGGCCATGCACTGGTCTGGATGTAGTGACCTCCACTGGTTGCTCCACCAACCCGCACATTGACCACTTTGATGTGAATCTCTGCCCTCCTCAATGCCATAAACCTCAAAGAAATCTCTGCTTTTGCCTCCCCACTACACAGGTGGAGAGAGATCCTGTTATATACTGCTGGGAACAGCTCGTGGCTGAGTTTCTCAGTACTGCAACACCTTTATCTCTCTTTCATTAATTTGTAATCTACCCTTTCCCCTCATCTATATAGCCCTGGATGGGGAAACATCTGCAAATAAAGAAGGGATTTGCTCTTGTCTTTTAAAAGACAAGCCCTCATTCATTTCCTCTTTCAGTTGTTATTGTTGTCATCAAATGAGACAGATGCCACCTATTTGCGTTTTGTGATCCAAAGCATGATGGGGACAATGGAATGACTTCCATTCATTCTCATTTACACTGGACAAGTGATAATACCTACAAACTTCATCTCCCTAATTTACATCATTTCTTTTTCCAAATCACTGAGCTATTCCATGCAAAAAAAAAGAAGTGAACGATATACAATTCACCAGGGTTTCTATATTTTCCCTTTGGGCATCTTTATCTAGAATTTACAAGCCATTACTAAGTAATGCTTTCACTTTATTTTATGTTTTAAAATAGTGAAGTCTAATAAAATTGATTTCCAAAGCCATTCAGTTTTAAATGTAATAAATCAAGCTGTAGAGAGATACTATGTGTGCACGTCTGTGTATGTCAAATGCAACTAAAATTAATACCTTGACGTTTTACACTGTTATAAAATGTGGGTTTATATCTTTTTTAAATGCCAGCTTGATTAATTGGTCCCCTAACTGAACATTCAGGCTGCTACTGTGACGAAATGCTTTGTGGGTTGACTGGGCGATGGATTATTATAAAGAGCTGAGTAATTAACTCTATTGGGAGTCTTATATCAGGCATTGGGGTTCAGACTAAGCCATGATGACTTGTTGTTAGAAATGAACCGAATGCCAGTGAGTGAATTCATACCTGGTGTAATCCACTATGCAGTCCACTGGAGTTACTGCAGGAAGGGGTTTTACTTGTGCCTTATGTTTTCACTTGCACAGTGCAAAGGTTAAGGCTGTCAGGCCAGGCTGTTTGAAAGCTTAATGAGTAAGTATTATCACTGTTTGCAGAGTCATTCTTCAAATGTTTTCAACATAAAACAAGTTATTAAATGTCTGGCAGGCTTTCACTGAAAAATGCCAAGATGTGATTTCTCCCCTTACTCGCTGTTCTTTTAATACTTAGCACCTCTGCATGCAAGGGGAGAGAAAGAGAAGAAAATCCCCAAAATAAATAAAGACTGATACTCAAAAAGCAGCTACTCAGAACTCCAGGAGGGATCCAGGCCTCGTCTGAGGTTTGCACTAAGAAAGGCTGTGAGGACCAGGAGCCATCAGTGCCACCAACAAGAAAAAGAGATGGACAGATCTCACACGACACATTCTCCCTCTGTGCTCTTTCTGGTAACCACCTGTGAGCTCTCTAGTGGAGCATTGCTCATTTGAACTACACTTGAATTCCCAATTCATTTCAAACTTAAAGACAACTTTGACCTTTGTGATACACCGCCTGCTCCATTACCTTGGACTGAGGGCACTGGTGGAGCCAGTTTGCCCTCTCCATGCGGTGGAATAGCTATATTCAGTACATGGCACTGCAGGAAAGGCATTTGCAATGATTTCTAAGACTCTGAAACACCAGCAAACCTGAACACCAGCTGAACCTTGCCCATTATTAGATAAAGAAAACACTTGTTTCCCAGCAACAGATGATGATGATTTAAACTTTTAAGAATTTAAGAAACAGAAAGGAGATGCCTCTATCCCTAAATAATGCCCAGGAGAAGGGGAGTCCAAAAGGAAAAACACCATCATGGAGAAAGTGGAAAGAAATGAAAGAGACCCTGGAGAAGTCTGAAATCTATTTCAGAGATGCTGTTTCATTATGTTGGAGGAATGTTTCTCCTAAAAAAAAGAAAAGGCAGCATACTTAAAAGTGTATAACTTCAACAGTGGAAGGAATAAACGCCAAAAGCTACGCCTAAGTTAAGACATTGCTTCCAGCCTTGGGAACAACAGGGGGAAAAACAGGGAGAGGGAAATTTTGGATACCTTCTGTGTGCTGCAAAGTGGGAGAACATGCCCATGTCTCCTGCATGGATCTTGTGCTGAGACTTCAGTGATTCCGGGGGCTAGCAAGCATAGATGGGCAGCTGGGAAGAGCAAAGCAGGTAGCAGATATGTACCCTCAGCTGAGGGAATAACACCCTAAAAAACAATGACATGGGGGAGAACCTATCCTTCTATATCCACAGCCCCATTGCTGTGTCCATATCTTTCCTCTAGCACATCTACATCTCAGTGTGAAAATCTTGACACAGAGATGAAAATAGCTCTTCCCCTCTAAGAGAAAAGGCCTTTCTCTCAGTAATGGGTGCAGAATGGCCTCCCTTTTTGGCTGTTCTCTGTGCTTCTTTCCTGTGTGGTGTCTCTGATTTCATGAAGACATAATATCCCATGCTGACACCTAGTTCACATGAGGACTGCTGACATACATCATGTCACTGCTCCCACAAACTGACAACAAGGGTTTATGCAGGGGTGGCTTTCTACTAGTACAGATATTTGCTGCCATCTTCCAGGAATTTGAGCACCCTTTCAGCTTTCAGACAGCATACAATCATTCTTCCTTTCTTGATGTGGAGTAGGAGATAACCTTATGGTTTTCCAGTATATTGGTCCTCCAATGACTTTGTCAGGACCCTTTAGCAACCAGGGCAAAGTGAAAGCCCCGGGGATCCAAATATTTGGGTTTTCTTCAAAAAAAACCCCCACCCTTAAAAATTAGAAATAAGCTTTTAGACACAGGAAAGAGGCAGTTATGAACAACAGACATTTACAGGTTTGTGGTGGAGTTTCCCCTTGTGTAGGGAACAGTGTGCTGCAGATAGAGATAAGCTTTGGAGTGAGTTTTCTTTAAAGACAGCTAATTCTGTAGTTTAAGACCCAAATCACAGAACTTTACACAACAGCTTGCTGCAGGAGATAAATCAACTGTACAGTAGCCAGTAAATAGATTAAAATTCTCCCAGGCTAACCTCCTTATGATTTCCTATCATCAAAAATATAAGCAAACCACTGGATGCTATAAGGGGAAGAATTCAACACTATGCTTGTTAAGAACACAGAGTTGGACCCATTTTAGTAACTTTGTTGGGTCTGTCTGAGACAGATTAAAGAAAACAGTGATTTCTCATCCAAAAGTCTATGCTTGTTAAGGGAGACATGCTTCATCTTTTTCTCAGAAGCATACATCGTTAGGGAAGTATCATCTTCCTCCATTAGAATAAATTACTATGCAGCAAACATATGCTACTGCTAATTGTACTGAAAAGAAGGAAGCAGCTACTGCCTTCCATGGTTGACAAGTTAAAATGGATAAGGAAAATGGATTAGCTTTGTAGCCACTCTTTCAATTATGTCCTGAAAGCATAGATATCCATGTTGGGTTTAGAAAAGGGAAGAGCAATTTAATTTAGAGGGATTATTTAATGATTGTGCCAATGCCCAAGCAGGAATAAATAGGTAGGATATTTGATTACTCGTCTAGCCTGCATCATGCCAGCTAGAATATTTTTACCATGTCTAGTCCCTAGGGTCAAAATCTATTGACACTGATGTAAGTCAAGAATAAGTCCAAGAGGCACATGGGCTTTCTCCTAATATACATCACTGTAAATAACAGCAGACTCCTTGCATACCTGGATGGCTTTGTCTGATGGAGTTATAGCTGCAGTCACTGGAACTGTAATGTAGCAAGGTAGTGCCCTTGTTCCCCTCAGCACATGGATCGAAGAAGTCAAACCACACAGGAGGCTCTGAACCCAAACCCCTAAAAGATGCTGGGGTCTCCATGGTGGGGGAACCTATGGGATGATATAGACCACAGTGCACTCTGAGTCACCATCAGCAGAAATAGGAGCTGAGAAAAACCTGTTTTTTCACCACTTAAGGAGGGGAAGAGAGAGCACATAGCAACTTCCTTTATTTTCAGAGGGTCCCATGAATGCATCTTACCTTGAACATGGAGATTTTTCATGTAAATAACCCTAAAATTGCAGAAAACAGGATAATAATCACCTCTCCCTTCATCTTCTTTGTGTGTTAAACCTTCAAGAGAAAGAAGGTATCTAGGAAGGCTTATTTAAAAAGATGATAAGGGGAGGATGTTCATGTCAACTGACAGAGCCAAACCCCCAAAGTACTGCAAATACTGTCATTTGGAAAGGCACTTCAGTGCCTAAACCCTGAGGAGTTACACACAGACTGCTTGTGAAAACCTGGATTTATATGGCTATCAGACTTCAGTTATCTAAGCAGCATCCAGCCATTGTTTAGCAACATCTTTTCTGAGACATTCCAAGGCAAGTGAAAACTTGTAGGTGTATTTCCAATTTTGCCTTCAAAATATGCAAATATACAATATGCAAATATAAGTATTCATATGCATACATACAAATTACTGTGAATAGCAAGCACAGATGTTTGACTTAAAAATTTATAGGTTGATATTATTATCTCATGTCAAATAAGCATAATTCAGAACTGGAGCAGAGTCTAATCCACATCCCAGGTATGAGAGTTTACATCTGGAGTCATATGGGTGAAACCAAGGGCTTTTCTCTTATTTACACCGATGTAGTGAAGATCAGAATCTGACCCACCCGTAGCATGGAGAGGTAAAAAATGAGATGCAAATCTCAGCTCGTTTTGCTTCTGCGTAGATGCAAATGCCACGTAATATGTTATGTGAAGTAAAAGTGCTCAGACATCACCCTGCCTTATCAGACCTCCACACAAACACTGGATTTATGAACTGCCATTAAGCCCCATGATTTATGCCGCTTTCTCTGCTCAGGTTTGCTGCCTCACCCCAGGGATCGTATCTGTGTCTGTAGGCACTTTCTAAGATTTCTATGCACTACCTAAACAAAATGCCCTTTCATGAGGCCAAATACATCACATCAAGAAAGCAACTGTATTTCTTTCATAACGGTTTAAGCTCCGTCAGCTATATGAGGCTCAGGAGCTGGCTTCTGGAAAATAGTTAGCCCTGTGTGTTCCAGAGTGATAAATTAATACAGAAATGTTCTTTTAATTTAGAACTGCCTGTGTGTCTGTTGCTGACCATAGGGCACCCTGACAAGCATACAAGACCCTTCTGTTTGTGTCACCATCCTTAATGCAAAGTGGGTAAACTCTGACGCAGACTCCTTTCCAGCAATGCAGCAGCTTTTTTCCTTTTATTTCACTCCTGAAGTGCATTTTGATGTGCTCGAAACGTGTTCAGCACAGGTCCAGGAGAAAAAAATTCAAGGAAATACCAACTCCCACAGTTTCTCCTGGTTTTCATGTGAAAGCACACTCTAAACGGAGCTAGGAATTCATCAGCATCTGCAGGAGGACCGCACCTCACTTGAGGTTCCTTGGACAGAAGTTCTATAGCTGGCAAAATAAACAGCCTCTATCACATTTTCACCCACCACTATACGTAAGCAGGATTTTATTGGCATATGTGCTGCAGCTCAGGCTTTGTTGCAAGAAAGCATCTGGGAAGTCAGCATTTTAACGTTAATAGTCAGGACTCCATTGCTTTGAAATAGTATATGGGATGTGCATGCCATACCCAAAGATGGAGCAGCAGAAAATAGATAAGAACAAAGGAAGTTTTACTGTCTCTAAACACTGACACACCTTTTTGGGTGAAAGGGAGAAATATAAATACATTTCTTTTAAAAAATAATCATCTGTCTGGGCACTAGACCAGTTTTCCAGTCTCTCTTATTTATAGCTTGCCTTACAAGCTATTTGTGTCTTTTTCATTACAAATGCCCCAGCTTCTGAGGGCCAAAACCTTGACTAATAAAAATAACAATGAGGATAAAAAGTTAACAATGTGCTCACTTTATTTGTAGATTGCATCCCTATTACCCAGCACTTGTTCATTCTGGGCAGCATCCAGAAATGTGCTCAGGGACATAAAATGTAGCTCAGGAAGAGTTTAAGCTCCTATATTGAGAATTACAATCCAAAAGCAACCCTCTGAAGGGCTTAAATTGCTTTAACAGCCTTTATTTTGGGATGAAAATATTCTTGATCTTTTTATTTAAGGTAAAGGAGGGTCTAGAGATGGTGTCTTTCTGTCTTCACAACCCGAGTGCTCTATTTGATAGTCATAACAAAAAGGTGAGCAGAGGAGAAAGAAGCAGAGTTCTTTCAATAGAAAACAGTCAACTGCACTGAGATATTTGATTTCAGAGCCTGCCTAAAGGACAATTTCAGACTCTAAACCCTTATTTCATATAGGGGCAGAACAGCCGCCCGCAATTACTTCTGGATAAGAGATTTTTTTCCTTTCCATGGGCTCAGTAAATCTCTCAGCAGTAGAAAGCTGTGGCTCACTCAGTCTTTCATGTTTTATTATTTTGCACAGGTGCTATAGCTCTATCACAAATGCCTGCATCTCTTGTTTGGATACAAGGCCTACAGAGCTTTTTTCTTTAGGTTGCAAGGTGAGAAACACAGATAACATCTTTTCTCAGGCACAGCCAAAGTGCTTATTCTTAGTGATGCAAAAATTTACATAAGAATGTCATGAGAGAAAGAGGAGCTGGTGTGGTTTTTTTGTGGCACTTCTGCTGCAGAGGCAAAGTAGGCAATAGAGTTTGCCTTTAATGCATGATCACCACCCATGAAGGCAAAGCAAGCTGTTCTGTAAGCAGCTGCTTATACAGGTATACATGCGCAGTAGTATGTTCAATGCACAATGCCCAGATCAGATTAGTTTGGTGCATTTTTTCTCATTTCACAGCTTTTACATGCAAAGACCTTCGGGCTGGTGTGTGAACCCTGTATCTCCAGAATGACCTGTTTCCTCCCCATTGCACAAAGAGTCTGGAAAATTAGTCCAGGTATGGATTCAGCATCTCAGATGTGAGGTTTTTTGAGGTGAATCCTGTCCATCATGCCTTCAAAATACTCAGTTTTCATCTGCAGCAGAAAGCAATGTGCAACTTAACTACCCTTCACTGGACATCTTCAGTTAAATGCCTGTCCTCTTTCAAAACAGTGCAGGATAAAACCTTTGGGCCAGCTCTTTCCCTCTATGCTATCATGTCCATTGTCATGTGCACCAGCCAAAGCACTTTACACCAACACAACCACTAGTTTTGCTGCAGAGAGGCAGTATATAGAAGAAAAAGGCTCTCCTGTGGCAGTAGAAATGGCATAAAGGAGATCTGTGAAGGTGAGATCCAACTCTGCTGCAGAAACCCCAACCAGGTATGAGTCAGGCCTGCACTGGGTTGAACTGTAACACATAAATAAGTTTTTCCTTCTGTTACAGACAGAAAGCTTTTGTTCTAGTCCAGCAGAAGGACAAGGAATTCCCACCATTGTTTCATGTCCCTCCCCACACCTTTTTTTCAAGTCCATTTTTCAAAAAGCAATTTTGAGATGTTCTGGGAAATGCAGGGGGTAGCGGTGCTAATCTATCACCCTCTTCTGATAACATTTAATTAAAACCCACAGCTATTAGTCATCCGCTACCCCTCCACCAGCCCTGACCTGACAATATCTTAACACACTGGTGAAAGAAAAATTGAGAAGATTCTGTTTCATTTTATTTTAGCGTAGCAGCAGGGAAAAACAAGCATATAATTTAAGGGAGGGCAAAGACAGCTTCTTCTGCCAGTTTCTCAGGAGGCTAACCCAGGGTTTTTTAACACGAGGGATTTTTCTGCTGTTGTAGACAATGTGGTTGTTTTTGGGTTTTGTTTTAAAAAGAGACAGCTGCCATGGAAGAAAGCTCTTGTGTGACTAAAGCCGTCTTCCTCCCAACAGAACGTCTATAACTTGGCATTGTCATCCTCTGCAAAAGTTAGACTTTTCTCTCAATGGAATGGGAAGCCAGGAAAAAATCAGGTTTAATTGTAATAGGAAACATGTACCAGACCCAAATCACTGAGTTTGCCATGGACTGATGAGTTCCAGGCTCAGCTTTGCCTATCTGCTTCAAATGTGTCTCTTCATACACTTGCTGGCTGAACACATACCAAAGTGGAGAAAACCCTAAAGCCGCAGTACCAGAAAATGGGCAAAAGGCAAGTCGAGAAAGTTTTAATTTACACTTATATGCTGTTTCTGTGGTTTATATAAAAATTGCGTAAACTGAAAGGTTCAGAATTGCATTTCAGAGGTTGATGAGAGCCAGCAGCATAGTTGACCTTGAGACTTAAATTCATGACAAGGATAAAGGCAAATCATGACATTTGGCTCCAGATTTTAATTTGAGGGTGGGAGGGAAATGCAGGTATAATTTCATTCTTAATCCAGTTTTCTGGTCAGATTTGGCCTTAATCTGGAGTTGGGCAGAACATTTAGGGGTGTCAGAAAACTACCTGAAATAAACAGTGAACTTGATGAAGAATGAAAATTTCCATCATCAGGTTGCAGAGGTGGAAATTACCAAATCACTGAGCAGAAGAGATAAGAATTGTAGAATGAGTGACTTGCTAACTAGGGTGACAGGAACAGCAAAGACAAGACCTTCAACAATCCACATTTAGGTGGGAGTCTGAGGTTAAACGCCAGTTATGAAACTACTAAAATTGAAACCACCTTATCTTGTGTTTGCAGCCACTATTTTCATTGAATTTCTTGTTGTTCTTTACCCTCAAAAGCTACTGGAAAACCTTGCACGAAGCAGAAGCTTGTGCCTTAAGCCTAAGGATCAGATGCTCAAATGCATGTTAGATGCCTAATTTACATTGCATGCTAAGGCAGAGTCAAATGGCTAAGGATGGAAAGAGCTGAAACCTTCAAGAAAGACTCACTGGTCCCCTCTTTGTGGTATTTGATGAGGTGCTGGGGCTTGCCATTTATACATTTATGTCACCTAGTCTGGTATGTAGGTCTAGTTCTATACTGCTACAAAAAGAAGCCATAGTTTTACTCTGCTCCCATAATTGCCAAATCAGCTTAGCACTCTGCTTCCAAGAAGAAGCAAAACCAGTCAGAAAAGTGTGGCTACAACCACATGTCCCCTGAAAAGCTATCCATGCAATAGCTAAATTGAAAACTTGTAGCTACCTCCTATTATTTTTATTATGACTCAACTTGGGTTCAGGCTATTCACAGCCATTATGGTACTAACTTGTAACCTATCATTATGAACAGATTTCACAGCCTGCACTCTCTACAGCATTCAGTCCTTACAGAAACACATAATGAAAGATCCTGGCGGTGGCACTGCTCTTTTTCACATCCAGAGGTTTCACCAACAAATGGCAAAGCTCCTTGTTTCCAACACACTGATTAAATGTACTGGGATGGAGTCTGAAGCTCACCTTACTTTCTTAAATTATCAGGGTAGTTTCATGAGCAGCAGAACATGGTTTCCAGTTATCATCTGACCAGTGTATATAAGAAAATGTGAGTTCTGTCTAATGTTTCTCTGGTGTTTGGGGTAATCGCAGCCTTTCTGAGAAGGCTCATCCCAGATGAGGATTCCCTGATGTGCAATAGAACTGTATTGCTAACAACTTCTCCGATGGGAAGATGATGTGGTTTCTCTCTCTCTCTACAGGAGCATCATTTTTTATGAAGCTTCCAAGAACTTGGTATCTTCGAGACCTTTATGACCCTGTCAGCTTTAGCTGAAACAGACAAAAGGATTCAAAAGTTGTTATTGATGAAAAGAGAGTTAAAGAGGGCCAGTAAAAACAGACAAGCTGTATATTAAAAAGTCATCAGAGAAAGGAATGACGGTACCATTTCAGGGGTTCCCAGGGAGCCAGGAATGGTCATCTTTGGTTTATATCTCTATTTTTACCAAGTTTGAAATCACAGCAATGGACATTTCAACTAGTCAACTAGAGCTATTAACTCACAAACCAACACCATTCTTCCCCCTGTTGATGATTCTGAGAAAGGCAAATTCTGCAAGAGCAGCCTTCCCAAAGCCAACTGGGGCTGAAACACAGACATTCCCAACACTGAACTTAGGAAACTTGTGCCTAAGGTTTTCTGCAGCTCATATCTACCTTCACTCTGCTGTAGTTACACTGCTGCCAGCCACGTCATGTAAAGCTACCTCAGGTATGTGCCTCTGAGCTGTAGTCACACCTTCGGCTCCAGTGTGGAAAGGACTGGAGTCAAAGGTGTGACTGAAATGGTTTTTGAAGCCTGATGATCCTGTGGGCTGTTGCTGATCCAGCCCATGGCATGAGGAATGCAGGGCAGCAACCCAGATGAAAGGCAATTCTTCCATCTCAAGCACATCACAAATGGGCCTCAACTTGGCTTTGTACCTTTCAGGACTCCAAGCTTGCATGAAGACATTGCACCCGTGCCTCAGTTTTTGTGTAAATGCAGAATATTAAGATTTGAATGTGCAAATTGTTTGTGTGAAAAAAACCCATAATGACATGTCCAATATTTGCAATTTGCAGTCCTCAGTTGCAAGTGTATCAAACCTTTCAAACCTAACAGAGGCATAAAGTGAAGGCTTAAAACTCACATATCTCCTATTACAGGCACAATTCTGCCAACACAGTGATTTTCAGAGGTACTTCATTTTATTATTTAACCAATTCCAAGTTTTAAATGTGAAAGAGGTGAAGTGATGCTCTGTGTTTATTTCTCTTCTTCATTTGTTAGAGTGTGTGGTTTGGTAGCTATAATGAGATGAGACCACAGCCCACTGCTTAAAATGCTAAGAATAAACATGCTAAAGTTTTATTCATGTGGGAATGTTAATTAAGATGCAGCTGTAATTACAGTACCATCATCATCTAGTGGCCTGGAAGTGCAAATGTTCTTCCTCACATATGGAATAGAAACCAGCTCGGTACAAACATTGCTAACCAATACCCGGAAAAACACTCAGCGACACGCATCTCCTGGCCCCAGGGGTGCTCTTCCAAAAGACATCAGTCACTGCCACTCACACAAATTGGGGAAGGCAAAGCTGTATTTTGCATCTCCGGGTTTGAAAAAGATCACACACCATCCCAGGACCGAAAACAAATAAACAGGGAGCTAATCTCAAAGTCCTCACTGACACCAGAACAAATGTTGCGAGCAAAAGTGAAATGTTGGGGAGATTTCTTTATGCCCACCGTCACTTGGAGAGCCTGTGGTGCTGATAAAGATGCTGGGCAGCAAGAGTTGTGATTTCATGATTGTTTGGAGTGCTCTATGGCTAAGCCTCACTAGCACATGATACTTGCCTGAACTGAATAGCAGCGCTCATATTCAGCTGCACCCAGTATAACCTCTCCTCCCTCAAGAACAGCCCTGAGCAGCATAATAGGCAGGAGCTGCTCAACATCACTCTTCTCAGAGTTATTTTTTCATAAATAGAAAGAAAGCAAAGAGCAGAAAATGCTCTATTATTTGCCCCTCTCTCAACATTAAACTGAGAATTAAACTTCACATCAACGTACAGTGTTTCTGTGATGTTATTTCTGCTTTCCTGAAGACCTGGTTTAAACAATGGCAGAAATCTAGAAAGGTCTGTGTAATGAAGCATATACCTAGCTTCAAGATCTCTGTAAAACTTCCTTATATTACAGGTGCTACAAAATACCCTGATGATGCTCAGCTTTCTGGCCAACTTATTTTGCTATACACCATTCTGACCACAGATTTTCATCTGTACACATCTAATGTCTATGTCTTACTAATGCATGTAGATCATAAAATCTCTTCTAACGATTGTCTTTTTACTCCATGTCCATAACCAGGATTCCATTCTTCAAATACTCACAGCATTTTGTGGTGGAAGATCCAAGGTTTCGACGTTACAAAAGTTAGGAGCTGGGCAGAGAGTTCAGATTTACACTGGAACAGCTTTCAAGGTCTCAGCTCAAGAGCTGGTTGAGACTGTCTGTAATAAAGGCACCCATAGCTGTCTGGGAAAGCATACTTTCATTCTGCTAGACAGGCCAACATATCTAAATTGATTCTGATATGGAATGGGAATCAAAATACTAAAATAGAACTGTATAATCCCAAAACAAAATGTCAGCTCAGGAGCATAAAAACAAACAGAAAACCAAAGCCCTAAATACAACCAAAGGTTGTTTTCAAATTTCTGAATCAAAACCAGTCTGAATCAAAAGCATCTGTATTAAAACCAGTGTTCTGTGGCAAACGGTAAGCGCAAACCAAATTTTGTTTAAAATGCCACAATTCAGAAAACCTGAACATGTTATTTGAAATAGTGTTCCCTGAAGAATAACGTGTATGCTCACAACACTCTCTAGTGTTTCCGCCACAGCATATCAGTCCAGCACTGCCATATGGTCCAGCAGGAATATTTTGATGAAGGATGCTTCAGCCAGTTTGAATGAGTGTACAAGGGAAGGATTCCTCTGTGCATCAGCTGCTTCATCAGTATTTGCTGATCACCTGCTGCTCCTGGGGGACTTAGTTCTTTGAGTGGACAGCAAAACTAAGGCCATTCAGGTTTTACTACAGATTTTTTGCCTAATTCTTGCAGTGTTTAATTATCTTAATTTCTTAGTAGTAGAGGGCCAATACTTAATGCAATCAGTTGAAGAAAACAGTGTAACACTTGACAGTCACAGGGTGTGTCAAGTGTTAACTATGGCTCCAAACATGACACACAGCTGTCCAGAAAGACTGTACTTTTTTCCATATCCAGAGCTCTTGACCTCAGAGACCCTCTCCTAAAAACTGCTGGTGCTAAGGGGAGGGGAGCAGCTCTGGTCTTTACTGCAATAGAAAGGAGAACAACCAAGAGCCACCGAAACAGGTGAAAAAGATGCTACAACACGATGATGGTGCATGGGAACCTTCTGTGGGAAGTTTTGACTGGTTTCCTTACACATATACTCAATAACTCCTAATTAACATTTTGGGGGATGCAACAGGGAGCTGCTAATTGTGCCTCTGGCTATTTGTTTAGGTGGAAAAGTAGTCCTTCCTTCCACACCTCCAAGACACACAGATGTTCACCTCTCATTTAGCGCACTGCCCTCATCTCCATGCTGAAGGGGACGCACGTCTTTCCCACTGCTGCATTGACTGATAAATTGACTCTCTTCTGAAGTAGAGGATCCAATCTGAGGGAATTCTGATTTCTGTTGGAAGACATCCCAGTCTTCAGGAGACTCATATCCCTAGTTATTTCTGAGGTCCTGCTGAACTCACCCAACACACACATACAAGCAGTTCAACCACTTCCATAGGTGATCTATGAGACTCACTGAGAATACCTCCAGGCTGGTATTTAAGTATATGCATTCACAGGAGAAGACTAAGCAGGGCTTGTGCATTATCCCCTGATCATATGCACCGTTAATTTGCTGGCACCCCTCCAGGTATGCTTCTGGATCACCACTCTCCCAGATAGCACCCAGGTCCAGTTCAGGAACTGTGTGTGTCCAACCAGCTCATGCACAAAAGCCACACTGTTTTTGGAAGGGAACTTGTTGAGGCATGAGCTGAGCTGTGTTATTTGCCTGAAGGCCAGGGAAAGAGGCCCTTGTTCATTGTACTTCCTGCTGTAGATGCAACCTCAAGCTGATGCCTGGAAAATGTCATCCCAAGAGTGTAAAGAGATGAAGAAAATGAGGGCTGTTTTGGAGTAGCTGTTTCTGAAGGTAAATCAGCAGCAAGGGAAGAGGAGCTCTGCTTGGGCACACAAACTTTCAACAGTAGCCTAAATATCCACATTTGCCATTTTGTGTTTCCTTTGGCAGCTGGGATGAACTGCTCCTATATTTTGAAGGAAGAAATGCACACGGTACCTTTGACCTGGCAGTAAATGCTACAGTGTGATCGTAAAAGGCCCATCTCACCTGTCATCACAGGGAATTAACACTGTCAGGGCAGCTTGAAGCCTGGCAAAGACATCTGAATGTGAAGGATATCTAGTTCTGAGAAAAGCGGTAGTTTCTGTTAGCCAGATAGAGGAGAAAGCACATCTGACACACAGCAGGGCTGGTCAGTGGAGGGGGAAGCAATCAGGGCATAGTATCATCTGAAGGAGAATCCCTCAGATCTCTGGCATAGTGTGGCAATATTCACCACAACCACTTAATATTAAACCGTATTATCATCAGCCTCATACAGTTGCCTCCCAAAATATTAAGCCTGGTAAATAATTTGATTCTTAATAAATGCTGAATTCTTTCTTTTTCAGGATTTGATCAGCCTCTCGGCAAAGAAATGCTTCCTAATGTCCAGTCTAAACTCTCCGGGCACAGCTTTAAGCCATTCCCATGTGTTTTATCTCTGGATACCAGGGAGAAGAGATCCTTTTCCAGTTGCCCTCCTCAGAAATCTGTAGAGAGCAAAATATCAATGTGTAGTTATATATATGCATACGTATATAAATATAACTATATGGTCAAATATCTGGACAAATGTAATTTGCAGTGCTAGATCGCTTCTTTTAACAGAAAAATTTTCAAACTTACTATTTTAATAGTCCGCTATGAGTATGTAGCTCCCAGTGATACATCCATGCTGGTCAGAAAGGTAACAGCTGGTATGGGAACTAGTATCCACACTAGGAGCACACTAGGAAAAGAGGAAAGGCTGAGGGCCCTGATGAGTAGGATCTGACTTCAGCACCCTTTTCCCAAAAGGAAGCAGGGAAGTTACCCTGTACAACTCAATATCTGCAGTATTTTGTAGTATCGACACAAAGAGCTCGTCCTCCACGCCATGCTCCCTTGATTCCATCCCTCCTTCAGCATCCCCTCACTCCAGTTCCCATAACAAAGGATGTTCCCATTTATCTCTCACACCAACAGAGCCAGTGTCAAACTCCTTCTGGCTATTCCCAGGCTCTTTCTGCAGAACTAATGTATTAGCAAAAATATTTCTTGCTGCCTTCATTTTCCCACTGTTGCTTTCTTCAGTGATTTTAATTAAACACTCCCTGGTTGTGAAAGTGGGCAGGGCGAGTTTCTTTCTCTTTCTGTAAAAAAGCCCACCAAGGAGGTTTCCTTAATCTCTCAGCAGTGCAAAATAAGCTTTCATTATGCCAACGAGTCAGCTTCAAAGTTTTAATTAATTTCTCTGCTTATATAAGCATAACAATATTAGTCATGTTGGCCTATAAATTGTATCGGCCAGCTTCAAGTTTTAATTAAATTAATGTCATTACATATGAAATATATTCCCCCTCTCTACACAATACTTTTCCTCCTTCTTGATGCCGCCTCAATTCTTTGTGGGCTACATAAGTGGGTTTAAAGCTGGGCACACCACATGAGCTTCCCAGCAAACCACTTATACATTGCCACCCATGTTTGGAAAAGATATTCCTTCAGAGAAGCAAGGCCTATCCACATATACTACAAACCAAATGAAACAAGAGACCACAGGAAAATGGGGTTGGGGAGGGGATGAATATGCCCATATATAAAAGACACTCCTTGCTGTCTGTAATTTGTGATATACTGGACAAACACTATTTCGGTTTGCTATTGTATCAATTTACTGGTGCCTAATAAAACGTTCATTTGTGTGGTGACCTCTGTAACAATTCATAGGCTCATTTAATCATGGAAATAGAGGGCTCAAAGGAATCTCGAGAGATCAATTACGTTTTCATGTCTTCTCTTGAGTTATATAATAAATAACAGCCACAAAACCAGCAAAACCAAAATGCATGAAGAGAATGGGTACGGTTTAGAGTTTGGTCTCCTGCTGTGTTAGAGGTTATCACAGATAAATTGTCCTTGGAAAAATACCTCTTTTTATTTGCAACATGCTTTAGCTTAGTTGTAACTCATACCAGATGAATTAAAAGCTTGACTAACAATTCTGATGTTCTTCTTACTGAGGCCTGAAGAGTGTGTATTTAATGACTAAAATGTGTTTATTTAAAAATTACATAGCAGAGCAATGACAACCTTTTGTAAACTTCAACAACCAGTCTGCTCTGCTGCCTGCAGTTCAAAAAAGGCTGCCTTCCAAAACAGACAATAACCTTTGGTCTCTGCAGCCACATCCCACAGAACAAATGATTTTACATTACACACACATAGCACCACCGCAACAAGGATTCATTTAAATCACTAACGGCTAAGCTATTTCAGTCAGAGGTGCTATGGCTTAATGCAATTTTTCCAGTAAGTATGTACAGGGAAGCAAATTCTATGTATGTCAGTTGTAAGCTCTTGAGGCACAGGATTTTATGTTTGCTAAACCTGCAGCATGTCTATGCAAAGATGGAACAAGTGCTCTACAGCATATAGGCTGCAGTCCTGGCCCCATCATCATCCTTCCCACACCCTGTCCCACATCTAAGGGTTGCAAGAGGTGGGCTGTTCCCCAAATGTGAAAAAGAAAGTTGCAAAAGACACACACACAGCAGTCAAGGAGAGCACAATCTATGGACAGAGCCAATGATGAGACCAGTCCTTAGATGACATAGGTCTGTTTCAGTGCAACATGTAGATAAGGATACAGATACACGTATACTATTATAATGTGGCTTCCTTATCGTTATATCATGTAAAAGATGAGTTTGTATTGCTCCATTTGCCTGTGTAGACACCAGGTACCCGGAATCAGCTGTAGTATGGCATGACCCCACGGTGTCCTTGCCAAACCTTGAGTCGAGCCCACAGGACTGCCTGGAAGGAGCACTGGCTCAGGCTTATGAATCCCACAGTGTTTCTCACTGGAGAAGCAAGAAAAGCACTCTCCACTCTGCAACTAACAGTATAATGCATCAGCAGCAGCTTTGCTTTTTGTCCAGGCAGCAATAACTTCTCCCCCAGACATCCTCCATACATTATTTCTTGAGATGAAGTTTTGCACAGCAACTGGGAGGGGATGAGCCTGTTCAAGTTTGTCATTGAGAAGGCAACAAACAATTGCTCACCGAGCCAGCAAAATAACTACATTCCAGCCCATTCAGGAGCAAAGCGGGACTCAAAGTCTTAGGCTACAAACTCCTTCATGGACAGGTATAGGGCTAGTGAATACTCCAGCATTGCTCCAGCTCACTACACATCTAAGTATGATGTACACTCTTCCCAACACAGGTATATGGAGCTCCTAGCTTTGGGGATCATTCACCATGATTAAACCAATAAATAAAAAGTGCATTCAGCTGGAGAAAGGCTGACTCCTAGTGTAGTGGTGATACCATCCACCATCAATTATCTAGGGCTGCCTCCTTTTGCACATTTAAACGTTAACAGAAATAGAAGCAGTTTCAACTGGAAAAACCAAGAGCAGCCTTTCAGTGAGTAATAAATATTTTGCTCTTGTCTCAAGAGGTAAGGTGAAGCTTAGTGTCCAGGAATGAGGTAGGCAGAAAGCAAAGCTGCTGCTGGTGCATCTTACTGTTTGTTGCAGGATGGAGGGTGCCTTTCTTGCTTCTTCAGTGAGAAATATCCTGGGATCCATACTGGGTAAGAACTGTGCTAAAATCTAAGAAGAATTTTCAGTTACGTAGGACATGATGGGGAGAGAGGGATGAAAATAGATTTCTTTTTCTTGATGTAGGTTTTCTTTTACTTTTATTAACCAAGAGTGAATGCAACATCCCTGGTAATTTTCCATTCGACTTACAAACTGCTGAAAATGTAGCCTCACTGATGAGGGCACAGCACCTCTTGGCAGAGGGCTGGAGTTAGGATGTCATTTTAACTGTCTTTTGCCCTCAAATTCCTCTGCTACCAAGGCCAAATATTTCTGCGTGACAACATTAAGCCTTAAAATATCTGGCAATTTTGTATACAAACCTATGCAAAAGCTTAATGGTGGAACGATGAAGGAAAGGCAGGTTTGCTGAAAGATCACAGAACCAGCCATAAGGCCAAGCAAAATCAGGACAGAGCTAGACCAGGCCTGGAGCGTGGTGAAATAACCGCTGACCTAGCCTGTGCACTATGTATATATCACCTATTACTAACACAGTGGAAGTCATAAAGCACTGTAGACATAAAAAAATGGCTCTTTATCTGTGAGCAGAACCTCTGAGCTTCTGTGGCATTGCAGACTAGCTCTGTAAAGAGGTGATAGATGCTGAGCCCAGCTAAAGAGAGGCACCCGCCATGAGCAGCTCAGGACTTCAGCTTTCCTGTGCCAAAAAAGAAAAATCCGAGTGGAAAAAACAGGCACACAGCTTAAACTCTCAGACTTGTAGAGGTATAAAGCCATTCATTTTTGAATTGGCATTTTTAAGGCCACATCATCCTGCTATTGCTCTGGTATTAAAGCATATAATAGAGGCTGATAGCGGAACTAGGTCCCAGTATCATAGTTGTCCTACGAAAATATATAACTAAATTTTGCTTTTGTTTTGGGGATCAAATCCATTGGAAAGTTAGAAGCAAATCATCAGCTGGAGCAAAATAATGCAACAAAACTATTGCAGTTTAACCCCACAGACGGCCTAGTTTAAGGCACATGTAAACTGCTAGAAACAGTTAAACTCTCCCAAAGTGAGACTTATGTTTGCAGAGTTGAGGTCAAACTGTAAAACCTTGATCTGGGATTTAGCTGAAACTTTAAAGTTCAGGAATTTTCATGGCATTTGACTCATTTTGACATTAAACATGGAGATGACAGATCTCTGAATTGTGAGGCAGGAGATTGGCTTGAGGAAACATTTCAGCAAAACAAATGCTTTCCAGCCAGATATCAGCTTTTCCAAAAATAAAATTGAGTATTAATTTTCAGACAAATTTAAACTGTGTCATTTTAAGTGTTTCTTTTAAAAAACGTTTAAAGGCAAAGTAAGCAAATGTTTTTCATAATAATTCTAATTTAAGTGAAAGTTCAAAGTCTCAATGGATAAAGAGGAATGTAAAATACGGAACTCAGTGGAGAAGGTGGATGATGAAGGATTTGTTATCTGAAGGTATGTCCACAATGTAGTACAGGAAGGAATAGGATGACTTGAGAGTAATTTATCTTCAAGGTCTCAATTTGAGGGAAGAGCAATGCATTTGTATCTACCAAGTAGAAAGACAAAACAGGGCCATAAATTAACTCAGGTAACACATCTAAACGCAAAAAGTCCTTTCAGTATGTACCTATTTTTTGGCTCTGTAGATAAGGTAGTATTTTGTTTGGCTGAGTCAAGAACTGAGATGATTACTGACATAGCAAACAAATAAATCAACAGAGGCCTGACACCTCTTTCAGCTGGACCAATTTAACCTGAGACCAGTTGTTCTGAAATTATTCAAGTTCTTTCAACACACAAATGGGAAGCAAGATTAGACCTTGTGTGCTAAGCATCAGAGAGGAGCTTTTGCCGGCTAAATATAATGATTTAATCCTTTATGTAACCAGAAGGTGAAGAGGCCCCACAGCTTCCTGATCAGAAACCAAGGCTCAAAGAACCAGATGTGGTGTATACTGTTGGGTAATAATAAATTGCATCTTCCAGGTGTAGACATTGGCAACAGCTAAACACTTTGAAACTAATAAAGGTGACTGTGGAGAAGAAAAAGTAGATTTGCGTAGAACGTTTAGTAATATGATCTCAGATAGGTCAGATTAGCTGCTGACATGGAAAATTATCTCCATGAGTTGCTTTAGATAAGTGGTGAGGGAAATGAAAAAATTAAGAGAGTGGCTGCCAAAAACCAAAGGTAACATATCCCCATGCACCAGTGTAAGAGAGATCAAGAGAGAAAGACTTGGGCTTCCAAGCAGTTAGTTTCCAATGGTGTTTTGTTTATGCAACACCTTTCACGGTCACAACCCCATGAAGGACCTGGGCTTATAGAAACTGGCGCAGTATGGGTAATAAATGAAAAACCACTTAGGGGAAGGCTTTTTTCCCTCCTCCCAGGTGGTATTTCATAGCCTGATGGTGTGAATTACATGCCCACTCCTTGCCAGTGCCCTCACATTGCCAGATGATAGGAAGCATCCACACTGCAAATGGGAAACAGTCCCTAAATTCCAGAAAATAAAACTGTGGGTTTTTCTGAATGCCTCAGTAGTTGGTAATATGGAATTATGTAAATTTAGGCTAATTAGAAGTATATGATGGTGCATACATATTTTCTGAATCTAGAAAATAACACATTTGAAGAATCAGGAGGCTGAGTTTACTGGGGGAGTATGGAAGAAGGCAATCCACTCCCACAGATGTTTTACTACGATGGTATTTTGCCCCTTTTCATGTGTTTTCCATGTAGGGAACTTAGCCTTTCATGTAAGAAATTGTTTACATAGTTTGTTTTCCTTTGTGTCTTTGTCTTTTTTCAACCAAAAATCATCATGCAGACATACTACTCTCTTCTACATACTAAGGAGATGTAGTGTATCCCATAGACACTGTCTTTGAAGCTAGTTGTCACTGTTTGCTCTTTGCCATGAAAGTCTGACAAGAATGCTCCAGTCACCCTCCACTTCTGGCCAGGTCAATGCGTTGAAGCCACTGACTTCCCAACAGTTTGGATTAGCCAGATACCCGACCAACTGTCTCTCCTTTGACCTATTTTAGATGAAAAATGTGCCACCAGCACTTGTGCTTTAGACAGATATGAAACTCATCACCACAGCAGTCTTTGCCAGAGAATTATTTGCAAAGTGGTGGGTTTTCCCCATCTTACAAACTGTTCACCAGTAACAGAAAGTACCTATGGATTATCAGCCAGAACAATGTGCTAGCAAATCGTAACCTTACCTGTGCAGATGCTATGCTGAGGGGGCCTTTGCTGTAGGTGGCAGAGAGCTCTTTCCTATTGAGATGGCCTTCCCATCTGCTCTCAAAAGGACTGTTATGAATATCCTCATATCTGAGGAAACGAGCTAAACATGTTAAATACAGTAGGTTAGAGTTGAGGGGAGCCTTTAGGATCAAATTCTAACAATTTCATTCCATTGAAAATATTCTTAATGACAGAGAAGCATTAGGCAGTGCTTAGCAGAAGGAGAACTGGCTTTGTGGGGAGACAGGGCAATGCCAGCGGGGGCTTAGCTTGTGCTGCCTGCGAAACCTACCCCAAGGGAAGACCTTATTTCCAGGATGGAGAGTAGATTATTGTCCTGCCACAGTCAGAGCCACAGACCAGCCATGAAAATTAAGAACTTTCTTTAAGCAGGGTTCAGAGCTGCCTGCTTCTGAACTAACAGTCCCCTGGTTTCATTTCTTGATAAAAATCTTTTCTACTTATCATTCAGTGTTTTGAGCACCTGTACAGCAAAATATTGAAGAAGTTTCATAGTATCTTCACCTGCAAGAAAAACTTTGAGGGTTACTTAATGACTTTATTTCTCCCTTGGTTGCACCCGTTTTGCTCACATTGAATTCTGATTTTGAAACTTCCAGTGAACACAAAGAAAATTGTATTTCAGTTGGGCAAAGATGGGGTTTTTATAGGAATTATTAAAATGTTTAATTTTTTAGATCAAAACCTGGAACATTCAAAAACTCTAAGCATGGGATCATTATGAGAGAAAAGTCGACTGTGTAAAATAAAACCATCAATAATTAGTACTGCCAAATATGATTCTTGGCACAGTTTTTGCAGGGGGATTTTGCACTATGGTCAACACTTCTCTGGTACTAACAGGCATGGTATCTGGGTGCCGGAAGATATCTGTGCATTTAGTGGTTCATGTGGAGCTGTAATTGTTATGACTGAAGAAACAGCAAAGCTAAATAGAGAAAATCACTGAGCTCCATTCTAGCTACAGAAAACTTTCAAACATTTTGAACTTTCTGGTGTTCCTCCCTTCTAATTCAGACAAAATGTAATGTCAGCCTTTGCCACATCAGCAAAACAAAAGCTGAATGTAATGCTTCTTACTCTACTCCCTCTTCTCCCTGGGAGAGTGATGACAGGCAGGACACCAGGGTGAAACAGCTTCTCAGCTCTCCTAAGGGAGCTGCACTCTTGTCCTACCTTCCCAGCTGCAAGACATTGATGTCAGCTTCATCACTGATGATGGAGAGGTGCGTGAGTCATGCATAGCTGCTTGATGACAGCTGGAGAGCATGTGTCAAAGATCCATCAGCTTTTATGAGCATCTCCATGTCTTTACAGGCAGAGGCAGGCAGCAGACGTTAACCTACTTCTGTGCTCCAGACAATGATGTGAGTGAGCATGGTGTGGTTCTACAGCTTTGAGATCCATAGCAAAAGCATGAAGAGCTTGCATCAGCTTGTAGATATCTCCCAAGTGGACTATGGGTATCTTGGTTCATTTGTGTCCTGTGTGAACCACACATTCCTGATGTAACTTCAGCACCCATTATAAAACTGCACCACACACTTGCATCTCTGGAGCTTCCATTTTGTACCCAATTACGTGTTTGCATGTACAAAACAGATAACTAGAGAGGCAGATATGCTCTTGATTATGTATTTGATCTAAGCAAAGATGTTGTCTCTGCACGGGTTCATGTATTTGCAGTTACTGCTTAAAATTTTCTCCTGCATTCTCATCATAGTAAGGGCACAGCATAATTATTAGACGCCAAAAAGCTCCCAGATTAAGCCTATTTTGTTAATACATTAGAGGGATGCAGAAGAACTTTCTTCAGTCAGTTTTGCACATTTTTTAGCCTAGCCCAAAGACCTAGTAGGAAAATTGCCTTTAACACTAGGAAAATAGAAGCTGTCATGTTTCAGAACAAAAGCTGGCTACCAGCTGTGAGTATGAATGTATTTTTCATTGAGCTTTTTTCTACAAATTTGAGCATTAAAGGTGTTATGATACTTCCTTTGAATCAGGTTTTGATAAAATTAGAGGGATCACAACTATATGTAGTTAACTGTCATATACTTGAGTATTCAGCTTCCAGCAATGGATGCAAAAACAAGCCCGCACCACAAGAAGAGACCTAAACGACCACTTCAACTTCCGCATATAATCTTTAAATCTAAGGACTTTATAACAAACTGAAGGTCTTACTTTTAGAGAGAGAAAGTTGAAGACACTAGATCTATACCTAAATTTCATCATTCCAAGATAAAAATAGGCCTTTCCAGTAACCTGCATCCAGATTAGCTCTCCTACCAATGTGTTTTATAAGGACATCTGAATCCATAATTACAGAAACTGAGGCTTGTTTAGATGCCATGGTACAATTAGCATTGTAGGACATTAAAAATCAGAGTTTTAACTCCTGTAGTTGCAGGCTGACCCACCAAGCTTGTCATTGACCAGTATGATGAACCTTATGCCTTAAAATCACTGTTCTAGACCTCTCAGTAATGCAAGGATTGTGGTTCCTATATTCTTATATGCAGAGTGTCCTCTGGAGACCAGCAATGAAGTTAGGCAGCTGTAATAGGGTCAGCACCATCTCATGAGGGAGTTAATGTGCCAGCAAAGATGCAGGAGCCTAAAGCAGAATCCTGACTGAAGTTCATTTGGAGTAGGCTTGAAGCTCACAATACTGGAGCAACATCAGGGCGTTCAACTACATACTGCAATTTTCTTCAAGTTCCCCCCAAATTCAAAATGTCCTTTTCTGCAGGGCTTTTCAGACATCTAATTCCACTCTTGATGAGGTGTTTGTGCTACATTATGTGGTTACTAATGCCTTTGTTTTCTTCTGAAAGGCCAGTAAAAACAAACAATAAAAAAAATTTGTGATAATATGTCCTAAGTGATAAATCCCATAATGTCTACTAATTATATTGAGATCTCTTGAGATACAGCCTATTGAGGAGAGGACAGTGTCTGCTGCTGACTTGGGTCAAACTCTAGAAAATATTTGAGGTCTGCCGCCTAATGACTCACTTCCTTCCATCAAAATGAGGCATTATAATTGTGCTACCAGTGACATGACTCTTGGGTCAAAAATTTAAGGAAGTTAAAATAGAGTTGCCAAACAAGAGCTCATCCAGACCAGCAGAGGAAAATCAGAGGTTTCCAAGCTCCTGGGGAAAACAGTGAAACTAGCAAAGTACCCTGGGTGTACATGCATTTGATTAACGAGATGCTCTGACTCACTGAGCTCTGTAAATCTTGGTATGCCAGGAAAATCCTATAGAATACCAAGAGCAGCATCAATATTAAAAACAAGGTCATCAACCTGCAATCAACAAATGCAGCTGATGCTTTTGGAAGTGTTTTCAATACAAGAAAAAAAGCTCATAAACTATCCAGTCAGCCATAGATCCTAAAACTTTCCTTCATTTTTCAGCCCTATCTCAGCTGTAACTCAAAGCAAAGAGCATTGTCCTCATAGAGGAAGAGTTAATATTTTAACTATTTAACAAAAGATGGCAGCAAAGCATGGTAATGGTAATTGATGTATGAACTAATTTAGGCTACAAGTTAAAATAAAGTCCCTAACTGGTGCTCCTACCAGGAGCAACCAGAGAAAAACAAAAACAAAAGAATATTTACAGGGATTTGATCAGTTTATGAGAGATTATAAGGCTGTTGTCTCTGTCAGATGGAGCTGAACTCTGCTGGAGCACTTCCAGTCCTGTGAGAACTGTGTTCCCATGGACCAGATTTACCCAGGGCTACATCCCGCTTCTCCCCACTGATGTCACCCAAAGCCATGCATGCTCTTGATAACTGTGCTCTATGCAACTTCTCTCTTCCTGCTGCACCATCTCTTTGAAATGTTCTTTGGCAGAGCACGTATCCTGCCACTGGCTATGAAGGAAGCCAAGGAAACTAGACTCATAATCTGTGCATATTGGTTTGCAGTTTACAACTACACGCTGTGAAGCTCTCAGTTTCAGACAGATCTGTTTCAACCACAGACACACATTGCTTCAACCTTTGCTTGTTCCAGGGTGTCAGAAGACATGAAGCTTTTGTGCTTTGACATTATATTCAAGAACAAAATTACCAAAGCACTATAGTAATGAGGAAAATTTCATCACAATCTAGTGTGGAAAGATGAGATCATACACAAGATGATAGTACTAGTAACAAAGTACTGGAAAAGAACCAGTAATATCATACAGTGTTTAAAAAGATAACTGGAAACACATATCAACAATCTTATTTTTAATGAATAGTTATGTTGCTTATCAAATTATATTTGGATTACTACTCATGTCATTGGCAGTGCAGTACCCAGCACCAGAATATCTGCTGTGGTTGATGCTGTACGAACAAGAACTGCAAAGACAGTCCTCTCCCCAAACAATTTCCAACTTAACATGGCAAACAAAAGACCACAAGTGGGTTATGCTGTAAAAGGATGAAAACAAGCAATAACAGAACACAGATAATAATTTAGGGAAATTATCTTTTCTGATTTTCAAAGTTGCCTTGGATGAAAGAAGTGGGTCAAGAAAAGGGTGTTTTTTGAATGCATAATTTAAGTAAGAGTTTCTCAGGAAATAAGAGTAGAAAGTGACAAAAAGAGAGCCCAGATCTTCTCAGCACTGGTGGGACATACGCTGAAGGACATACTGAAGAGATTATAGAAGGGTTCTAGAGACTTAACTAAAGAGTCATCTTAAAAAATCTTTGTCAATGCGCTAAGGAGAGTGATGTCCATCTACACATGTGTTCATGAACCATCATGGAACCAAGAACTGCTGCCGAGACCCATAAAAGGTGAGCTGGCATAGCTGGAATACTTGTCCTTATGGCTAGAAAGACTAAGCAGTGTCCTGAACACCATTTAGGATACCATTCTGATCCTCTTAGTAAGGCTTTAACTCCGACCAGATGGCCTAAATCCAGGGCAAACCCAACAAACCATGTTAGTTTTCCTCAGTCAAAGCAGTGTCCTGTCAAGAACATTTGCAAAGAGTTCAAATTCTAATTGGACAGAGAGGAGAATTACTATGAATTGTTGGTCTGGACAAGAAGTTTTGATATGCTTCAGTTCAGTAGGATTTGGAAGTGACACCATCATCACTTTCCAATCTCAGGCTTACATCATAGCCCAGTGTCATGTCAGATGAAACAAGATCTTGTTCAGAAACATCCCAAATCTTTCATGCAGAAGCAAATGCTGAAAACGAGTTAAAACATTAGACACATCTGGACCTAATCCATAAGCAAACTTTCCCTTGCATTTGAACTTGGTTTCAAAGAATAGAAGCTGGGGAGGGAAGCTATAAAACCTCCTATTATGTGACAAGTGAGGGTTGTTCTCATTAAGGTGATGCTATGCTTTTAATTAGATAGTCACTTCATTTGGCTCTAAAGTGTCAAGTATAATTAATACAACATTGATTACTCCATGGTAATACTGAGAGTTGAATACTTTGAATTTTGCATTCTTCAAAGGCCACACATTACTCTGATGGAAGGGAGAGGATCCCTTTGCTACCAGTCCTGGTTATCTCTGGTTTCTGTGCTTGTATCTTGTCCTGCTGTCTATCTTTTCTTCCTTTACCAATGAAGAACTTTCCTATCAAAGCCTTTATAAACTTCTTGTTGCTATACACCTGACTAGCCCAGAAAAGCACAGGGATAGGCATAGGTAACTAAAGGTCTATCAGCCTTTATAGAGATGCAAACATTTGAACCTTAGGGGCTGAGGGACATAGTTTCAACACACGTACACACATATACGCACACTGCTGGATCAGCAAGGTGCAATATTGTCACTGTGAATGACACCTGTGCTCACCCCTTCATGTTCCTACTGTGGTTCAAAGGAGCTTTCACCTACATTTTTCTATACTACACTGTTCTCAAACATGAGTCTTTCTGGTTCTTTTTGCTTCTTCCCAGAGGAAGTCAAATACTGGTTTCTTTCCTCATGTTCTCTCAAAAACAAAGATATGCATGAATTAATGTTTTATGTCCTTCACCATTCTGTAGAGATGTCCCCATGTGTGTAATGATAGCTGGCATTGTGTTTTTTACCTCTATAGAATGTTCTCAGCCATTGAAATGGAATGTCATGACTGACCTAGAGAACTTAAAGCCAAGTTTTGCTGTGAGATTTCCAGTGCCAGCATCTTCTCACTGCATTGCTAGGTGGTATGAGAAGATGTGGCTGGGTATGAATCTGTCACTAGACTGTTCCCATAGAGAGGACTTCTGGGTGTATCAGATTGTGACCTTCACTGAGATTCAAACCTCCCCAAGAAACCATGGTTTGGTCTTTACATATGCTGTCTGCCTTTCTGTGATAGTTGTTACCCAGATTCTTAAGGACACCCCTGAAGCTGAGTTTCTCATTGCTCTTCCAGTGCTTCATAAACCTAAACCCACATTTAATAATTAATACCTGTTGAGTTGTAGGGCTCATGGGATTACACAGCATGGACCAATGCAATCAGAGAAACACAGACCTTCCTAAATGGTTTAGTAAGCACAAACAACTGTGCCCTGCAGCCACACATCGTGAGCCAAGGCTTTCTGTCCTGCCCAAGTCCCAGCTTTGCCTTTGCCCATGAGAGACCCCCAGGTCAGCGTCCCCTCTGCGCAGCCCAGAGAGACATCTAGTGACTGAACCACATACTGCCGCAAGCGTAGGGTTGCCAAAGCCTGTTAGGGCAAACTGTGCACGTCCTGTTTTCTGTAGATATTTGCTAAATCTAAATATTTTTAAAATATATAAGAACTGAAGCCTCTCCTCCTCGTGGCATAACAGGATGCTCTTGCACTGTTTATCTTGGTTGAGCACAGGAAGTTGCGGTGTAAGGAAACATTGCTTGGGATGATGCAGATAAAGCTTGTTGGTATGTTGTATTTGCCCAAAATGTCTGGATAGGATTCAGAGTAATCTGCAGATGTCCAGCTGGATAGATGTGTTCCTTTGGGTTGGTATGAATCATGGAGCACTGAACTGCTGGGGAAGGAAAGAGATTAAATAATTTACAGTAAAAGTAATTCTGGTCTTCGTGCACGTGCAGACCTGTCTCATGTCAGAGCATGTAAGACCAGAAGGGACTCGCAAGTTCTGATTATGGCAGGCACTGAGGAGATCGTGGTGCTCCTCACAGTTCCACAGGACTAAATGTTTCCAGTTGCATCACAAGATTAGGACCAAAGGATGCTGCTATTACTGCAGGCACAGGCACAGAAGCACATTCCTCTGATTCAGCAGCAAATCGGCTTAGTTATGGTAGCTGAGATAGGCTATCCTCACCCAGAAAATGTGAATTATTGCCATCTAGCTTAACCCACAGTGGAAGGAGTTTAAGATAAGTCACGTTCTTTCACATCAGCCATGGGCTGAGCACACACGCCCTGACAGTTACCACATCTCAGCTGACACTGAAGCCTAAACAGGATTTAAGTGGAACAAAAATCGCCCATAGATCTTTTATCAACCCAAAGACTCCAGATACCAGCTGCTGTAAGGAATGGTTACTCTCTATACGCTTATCAGTTAGCTCCACCTTGTATACACTGTCAGAGATGACTGCAACCACTCAAGCTCTTGCAAGCAAAGCGGATCCATGCACACACACAGCTGGTCCTGGAATTTGCAGCAGACCTATTGCTTCCAGACTGCTAGTGCATCAGGACCTGCATTAGGTTGAACCCACTGGGTCAGCATCCATTCAGTTTAACACCGTACTTCTGCCTCAGCTCTGAGTGCTTGAAAGACCTAAGGCCACAGAGGAGACAGAAAGGCAAATAACTTACAGAGGTCTGATTTCTAACATTTAGAAAGCGTACAGTAAGTTCTGAAACTCCAGTTTAATATCCCTCCCAAAATGCTTTTTGTCATTAATTAGAGCTGGACAGTCTGGATGTGAATACATATTTAGGACCTGGCTACTGACCAGAGGAGTGGAGGCAAGAGAAGATGAAAAATAAGGAGGGGGAAATACTGAACAGTTAAATTTTTTTATCTCAACATTATTGATGGAAGCTTCAGGATGGTTTTCATTTCATCCCAGTTAGCTCAATGTCCCTCATTATGGAAATCTGGAAGCCACCCAAGTTTTACCATAAGAACAGTTCAGCAACATTAAGAAATATTTTTATTAATAGCTTTTGTTTCTACGTGTAAACTCTGGGCATATTTAAGTATTAATGATCATTAAGGTCTTCTCCTCTGCTGAAATAACTGAAAGTATGCTTAACATGGCCAAACAATCCGACCTCACTTTTCTATCCCCACAGCATTTTTGGTACGAATGAGTCATTATCACTGCCAGCAACTGAGGAAAATAAATCAAAACAAAAATGTAGGGAATAGATTAAAAACTACTTCCCTTTCATAATTCAAGGCCACAAGAATCTAAAATAAGCTTGTAAATTAGCCCCTGAGGACCATTTTGATCTGTTCAAACAACACAATGGTTTTGTGGTGACCTGCAGCTCTGTCTGGGCATCTTGTTTACCAGGAGATAGCTCTTTCCCTATTCCTCAACAGGGCTAAGAATGGACAGGAAATAATCTATATTGAAAAATAAATGTGCTCTCAGCTGTCAAGTACCTTACAGGCAAGATCACCTGCATCCACCACCTGAACAGCATCCTGAGAGGTATTGCTGAGGTCACATCACAGAAGGCACTTGGCCAGTGGTGATGCTTCACAGAAGGATGGTCCCTATTGATGGCTAACTCTCCGGTGCAAGTTTATGTAACAGCCTCCCAGACAATCCCACAAATTAACATTATCACTCCTTAAACACCCTTCAGAAATGTTTTCTTCTCAAGATTGAATGCAGGGAACAAGAAAAGGAGGTGGGACTATTCACAGTTTTTTAACTTGCCTAATATAAATGTCCCAATTTAGAAGCCAGTCCCCTTTATATTTAATGGGAACAGCAGAAAGCTAATTCAAGATAAAGCTTAACTTAGGGCTCTGAATTCCCACTTGCAAAAGCATCCATATTTTGGGATCACTATGCCTTTTATACCTCAAAGAGGTAGTCTGCATTTCCCACAGCATAAAATATTGTCAGTAGCCTCAATAAAGATGGTCTTCATCTTATATGTTCAGACTTCAGTGAAACACACAGTCTTGGGTAGTATTGCCACCAAGTGTTTTGACCTTATAAAAATTACCAGCTTTAATTATATGACAGTGTGTTATGTGCCTTCCTTATTATTTTAACTTGCACTGGAACACTAGAAGAAGGAATTTAATCACAGGGATTTAATATATATATTCAATTAGTTTTCTAGAGGTCCTAGTAATAGTAGAAGTCATAACAATCCCAGCAGGTTTGGTAATCTGGTGTCATAAGCACAACACTAATTCTCTGAGGTATTATGAGAAATGACCTTCACGTGGTGGCTTCTCATAACAGCATTCCTGAACAGGAATGATGTCTCTCTTAGGAGGATCATACACTTTTCAGAAACTATATGGTTATGCATTGATGTTAATGCAAATGCATATTTGGCTGCAGAGTTGAGGCTAATGAATGTGTTCAGTTTTTTACCCCAATTGGCAAAGGACTGAACACATTGCTATTGTTTGAACACATTTCTCACCCTCATCACCCCAGACTATCCCACCTGCTTTGCCATTTCTTCAGTCTCTCATATAATCTCCTATATGTGTCAGCTCCATATCGAAGTCTTAAATAGCATTAGATGAACTGCCCCCCTAACATAGGCTGGATGAAATGGGCCTCTTCCTCTTTATTGATTTTAAACAAACTTCAGCCAGAGACTCTGATAATTGTAGGGAACAAAGATTCTGTTTAGAAGTAGAGCACCATAGATAGCATAAATGCTTTTAACAGGTATTTTGATAGAGAAACTCTTTACACTAGATGCCTATCTGAGAGCACAGACTGTGCCATCATATTATGCCCATCTCTAGTAGTTCAACAGCTAAGTTCTCCTAAGTTCACCTGCACAGTGATTTCTTCAGGATATAGATAAGCCTCTTAACTTGGGGTGTCCAAGTTAAGCAGTACTTTCCAGCTTTTGGAAGACACTGTTCAGGTGCAGTCACTCTTCCCAGTGACTGTGAAGGATCAGTCACTGAGTTATCATGCAGACCTAATGTTGGGGCCTCTGAATCTATGCACGGCACTACAGAGCAGGGACAGAGCAGATTCTGGTTCCTGCCATCACTTATTTATTCAGAATAGGCACAATTTTCCCAGCAGGAATGTTTGTGCAAATGATCCATTTCACACATAAACTTACTGATTTGGGGCTCTCTCCTTCTGTCTACAGATGAATAAGTGAACTGTAGGTCTATGAAGTTTTCTATTTGTTCTGGGCTTCTTTAAGATGAAAACAAGATATACACAAAAACTGGGATATGGCAATGAAAGCACCATTCCAAAACAAACATCTTAGCAAGAGCCTGTAGTCAATCATTATAAACCATAGCCAGATAAAAGGGGAAGACAAAACAGCAGAAGAGTTTCCTTCTAAATCTCCCTTTAGTGTTCTGGTGGTTTCTTTGCCTTATGATCACTTGGCCTTGATCTACTCACAAGCCCTGACAAGCAACTTTGAGGAAGTCCTGCAGTCCTTTTCGGTGGGCCATGCCACAGGTTTAGGTTGTGTGAACATTGTCCTCAAATCTGTGCTCAGCAGATACTCCACTTTCTTCTTTTTCTCCCCGTTTCAAGCAAAGAATTAATTATATGAAGATACATTATTATTATTGCCATTATTAACATTGTTCACATTAGCATTAGCATTATTATCATTACCATTATTATCATTAGTGTTATCATCATTATTATCTCTTCTAAATCCTTGCACAGGATCCCTCTACTCCCCCTGGCAAGTGGGCTCATTAGCTTGCACACACGTGGGTGGTGGCCTTTGGCTATAGGACCTCCTAATCACCATATACTGTGTTCACAAAGTTCACTGGCTGTTCATCATCCATCTTGCATGAAACTCTGCCAGGTCTGTGAGCATTAAATGTTGAATTACTAGCAAACTTTCATAAAATGGGTCGTATAATAAACTTCCATGAATTGCTGCTATAAGCTGCTACAAATTGCTCTGTGGTGGGTTCCAAGCAATGTTTTTTACTGTCCTTTCACTAAAACTGCAGTAAATCCTTAAAAAGAAGAAACAAATTAGACATGCTCTACTTCCAAACCTTGCAGCCCTGCTGCACAGCTTCTGGAGCACCTTCACTGACACAATGCAAATGGTGGAGCCACTATTCTCAATACTGATCATGGGGGTTTGTGTTAATCCTGTACACAAATAGGAACAAATCTCTGGTTAGCTCAGAATCAAGATGTTTCTCTGGAGAAAGCAGAAAAAAATAGTCAGTTGTTTAATAATGCAAAGACCTTGACTATAAACAGCAGTTGTTCACCTCCAGCAGTAGCCAGGAGGGTACAGCTTCTCTGAAAAGCAAGTCCAGCAGTGCAAGGGATTTTTATAACATCCAACTATATCATAAATCCAGCTGTGATGTTTCATGTCCCTTGGCTCTCCACCCTTTGGTCAACACCAGCCTCAAAGGACAGAGCGGATCTGAGAACTAAGTGAATATGGATAGAAATCACTTTCTTCTCTTTTTCTTTTATCTCTTCACTTTTCCCTAGTTTCCTGTCCTAACTAGCTCTCTCTGCCAATGACTTTCATGGCTTTGTCCACCAGCTAGTATGGCACCCTTCATCCATCTTACTGGATATCTTCTCCCGAAGGAACAGTAAACCAGCGGCTTCAGCTTCTACTCTATTCCAATAGTAGAATTACTATTTTATTACCAGTGTCTTTCACTGTGAAATGCTTCTGTGTGTTACAGGTTAAATGATGAGGTATCCTGCACTGTGTACAAATATGGCCAGGAATGTGAAAATAGGTGTCAATAGAAGAACCTGCCAATCCACGATGCTGTAATTCAGCTGCCTTGTAGGAGATGTAGCTTCTAATTATGTTCCCCAAATTACTTCAGTCTTTTGTCCTAAATTATTCCATGTAAAACCCTCTTGAAGCAAAGCACATAGGAGTTAAATATTGTAATATGTAACTTTAAGACACTGGTGTTTCACTTATGTTCTTTCCTGAGCCTGTTCAGCCCTGTAAAATGCTGAGTTTCCCTGATTTTCAGTAATAGCAACAAAATTCAAAGGAATGTGGTGCTTTCTTGCAAGGACTAAGCAACCAGCAAGACGAGACTCTAACATCTGGAATAGATGTCCCATCCCAACTATGTGTCATAGCTACAGCTTCTGATACTATAAATTTTCCTGGACAAAAAAAAGAAAAGGAAAAATCTCAGCACAGCAGAACCTCTGTTTATCATTTTCCCTTTGCAAATTACAGCCATGCTTTCATTATGTCTACTGCAGCCTCCCTACTATATTTTTCCCCTTTCCTTGGTGACATTCAGTATCATCTGTTACAGGGAACGTTGTTCACTCTGTCTCTATTCATGAAACATCCTTCAGTCCCAAGTACAAGGCTAAGAAATACTGCAAAAGCACAACTGTAATCAGTAGAGGAGGAAAGGAGATAGTTAGGAGCCAGGCAGGAGAGAGGACAGAATGTGTTCAGTCATCAGGTCCTGCAGCAGCTGAGAGGAGAGTCCCTTTGAGGAACTCCATCCTGTTTCATATCTTTTCCAGACAATTAATTTTTTAGGAGTTGAGGGAGCCTTCCAGGTAGAAGGTCATAAACACCGAAGTCCTTTGCTTATCTGCAATAGAGCAAGACTTATCTCCAACACTGTGCCCATGGGCCCCAAATTTCTCCTGGAGGAATCATCTCTACAGAAGAGTTGTGACTCCCTTTCCCAAAGCATCGGGGCATGCTGCCATCTCTTCCTTGTGTAAAAGGCAGCGGTCCACGAGGGACCAGATAATCATTGCCAAACTCCTTCCATGCTGACCACTCAACAGAAATCACAAGGAAGAACTAGCTCTTCATTTATCCTCATTACATGTGTGACAACTGCCATTTTCCAGGCCTTCAGACAAATTAATTCCCAGAATGAGTTTCATACACAAAGTATTTAGACAATAGAGTATATATAGACATATAAATCTTTACGTATGCATTTCTGGGATGGTTGGCAGGAAAACTGCGGGGTTCTTCAGCTGATATGGACAGGTACAATGGCAGCTCATGCAGTTATTACAGGCCAATCTGCAAGTGTTAAAAACAGGAAAGCGTTGTATAAAAATACTTTGAAAAATAGAAGTTTCTTACTTCAATATCTCTGCAGTAAAGCGATGGGCATAAGTAACGGGTAGGAACTTGACCTCTGCATGAAAGAACTGATCCAGCACTTAGCTCAGGTCTTGGAAAGCAACAAACACAGCTGTAGGAATGCACCCAATGAAGACCGCAACACCAAGTACCAGCCATGCCAGGTGGCTACGTATTGCTTAGGAGATCTCACCACCACGACAGGACTCACAGGTGGCGAGGAACAAAGAGCTGGGCTCTACGTGCCGTGAGCAATGGCATTTTTGCTAAGGTCCTACTCATGTACACAAATCTGTTCCACAACTCACTGAAATCACTGGGACTTTCTCCACTGACACCAACGAGCTCCAAACCCAGCCCACAAAGCGCTGTAGCAAGACTGCAACCATATGGAATTATTTCTAAGTCACAGTAGTTAAGAGATATAATGAAAATATGCTGGCTTGTTTTAGTTGGTAAACATAGAGTCTTGGCAGGCTCAGCAAGAGACCAGATGCTAAGTGGCCTGGAAACTATCCTCTTATGCTTAGAGGTGGCTACTTCAGATCAGAGGGAGGACCATGAAAAGGACACAGTGTGGGCACGTCAGCATTGCTACTGGCTGTTTTCTACCTGTTCTGTGGATGCACAGAGCTTTCCAAATCTGGCAGTCTGAAAGCTGAAAATTCCCTGTATCCAAACAAACCCATGGGAAAGGACATACTGAGCTAGATAAATTACAGTTATGAAATAGAAGCATTTAATTAAATCTTGTCTGGCTGCATTTTGTACCCTCCCCAGAAAAAGCCCAACTTCAAAACTAATCTGGAACTGACTGCCTATGTTATAATTTACTAGAAACTCTGTTGTCATCACTTCAGTTCATAGAAAGGAAAAATAAGAACAGCAACAGCTTTCATCAGTTCCTCTTTAAAAACAAACTGCTGCATTTTTAAGAGAAAAAAAAAATAATACAGAGATAGAGCCAAGTCCAAATTTGCTGTAACAGCAGAGGGGTTATCCAGACCAACCAGGGTGGAGAAAGGTGGGTCAGGTTAGCAGAGCAAAGACAGGTTTGGGGTGAATATCCCTCCTAAGCCTGCCTTTGCCTATATTAACTCCTCTTGATTCCATCTGAAACAGAACATCTCCCAACTCCCAGCCAGCAGCTGCATGTCTGAGTGGTGGTGCATAAAACAGAGACTGCAGACAATAAAAAGGTGTGGGACAGCTGGAGGATCAACCCATGGCAAAGGGTCTACCAGATGTGATTTGGATGGATGGGACTGCCACCACTGCCATTGCAGCAAATGCCCTTTGAGGAACCTGACCTCTCCATACCCAGGCTTCTGATTGAAAGGTGAATACCCCCTCCACATCCATCTGGTCTAGGAAGCTTATTTATATTTCAGATCTTCCTTTCAGCAGCCATTTGTTCAGGACCTAGCAGGACAGCACCCAAGGCTTGTGGATGGGTGTATAATGTATTTAAATAAGAAAATGTTAAGAGCAAAACAGCGTTACAGCTGTTTTACATAGTAGTTGATGAAATCTGCACTGCCCAGTGGATTTTCTCAAGCATCAAACTGACAGCTCAAGTAAAATAGAGACAGGGTGGAAGGGCTGGTGACTGTAATTGTGAAAAGGCAGCTCCATCCTGGCTAGCTCTCACAGAGCAGTTCTGTGGAGGTTCATGTTTTCTGTGTCTGGTTTCAGCCAGCTGGTGAACTGTTAAAGGAGAATGTCAGCACACACCATTCCCCCACCAATGCACTGCTCAGCTTGGGCCCTGCTCACACCTTCCTGTTGAAATGCTGCTTGGGTTTGAGTCTTTTATGGATGGACAGAGTTTATTCAAACCTCGTTTGCTTTCATAAACATTGTCATGCAACAATGCATAGTCCCTGTTTCATGTGTGTGTGGTCAATAGATTGGTCAATAGGTTGTTTATTCAAACCCAATGGTTCATGTACAAGAAGATTTTTCTTTGGTCTTTGTCCTTTGCATGCAAAAATAGCATGCATGTCATGTTGGTTTTGTTGTTTTTCTTTTTCTCTGTAAATAGCAATGACATCAAGAAGAGCAAAACAAAGGTCAGTTTTATAGATCTCATCTGCATAGGGAGCATGTATTCCCTGCGACTAGATATCTAATACTGAATATTTATACTTACCACCTTTACAAAAGGCTAGCATATAACAAGTCCTATTTGTAAAATAGATACAGAACATTAGGGCAATCCAGCTCATTTCCTGTGAAAGGAAATAGGAGTTCAGCTAAATCCTGAGATTTCAAGTTGCTTTTACAATACTGAAGATTCCTCCCAAAATTCAGATTTTTTACAAAAATCATAATTTTGGGGCCATATGAAAAATCTTTCAGCAAAGATTATTTTCTGTTAAAACCCCACTTTATCTAATTGAAAAAAAACTATCTACTGCATAGATCAAAGCAAGATCAAGGCCTCTTGTTTAAGACACTATACAGACATGATAGCAGCAAGCTTGTGGTCCGAGGAGGTAGTAATCTAAGGGAAACAAATAGATAAGAAAGAAGTACCAGGACCATTCTCTGATAAACAACAAAGATACAACAGCATTAATAGTCTTACATAGGGTCACTGTGGAGAGAGAAGAACTAAACCTTGGTCTCCTAACTCCAAAGCCAATGCTTTAACCACAGGACAGTCATTCCACACTAAAAGAAGGGTTATATTTTTACTGTTGGAAGCTGCTCTTTTTATCCTATTGGTGCTTAAGAATTGAATGTTTTGTTAAAAATTACTGTTGGATGTGTTTGCCATCTGAAACCTTATAGCACTTACAGTAGTTTTTGGAGATTTCCCTTGTTGGACTATTCATATCAGTAGATATATCTTATTCTCTCTTTGGCTTCTTTCTGTGTTAGTTCTGGCTACCAATGCATTCTACTTACAAAAAGAATAAAGGAAACCTTTCAAAATAATTAGCACACTTACTTATGAGAGAGTCAAAAACACCTCATCCCCTTGCAAAGAGTGAGTGACAGAGATAATTCCTCTTTTTAATTATTTTTCCTAAGCCAGAGGAAGCAAAATATTTGAGAGAAAGAAAAAAAATCTGTTTACCATACCCAAAATTTGACAAATTTGAAACAGGAGAGGACTGCACACACACTTGTATAAAGTGACAGCCTCATGGGCAGTACCAAAATTCATTCAACACTTGAAATAAGACTTTCTTTAGTTGGAGGCCAAGCAAAACAGTGAGTTTTCACACACACGCTCTCATTTTTCTTTCATCTGACAAACACAGGTTAATGAATTTGCATTCTAACTAGTTCTTAGGAGAGTCAGTACTTATTTTTACTTTATGACAAAACAGATGAAAACAAACAAGGAAGGTCTAAGCAACTCCAAAGTCCTCCTTAAAGCAAAATTAATTTGTAGGCTGTCTAAGCTCCATTTTGGGTGTTTGCTGTACTCATTTTCTTCCTAGGTGAACATTGTGACAGGTTGGAAACTGGACTGGGACTTATTTAGAAGATCTATTTAAATTATTTTATACTGGATATTTATTTTGTCAACCCAGATGTCCCACCAGAGATCTTGGGGTGACCATCACTTGTCTCCAAGTCACCAGCAAGCACTGGCTGCAGGAGCTGGCTCATGAACTCTTTGCCTTTGTAACCCAGAAGGCTGATGGCAAGGGCTGAAAGGCGTATGCCTGACAAATTTGCCAGCTGCCTTTTCAACTGTTTTGTTAAAAACATTGGTCCAAAGCTTAATTTTATTGGCAACAGTTTGGATCGACTCTGGGGATTTCAGGATGACTCTTGAGATGAGGTTGTAAGGGAAGTCTGAAACATGAATACACACAGACTGATCCTTATCATGAAATGTCCCTTCATCCACATGGCTACTGATGTCCCACAGTAACTTATCCTTTCCTGCAAGCCCTGGGACATACTAAACTTTCCTTTCTTCATCCTGACAAATGAACTTTTATAGCAGGACAAGACAGTCACTGAGTTCCACACAGCCTGTAGAGAATGTTCATAGCTCATCTCCCTTCTGTATTCAAATGGCTTCAAAGACATTAGAGCTGGATAACAACAGCAGGCAAGGGTTTAAGCTTCCTCAGGCATCTCCTCCGAAATGCCTCAGCATCCACCCGCCACCCTGCATAGTTTGTGGCCTTGAGGTGCCCTGCATCTAAGGACAGTAAATCTGGTCTTGAAGTGAACTTCAAGACATCCCTCAAATGATGTTGAAGACCAAAGCATCCAGTTCTTTTGTTCTAATGTTTACCAAGTGTTTGTCCCTGAGTCCTTAACTTATTCCCACAGTAGCCTGATTTTCCATGCAGTCACTTATGCAAGTATTATACCACTCCAATGCTGCTTTGCTCCTTGGGATAAACAAGATGAGATGGGTGAATCCTAGGATGGAAAAGTGACAAAATAGAGCTGTTTTCATCCAGTGGAAATCTTACCACCCTCCTTACAGACAAAGTAGAACCTAAAGTACCCCTTCTTTTCCTCAGGGTTAGGTTTAGTACTATAATGGATTGACAAGCCCAACACCAGGGAGTCAGGTTAGATGGGATCAAACTCTCTGCTGGACATTAGCCATCCCCTCTTGTTTTTGTTTCTGATCTATGAGAGGCCAGTCATAACTTTTTGCATATCCTAACTATGGAAGTTATCAGTGTATTATTCCCACCAGAAAGAGACTCCTTTACTAGTACTTTTGATTAATTTCAGGATCTTTAAATCAAGTCCATATGAACAGTATGTAGAGTCTGATCCTCAAATGCCCATGTGTATTAATTAAGTTCTTATTTTAATAAAATGAATCCTCATTTAAGCTACGGGAAATTGCAGTGTGTGCATGAATGTGATCCTTGTATCCACACTCCTTTTTCAAGTGCATTTACCTTGCACACACACTCATCCAAAATTAAGTTAAATGGTCCCAGTTCACCCCTCAGGACTCTGCAGATGGCAAAGACTAGTCATAAACAGTTGCTTTGAGAAAGTACTTGGGGAACAGATCTCTTGAAAAGGAGGAAGGATAAAAATGCAATTAGGGTAAATTGTGTTATTCTGTGTTGCAGAAGGGGAGTAGGGGAACAAAGTAGAAATAATTCTGATGCAGGTTCTTTGCAGGTTACTTTCTGCAGCCAGTGGATATTCCACCATTTGCTTCCAGGATACCTTGGCTCAACACTGGATTATTCCACAGAGAGAGTGGTGCATAAAGGAAAATAGATATTGCAATCCAGAGGTAATTCCTACAGCAGTGAGCATGGATGCTGAAATTCTAGTGGGATGACAACCGCACTTATCAGCACATCATTTGGCTTTATATTCCCCCAGCTTTTCAGAAAGGGGAAGGGTAGATTTTCCACCTCATCATGGCAAGTGCCAAGTTAAAATAAATAAGTTTATACAAAATAAGCAAACACAGAACATTTCTTTTACATTCCTGAGTACCTTTTTTTGGGCCACAATTGTAAAGCACTATGTAAATCTGTTGCTAAATAGATCAAGCGAACTGTCTGCTTTGTTGTACACAGCAATGCCTAGAGAAACAAATAGAATGGAACTGTGTTCGGCTTCTTGAGTATCAGGTCCTTATACAATCCAGCTTGTTTAGTCTTTGTTTCATTTTGGAAGCAGGTACTTCACAAGCAGCACACAGGCAGGTCCAGCTTTGAGGGAAGTCAATAGTTTGCAAAATTGAAAACTCCATTTTTTTTCTTTAAGTATGTTTTATTCTTCAATTTATGAATCAAAGTCCTGGTATTTGCAATGTGGTGCTTAACCTCTATCACCCGGTTTTATGATTGTGAATTCTGTGCTGGGCCATGAATTCATCACGTTTTATTGAGAAGGAGACAGTCTTGCATTTTAAGATGTGAAACAACGATCTTTGACTTTGTCCTTTTGATTTGGGTCAGCTAGCAAAACTGGAGGAATGTTTATGATTAAGGAAACTTATAAATCAGAGGGAAAGGAGACAAATGCATTGGTTATTGGTTATGGCAATTCTGAAGTTCTGAAATTCCTTTTTTTTTAAGAATTCAAATAAAATCTATAAGGGTGTCTAAATGAACAAAATCTCCAGAACAGATTCACAATGTAGGTTCTTTGAGGTAAACTTTGTACCTGATTTAGCCACATTAACTTCAACTGATATTTGTCTTCAGGAGACAGCCACGGCTTGGCTTGTTTGTTTCTGCTCTTATCTCAAGCATCTCTCTTATTTAAGCTCTTTTACAAAAGTTAAACAGAAATAATAAACTTCATAGTGGACATATAAATCCTTCGTCCCCATGAAAAAGTCCTCAGCAACTCCTGTATTATGCAACTTTTAAGAATTCCAACAAGTTTTTTTTGGCTAAAGCAACTCTTCGACAAAGTCATGCAGTTTTAATTGAAGACATTGAGAAATGAAGGAATCTATCATCTTTCCATGGTTCATTGCAACGGTTAATCAACCTCACAGTTGAAATGTGCCTTATTTCCAGTTTGGAATTGACTTGTTCTAGTTTCCTGCCTTGGCTAGGCAGCACATCCATCCTGAAGAAAAACAATGAATTACGCACTGCAGTCAAGTCCTGTTTCAACTTTTCTGATAAACTGAAATAAGGAATTGGAGTTCACTGAGGGGCTCACTGCACAGCATTTCCTGCAGTCATCAAACCATTTGGTTTCGGGTTTTGTTTGTTGGGTTTTTTTGTTTTTTTCCCTGCACCTGCTCCAGTGTTTCAGGCAGGTTTTGAGAGGGGAAACACCAGAGCTTCATGAGTTTCTCTCTCAGGCTGGGATGGAAATATAGCACACCCTGGTGCCATGTGGAGGCTGGGTTATTTCCAGCTTCACTCTCTCCTTCCCCTTGCCAAGCCATGTTTGCAGATAGGGTCTATCTTCTACAAATATTGATGTTGGGTTTCTGCTTTCCTTAATCTGCACTGTGAATAATCCTAACTCTCCACCTCTCCTTGGTATTTGTGAGTAGTCTCAACAAATGACAGATAAATTACCTTGACATAACCTGTTTGCCTCTTTTCTTAAACACCATGATAGCTGTTTCTCTGGCATAACGCTTTGAAAACCTTATTGATGGGACAGTCTCCACTATTGTACTGTGCTGTTTGCTGCAAACAGCATTTGGTATTTTTGCAGCACTCAGCAATCTCAGACAAGCTCCATCTTCTCTCTTCAAGTTAGTGCAGTTTTTTGGGGATGGAAAAAGGGGCTGAGGAGATTGAGTTTGCAGTGTAAACTCTTCCCTGACTCAAGATTACTCTACTGGAGTACTGAAAAAAAAGGAAAACACACCTTGGTTGTCTGTTTCCAAAGATTTTCTTTAGCAGCAGATACTTCATACACAGCCACTGACACTGCCAAGGTGGGATGAATAGGCTTCCACTAACAGTTGCCAACCCACTGGGCATCTCACTAGCTTTGGGTACCTTTGTGGTAGATGTCAACATCTGAACTACCCGCTTTACAAGGTGTCTGTAAAGCCAGTAGACAGAGAGGTATTTTCAGGGTGTTGTTCATCCAGCCTGTATTGAGCATTTCTTTCAGGATAGTTGTCGTGGTTTAAGCCCAGACAGTAACTCAGAACCACGCATCCACTCACTCATTCCCTCTCCTTTCTCTCCCCCACTCCCAGAAGGATGGGGAGGAGAATTGAAAGAATGTAACTCCCACGGGTTGAGATAAGAACAGCCCAGTAACTAAGGTATAACACAAATCACTGCTGCTACTACCAATAATAATAATGATAAGGGGAATAACAAGGGAAGAGAGTACAACCGCTCACCACCCTCTGACCAATACCCATCCCGACTCAGCAGTGATCTAACCCTTTTGGGTGACTACCCCCAGTTTATATAGTGGGCATGACATGCTGTGGTATGGAATACCTCTTTGGCTAGTTTGGGTCAGGTGTCCTGTCTCTGCTTCCTCCCAGCTTCCCCTCCTCCCTGACAGAGCATGAGGCTCACAAAGTCCTTGGTGAGAGCAAGCAGCAACTAAAAACATAGGTGTTATCAGTGCTGTTCCCAGGCCAAAAGTCAAAAACACAGCACTGCACCAGCTACTAAGGAGAAAAATGACTGCTACTGCTGAACCCAGGAAAATAGTATAAATCACACCTTGCAAGACATTCTTTGCTTCCATTGACTAAGAAGAATATTTCTGGACATTAACTCAGACGTAAACCCCTTTACAGTCAGGCAAGATTAACTCCACTTAAGCAGCCCCAGATGAGCAAATAATTTGCAATTGCACTCATAAATTAATTATTTATTAAGAAAACTACTTTGTTCAAACACATTATTAGGCGTAGGTGTCATTGATTTGTCAGTGATAGCAGCTGTGGGTGAAAGGGATAGAAGCCTTCAAACCTTGTGTTGTATCCAAACACAGGAGTTCTCCTTCACATCTTGGGCATGTCTTAGCAGAGTATCATGTTTTAGGGCTTACATGGACTCAGGTATTGAACATATGTTACAGCTTTGTAAAGGGTAATTGGATATGGTGTCAGCCCCATGTTATCATTTGCCTCACTGGCACGTTAAGCCTCACTTGTGTAGACTATTGAGGAGAGAGACAAAATCAATACATCTGTACAGCCATGAAGATAATGTGAGCCACCAACACCTGCTTTACAGAATTAATATAGCAAAATGCGTCTGTGTGCCCAGATATTCGAAATACTCAAAGAAAACTGGACATTATGCCTAATAAAACCACAATAAGGAGGAATAAAAAATATATTGTTAAAGCTTTTATGTTACTCAGTGGAACACAGGAATTAGGAGAACTGCATCTAGCCCTTGTTGTCTGGAGTGAAAGCTGCTGGCTCTGGGTTCACAATAAAGCCACTCCTGCTGCCTGTGTACAGCAAGGCTGAAAGCAAGGGGTGGTCAATGGCCCAGAGGAGACAAAAACAGATTTTCCATCTAACTGCTCCCTGGCAAGAGCATTTCACACAGTCTGGGCTGGAAATTAGGCTGTACCCCCTCCAGGAATGAAAGTCTGGATGATGTATAACCTTCTGCTTCTGCTGGGGAACCACAGGAAAGGATCCTCTCCCTGGTCAACAAAGGAAATGCATAGGATGGGGCACAGCACAGAAAATAGGAATCCCTAGGAATCCCTCAGCATGCCACGTTTGACATGGTCACTACAAAAGACTATCACAAACTGAGGGGCAGGCAGGAGAGCAGCCCAGATGTGCAAGTCTTCCTTTTGGAATGGACGAAACCATTAAGAGCTGTTCTGTGTCGGAAGACAAATCCAGTAACATAACTCCCAGGAAGCTGTGTACCTAGGAAGCACGCTGCAGTGTACCATAGCTTGGTACAGTGCCACCAATTTACTTTGTCATTCACTCACTCTAATATTAGGCATGTACTACCTAGGAGTCCCCATGTATATCTATGTTCCCATGATATTTGACGGAGAGCTAAAGTGTGATTAATCTTCTAAAACAGTCTGGAGCTGTGCAAAATATCCTAGGGCACTCATGACATCTGAATAAGCCTGACAGATATGGTACTGATGTATGTGCTACTAATTGTGCCTCTGTCCTAAACATATGAATATATGTACCCATAAAATCGCTGAAGAAACCTGACTCACCCTTCCAACCCTTGGATGGTGGGAGGTCACTCAAATGTGGAAACCAAGGTTCAGTTCTGGTCCTTGCCTTAGAGATATTAAATCCAAATCCCCTATTCCTCTGGATAGTGTCCTAGTTGCTAGCTACAAACCAACTTGAATGGGCAGCAGCGTACTTTTATCCAGTAGGAGTTCTGCCATTATGTACAAAAAATGAAAGATTTCTGTGAACATGTGGGAATGAGTAAACATGACATTATAACCTAAGGGCTCTATGTGGGAGAGCAAGACCGCAATGCTGACATTGCTCAAAGACTGTTTCTGTGTTTTGCTGAATGTAATGTAAAATAGTTGAACACAACATCAAGCAAGTCTTGGAGCACTTACCCTACCAGTCACAGTCAGGCTTATCCATGTTCTCTCTGTTCTCATAAATCTTGTGCTTTTTCCTGTAATTCATCAAGTGAGAAACCTTCAACTTCTCTCTCTCCATAAAAAGCTACAGCCTTGGGGCTACGAAGTGGACTTGAACACCATGAGGAGGGTTTTAAGGATTAGGCAATGACAAAGTGCAGGTCATCCTGACACAGTGATGTTCTGAAAGTCAGGTCCCTCTTTTGTTCTTGAAGGAAAGGACACAGAAGTCCCTTTGTGGGAGGATTCAAGGCTATGAATCCCAGAGGACAGATAGAAAAGTCCTGGGATGCTGGACTCACATCTTCACCCTGTAAAAGAGTATGGGGTATATTTAAGGTACATTCCTGCCAGTGTTGCTTCCTGTAGGTAACTGGGGATCTCTGTCTCTGGAGTATGAGTTACAGTCAAGAGCTGTGATTCCTTCACTCTGGAGAAATATATAAGGCTTAGTATGGTGCCTATGTGCCTCTGCAGCCATTTGTACTTTGGGAGCAAAAGCAATTGCCTAACGAACATGTAAGTCTCTGTGTATTGAAGGCTGGTAACAGGGGCCCTAACTCTACCACAAATTAACTTTGTCTTATTTCTTTGCAAACAACTGTGAACCTCGTGGTACAGAGAGCTCCATGACACTGTACACATATTTTATTAGGTTATTTTCATAACCCACTTGCCATGCTCTGCCACTGTAAACTCACTCAACCCTTCCTCCCTTTAATTCATGCCTGAAAATAAGCTTCTTATTTGTAACAAAGAAGTGGAAATGAATTCTAGAACGTTATTTCTTCTTGCAACCTGCATGAGAAAAAAAAATAGCTTTATTCATTACATTATTTCTTCTGGTTCTTATCAGGGAAAGCACAGCATGGATGGAAAAAGCTGAAACACTGACCTTGCTAAACATGCATTACTGAGCAATTCCACTTGGCAATATTCTGACCGTTATAGCCTTGGCTTTCACACCTCCCTCCATCAAGGATGTTGATGCTGTAGTCTGAGAAGCTGGGAGATTTCAGGGCCTAGCAAAAAGGCCCTGAGAGACATCACTGTCATTCTCAGACAGGATTGAGTTTAAAGTCTGTGTCCCCCCTTTAGGTTTTTGGCAATATTTGATATGCCAGTTAATGCCAGTTAACATGGCAGATTGCCCAAGGGAGCCAATGGAAAAATCTGTTCTAGGCAAAAATGTCCAAAAAAAGGAAGACAGCTCACTTATGTTTCTAAAAGATTGTCTAGTATTAAGGTAAGTGTAGCAAACTGCACTCCAGAGCTGTTTGTGAGGTTACTGCACTGCCCCAGCTTCTGATCCTGCCCTTCACCATGGAGTAGCTGAGTAGTATCTGGGAAGTGATATGAACAAATATGGCCCATTCCCATTCTCTTTTCTCCTTTTTTTTTCCACCCCAATCACTCAATAAGCAGTTTTTAATCCAGATATCCCAAAGTCCATCATGACAAAAGTAATTTTGATTACACTCTTAGTACTCCTTTCTTTCCAGGAAGGAGGCTGCCCAGGGAATATTTCCTGCCTCAGTGCTACACATGAAGAAGCTTCTTTATGTGCCACATGTAGGTGAGCATGTTTTACAGCTGCTAGGCAGGGCCCAGACTCATGCCAGAAAGCAAGTTTATCTAACCAGGGACTAGGAAGACACCAGATTCATGTAACACCACTTTTGGCCCACCTCTCCCGAACACTCGGATTATTCTGGGAGCAGCTGGGACTAAAGCTTTACTGAATACCATTTTATACACCAGCAGGACAGTCTGGGAGTTGAATGTTTCAGACCTTTTCTCCCACAGACAACTGTGTGCCTCACAATGAACATTTCACTTCATCTGCGGATGTTGCAAGTTTCAGTTTCATTTCCGCTGACCAGCAGAGATTTCCACACTTAAAGAATTCTATCAAGTAAGAAAGGTCTCTGATCTCCTCTGAAGAATTGTTCTGCATTTCTTCATTCCTTTGTCATCCAGCAGGCTGGGAATAGAAAGTCAGAGAACCCCATTGTGTCGTTTGTCTCTCTACCAAACTTTGCGTTAACAATAACTTTGTTCAAAAGAGTATCCCAATTTCACCCTGTATGACTGAGCAGAGCTGCACAAAATGTGCTCCCTTAAAAAAAAGTAATCCAGGTTTTTAAAGACAATTTATTTTGCCATAAACTTTACACACATGAGCTATCTCAAACGAAATCAGTCTAACAAAGGCTGTATCAACCCAGATGCTTTACTGACAAAACCCTGCACTGTAACAAGCCAAAGTCTTGGTCCATAGGTAGAGCACATGCAAGTTCAAGTATATGCGAAACACCTGGAAAATCAAGGTTGTCCTTAAGATTAGGAATACTTAATCTTCCTTTATTATCCTCTGTGGAGATCACAGTGTGTTCTGAATTGTCAGATACAGTATTTTGTTAGGTAACTTCTCCATGATGCTTTATGCAAGGATGCTTGTGAGGACTTCCCACCAGTGATGGAACAAGTCAGTGGTGGCTCAATATGGCAAGCATGGTATTAAAGTTTCTCTTTTCTGCCTCCTCCTCAGATGTGCATTAGCTCCCTATATAATTTAACTCTTACAGGAACAATAGCATAAACAAACACAGGCAGCAAACACAGTAGAAAAAAATAGTATTTTTTTGTATTTTCTTAGCAAACCTCAGTGGGAATAGTAACCTCCATGATGACATTTCCCTTAAGGCTAAATACCAGCTCGGTCTTGGCTCTTAGTTTCTTTGCTTTTCCACCTAGGTCATACCAGCAAGAAATGCCATCTTTATCAGTCCTTAATCCATAGGGCTGTCACTCATTGCTCAGCCTTTCTCAAAAATAGGCAACTTCTCTGCAATGGAAAACTGAAAATGTTGGCAGTGAAATGGTTTTGGCGCCTTTAAACTCAATTTATTTGGAACAAGGTTGTCATTTCTCTCTTCTGGACCAAAAGGACAAGTTCACTGCTGCAGAAAAAGACAGATTTCAACACAAGGGTGGCTTTTCACTGCACACACAAAAACAATAGCATTTTGCACAGATATAATGGGTAGAATAGTCAAAAATGGTACCCACAACAGCATTCAACTCTTCAATATTTTCCAAATTTGAAATAAATGTAGAAATTCTTTGGGAGGAACCAAGAGAAAATAAATCTTTTCTTCTCATTTGAAATAATAAATAACAAGTAGTGTCCCCCAATAAAGTTTCTTTTTCAGTGAGAAGAAAGCCAAGAGGCAGCGTTTTAAGCTGTTTTCTTTCATACACCTCCAACGTCTGCAGGGTGTAATCCTGAAAACCAGCTAGCAGACCAGGGTGAAATTAGAGTCTTTGGGGAACCAACAACACCCACATCCAGTTAATGTTATTGTATGATCTATTTCATGGTTTGGAATTAATTGCAATTGAGGCATGGAAAAAAAAAAAGCCAAACCCTGAAGCCTAAAGTGGTTTTTTCAAATTCATAAGGAAGTGTTTTTCTTTGAATAATAATGTTATTATAAAGTTACGCTCTTTCTCTTTCTTAAATAAACCCTTTATTTTCTTTCGAATTTCTGTTACTTGTGGCCAGGGGCTGTCTGGTGCTCTCATCTTGTGGGAAATTGCTGGCTGGAAGCAGTATCGTTTCTGTAATTACCACTTTCACTTGAAATAGTTCTGAGCACTCCAGAAATACCTTCAAGTATTTGGTCATAGGCACTGAAAGTTGGAGGGACAGCTAATAGCTGATGGTTGCTCCTAAATGCTAGAAAAGGGTAAGCTCAATTGAAAGCTTCTTTTTAAATGTCTCAATATGTCTCATATTCCCAAAACCAAGAGAGTTTGTTCTCTTCCCTGTGCATAACACAGAATGGTGCTGACCTTTACTGCTTTGTAAATACTGATGGTGAACCTCAAAACAAGTCAGGTGAAAGCTGTTACTCTCTAATTCTCACCATAAAACCCTGCCCATGGGGATTCCTCAAGCATTTTATATAGGAATGAAGCTTTCTAGCATGCTCCTGGGTCAACAGGCCACCCCCTCCCCCAGCTGTCAAAAACTGGGGAATTCAGCCCAATATCAGGGTTTCCCTCGCAGTCTCAGGCAGGGATGGGTACCTTCAGGAACCCTAAGACAAGTATCCAATGCAGAAGGGTGTTTTCCCATCAAGGTCTTTTGGCAGCACAAGGACCTGTGTCCTACCCAACACCCAGCAGCAAGTGCTGGTGAATGCAACCCACCATCAGGTCACAACTGAGAAATGGCTTCTTCATTCATCTGAGGCAAAACAAGGAGTTTAGGAGGACAAATACTTAGGTCTGAAGGGAGAATGGAGTATCAGGAAGGCAAACAAAAGCCTAAACTGCAAGCACTAACAGCAGTTCCCAGAGGGAAACTGTTTTGAAACACCCACCACATGATTAGGGTATTATCTGGTTGCACGCAGAAATTTTCAGTCTTAGAAACTTCTTCTTTTGCCATATTTTTATAAAATGTGGCCCAAATTCAACGTTAGGAAACGTGCTGCTGGTTTCAATAGAACCAATATTTAATTCCATTTTTCTTTTCACACTAAGCCTCATCTCCATCTGATTTCTGCCAAAAATACGTTTCAAAGAAGTTGTTCTAAGTCCCCTTGTATCACACACACTCACCCCAGCTCTGCCCTATATCCCCTGAGATATGCCCAAGGATAAGAGGCAGGTCATGCTGTGGCAGCACTTGAGCTGCTCACATGCAGCTTGGCCAGCAGTAGACATCAGCCGCTTTGTTAGCAGGATGCTGTCAAATAAAGCCACAAAGACTGAGTCTTCTGTGCTTTCCCACAGTAGGGAACACAAATTTGGGCTTTTCTTCTCTTCCCACATGATGATTTTCTCGAAGTCTGCAGAAAATTAATAGGAAACAAATCTTTGAGACTCCCATTCTTCTCTCAAATTTGGTGGAAAAAACACAGTTACTGGAAAGGCTAAACTGACAAGCAGGTATCAGAAGACACAGTTCACACTTCCCTACGAAACCACATTAAAAAGACATATTTGTCACGTACTGAACACCAGGAAAGAGCTGAGCAAAACAGAGAGAAGAAACCACAGCAACCACCAGAAAGAGCTTCACACTTTGCGCTGCACTGCTCAGAGCAGCCACTTTCCAGTGATGATTCAGGGGTTAGGGTCCCAACCAGCACAGAGCACAGCATTAAAGACAGGAGAATCGTGTGGTAACAATGAAAAAATTAAAGATTCAAAGTTTGGCCATTAGGCCAACGGGAAATTTTCCAATAGGAAAACCTGACATTTTTCTCACAAGCAGAAGCAAATGAGAGAAGTGCTTCATGCTAAGAATAATTCTTCGCTGAAGTGATGACCCTTGAGCCTTGGATTGTGAACACTGATGGGAGGAACAGAGGGGCACTTCTGTTTTGTAACTAAGCAGATGTGTCCATCATTAGCAATGGATGTGCAAGAGCTGACTGGTATCCTGGACATTTGGTCCCATTTTCTCAATCATGATGCTTAAGATTAACCCTGTTTTAACAGGATATTTTTCTTCTATAAGTTAAGAGAATTGCTGTTTGCCTGGATAGTTCCTTAAGTAGTAGTGTAGGGATATTTTCTATCTCTGGTTATTAGGATCAGCCAGGACTAGGCAGCAGGAAAGAGCCTTGTCCTAACTATGGACAGTACAAAACGTGTGCTCGCAAGCAAAAATATACCTCCTAATTTCAGGCTTACTGGGGTCAAAAAGAAGATATACCTATTTTGACACTTTTAACCTGTAAGGCCGTATTTTAACCTGTAAATTGTGCATCCTTTCTGTCCTTGTCTACAGCAAAGGCCACTCTCATGAAGTTTTCAAACCCTCGTTTTCCCCTAGTGTTAGCAAACACTGAGGCATGCCCATACACAGCACTTAGGGTATCTCAATTGTTCAAGCATCTGATCAGTGCTGTTCCTCTGGTGCTGTTGCTCCTTTAAGAGCTCTTGTCCTTGGAAGTCAAGTTCATGAAGCTTAATTCAAGTTCTTCAGAGTCTAAAGTGGTGATACACCAATTAACCAAGCAGCACTAATTGCGAGATGGTGCCAAGGCACTCAAGGGAAAACTGGGGAAGTACATGCTGTGAATCAAGACTGTGCTTTCATTCTTTGAGCTGCTGTTAGCTAGAACCAGGAAAAAAACATCAGTGAAGGGCATCCCAGAGGTTAATGAAAAAGGCGAATAGCACGTTTCTCCTCTTACTTGGGAGGCTTAATTGCCATTTGAAAGACAATAACAACAATAATGCACATTTAACATTCTGCATGAAATTGCGCAGATTCCGCAGGGGCCTGATTTGCTTCTCCTATAACCTCTTTATCATTACATTCTGAAACAAGATGAAATTAGGACTAGATCTCATTGGACTGGATCACAAATTATTTTTTTTACGGGAATATGCTTTACAGGGAAAAAAAAACAAAATTTTCCAAGGAGAGACCCCTATAAATACCATTTGAAATTCCATAGTCCACCAGTGAAATTGAGGTAAGCACTTTTAATCCACCTACTTAAAAACTCTTTCTTTGGTTCAAGTCTTGTAAAGTAAATGTAACTCAAGATCTTGACCTTCCACAGAAGAATCCAGTTTGATTCTCCTCAAATCAACTGTTTCAGAGATTTTGCTCCATAAAAATATTTTGTCTTGCCTTGTCTGTTGAATTAGGACATTTTCCTCCTGCAATAGCAGACTTTGCCTTTGGAATATGGATTTCTGCTTCCAACCAAACTGGACTTTCTGATTCCACTGAATTTAAAAGCTTCTCAGCCTGACTTCAGTTCGGTTTCAACACTGTGTCTCAGCAGGACTGTGGGACCTGAGTACACAGTTTGGCTGCAAAGGAATTAAACAACTTGTCTTCTGGTTCTGACCTGAAAACAGAAGAATTAACACAAGAATTGCTTGCCTTTTGAGATGCCAGAATGATGGAAATCTTGTAAGATCAGCTTGCATCACTAATGCCCTGAACTCTTGATCCTACACGTGTGAAGTTTTTGCTTTATTCAGTTCACCTTCTGCAACCTTGATGGTAGTTGATGAAGTCTGCTTTGGAAACAGACCTAAAACCCTCAAAATCTCACACATAACTGAGCACTTACAACCTCTCAGAAGGGCATTTTGTGCAACAGTGAGACCAGCATCCCCATCCTCATACATGGACAGATGTCCAAAGAAATGTAAGTTCACAATGACATGGAGATTTCCATTTTGTGCATCAGTTTTTCCTTCATTGAAAAGGATGTCTCCCATTAAAAAAGCTGCACCGCTCAAGTAACGTTTACGACACTGGTCCCTCCTGCACTGCTGGCTGGAAACCACAGCTGTGTGTCATGAGCAGCACGAAGGGCATGAACCCACTTCGAAGCATCCCCAAATTACAGGCGATGGTGAGGAAATAGCAAAGTGCTAATTGTGAGATGTCTTTGTTTAAATGTGCTGATAGCTGAAGGGGCTAATGCACTGGCTGCCTCTGGCACTGCAGAGATAGCTGTCTTCCTGGCTCGGAGATCACAGCGTTCTGAAATGCCCTTCCTTCCTATGGAGATGAAAGGCAGCCTGGATGCACAGCTAATTTATCAAGCATACAGTGCTCAAATATAGCTGATTTATCTCCTTCTAAGTGTTTTGCTTTTCCCATCACTCAGCTTAACAAGATAATGCCGGTGGACAAGGGGATGCTGTGGTAGGTGGAAGAAAGCATTCAGTTATCCAATGTGAATAATTCCTAAGCACACCCCATTTCTGTCCACAGATCCAAAGCTAGTTTTTCTAAAATATCTTGGAAACCAATAGGATTAAACTTGAAACATTTCAGGGCTTAGTAAACCCCCATAGGACGTGTCTGATTTTGTTTTCCTGCCATGTGCCTTCATCTCCCACCTTGATGCCAGTGTGGCTTCTGCTGGTGCACACAGAGGCAACAGGAGGACACTGAAGCATGTGTGTGTGCATAAAAGCAGATATGGATCAATGCATCAGGCTACAGCACACAAGTGCCACATTTCTTTGGCCTCCTGGGTGCTGTGCATTGCACAGCTGAAAGCCCTTACTTTTGACTCATTGCTGTTGCATCACATACAGCAGTCAAAGTGGATTTTATTTCATAGCGGCTGCTAGGAACGTGCAACTGGCAACTTTGCACCCCAGTGATAAGTGTGCTTGCTTGTCTGTGTGTCCAAACCCTTACAACAATTGCATTCACAATGTTACACAGGTGCCATTGCACAGCATTCCATACGAAGTCTGCACACATCTGTAACCCATCTATCCAAGTAAATTAGCGTTCCTAACCAAACGCGTGTTAGAATAAAAAATAAACACACTGCTCATAACAAAGAAAAACAGTCATGAACAATATAACATCTTGCTCTACACCTGATAGACATCAGGAATAAAGAGCAGTCTGCAACTTTTCCCTTTCTAGCAATCTTTTACACCTTGAAGATGGCTCAGGACTGAACACAGAACCCCGAGAGAGGTTTTGTCAACGATAAGCAGAATGGAAGAATTCCCTCATCAATGTTTCATGCTAATATACACAACCATGACAACTGCTCTTGTACTTGTTTGAACAATTACCTATGCCTAAGTGGGGTATCTTGTCCCTCCTAAGTTTCTCTCTTACTTTTTCAGTCTCCGTCTCCAATTTGTAAAGATAATTTTAGGTTCTAACACTGTCCTCCAAAGAAAAATGTCTTTCATGCCCATTTAATCTTGGTGTTCTCTCAGTATTTAGGTCTGTTGCCTCAGGAGGCCACTTAGTACATCCCCCCGTTTGAGTGCAAGCCATTTTTACTACTTGTTTTCTGAGTAAATATTTCCAATCCATTTTTGCCCACTGCTGTGTATTTTCATCTAGACTATCATCCTTTGGTTTCCCTGTGAAAATGGCGAATTCTGGCATATGCCAGACAGACTGCTTCTCCCCCTCCCTTAAAACTCTTTTGGTTTCTTATTAAGGGGAATAACTTCTGGAATCTGAATGGTAATAGAACACAAGCAGCTGGTATTGTTCTTTTTTAATATAATCTCTACAGCTGACCATGAACATTAAAGTCATTATGAGATATATCCCAGGGAATTACTAGGGAACTTCCAGTCAAAAAGATTCTGACAGAAATGGAAAATAACCAACACCCCAAACCAAAATATATCCAGTTGTAGACTTCTGTAGACCTTAAATGATGCCCTGAGAGTGCTTTTGTCTCATGCTGTTCTCATGCAAGTCAGAGAGGACAGACTGATTGAATTACCAGGTCAAAAGAGGCAAGTAGTGGTCCCTTGAACTACCAGATCCCTGTACCATGGTGTTGTCCCCTTTTGGACACACACCACCTTTCTGACTCACCACAGGCAAGATACCCTTTTGCATCTGGTCCCTATTAGATAGTAGGCGTTAGAAGGAGGTGAAGTCTGCTACGTCTTCTTATTTGGAGTGTTCGTTGCTTGGTAGTACAAACAGTGGGCTATTAAAAGAGCCAAATGCTGATATTTCCACAGCGCTTGTAACATGAGCTCCAGTTTGCTTCAGTTTGGTTACAGTGGTTTACACACAGAGCCACATGCATTTAAATATAATGTTTATTAAACTTACTGAAGTTTATTCTGAGGTATGACTGGAACCCAGTTTATTCTGGCTGGATCAGAGAGCCTGTGTCAGGTTTGGAAGTGCGATGTCCTGCCATGTGCCCCAGCTCTGCTACCATCTGCTGAGAATTAGCAGCCCAGCTTATTTTATTGTGCTTGGCCCAGCCAGTGACCTTGAGCATGATTGCTCTTAAAGACATTATAGGAACCTTCAAAAAAGGGGAAGAAATATCAACTGTCGGAGCCTAATTACAGCCCACGGTGTATTTCCTTCATTTCTTGGATGCCTGACATACGTACAGCATCTATGCACCTGTATTTTGGCTGGCAAGAACCTCTTCTTCTTCCTACACACCAATAATCTGCTGGCATGCCTGTCTGATCAAGGTGCACCCCAGCAAATCTGTGTAAAATGCCTCTCTCCCCCTCTCCATGGCTCCAAAAGCAAAGCCAAGCTTTCTATGGGATATGGGCTAAGCTAGAATGGGAGCCAAAACCTTGCAACATTTTCCAAAGGGTATCTAGATGTAGTGCCCAACTGGAAAATGGCCCTTTGTGTAGATTTGCTGAGTAAAGAGATTGCATTGGGATGTGCAAAGCACATAAAATTTTGATTATTGCATTATGATATGGGAGGCATATATTCCACGGTAGAAATCCACAGGCAATTGCTAACTTGTAATTGGACCTATGCAGCATATAGAATATTTCCACCTGAAGAGATTCATTGGCCTTACTTCCTGCAGCTACAGGAACATCCCTCATGTTTTTTTTCTGATTCCTGTAGGTTCCTGCCCTGCTTTCTCAGTTAACTTTGGAGGGAGATTATTTCCCAAGAGTGGGATTTACCTCTAGGTGGCTACATGTAGGTATCTACAGTGAGCTAAGGACTCAGACAAGTTGCCCATCCATCTGTGTTCAGCTCCATTTGAGATGCTAAAGGGTTTTCTTCCTGGGCCATGAATGTCTTACAGGGCAGATCTAATTGACGTGGTTCTGAATGAGCAATTCAGATGATATACCTAAAGCGTGGGCAGCTAACATAGTTCTGTGCTCATCTTTGCTCTGTGAGACCTGACACTTGCAGCAGCACAACCAGAGGAGAAACTTTCACTGCAATCTGTCATAGAAATGCTGGTCCCTCCAAAAGGCTGGAGGAGCTCTGTGCTCCCACAGGTCTCTCAGATAATATATATAGTTTCTTCTTGTGCTTTGTTAGCATGAAAGGTTCAATAAAGCTCGAGCTAGAAAGTACAATCCTGGATCTTGGTGCTCCTGCCTCCTTTATAAAGGTTATACAAAAAAAGACATGGGGTACATTGCCCTTCTGCAAACACTGCTAATTGCCAGTATCTATCAGCTGGAGATAGCTGACATGTTCTGTCAGGAGAGATTGCTTCAGCAGCACAAAACAAACCACTCCTGCTCTTGTTAAAGCACGCAATTTTCTTGTCAAGTGTTTTGTCACTGTCATTGCCTTACAAGCAGAGCTGCCTCTGTTTGCCCAGCTTTACTGCCTCCATGTCAAGAAAAGTCCTGAAGAAGGGATGTGGGGTAGGATTCCTACAGGAGAGTTCCTAAATCCAAGGAATAGCAAGTGACAACCTTTGCAGTACACCTCTTCTCACAGTCCTGGGGTGAAGGAAGAGAGCCCAGTCCTCCATTCGATCTGGAGGACTAAGCCCTGCTTTGCCAGTGCTACCTCATGCACTGTTTTAAAGCCAAATCCACAGAAATGCCCCAGTTCCCATTGCCTCTGGGACCCTTTGTGTATCACGGCCTCATTTCCTCCAGTTCTCTGCTGGGGTTTTCCTTCCAGTTTTACACCAGAACTGCTTTTCCCTGTTCTCCTCTATTATAATGCTAACAGGCTGGCGGGGAAAGCAGAGGGCTTTGCCAGCAAGGCAAGGACAGCCAGCACTGCCCCTGCACACCAGACCCAAAAGCACTGCAGAGGGGCTGGTTTCCATGCTTCAGCACAACTATACCGAGGTGACGGATGCTTCTGCCACTATCAGCACAAGCTGGTGCTCAAGAAAAACCAATCTCCCCCCAAAAACAGGTAACACAATGTTTCATAGGGTCTGGGGAAGGAATGGGTGAGGAAGGTTTCTCCTGTCCTTGTGTTCTCCAAGTGCCAGTTTGAGCTTCATCGCATTCATCAGGAAGTCGTAGAAACAATGGGAAATAATGGGAGTCACGGACTGTGGACTAAAAGTCCTTGAAATAATGGGAGTCCCGGAGCATGGACAGCAGCTGGGGCACCCTGGGAAGGAGATGACTCAGTCACAAAGGGCTTTTGATTATGAACAAAGTACCCAGGACGAAGCATTTCCAGGTCCACAAGGTGCAAATCTCATAGTTAATCCCAAATGACAAACCACCAGTGAGTGCCTGCAGCACGCTGGCTCCCCAGCCCTGCATGGCAGCTATTGCCAGGTTCAGGGGCAGCAGGACCCTGCCCTGAATGAGAAAACCTCTCAGAGGACTCAACTGTCTCATGAATCAGGGCTTTTTCCCTTTTCCTTTTCTTGTTTAATCTCAATTCACAGCTCTCCACCGCCTCAGAGCTGAGCCGACCTTGCCCCAGGCCGCATCTCAAGCCGGTGGGGTAACATGGGCTGCAAGGCTGGGAAGACAGAGCTGCCAAGCATCCTTTGGAAGCAGCCCTTGTCGGTTTTCCTTTTCAAGCTCTTTTGTTGAAAACCCTTAAAGTAACCAGAAAAAAGGCTCTTTCTCACGACAGCCTGGGAGATCTGGGAGCTCAGCCCATGGGTGCCAGCAGGATGCTGGAGGGGGTCACCACTGCCCATGGCAGGTCCATGGGCAAGGACCAGTCCTGAGCAGGGGGAGAGCTGGCATGGCGAACATCTCAGCGCCTACCCAAAGGATTCAGTCTTCCTTTTTTAACATCTCTTGCTCCAGGCTAAGAACATGTGTCTTGTCACCCTTGTACTGAACAGCAGGACTTGCAAGGATAGGACCAAGTGTTTCCTGTGTTTAACACCTTCCCTGCCTAACTACAATAGGTGGTTTACACTGGTATCCCCGGAAGCCTAATGCTTGACAGCATTGTTACTAGAGCAGTTGGATGAGAAGAAGGGCAACTCACACTACCCTGCTGCAAAATGATCTGGTGTTCAAGGTCTGTCTGTTCTGCTCTCTGTCTTTTAATGTTAAAAAATTCACTTTTTCTTTCTTAAGCTCAAACAATGCTAAATGATAAGTTTAATAATGGCAGCTAAAAATGCTGTGTGAAACTGCTTCAAGTCCCAGATTGTAACAGCTGCTGGAATAGGACTCTCCCAGACCTGTGAGATCAACTACTGTAGGATGCACAGGCTCAAACTGAGCTCCTTAAACCATCCCAGCTCCATCTGCAGACATCATGACCGAATTTAAATCATCCACAGCCTTTCAGGTTAGAAGCCAGCCAGCCTCCATCTGCCACCAACCAAGGTGGCACTTCAAAAGATCCCGGTGGCAAGAAAATGAATTCAGGCCTCTGAATTATTTTATGATGATGTTGTGCCCCTTTACAAAACCAAGTAATCAAAATCATGAATTTGCTATAACTTTGGGGAAGTTGAAAGCACTGTTCAGACACAGAAGCAGCAAGCATAGAACCATAGAATAGTTATGGTTGGAAAGAACCTTAAAATCATCCAGTTCCTACCCCCCTCTCATGGGCAGGGACACCTCACCCTAGACCATGTCACCCAAAGACTGTCCATCCTGGCCTTGAACACTGCCAGGGATGGAGCATTCACCACTTCTTTGGGCTGTGTTAAATTCTACATTGATTAGAAATAATATAGGAGAAGTATTTGCCTTTACAAGCAATAAAGGCACTGTGTAAAGCAAACCGCCTCTGCACTGATAAATGACAGTGTAGCCTGATGCCAGAACAAGAGGCAGTGAGCTACATCCCTTTCTGTGTTGCATAGATATAGAGGCCACTCTGCCAAGATTTCTTTTGGTTTTGGGGTAGTTAGTGAGGGTAGAGAAAAACCCAGCTGTAATAAATGAGTTGTTACAACCTGCCCTTTCTGCTCCAGCGATTTCCTGTGTTTGTAAACAGGAAACACCATGCAGCTTGGCAAGGACAAGATGTGATAATGCTGAAGAGTGCTCAGACAGTGAACTGTGAAACTGTGGTGGTGTCTGCTGAGGAAAACCTACAAGCTATCAAGAAAGGTGCTGGATGTTTCACAATACAATCTATCAACTATCCAAGCTAAATGCTTATATTTATAGGGTTTTTTCCCTTGTAATTCCATGCCATCTAAGCCTTACAGTAGGCCACCTGGCCAGTGTGAGCATACAGGTTAATTTCTAGGTAATATATTATTCTATATAATAAAAACAAGTTGTCTGGTTGTTTTTAGTGAAGCTGTCTAAACCTATTCCCATGGGCTCCCCACCTCCCAGGGAGAAGTTGCAATCTGCTCTGTTTCATCATCACTTTTGTGACATTTCCGACTGAGAGGAGTGACACTGAGACAATTTCCAGACGTGGTTATTTGTTCTCCTTGACCTGAATGACTTCTGTTTTCTAAGCCATTTGCAGTGTCAGTCCTGGGACTTGATACTTTAACTTCTCCAGTTGAGGATTAAAATGTTGTATCTCTACTTCAGGCTCCTTATTAATTTTCTGGAGGCAGTTACAATGGAGCTGTTCCAAGGATTTGTTCACTACCAACACTTAATTCTGCAAATCAGGCCAATTTCATCAATTTCACATAACCTGATAAGCCGGTTTAGAACAAGCTAAAAACCTTTCCCTGGCCATCAAACCCTGATTCTGCGTAGATTGTTTAACAGTAATAACTACTCCTTAGGTTTGCCTTTTCCCCCCATACCTAAGGAAGATTTAACACACTCTGTTCCCAAGTGTGCCTTCGACCTGCAGAAGCAGACTGAGAACAGCCTGCAGCTTCAAATATTTCCCTCCTTTGAATTGTTTCCATTGTTTCTTTGTCAGTTCCCCTCCCAAAGTAAACAGTTCCATGAAAATTTAAGCAATCTTAAATGTGTTGCTTGCAATGACCTAATGCCTTACAAACAGATGAACCCAGAACTCATTGGGCAATAATTTCCTATCATTCATATACAATCTCAGCCCAAAAATGGGATGTTTGTCCCTAAAGCCACCTTCTATTGTGGTTGAGCAATATGTTGTCAGCCCCTTCCTTTAAGCAGCTGTCGTCTGTAAGCTCAAGAGTAAACTCAGACGACCTGAGCTGTTCAGGTCACCAGCTCTTGTGGGTTACCAGAAAGAGGGCTGTTGAGCCACCCTTGCTCTCTCGGGAAGCTTGCACCTACATGTGCATCCTATACAGGTCATACTGCACCCTAGCCTCCAAAACGCCAGAAAAAATCCCATTGCACAACAGGTAAGGAACTCGCATCACTACTGCTCTATTGGTGGCTCTTATAAGGCTGTATCTCATGGAAGACCTACTCATCTACTCCATCCTTGACAAAGGAGGATTTTTAGATGGAGCAGAGTAAGACAGAGCCCCTGAAGAAACAGTGTCATGAACCAGAAGATTTTGTTGACTTAGTCATTAAGAAAAGCATTTCCCCAGGACAAAACCATGTTCTGAAAAGAACATCAGGAGAGCAGGGGTCTTCCACCACCTTCACCTCTCATTTTCATCCAAACACATTCAACGAAACCAAGGCTGTGTTGGAGGAGCAGAGAAAGATGGGGAAACCTCCTATTGTTTTGCCAGCATGAAAATTCAAGCCAGCGCTTTTTGTCACCACTTCCTTGCTAATCCCCAAGCTTCTCCTCCTCTCTGTTCTTGTGTTTGCAAATGCCAAGGAAGCTCAGCCTCAAAGGAAAAGAGCAATAAGCACATCTCCTCACCGAACCACATCACTTGGCGCGGCATGGTTGGCCCGCGGCAGGAGGTGAGCCGAAAGCCAACGTCTCGGTGCTGCAGCACGTCGGCATGTGGGGCTGGGAGGTGTTTGGCTTCGGGTCAAGGAGACAAGCGTTCCCAGCAGGGTTTGAACAAACACACCTACTCACTGCCAGGTGTGCTGCCATAAACACTTCCGCTGGATGCACCCCGATAGTCACCATCTTGACTGACAGTCCTGCTACAGCCAGCAGTGCCTGGCAGGGATTGATGCAGCCCTTTGATAAGGATCTCTGGGCATTTCACCAAAGCCTAAAGAAAAAGCCCATGTGAGTCAGCAGAAAGGTATGACCACAAAGGGCCTCTGGATATGATTTGTTGACTTTCACCCACCAAACGAACAAGGGGGATTTTTTATTGTCTCTAATGAGTTTTGGATCAAGGTTTAATCACAAGGAAAAGAAAATAAATAATGTAGATTATAAAAGGCTCTCCTCCCCCTAGCTCCATTTTTTAACATGATTTAAGAGTGCCCAAGGGGAAAACATTTAATCCAAAACCCATTTGGGATTTGTATTTTAGGAACGTAGAGGAAAGCTATGAGATGCAGCATGTTTTGAGCTTCTAGCAATTCAAAAACAGGTTTTCAAAGGCAAAGTGAACATGAATTCCTTTAGCCAGTGCAGAAGAAATACCTGCATATCCTGTGCACCACCATACAGAGTCAACAAGATATAAGAGATAATAAAGCCATTATCCCATATTATGCATGAGAATGCACTTATAACACAGATCTATCAATGACAACTACTTAATTTTCTGGAAGTTAACTCAGAGAAATCTCAATACAGGAGTATCAAGGCTAGCAAATTAAAAATCATCATGCTTCCCGAGAAGCTGTGACACACTTGTGACTTCAGCCCACACAAAATGATTGTGATAAATTAATTGCAAATCTAGCCACCTGGTGTAACTGTATGGCCTAAACAAATGACTCGGTGTGCTCCCAAAGCAGCAAGGGCAGCAACTTGTTGAATGCTGCAAAGTTTTATGATGTAAAGAAAATTGAAAACAAAAGCAAACTGGAGATCAAAGATGACCCTGAGGTTGATGGACTCTAGCATCCATACAAAACAAGACTCCAAAGGACCTGGAGGGGTCATCCAGTCCATCTGCCTCCTCCAGGCCAGGGTCTGACTCCCCTGCACTGTCCCGCAAGGACCACAGAGAAGAAACCCCTTGAAAGACTTTGCAAGTGTTCAGTCACAAAGAGCTCTTTTCTCCTCTGGTATGATTGCTATAATGGAATACAACACTCCAGACCCCAAAGGATTCCTGGCTGTGCATGCAAAAATGAAGCTTTGCGAGGGGAGGAGGCTGCCACACTCCCATTGCTCATCTAACCCGTTTGCATCAGGAGCACGTTCATGTTAGCATCCAACACAGGAGACAGAAGAACACCACCGATGCCCCCAGGTCAGGGTAGAAAGGTCAAGTGAGGTAAGCAGAAGATGAGATGACAGATAGTAAAGACACTGAAATGTTGCTATTGGAATGCCGGATTTCTTTAGGAATTCACAGTGTCACAGTGACATCAGTTGAAATGAGGAGACATACAATTTTTGTTGGGCTTAACTGAAAGCCCATTGCTGTGGATAAGGAGTTCTGCTGCTGGGTTTGTGTGAAGCCCTACACAAAGTATCCTGAGCTTAGATTAACAGGGGAAATCCAACTTCACAGGACTGAGATCAGTATGACAACAAATATATAGTATGTATATATTTTTATATATAGTATGGTTTTCTTAGTATGACAAAAAATATATGTAATATTAGTTACAGAGCAGCACATCTTTTGCACCCTGACCTTCAGTGGTTCTGATCTCACTAACGTTCTACGGCCTACAAGCTGGAAAATATTTACATATTAGGATAGTTTCAGCAACACATACGATGGCCCTTGGCAGGAGCAGAGCAAATGAAACCCTCACTGAAACCAGGGACAAAGATCCCTTTGACTTCCCAGTTGCCTGCCAAGAATATCCCCAGCTGTGGCATCCCACAGCACCTCCTGGACTACTGCAGATAATCCCCTCTTATAATTTTTATTATTCCTGGAGTTTTTCTTCCACACTGACACATGCTTTATTGACAAAGGAAAAGACCTAAGGAGCGTATAACTTTTAATGCCCTATAGGGACAGGCTGTATTTTTATGTGGCATTTATGTGGTTTGGATCAAAAAGCAATGAGGCAACTGGTTTTGAAATCAGAAAAATGACTATGTTGCCTTAAAAAGTGTACTTTCTTTTTGTTAAAAATGCATTTACTTCTCTTTATTGTTTTCCAGTTTTTGTCTTCTGAGGGTACAAGAAGAGTTGACTAGAGATATCTAGCCAGTATAAAGATGCATTGTCCCAAACAGAGAATATTTATCTTGGGTTTTAACTTGGTCTATATTTACCTCCTGGGTCAATATGGATGAGCACTGACCTCAACCACAAGTCAGAACGGGTTTCTGCTGGCAACTCACTATAACATGCTTTGAATTAAGTTACTGAAGCTTTCCTTTTTCCCTGCAGTGCAAACTTGGGAGGAGCTGTGAGTAAATCAGAACAGTGGAGTTAGAGCTTGAAATCACTTCAGAAACAACTGGAAACACTTCATGCCAGAAACAAGCTCAAATTGCTTCACTACCTGTTGACGGTTTTACAGAGACACTATTTTGAGAGGGTGTGATCATAATTCAGCCCAATAAAGAAAGATATTCCCTATTTCTTGGCATCAGTTATCAGCATCACATATAGTGGCAGGGTAGGGACACTCTCAGGTTCAAAGATGCCCCTGCAGAGGCTCTGTCCACTGCAAAGAGGAGGCAGAGGTGCAGGTAGGGACCTAACTGCTCTGTGGCTGGCATTTTGCATCAGCTCTAGGGGAACACAGCCCATCCCAGAGGAAGGACAGCAGGTTACACTGAACAAGGCAACCGGGATTTGAACAAAAGGACTTACATTTTCCGGCTGGTGGGAAGAGCATTGCTGTGAAGTGTATGTGCAGTGACACCAAAAGCTGTGATACAACTGCCTGCAGATTCACAGCTTTGGGCTTGCTGACCCGTGTAGACTACCTAGTCCTGTGGTCCAGAGTCATCATCTGTGTAATGCAATCATGATCCAATCTTCCCATACAATCTGGATCAGAAGGAGCTCTCGGGATGGTTAACACAAGGTCTTCCATAGTAGTAAATCAAGCTCAAAAACACATGACAGTAGTTAAATAGAAGAAAATCTGGGAATTTATTTTTTTTTAAATATTGGCTTTTACAGTTTATGCCTTTGGGCACTTTTTGGTTATTTTCTAAGAGATTTTTCTAAGACAGCCTAGGTATTTTTACAATGAACATTGAGATTTTCATGTAATTGTTTACCCCCAGTTACAGAAGCTTTAAAGGAAAGACTTTATGAACATGCAAAATGAATGTTGCATGATTCATAAGAAAGGCACCAGAGCTGTCAAGACCAGAACTTCAGCTCCATGAATCACCCTATCAAATACATGGAATTTATCAGCAAGGACAGGGCAAAACAAGCAGCGGCAGACCATGACAAGCAAGAGCTGGGGTGAAAACAGACTTGTAACACAAAATCCAGGGAGCAGAGAAATGATATGATACAAACACCCTGTTTGTGGTTGTAATCACACGGTAATCACTGCCATTATCATCATAACAGTTTCCAGGCCCAGGAGGACAGCAGTGCTTGTTAGCTCCATTACTTTATCCCCAAAAACTTCATCCTGCCCCTGCCAAACACCCCTGGCTGTGCATGGCCCCTGAAAAGATATAATCAGAACAGGCCCTTATTGTATCCCAGGGCTGAAAGGCCAATTTCTACTAGAAAGATGAAAAGCAATTAATCTTGAATCACTGTTTGTACAGTGACTCTCCCTCTTCCCACCTCCTGGCCCTGGTAAGTGGGTTTGTGCTGAGCGGACAGGAGCTCATCAGCTCTCAAGTCCCTCCTGGCAGCTCTTAGACCAGGAAAAAGAGCCCTTTAGCATTAAATCTGCAGGGGCTGCACAGCTTTTGCCTTCCTGCACAGTGGGAAGAGGGGAGGCACGATGGCAAGGGCCTGGCAGCAGCTGGTGGTGCTGGCGAGGACCTCTGCCACCAGAATGGCCAGCAAGGCATGTCACTTCTTGCAGAGAAGGGGTCCTGGCTCCTCTTCAAGAGCTTGACATTGCTGATGGCGATTCCGACACTGAAGCTGTCACTGACACCAGCAGTGCTCAGATCAGCACGTTAGCTCTGTGCATGTGTGTGTGCATTTGTATTCCAGCTGTAGCTGTACTTGTTCTCACCTGAAGCCAAAGACTGCCTATAGACACACAAGCACACACAGATATTGGGCAAAAGATCTTGTAATCGTAGATGGAACAGAAGAATAAACTCTCCAACTGTAGATGGGTCCTCTGGGACCCTCATCGTGCCCTATCTTCCACATTGTGCATGCTGCTGCTTATACAAGCAAGGATGCTGGAGAAGGACCCTTCATCAGAGACTGTAGAGATAGGAGAAGGGGTGATGGGTTTAAACTTAAACAGGGGAAGTTCAGATTAGGTATAAGGAAGAAGTTCATTACTGTGAGGGTGGTGAGACATTGGAAGAGGTTGCCCAAATTGGTGAATGCTCCATCCCTGGCATTGTTCAAGGTCAGGTTGAACAGAGCCTTGGGTGACATGGTTTAGTGTGAGGTGTCCGTGCCCATGGCAGGCGGGTTGGAACTGGATCATATTAAGGTTCTTTCCAACCCTAACTATTCTGTGATTCTATGATTCTATACCCTGGTTTGTCTGGGACAATCACCATCATCCCAGGCCTAAGCCGCTCTTTCAAACTACTCCAGGACCAAAGGGTGTCTTGTGTCTCTCCAGATCCATGTTATCTTTGCTCAGTGACTCAGGTGTTTGGGTACATAGGAGAGATCCATCCTGATGTGTAACACCAGTCTGGCCTTTTGGTATCCAGCAGTAGCCTTTCATAAAGCAAGAAAGGGAACCATGTTAAAAGTACACTTCCAAAATCTCTGATCTTCATCACGTTTTTCTAAGGCTTGGGCCCAGGAAGAAGAAAGGGGCTGTAGCTGACCTCTGCATCTCACACCTAGGAGGAAGCCGGACAGAGACAGGGATTTCATAGCTCAGATTTCCCACAAATATTTCTCATTTTCTGAACTCTCTGCATTTTACCCCAGAGGACAAACCTGAGTCCCCAGATCCTTGTTCCCACACTCCCTGGCTATCATTGACACCAAGCCCCAGGCTCTTGTGCTGGGAAGGCACAACATAACGTTGTCAACAGGCCATCCTACTTGTTAGGTCAGCCAGAAGTCAGGCAGGGTGTGTTATTTGGGGGCTACCACATTCATTTTCATGGAGCCAAGGCCTGGGAACTGCAAAGCACCAGTTTGGTGCTCAAAATTTCCCATGACTTCCACATGCACTCAGTACATGTCAGAATTTGGCCCTTAAATACCCAAAGGAAAGGAGGTCATTTCTATTCCTTTTACCAGCATTTAAGTAGTGCTGTGAGTTCCCTGAAGAGTAATCCAAAACTGAGTAGTCATGGGGAGAGAAGGCAGTTGAGCTAACCTTGCCAAAGGCTCCTTAATGCACTGATTGGACTGTATCTAAGATACTCTGAAGATAAAACATAATAGATACTCTTGCTAGGTGAGTTCTGTTTGGCCAACGAAAGGGACCCAAGCCAGCAGCATCCACCTTTTTACAGATTCTCCAAATTCTTTACATTTCAGCAATGATATATCTTGATAGGGCTGTGGAATTTGTCACCTTTCTATTTGATGGTGATAAATTTCTAGAGGCAGATCATTTTGCCACTGCCTGGATCTAAACTGACTTGAGTGTGAACTGGGTAAAACGTGCTATTTCTGGAAGATTACATTTCCAGCTATCATTTTCTCCCCAGATTTCGTCCCCCTGTGAAAAGGAAAGCCAGCCACACAAATGGAAAGTCCCATGTGAGATGCCTCTGTAGCCTAGCTGTCCAATAAGTTGTATATAGAAAGGAATCAACAGCCAGCCACCGATAGCTGGGCTGCCTCCAAACTCATTTATTTCCAGTTAGTTCATCACACTGCATGGTAGTGTTGTCTAAACCCAATTGTTTTCCATGCCTTTAGACTGAGCCATCTTGAACACCCCACATGCACATGCTGTCAGACCTGCATTGTCTGTCTCACAGAGGCTGGGGACTCAGGACCTGTTTGTGGCTTTGTGCCTGGAGAAGTACTTGGTCTTACAAGGGTGTGATCTGTGATGACAGGATCTCATCGGTGTGCAGCTTGGGAACACAAAGGGAAGGTTCTCCTCTCCTTGCTGCTGATTTCCATTGAAGAGTGTTAAATATCCATCAAAAAGCATGTCCTCTCCTGCAATGCATGCTTCTCAGGCTATGCCCTTTCCAGAATACACTCCCATTTGCATTCTTCTTCTATTTATACTACCTTTTCAGCAAACCATTACAAATTCACAGAAAAAAAGAGACTGAGATCCAGAAGGACAGCAAGGCATGTATGTAAATCTTGCAGGGTTAGATTTCTTCCTGTGACATGAAATTTTCACCATGGCTTTGTTATCTCCGCTAACTCCTGCAGCACTACTCCAGAGTGTGCTTCAGCAGTCACTTCCATGCTGCACTGATAAAACTTAGCTGAAATCACAGGAATCCAAGTAGCCCCAGACCAGGAGGAATGGGGTAAATCTGGGGGGAATGGATTCTGCTTACCTTAGCAGATGTACCTTTTAAGCACCAAGCAAACCAGGCTTCCTAAAGCAAGTGTCTATGCATCTTCTATGGGGACAGAGAGGAAAGTACTTTTGAAGTCTACAATGTGAGGGTCTGCACAGCAAAGAGAGGTAACTGTCTTCACTGAGTATGCAGAGCTGTTTCCACCCAGTGTAGGAAGATTAATCCTCAACATGCCTTAGGCAGGTGGACTGGATTCCTCCACCAGTGTTTCAAGTGAATGCAGAATTAATTACATGTGTTACATATGTGGATCCTTCCAGCCAACAAGTGTCACCAAGAATCACAAATTCTCATTTTATTTCTGTCCCCAAGATATCAATGGGAAACTTTCCATCAGCTTCAGCAAATCTTGGGTGTTTTAAATCCCTGTAACAATCACAGCTATTTGGTTAGGATTTCAAACTAGAACATCACTTGCTGTCAGCTCTCCAATGTTTTACTACCACCTGCAAGCCCCAGCAAATTCCAGCCACAACTGTCTTTCACAACATCCGTCTACTCATCAGTGAAACCTACAGCTTGTAAAAAGCAGATGGAGCTCAATAAAGGCGGATGAGACATCTGAGCAGTGCCCAGGGGCTCTGCCATTTCCAAACTGCCTGGTTTCCCTTTCCAAGAGCTTGCTTCTTCTGCATGCTCCCTCTGCGTGGGACGTCTTTGGGGTGGATGGCTTCCAGCTCCTGCAGCATACAAAGGGCAGGCACATCTGGCAGAGGGGCTGCAAGACATTCATAAATCACAACTGATCATTGTGTTGCCGTGACGTGCCGCAAGGATCCCTTTGAAGAGCTGTACCCAGCTATAATTTGATAAAGCCGGCACCGCTTCTGCCCCTCGCAAGAGGAGAGAGGGCTGTTTCGGCGCCTCGCAAGAGCTGCGGCTTGCATGGGGCTAAATGATGGCACTTTCCTGGTTCTCCTTCTCTCCAGATGAACTTCCCACAAGGAAGGAGAGGCGCCATCCCCACCCACTACCACAAAAACATATGAGGTATCAAAAGAAATCAAGACGACAGCCACAGTAATGAACACTGGGGCCTTCTGGCGTCTCTGTGACCCTCCTAGACTGATGCGCATTTTTCCTGGTGCTCAGTCAGCCTTAGGAGACAAGCCACTCTTGCTTGCTGCTTGGAAATCAATGGGCTACTCTGCTGCAAGGAATGAAATCTGTCAATAAGACATTCCCAGCAGGGCAGGACTTCTGAGATGGGACTGTCTCTGGATAGTCCAAAGGGTTGAAGGCATGAGGTAGCTCGTGTTTAGTACAGATCCTTTTAGACTTGATCTACACTATAAGGAAAAAAAAAAGGTTGAATAACTCTGAAGCTTCACTTTTGCACAAGTATTAAACACCATCTGCCTGCCTGGTACCTCCTGATGAGAAAGACTTCTCTTGAAATCGTACTGGCATGTCTCAGTCTTCCACTCCAGCCATGTCCTGTTCATGGCTGGTCAAAAGTGGAGAGGAATTCAGTGAAAAAATGCCCTGTTTCCTGGGATCTCTTGGACAGAAATTTAAAATTCCAGAGATAAATGTTATTAACATTTGGAAATGTGAAATATTTCAACCAGCTGCCACAGACTTTTCCCTTCCTGAAAATGAAACATTTTTTGCTGTGCATAGTGGTAAAAAGAGTGCATAAATGGAGAGTAAATAAAGGCAACTAAATAAAGGTCAGGGAATGAAAGATGGATAAATAAAGGTTACGATTCAGGCATTGAAATGGGCACCAACAGGAGTGGTTCTGTGCCAACTCCTCTGAAGACTTACTAACTAACTCAGGGACACCATCATCTGCTTATCAGGGACTCCATCCTTTATAGCCTTTAGAAACACATTTTGTGCCCCCTTTCGTTACTGAACTGCTGTGTGAATAAAACAATTTGTTGATTATAAGATGCTTAAGCCTTGGAAAAGAAAGACACTTAAAAATATTTCCTAGGCCTAGATGTTGATGTTGACACAACTAAATGGCTATAAGAACAGAACATGCACAAAACCCAACATCTCTTTTTCCATGGGAATCAATGCATCGGAGTTTTGGGGGGCTCTTTTTGCCCCACTTTAGGAAGGACCGGGATGCTGCATTCTCTCACAGGCTTTATATCTGGTTTCAGTGGTCTACAAAATAGATCTGAAATTCAGAGTCAGCTCACCTCCACCACATCTCTGCTGATATAACCCTACTGACTTCAGAGATGTTGCTCAGAATTGCATCCAGAGCAAAGAGAACTGAAAACGGCTGAAACAAACAGCTGTGATTATTTCTCTTTAGAGCCCTTGCCCTCCTCTGAGCAGAAACACAGTGCATGTTGGGGGGGGGGACACATGACTCCCAGACCTTCCCTTCACGCATGAGCTTTCCACTCCATTTAGCTCCCTGACTTGTTTATATTTTTGCTCAGAGACTGTTAAGCAAATAGATAAGGATAAACAATATTTTCCTCTGCACCAGCAGTTGTATCTGGGTCATTGGTGCCTCGTACCTTGCCCAAGACAAGAATGTTAAAAATACATATATATTAAGAATGACTGCTCTGTTCTGAGATGAAAGAAGAGTGTCTGTGCCGGTACTCCAGCTTTCCAAGTTTTACAGATCAAATGTGGCAAACATGACCTGAACGGACCTCTTTAGGGCTCAAAAAAATGGGCACAAGCAAGAAATCCATTGTTTTCCAGTGACATATATCCTGCACCCAGATTGCAGCAGGAGACACGGCTCAAGGGCTCTGCATGCCCATGCAGTCATGGGAATATGCCTGTTCAGGCAGCGTGCAGGGCTGCAATCACACGTGTACACTCACCCTATCCACACCATGCTGCACTTTCAGTGTGTACATCACCTTCTCAGCTGCTGGTAACAGATCCTAACTGTTGCTGAAGAAGGGTTCTCCATTGCAACATTTCCAGTTGGAAACTCTGATTTTAATCAACCAGATAATTTGGGAATGCTTTTTCAATGTGTTGCATTCACAAAGCTATTTAAAAATCTGGGTTAAACACAAGAATATTTGATTTTGATGCTTTCCATAGAGGCCTTTATACAGTTTTTGTTTTCAATGATTTACAGCAGATGGGATGATTTATCTTTTGGAGCTGCCTATCTTTACATGGACTGCAAACAGAGCTTGTCTTTAAACAAATTAAGTTTAATGATTCTCTGTTTAAACAAATCAATTTAAATGAAATTACCCTCACTCTGTAGCTACATTTAGATAATTCTAAAGATATTTCAAAGCCTAAACCATAATATTACATTCAAGCCAGAGCTATTTCTTTGTCACAATGGTTTTTTTAAAAGCAATGAGAATTTTATTTAAGTCAGTTGAATGAAATTTCAATATGTGGGCTTGCCTGCAGAACAGAAAAATCACCTTACCACAAAGTCCTACTCTTTTCATGGTTACTGGCTGTGTGTTATCTTCTTTGCAGTAAAGAGTACCCAGTAAAACGGCATTGACGTTAACAGGTTGAGTTCCGTTTCTTACAGCAGACAAGCCTGGCACCTGGCTGTCTTTTCCAGGCTTTTGGCTAGCAGGACAATAAGTTGGAGAAGCCAGTAGTATTTTGAACAACTGAAGGTCTTTATGAACTGCGCAATGTGCAATGCAGAAGTTAGCTCAGGAGCAATGGGCTCAAATCTGAGGAGAAATGGTATTCAGAGAGCTTGCAGGGCACATATCCCATGCAATCAGATCTGCCATCTAAAAAGAGATATAAAGGTTCCACTGAGTCGTGAACAGAGGCAGTTACTCAATGATGACTACAGGGCACTGGTCACATCCAGTACTGCAAGGTGGATGGAGAATTAGCTGTGCTCTTGTCAGCATGATTGCAGACAGGGAGCGCATCCTGCACAAGAAGAGACATTGCCCTTCACAGGACTTGTCCACAGTACAAACAAGGACAAAGATTTCTGTGCCTGGACTGTGCCAGACACAGACATTTCACTCTAGACTTTGCTGTGAATGTTACGGATGCAATTTCTCTGGAGCCAGAAGGTGCTCACTGGCTTGGGTACTGCTGACAATAGGGATTGATCTTTTTTGAGAGGCTGACATCTGTCTTCGTGCCACATTAAAAAATATCCTCCTTTACCACTCAATTAATGGAGAAATCTTCTCCGGTGGAAGAAATAACGTTTAGGGTTGATTACACAGTGCCAGTTGGTTCGGGCTTTTTATTTGCAATTGTGCAATTCTAAAAATCCAAAACAAAGCATGTTTTATGAACAATAAAAATCAAGTTTTATTCTGTTTTATTGAAGTTCATTTAGAAAATTTAAAAACTTTATCTTTCACCCAACATTTCCTCCAGGATTTTTAAAAATACCTGCATGACCTAGTGAAGTAATTGCGTTTCAATGGGATTATATTTCCCAATGAGAATGTTCCATTGGCATTTGTCCAGCCAGATCTAATTACTTCTGTTTAAGGAGGAATTCGAGCCTGTACATCCTATCACTGGTGCCTTTCACTACCAAAGTTTAATCCCATGTAGCTTTCTACCGTTCATTATTTATCTGCAGCCTATGCTGAATAAACAGCAGAAGCAGCATGTTTTCATTGGCATCCCTTGGTACCAGTGTTTTATTAGTTAAAGCATCTGACACTGTACTCACTGTTTGTCTGCTTCAAAGTTTACTACTTGATTATAATTTCTTCTGCTGTGTATTAGGTATGCCATTGATCCTGAAAAGAAATGCCAGCCTAAAAGATATGACAGAAATCCTTACATGGGCTGTGGTGCTGTGAGATTCCTCTGCTTGCATTAGCTTTCAAGTTAAGATTTTCAGGATCCGAGATGGATGGTGTGTCGTTTCCTTTGCCTTTACCTCCTTCTTAAATCATGTGTAAAAACGACCTTGCTTCCAGTTCCTCTGTGAAGTGAAATTTTAATTGATGCTTCTCAGTTAACAATTTGCAAAGTGTTCCCTAACCTTCAGTAGGGTCAGAGCTTGGTTTTAAAGCGCAAGGCAAAGGAGGATAGAGCTAAGGCCAGTTTCTGCCCAAGAATTGACCGCTGATGCAGCCCAAGTCTCTGTACCTCAGTTTCCAAACCTCTAAAACCAGGGTAAGTGTTAGATCAAGATCAAAGGAAGGGGAAAAGATTAATGGGCCTTTTCTTAGGTCTTTCCAGCATGCAAACTTCATCATTTCTGTGAGTTGGCAACACCTGAAGCATCAGCCCATTGATGTCAATATGCTGTTCTACGAGCTGTGAAAGAGCTGCTGAGATGTACAGTCCTGTTTCAAACCACAAACAGATTGATCATAAATAAGTGTTTCAGTCATATGAAAAGGCAGTTTAAAAATACTTCCACTGTCTCAATTACAGTGCAGTAAAGCAGTTTCTCAAACTGCAGGTCAAGACCCTAGGGAGGGTGGAAGAGGCAGGGAAAGAATAGCAAAGGGTTAGGAGAGTCATAACGTAGGAGTTTATCTACATTTTTAAGCATTTAATTGAGTACGAGCTATGTTCATCATAAAAAAAGAGAGCCAGTTTAGGAGGAAATAACAGGAAAATAAATACTAATAACTCAGACCTCCTGCAGCTCAGAGAAGTGGGCAGCTGAATTCATCAGCTGCTGGTCTCTGCAGCAACTGAGTTACAAGACACCACTCGGGAGGTGCTGGAAGCTTCTGAGCTCAGGAGGGGCACACAGGGAGTTAGCAATGAGCAGGAGCCCACTTTTCCTCCTGAAAATAGAACAATAAATCACTGCACAAAAATAACAGGTTCAAACAAAAGAAGAGGCCTCTGTGCTAAACTGTGGGATTCCTTGACACTGGATGCTCCAGATATCAGACCTTTGCCTGAGTTCAGAAAGCCATTAGGTAAATTCACAGAAAAGAAAACAACACAGAGCTATTAGATACAAGAAATACCTTGTGGCGTAAACTGCAAATTGCTGACAAGAAGGAAAATATTCCTGAGAAGCAACATCATGTTTGCCTTCATCATATGGTCCTCCCCAGATCATCAAGACACAGGTTCCTATCTTGGTGCATGCTCTCTGACCATCTCTTCCAATAACTGCTAACCTTTTTTCACCAGGAGCTACTCAATGCTTTTTTGACACAAGACCAAGAGTTTACACCTACGGACAGGAACTACTCAAGTCATGTCATTCACCTTGGGATTATTATACTGCTACTGGCAATTAGAGGTATTTAGCAGCTCTTGACTAATGTAATGACTTTCATACCTGCAGAGGAAACAGCTGTTGCTGATCTGAAGGCAACGAGCAAGACTTTGCTAGCAGCAAACAGAGGAGCTGATGTTGCTAACAAGCAGGGTGCATCTGAGTGAAGTTTAGATAGGAGCTGAGCTGTATTCAGAAAAGCTCTATGAAAGCAGGTGTGTGAATGAGAAGAGGCTGGAACAGGTTCAACCAACTACTCTCCCTGTGATGGAGGTATGGTTTCATTAAGGAGTTAGCACAGCACAGGGAAGTGTGTACAGGGTTGTGATTTTATTTTGAGACAAACCTTTAGCTATAGGACAAGGGGTAATGGGTTTAAGCTAAAAAAGGGGTAGTTCAGGTTGGGTATAAGGAAGAAGTTCTTTATTATGAGGGTGGTGAGGCACTGGAACAGGCTGCCCAGGGAAGCTGTGAATGCTCCATCCCTGGCTGTGTTCAAGGCCAGGTTGGACAGAGCCTTGGGTGACATGATTTAGTGTGAGGCATCTCTGCCTATGGCAGGGGGCTGGAACCGGATGATCTTAAGGTCCTTTCCAACCCAAACCATTCTGTGCAAGCTGCTGATCAGTGTAATGTGCGTGGGTGGCTGAATACCCTCATAGGGTGAAAAGGCTGGAGCAGCAGGTGCTGGACCAGGATTCAGCACAGTAGTATTTAATTCCTAAATCTAACACGGCTTTGGATTTGTCACTGAGTTGTTTAACCTTTTGAGGCCACAATTTCCATATGAGAAAATACGACATACAGTGTGTCGTACAGTGTCCTGACTGTTGAAGCTGCATGCTCCTTGTAATGAGTTTTGGGTGTCATGGTGTTTCTGTGCAGTGCCCAGCACAGTAGGGGCTAAAATTTATCTGGCATAACTAGGCACTAGTACAATAATAAAACAAACTTCCTGCTGTAGATAATTTGACTGTGGGTAGTTTGTTTGGGGTTTTTTAATTGCCTCCTTTCATTTTTATTGTGGGAGATGCATTTTGATTGATTTCTTACATGAACACCCCTGTAAAATCTAGCATCCGTAATACTAATATACCAAATACTAGGCAAATTATACATCTTTCTTGTCTATGTTTTAAGTATTTCTGCTCCCGCTTGAAAACCTTTGCAAAACCTTCTCCTCCCACGCAGGAAATAGGGGTTTTCAGCTCCTTAGAGGCTCAGACTTCCTAAGAACTGTGCACCTGGGTAAGTTACAATTTCCATATAGCACATGCATTTCCAGCATTTCCCCAGGGCCTTTTCCCTGTGGTCATGAGATCTCGTAAGAAATGTACATGTGCATGGTCTGAGCTGCCAACAGACTGAGCACAAGGGGATAGACTGTATTAGAAATTAAAGTGTTCTTCTGGGAGACCAGAGTCTGATTTTGGGTTATGCTGAGCTAAGTCAGAAGGTGCTCCTGTGAAATCACTCCCTGTGAAATGAATGTGCAAGTTGGAGACATATTAGGCTAATGGGTTCAAGCAAAATGCAGCAGAGTCAGGTTAATGTCCTGTTAGTGCCTCATGGCTCTGTATGGGAATTCTCTGCTATTTCACCCGTCACAATAATGAAGGCACCATATCCCAAACCCTTCTGTAGACAGCACCTGCTGCCATCCAAGTGCTGTGTTCATCCTAAAGATATCTCAATGATGGTTTCTTTTTGTTGTTTGTTTGTCTGTTTGATTCAAGGAAATTGCCTTGAGCTGATCTGATCCGAATCTCCTGTTGGTGCAAATTTCTTTGCACCAGTAAGGCTATTCCCAATGGACGTGGGACTGGAGCACCTCCCGTATGAAGACAGGCCGAGAAAGTTGGGGCTGTTCAGCCTGGAGAAGAGAAGGCTGCGTGGAGACCTCATAGCAGCCTTCCAGTATCTGAAGGGGGCCTATAGGGATGCTGGGGAGGGACTCTTCATTAGGGACTGTAGTGATAGCACAAGGGGTAACGGGTTAAAACTTAAACAGGGGAAGTTTAGATTGGATATAAGGAGGAAATTCTTTCCTGTTAGGGTGGTGAGGCACTGGAATGGGTTGCCCAGGGAGGTTGTGAATGCTCCATCCCTGGCAGTGTTCAAGACCAGGTTGGACGAGGCCTTGGGTGAGATGGTTTAGTGTGAGGTGTCCCTGCCCATGGCGGGGGGGTTGGAACTGGGTGATCTTAAGGTCCTTTCAACCCTAACTATTCTATGATTCTTTGATTCTGTGTGGAGTAAGGGAACACAGAACCAGGTCCTGCATGGGTTGGGTGAAATTCCAGGTTCTTGGCAGCTGAGAGATTTATAATCAAGGGAGGCAAAAAGTTAGAAACCACGTGTTGGAACAAGAAGTAAACATCCTGGGCTGTATCCGATCACACAGATGTTGTAGGGATCTGGTCCATGAGGGACTTGGAATCAGGGACAAAAATGAGCTCTTAAGTCCACAAAGCACTGATGTTCTCCACCTATTAAATTATCAGGAAATTAGTGTTGAGGGAACTTGCAGAATCATTAATAACTATTGCATTTTGTGGAAACCCAATGGATATCCGTGGCCCTCACTGTGCGCTGCTCTCCCACTTGCATGAAAACTTTCACACTGTGGCCATGTCAAGAGCTCAGCGTGTACATTCCCATCTGTGATGTGATGAGATGGACTGGTAGGTGTTAGAGTCGAGTCAATATTTTGAAGAATAAAGTAAGTGGCAGCCCGTTCTGCCCACAAGACTTTCTGTCTGAATTCGCAGACACACACTGGAGAGTGACTCCATAAAGAAGATGCAGAGAGCTGCCACCTCTGTGTTTCTTTCATGGCTCCCAGGTCTTCAAAGCTGAGAGCAGGGTCTTTCCAACCCTGCTCTTGAAGCAGCATCTTGCTCTGGAGGCAGTCTCCAGGTTTCAATCGTCCTATTCATTCAGAATAAGAAAGCAACATCTGGCCTTATGAGTTACAAAGGGTTTGGGGTTGGTTTTTTTTAGTTGCCCCCTTTCCTACAGCCTTCTACAGCAAATTCTGTTAAAATGGCTGCTTTATAAACAAAACTTGCTCAATCTCAAGCAGTCTTTATAGTTTTAATGATTCACGTAGTTACTCGGAGGAGAGAGGAGGATGAGTCTACTTTCTTTGGCCTGGGAGTAAACATAAATTGCTATTTCATGTAATAAAGCAAGACAGATTAAGCCCAAAGAAAATGGGTAACTCAGGAGATATGGTTATAGCTGTACTAATGAATAGACATGGAGGGTGTCACAACATTACCTGAAGCATTTGCCTACCTACATACAACTGTAAAACCATCCCCTAACAAGAAAAATCATTCTTATTCTGCTTCCCTGGCCATAAAATTGTTATAAGGCTTGTGAAGCTGACCTGTGGAGCAGGGAAAACTGATAGCAAGAGCCCCTCAATAATGGCACATCATTATGAATACATTATTTCTCTGAGTATTTTAGAGAGGGTTATCACAGAAAGCAAAGTTCAGCTCCATCCCTTCCTTTAGTTACACAAGCGACTGACTTACAGTCAGCTTTTAGCCCTGGGAAAGCACCTTCTCTAAATGAGTCTAGCAGAGCTTTATTAATTCTCCATTTGTGCTCATTTTCTTCATGCAAACTGTCATTATTAGTCAGCAACTGCCGCAGACACAGGACATTCATCAGGATCAACTAGGCAGGAAAAAATGAGTTTGTTAGATAAAACCTAGCTCTTTGAAGCAATGTGAAACGAGGCTGTTGCCACCTCGAGGAGCTCAGAGCAGCCATATCAACATCTTAAAGCACTGAAGAGCTTGCCAAAGTGCTGTCTGCTTGCTCCTGACCAGAGCACGTTAACGTCATCTCCTCCAGGTCCACCATGGTGCATAGCCATCAGCACTGCTGTCCACGGCTCCTAATCCCTTCCTGGTCCCAGCAGGTTACCTGAAACCTATGGGCCAGTCCTGACCCTGCCTCAGCAATGAACTGAAATGCCTGGCAGCAACAATGGGCAGACTTTCCCTTGAGTCAAGCTGACATCAAAAGGTGGGACACACACGACTGCAGGAGCTTACTGCATGCATTACCAGCCCACTCTGGTTCTGGTGCGCCTCTCCTGCTCAGTGAACATAGCCAGAGCTCCATTGCTAGCCTCCATCACCAGAGAAAGGATTAAACACCCCCAACCCTACTTTATTCCTAACTTCAGATTTCCTTCCTTGATGACTTGGGATATGAAGGCAATAGCATCTTAATAGCTAGTGCCCTACAAATATAGGTAAGGTTTGCCAGATAGAGAAAAAGCCTACATCTCCTCCCTCTCAAGCCACCCAGCTGACTGATTGGTTCAGCAGCTGTTTTAAAGCTCTGGTGGAAGCACAAAGGTCCAAGCAGCAAGGTGGTGTAAGGAACTGGTGCAGATGTTCACCTCTGCCTTCATCTATTCATGGTGTATTGCCTGGACTAGGGCAGAGCATGTCAGCCAGAAGCAGTGGCAATGTCAATGTCAGATGGTCACAGTAGGAACTCCTTACACTACTGCTCAGGAAAAAATACAATGTGGGATTGATTAGAGTATAAATCCTCCAGCAGAACTGGCCAGGAAGAAGAGCAATAGCAGATGGGTCCTTAAATCCACTGCTGGACCCCTGTTGTTATGCAGAGCTCATGTCTTGATTGCTGTGAACATCTCTGCAGACAGCAGGGTCTGTGAGGACCTTACAGGTGTCTGTCTTCCAGAGCCAGCAGGACACGCTGTGATCGGTACAGCACAGGCGTATGTATCTCACCCTCAAATTGTGCATCAGTTAGACCCTGCATCAAATGGTCATTTGAATTCTTGGATAGATTCCCAAGATAAGAGGGGAAACATTATTTGGATGGGAAGCCCAGAAACTTAGAGAATAGCAAGAACCTTCCCCCTCAACTCAATGCTCCGGCAGTCACCCTGCACAATGTTCACTTGAAGACCAGCAGGCTGCTAGAAGTGACAACTTTCTTAAGAGATTTAAAACGAAAGTTCCCTCTGACAGCTTAATCCTTCGCATGTATATAACACTTCACATGCCCGAATATTAACTGATTCATGGCTAATTAACTTGTGGTTATAAATTTTCCCTGGCACTTTCTGCAAGACTCAGGATGTAAACGTTAAACCAAGAGTCCCAGGCAAATCACAGCTCTGTAAGAAAAATAATGGGGTAGATCATCACCTGGGCTAGTGCAGCTATGTAGATTTACTTGAGCCCAGGGTCTGACCCAATAGTTCTTGAACTCATTAACCAAACTGCAATGAATGAACTGCAGAGCCCATTCCTATGCCTAACTCCAGTAATTAATTCCCTGCTAAGGCAGGGGATGTGGTATAAAATACGTTCACATTTATTCAGATTACTATTATGGCACAGTAATGGTGTAGCTAAAGAAGACAGGGTGGTTCAAGTGGTGGAATTGAAGGTGTGTTGCAAAAGAGACCTCTCTGTATGAAGGATGACGTTCATAGAATCATAGAATAGTTAGGGTTGAAAAGGACCTTAAGATCATTCAGTTACAACCCCCCTGCCATGGGCAGGGATGCCTCACACTAGACCATGTCACCCAAGGCTCTGTTCAACCTGCTCATAGCATGACCTAGCCCTTTGCTTGAGCAGGATGCAAAGCGAAGGGAATCTTTTACCCCCAAAACACCACTATAGGGTAGCTTGTTTTCATTGTATTGAAGCTCATGCCAGATCCCTAATGGCCTCTGAGAGGGAAAGTGTTTGTCCTTAACTCCTACCTGGGAGGACTGTGAGCATCCTCCTCCCCCTTCTGCCCTGCCTCACGTCTGCTTGCTTCTTTGGAGACCTTCAGGAATTTTCCAGAGATCTAGTTTCTCTTTGACAAGTGCCAATCCAGTTTGAAACCAAAATTATTCATAAGGATTTCCAATCCATGTTTTTTGACCTCAGGAGGAGAGATTTTTGGAAATATTAGACAGCTATACATACACGTATACCCCTCTGGATCTCTGCAGGCATATCAGCCCCATTTTGGCTTATACCTCTACACTGTTAAGCCTAATATTTAATGAACCTGATAAATACTTTCCAGTAGTTCAGTGGTTTCTCTTCCAAGCATAATTTGTAGAGGGCTCTGATAAGTACCTTTGGCTTTTCCAGGCATGTAGTCCCTCGGCAGTGTGCTGCTCCAGTAAACCTAAATAGTTACATGCAACCGCAGCACTGCTGAATTTGATCCTTGGAAACAGACTCCTTTCTTTCTTTACTGTGAGCAGCTCTGAGGCTGAAGCACCCTTTGGGTGCCACCCTAACACCAGGTACTGGCTTACTCCAACTTGTGTCTCAGGGGAAGAGCTCTAAGTCTATCAGGGGCCATCAAGGACTTAAGACTCCTTCAGTGCAGGATGGTTTTCCAGATTCATGCCAATCATTTCACAGGGTCGCACAGCAGACTGATACTGTTGTTCTTAATTGTGGTTTATTCCCTTTGTAAATTTTGCACAGTATTTCAATCTGTAGCCTCCCCCTGAGGTAGCCTTCCTTCTTCCATGCCACCTGCCTGGAGATACCTGTGAAGCCCTTTTTTACTGAGAAATGCATACTGGGGATGGTTGGACAGAGCCTTGGGTGACATGGTCTAGTGTGAGGCATCACAGCCATGGCAAGGGGATTGGAACTAGATGATCTTAAGGTCCTTTCCAACCCAAACCATTCTATGATTATATGGCAGTAACGATGGATACAGCAACTAGAGGGCTTCAGACCTGCATAAATTACTAGAAAACCAGAGAAACTTCTTTAACAAGATTGAAAATTTTGGGTGTATATCTTAGAGGAGAGATGCGTGGACCCTGGTCAGAAAACAGCTTCCATCCTGGGGTAGTTCAGGGTGGGTGAGAATTTTATTGATCCATCAGCACAAGACCCAGTGTAACTATGGTGGTAGAAAGATGCTTTAAGTCAGAGATGTGTGTTTGCTGAGGGAGGAACAGTGCCTCTTTAATATGCTGCTTTGCATCTGCTCTCTATCAGTCCTTTATGAAGATCACATGAACAGCAGATCTAGAAAAACGGACCATGTGGACACTGTTCGCCCGCTTTGTCTGCAACAGTTTAAATAACCACTCAAAGTGAGCTGAACTCACCACGCTAACTTTGCATCAAAACTAACGAAGGGCCTTCAGATACTGATTTGCACCAGATTTGCTAGTGGAAACACCAAGAAGCAAGAGGTCTTCAAAGTGGTAGTGTTGCCAAGGATGAACCCTAAATTCAGACTTTGACCTTGTGCTAGTTGCCATAGCAAAGATATATGACTGGATGTGCTGTAGACAGTTTCTACACCAAGTACGTTCTAAGTCTAAAGAGACAACAGGGAGATGTAGGCAGAGGGAAAAGAGGTGTGACATGATTAAGTAGTGCATTAGAAAGCAATCTCTGCATGTTAACACTCACCCGTTACCAAATTCTTTGGAAGAGCCATGGCAAAAGTGAGTTTTAAGGAGGGATTTCAGTGACAGCTATGTGTGGTCAGGCACCACAGCCACTTCCTCACTGGGAGGAGGAGGATGGCAACTCTGCAGCACTGGCGGTGATGGCAGAGCTGATAATGGTTCCCCTTTTGTGTGGAGACAAAGCATAGAGGAATATGGTACGAAACAATGAATGGCACAGAGGTGGCACACACATTTATCCTCTCTCAAAGTGCAAATGGGTGAGAATAAGACAAGAAAACAAAGACCTTTAAAAGAGAAAACCTCTTCTTTTTATATATGGATGCTGATAATCTGGGAAACTTACTGTTGTGTGATTTCACAGGTTAAGACACAACAAAACTGAAAGAAAAGAAAAAGAATTCTGGTATTTTTACTGCACAAGGGAGCATTCAGTATTGCTGAGAAATGAAATGGTGTCAACCACGTATCAGCTAAGATATGTCAGGAAGAAACACATCTTCAGGGCAGTTTGCTCCATAAGCAGCAGTCTAGTCCCATGTAAAAGAAGAAAGTCTCTTCCTGGACATGGGAGAAGGGTGAATACTCTGATATCTAACAAGGCATAAAAAGGAATGGAAATGGCCTTTGCAATTAAAACAATGGAGTGTGCTTGTGTGGATTCTCAAGTGTTTAACAAAGCCTGAGGTCCCAGGGCAGCCTATCAGTAGGTGCATCAACAGAGCCTCTTTTCATCCAAAAACTTATTTGCACTTGCAAAAATACAATATATTTGAAATTTCTACTTTCTATTATGTTTGAAATTGACTTGTGAGTTCAAAACTAGTTAGGGAAAACACTTGCTATATAAACATATGCTCACAATATATGTTATGGTACAAGTCTCGTTCTACCATGAGATAGAAAGAGATAGAACTGCTAAAAAACAGCGTGGGCACAGGGACATCATCCCTTTGGCCCCTTCCCAAAACTGGGACCTGAATTCACACCAGCATTTTACACTTACACTCCCAGAAGGCATCCATAGCCGTGCTCAGGACAGGGACCAGGATGGCAGGAAGGGGCCAAGTGGCTTCCGATATCCCAAACGACAGGGCTCATACTCCCTCCATCCACACCTGAGCGTTCCTTTATACAGAGCAGTCTCGGGGTGAGGGACTTCAGCCATCTCCCACATCACCGAGAAGATCATTTTGTCCCCATGTGCTCAAGGGACATGCGCTGGAGGACACAGACTGCGATTGCCAAACCCTGAGCAATCCCCCTGGCCATGCTGTATAGGCAAACCCTCGCACCCACCGCTTTCACAACAGGGCTCTCCAACCTCCCATCCGATCTATGCTGGAGCCATCACTCAGTGATTTGTGATGTACTGAAACACAGTTTACATTGCAAAAAGCTCTAACATGTCCCTGGAAAGCAATTAAGAGAGAGCTGCATATGAGCGTTAAGGGGTTTGCTTCGTGAGCAGATGTCCTCTTGGCGGATGCACTGCCGACTTCCTGCTCCAGCAAGTTTAGCTCCACCTTGGAGCCACAGCAAGGAAAGGGACCATCTTGCTCCTGATCAGCTAGGCTGACTTTTATTAGGTCTTTCTCCGGAAATCAGCAGTATGGTAAAGAGAGGTGATCTTCCCCTGTGGCTGCTGGTGTGGATTATAGAGCTGGCAGCAGCAGGAAAACATTAAGGAAAGCTCCCATCAACGAGTAAGTTTTAAAATGAAAGCTGGCTCAGTGTTAATGCACAAGTAATGTGTCCCAGCTGTCTTTAATAAAACAGCCAGCTGAAACTCAGCATCATAATAAACGGAGCAGGGATTTCACAAACATCCTGGCTGCTCAGAGAGAGAGTCTTTTTTTTTTCTTTTTCTTGTTTTGTTTTTTCCTCGGAGCTTTATTAAATATTTCCTGTTTTCAGCTTTCCAGAAAGGTCCTCAGAAGCCTCCCCCTGATGCTTTTGTGCTGGCAGCCTCATTTGTCAAGGCCCTCTCCTGGTCCTGGTGTGACACCTGGTGCGGACCTGGTGCCTGGGCAAGAAATGCCTCTGGAGACGCATCTGGTTTGATGACACCCCTACAGGCATGGGGTGGCAAGATGCTGATAGCAGACCCAAACATTAGGTAGTCTTACAAGACCCCAGAGAGGAGCCTTAATACCCATAACATTCTATTTGCAGACAAGGTGTGGAGGAAGTTTCCTACAGCTGGGAAATAAACCTTGGACCTTCAGTGATTTCTGCTTTTGCCACTGATTCAGGTAAAGTCACTCTAAGGTGAGACCATCAGAGCTGATTAAGGGTTCAATAACTCACATAATAACAAGCCCCTGAAGCAGAACCCGACAAAGCAGCTGGGCTGGGTTTCATCCCATTGAACTCAGGCTGGCCTTTAGGTCCTCCCAGCCAGTGGAGCACAATACACACCTTAGGGAACAATTAACCTGAATTAGAGTTCAGATTCAAATCTAACATCTCCTAGAAGCATGTAGATGTGACTGTGCATCTCTCTTGTGCCAACAGCCACATCCATCCCATGGCTGTGTCTAGTCCAAGCCTGGAGGAGAGGAGTGTCTCCAGCCATGCCAGTCCTTTTGATCATCCAGGGTTCTACAGCTCTGTCCACGAACTCCTCTGAATGAAGGAATTGGAAGAAATAATGTGCTTTTTCTCAGCATTTTTTCCAACCTCTAAGGACCATTCAGAGCTTGAAATCCAAAATGGAGAATGGAAGCTGCCTTGAAATTCTCACATGCTCCTGCCTCCGCCTAGCAAGCAAGTGGAATGCCTGACCTTCAGCATGGGCATTTTGCCAGTCAATAAAATCAAGTTTCACCAATTAGCTTTCAGTAGTGGAGGGTCTGGCTAGAAGTACTCAACTTTAATCCCGGGTAATGCGTGACAACTTTCAGTGTGCTCATTCCAAATGTTTAATGGGCTTCGGTATTTCCTATAGCTCTGTAATATCTCCCACAGACATATAAATCATCTCTGTGGCACAGAAAGAAAGAAAAGGCTTAAAATGCTGACTGTAGCAGAAGTAGAAGCATCTCATCACATCTCATGGTTTCAGTGGTATGTGTCCAAATACCTGCACAATTCAAGCTTTGCCTATTGCTTAGAAATGCCTGCGATTTCTATGTTGTTATCTTGATAGCCAGCTAGGGATCCCTTCATGATTTGGAATTTATCTTGTCTTAGCTTTCCACATCTGACAAGGGTGTTGCAAGGCGTAGTTAATATCGTAAGGTGGTGATTAATGAGTAGATCTTTCAAAACACAAAGTACCGCCTTATGCTGAAGATTTCTGGGGGCATTCCTAAGGAGCTAGTCTCAACTTGACCTCTCTAGGTCATAAAATATCATACACATCAACATGAAATGGAAGTGTTCTCTAATGTTCATTTTTGGTAACAGGCTTCGAATGGTGAAGGTTTCAGTTGATGCTTTTGGCTACCCATAAATTTCTGCACGGTCTGTACCATTCTAAGGGATGTTCCAAGAAAACACATTCATTTTCGTTCCCCCGCAGTCTTATTTTACTTTGACTCCTCAGCATTTTCTTTTCCTAAAACAAGGTATCAAAATACCTTGGATGGAATCATTCAACACCTACTGTGAAACACCTTGCCAAAAAACATTCACTTCAAACACTGTTTGTTTGGAGTACCTGAGTTTTCCTTCAGCCTCAGGAATTCTGCTTAGCACAACTCCATGTTTAAAAATGGAAACAAAACAACTTCAAGATTTATCAGCCACAAGCAGTGCATTTTTTACGTTGACCCTAGGTAACTGAAAACAAGTTTTTCTGGAGTTTTCTCTTCTTTTTTTTACATGTGTTCATCCTTTTTTCCTCCTCTCTACAATCTTCTCTTATCCTCTTCATATATTCAGAAAGGTTACCTTCAGATTATGAACAGACTGAAGATAAAGTGTAAGCACTTAGGTCTCCTCAGTAACGCATGCCTTGCCTGTTATCAGTAGCTCTAAAATAGCAATCAGTGAAATATTTCATATTTCAGGATCTTTTCCGAACACAGTACAGCCATCCCACAGAGGTGATTTAGAGTAGCTCATGCTCTTTACATTTCTGTAGTCCATGCAATAGCCTGACCCACAAATACAGAAATAAAGATTTTTCAACTACCAGCTAGAAATATTTTCCCAAAAAAGGTTTCTAGACAAAAATGACTTCATGTCAAAAATATGACGTTTTTAAAGGAAAAGGAAGGAAAAAACCCAAACCAACAGCAACAAAACCTTTTGTGAAACTTTTCCATTTCAAAATTTAAAGACAATGCCCTTACTCACTGTTAGAGCTGTTTCCGTCTGAGGACTAAAAAAAATAAGTATTTTTTCTGATGGAAAAGCATGGTGGGGGAGGAAACAGTGAACTCCTTTTTTGTCTCTACCTTAATGCTCCCACTCTAACAAAAAAATACACAAAATCAAAATGAAGTACAAAGATGAGAATCAGAAATCATCCCTTCCATTTTCATTGTGTTACAAGGTATAAATCACCTTCCCAAATATGAGAGCATTTCTGATAAAAGCAAGTCCTGAACAAAAAATGACTTGGCCTTACAATGAAATGCTGTCTCAGAAGGAAGGTTAGATTTTGCTGAGGTCAGGCTTTCTCTTTCAGAGCTTTGCCAATCAAGCTACCACTTTGCTCTGCAAATTGCCATTGAACTCACATTTCGGGCAAGTAAAACGTTACAAAATCAGCCTAGGAGCCTGCCTGGGACAGGTGGACAATTTGACCTTTGGAACAGTTGGGTCTTTTCATTTCCCATTTCTAAAGCCTAGAATTAAACACTGGGCTCAACAAAATAACCTTGAAAGAGGCCTTCAGATAGCACAACCTGTGTCTGTTGTACAGTAACGCTTACAGGCCTGAAAAGGGAACAAGCCTTTATTGTTTTTGATGCTGCGCCTACCCCCAAGATTTCTGGTCTGACACATACAAAGCCAGGATAAAGGAAAGTGGCTGTTATAATCCTCCTCTGCATCTCCATTTTATGGGCTGAGAACCAAGACAGCAGGTCCCATGACTTATTCTTGGACGCGCACTCAAAGTCTGTGCCAGCAATGGTATTTAACCCAAATCTTTGTCCTAGGCCAGTGTTTTAGCAATAAGACCCATTTTTCCCTCTATAGATATTTTCCAAACAAATACACATTTTCAGACTATCCCTGCTCTTTCTGTATGACACACCATCCCCATCAGCCACTCCCTGGCATCTGCCCAACAAACATGGCCACCACTTGTCAGCAGCTTTATCCCTCTGCGAACATTGCTATTGTCATATGAGATCAAAGGTCCCAACCGAGACGGACGCTTGGTTGTTTTAAACATTACCTAAAATTACATTTCCATAAAATAAACCTTCTCATAATGTGCAAACCCTTCTAACAGAGCTGGCACGTAATCAGCTTTGGGTACAGCACATCCTTGGCTCTGGATGAACAATTGCTGTTCACATAAGTCATCAGCTCTGGGAAAAGGAAGACAACAGTACCCCATGGCACCAAACCGTAGTTCTTGGGAAAAGTGCTAGCTGTGACTGAGACAGATATGTTCCCTTTGCCAGGCTGGAGACAGTACTGCTAGTTCAAAGCACTGTGAAGAACAGCAGTATCGCTTTCTAGTAGAGACCTGCTTTGGCAGAGACAGAGATCAAGCTCATGTCTCCCAAACCTGTATTAAATAAAGACACACATAAGTGATGGCAGTGCTTGCTCAGTCCCCATGATGATTATAACATGGTTTTTACTGCAGGAGATACTGCTAGTTTTACCTCCATACATACATAATTAATTGTCAAAAAAACTTTTTCCAAATTCTCCAGCAGTCTAAATGGAAAAGCTCATATTTAGTTTGAGGAAATTAAAGAATGGGATGTCCATATTAAGTGATTGTTTAGAAACTTCTACATTAGTGTGTCTTGTCACAGTTAGTCTTTAGCCTTCGTATATCCGTACTAACATTAATGGGATAGAAACTGGCATGGGTCCTGTGTTGTGATTATATCATTAAACAAGCCCACCTTTTGTGAGGTTTTCTATATTTGTTTTTGTTCTACAACAGCACAAAAATCAAACTTTCTAAATTTGTTTCAATCACAGGAAGAAAAATATGACAGGCCATCCTGGACCACAAAAACCTCCCTAACAAGAAACATAGCTCCAACAACCCAGCTTTTAGTGACCTAAAGAAGACAAAGATGTAAAGAACAATGAAAGAAAAGCTGGTTGGGAGACTTCAGACTAGCTGCAGAGGTGAGATCCTTCAAGGATAGTAAAGGGGAGGACAACCCTGTCACTGCGTCATACTCTAGTGGTACCTTGGGCCAGTGTATTGGGGTACTGGGGTACAGATTCCATCAGCAGAGGTAGAAGGCAGGGAGAAGGCAATTCCCCCTCTTGACACACATACTTAGTCAGAGGCATGGTCTACCCCTGGGGAAACAGCTGTGGGTACTGTACCAGCAACGTCATACCTGGGGCAGGGTATAGCCTCAATGCCAAGGACAAAGATCTTCAAGCAGACCTTCCTGTAGACTCTCTGATCAATTTTGCCTGAAGTGTCTTGACTATGAGGTTTTTTGGGTTTTGCTGCTTCATTAATTTGCATGGTTTTGCACTTCCACAGGGTTGGGCCAGAAGTGGGAGCAAGGAGACATTGCACACAGTGCTGGCCTAGAAGGGTTTTCAACCACCAGTACAAAGGAGGGCAGGAAAACTTGCAAGAAGCCCTGTTTTTAAGAATAGAAGTGTTCAGATAAATACTGCCTGCCTCGAGGTTTGATCACTCCAGTGCAAAATGGGGGAAACAGAAATGGAAAATGCCTCTAAGATCACCCAGGTTCATTGCCTGCCAGGACAGAATTATGTCTCTTCTATGTTCTGTCCAGTCCTGGTGTAAAATTCTTTATGAAGAGACCCACAAGCTCATTTTGGGAGGACAGCAGAAATCCTCATGCTCTCAAGGAGGGCAGCTGCTCAAAGCAGGGTTTTTTATGCCTTTGAAGCCGCAATTAGCATTGGCAGTCCAGTCGCAGAGTCCCTTCACAGAGCTATTTTCTTCTGGAAAGGGACTTGTGTTTTATTTGTTTTCCCCTGTGCTTCTTGTTTTACAGCCAAGTGAAGATGCTTCCCATTGAACTGAGCTGCCTTTTCTATTACTTCACCATTTCCGTGTCTTTTCTCTTCCTTCTACGTGTTGCTGAGAAATGATCACCATGTCCTCATGGGGAAAGATTAACACCTTGCTTTATTAGCAGTTGCCCTGAATTTCCCTTTCCTAACTTTTTCTCATTGCTCCTCCATGTAACTTCACAGGTCCTGAGGGAAGCTGTAAAGAGAAAAACATCCTTTTCCTTCCAGAAAAAAAGCCAAAATTAACATTTTCCATTGTCTATATGACCCGTTGTCCAAAATTTAGGTCAGATTCTCAGCCAATACAAAACTCACAAATTCATACTCTTCGGTCATTTCATGGCTGCTGAGAATTGGTGTAAAATGGGTCTGAACAGAAAAATAAGCTTCTGGTTTTGGACTACCCTGGCTGCACAATGCTGCTAGAAAAAAAACATCTCTCAGGTAGGATGGGCAAAGAGACTGTCCAATGCAAAAACCTGGGTATTGTGTATATTAATACAATCTCTAGGCATCCAAAGTAAAACGAGATGCTGTTGTAGCCAGCCTAAAGAAGCTTTAGGGCTAAAAGAACAAGTAATCAGTCTCTGAGAAATGTTTTTTCTTCTCATAAATCTTTCTCGCCACGTTTATTCTAACAAACTACAAGGCCATTGGCATCTACCAAAAGCATTTCCTGCCCTTCTCTCTCAAAACGCACACATTTCTGCCTGGAGTGGAAACCCTGCGATGAACACGTGTTGCCCTGCAGTAAATGTACCAAGGATGCATAAGACATATAAGCAACATGGAAGCCAAGAAACATGATGGATAAGACAGGCTGGATTTTCATCGCTGGTGGCCATAACAACACACAATAGAAAGTGCAATAAGTACGGTGTTCCCAAGAGGATGTGAGGTTATGGATCCAGCAATATTGGTAAATGGCTTCTGCTCTTCAGTTTGACCACATAATAGCTAAACTGCTGTATTTTCCACACTGCTCAGCTAAATAGCTTAAATTGAACCCTCTCAAAGGCTAAAAGGAATCAATTTCATCCTAAACAATTCCAAGGCCAACCTCACCAAAGCCTTTAATTCATGCCAGTTAAAGCCAAAACCTTTGTGTTGCTGGTTATTGTTTAATGTTCACCAACAAAGTGAAGTGTGATGGTCTCATTCCTCTTGACCTCCCACTGCAGAGGTAGCCAGCAGATGATAACTGGAATTACTCATAACTGAGGAGCTCCCTGGTTCAGTCCTCTGATACTGGTACATTTCAGTGCAGCTCTGCACCCTTCTCACTACCTGGCATCTATTAGATCCCTGGTCTGCACTCCCCTTTCAGGGGCCACTATACAGAGCATATTGCTGACCAGTTCTTGGTATGTTCTTTCATCTGGTGAAAGAACTTATTTAAGAAGAAATATGAACATTTCTGCTCTGCCAGGCACTAGCTGAAAAGATGTGAGTAGATGCTTTGTCATGAGCAAATCCAGACCAGTTTTCCTCTAGGTTCCTCGATTTCCAGTTATGAGCTCCTTAGTTTTCAGCCAGGTAGGTAAAAAATCATTCACATTTTACAGCTGGGGAAACTGTGGTGGAGAAAATAGTGTAAGAAACATGCCCAAGATCAACAGTGATATTTTCTTGTGGTAGAGTGAAGTGTCAAGTTCAGATCTCCTGCCACCCGGTGGGGTGCTTTCACCACACCACCCTCCTTCCTTTGCCAGCCTGCTAGAGCTGGGTTAATGGACAACACTTCAAACCCAATCACATCCCACAGAGGGCAAAAACAGTGCCCAGGGTCAGTGGCTGGATTGCTAAAATGCAGAAGTGAGACACACATCACACACATCTCCTCCAGGAAGACAAGCACCACCATCTAAGGCATAAAAAGCTCAAAGTTGGCTGCAATGGAAACTATATAGACAGCTTGTGGAAACCACTTGCAAACAGCCCTGTCATCCAGTCCAGGACCTGACAGATCAGACCACCCAGTCCACCACATGCCTAGTGATCAGTAGGGGAGGAATTCATTTCACTTCATTTCTGATGCCTACAAGGTAGAGCTGGCCACCCTCATGCTCTTCAATGAATGGCTTTTAAGGAGACACTTGTCTGACTTATTGTAGAGGTCTATTTTGAGAAAAACTGAATTATACCCTGGATATAAAAATACAGAAAAGGCAGCTGCAAAATCCAGGTCAGATGGAAATATCAATGTTCCATGCATCTACTTTTGATCACATGTATTTCACCCAACATGGCAAATAAGAATAAATGCTAATTTAAGCAGAATCCTCTCAAATATCTGTGAAGTGATGCTTAGTTCAGAGTGACTTGCTTTTATTTTATATATATTTATCTTTATCTTTCATATACATGTAAATGTAGTGCAATATCAGTTGGCTACAGAACAGAGCTGACACTTAGGTTCATGGGGAATGCTTCCATTATGAAAGATGTTAATTCAGTTGAGTGGCTTTGTTGCAGTCCTGTTTATCTGCAGAAAAAGTTCATGCTCTCATTTTCCCCTGGGCGTAGTGGGAATCAAAGCATAAAGAAGAGCATCTCCAGGTCTTCTTGGTCTCTTCTGGTTAACTCCATACCCAAAAAAACCCTTTGTGGTCATCTGGGGTTGCACACACAGATGATTCGCGGCAGCTCTGGGCTTTCTGCTGCCATCTCCTTTCTTCTTCTCTGGTGTTTCTGGCACATTTGTTTTTACACACACAAAATTCAACCAAGACAATATTCTGACCCTAGGTTTGCCTTCTGTTGCCTATGAAACACCCACCTCAGGCAGTACAGATGGGTTTCTGAAGAGCCTCAGTATTCTTCTATTACATGAACATAGACCTATCTGTCTGGAGCAGAGGATGGCTGTAGTAGCCAGCGATTCAATGATATTTTGCAGAAATGGTCAGACATGGGTAAAACAAGTAGCAGAACTTGTCCTCTTCAGCTCTCGGTCTCCTCCTGAATGGTCCTGGAACAGACCCTACCTTCAATCACTTCCTATTCTGCCAGACTGTAACTGTGTGGGCTAAAATGTTATGCTCCGGATATCTGCTGCAGGCTAAATGTTTCAAGTCAATTTGAGACAAAACGTTTCAGGAGATTTTGTGCACAAGGCAAGGGAAAAATGCATTCTTTTGCCCACATTAAGCAAGGTGTTCCTCAAACAGCGAGACTGAGGAAATGTGGTTTGACCTCAGCATGCAGAATTTGGCTGCTAACATAACCCCTCTGCACCCCCCCTCATTCCACCCATGTCTTCAGTTCTGCCCCACTAGAGAAGCAATAAAATACACCATGGTTTGTCCTGAGCCATATGCTTATGGACAGACTGGACATGAAGAATTATGACATCTTCTCCCCATTTTCAGGACACTTACGTGTGTCTCTATCCTCTGTCCAGCCATCAAGTTTCACAAAACTTGCATGGAATTTATTGCGTTGGAAATATTCCTCCTTCCCTCAAAACTGGTTTGTAATTAGCCAAGTGATTAAAAAAATGAAGGTGGATGGGCAGAAGAAATGGTCACATAATCCTTCTTTTCACATAGTTTAAAACCATTATTGGACCTTTATTGGTGACATTACTACCTCTGCTTACAGCCCGTTCAATAGCATGTCAATGTATTGATGTGTGCCTGCATACTGAGAAGAAATGGAAATTAATAAAAGAACTAATCCAAAGCGTCTTGGGCCAAAGGTAATTATTCCAGCACCTCTATGGAACTTTAGATCAGGCTCAAAAAAAGGAAAAAGACTTGGAATGCACCTTCAATTTGGGATTTATTTTGAAGAAACACAACAATAAGAAAAAGAAAAAAACCCAACAAACTGAAAACCCAAAACCAAAAAAACACCCTCAGCTAAATTTTCTACAAAGACAGTGTTTTCCATAGTGTTTCTAGGCGCATCCTTTTCACTTGGGTACAACCACTATGTGTATGTGATGGGTTGCAGTAAAGTGTGATGAGTGGCATTAAAGTGTGATGGGTTGCATTGAAGTGTGATGGCTTGCATTAAAACAAGGAGTTGTGCTCTGGGGCATTGTGGGGAAGGTGCAGAGGTGAAAGCATTTAGAAGAGCTGTAAATAAAGATGCTAAACAACTGTAATAGATTCCATGCTTACAGCTTTGCTGGCACCCACAAGGACTGGGAGGATGTTTGTGACAGTGACAGAAGAGGTGGTTTCTAGGGAGAATTAGTGTATTGCCTTCCAAGTTTAATGGCTTTAAGGAGTTCAACCCAGGTGTTCATTGCAGGGGATTAATGTGCCACATGAAATCCAAGCAAGCCTCTGGCAGTCTGCTCCACACGCTCACCTGCTGACTTGGAGCAGGACAAAAGAACCAGCAATATCTGGTATTCATTTGAGTATAGAGATGCTGCACTGGATGTGACAAATGAGGCTAAGAGAGTGCTGATGGCTTGAGGGAATGTCAGAAAAGACCTCATCTTTGCTTCAAGGTGGGGACCCACTCTGGCATTTTTGATGTTTGCAAAGCAGGTATAAGACACCCTGACTCTTGACACAGGTGAGGATGAGCAGCAAACACAGCACCAACTTCTGCTTCACTTCATTGTGAGAGGAAGGTGCAAAGGCTCGCTATTCCAGCTCACTATTACTAGCTTCAACATGCCATGTGTTACTAGGAATAACTGGAATAACCGATCTTATTCAGAGCTACTGTCACTTACATCATAGCACTGAACTTAACACTGTACTTCATGAATAGTGGGAAGGATATGCAAAAGGAGAAAGCAGAATTAGAGATGAAGCAAGGATTTTCTTGCTTACGACTCCTCGATGTTTGAGTTTCACCAGATGAAAAGCTTTTCTTGTGCTCTTCACCTGAGTTTCTGCAGGTGATTCAAATGGAGAATCTGTCCCACTTCTCTGAATTTGTCCTACATTCTTCATATTTTCTTACAAATCTGTTTTGAGAAGCAGCAGAATATAGGATATCGTTACCCAGGGTCTTACAATACATCACCCCTTGCTAATGCCAGCAAACCCCTTCTTCTTTAGTCACCTTGCTGCATCCAGTCTTTTCCAGCAGTGCATGAAAATGGGAAAGTCAATGAGAATCTATGAAATTATTTGAAGAAATAGAGTCATAGAATCATAAAATCACAGAATGTTATCTAAAATACTGAATGCCTTGTAGCTTAGAAAAGTTCCTCATCACTGCTCAGCCCAGAAAAGATATTCCATGTAAGACATCAGCCAAACGACATCTTTTGGGCACTCAAAGTCAAGGCACCATTATGAAAAGAATTTTTGACCTCTGGGGTAAGCTGAAACAGGTAGATGAAGTGCCATGGAAAAAATATGCATTGACCACTCTTCCCCTTGCACTGCATGTAAGGGGTGCCAGGAAGACAACAAGTCGCAGCTGGTCATCCAACTCTGTTAATGAGTCTCAGAATCCCACTACACAAACCCATTATTTTGGCTGACGAAATACCAGCAAATTAGTTCAGAAACTCTTGGAGAGCAAATTCAATTCTCCTTCCACCATCACAAGAATGAGCACACAGGCAGGCCTTTTCATGTGCCCCATAGTGCCTGAGATGCTCATCAAAATGAACAATTCATCGTCCCGATGTTGCATGAAGAAGTCCCTGCTCCCTGGCGACTGCATAAACTTCCTGAATACAAGAACATGCATGTAATTACCAGCAGCCCTAAGGTTAGCATAAATCAAAGTGAGAAGTCAGCTGCCAGTGGCACTTCAGATGTAATGCCTACGTCTCAAACGGAGCTGAGCTAAAGCAATAACCCATCCAAGTCCCTGAATGGGCCATGGCTTGTAATGGGCTGGCACAAAGCTACATTATGCCACAAACTGCACCTGCTTCTAGAGCTGCAGTAGCAGTAGCAAATAGGGATGCCACCTGGCAAGATGGCGTTTCCTGAAGCCTGCAATGATGGGGAGAGAAAGAATTCCCAACCAACAGATGGTGCCTACAGAAATGGGAGCTATATGGGAACAACAAAGGGCATTACAGCAGCGACAAATACCCTGCTCTCAGCCCTCTCTAAACTGTCACGCACATCCTTAGTGGGTGGTATAGACAGGGCTAATTTCAGGTGCCTCCTCACCCAGGAGAAAAGGATCTTGTTTTTCAAGTCCATTGCTCCTCCAACTGTATGAAAAAGATTAGAATGACAAAGACCCACTGAGCAGTGTCTGTCCCTCAGCATAAAGACAGCAAAAAATAAACCTCAAGGACTGACAGTGCTAGAAATAGGCCATCTGCAAAGAGATGTAAATGTGACTGTGCCCCCAAGTCGTGGCTTACGGTCTTGGAAAGCAGAAACACACTGACTGAAAGCATGCAGTTAGTGCCAAGAAGAATATAAAGTATGGGAATACAAGAAGTGGGGAGGTGGTCGAATTTGCAAGAGGAAAACAAAAGTTTGTTTATCCCAGTGAATCCATTGCAAAACTTGGAAGTGACAAACAATCAGAGATGCCTCTGCCGTGGGTTGTTGATTCGAACCGTGTCCGGCTCCGGTTGCAGGCACTAGCTACAGAATAAAGGGCCTGAAAGGAGAATTACTTCCTGACCCACAACAGTCATGCCCTGAAACATGAGAGTTTATGTCCTTCCTACAGTTCTTGTTTATCTAGTCTTTAAAGTGTTGTGATTATAATGCTGGATCGTCCTGTCATCTACTGAAATAGCTCCTCTTTCTTCCCATACGGCCAATTATTTCTTCAGTCACAACCCTCGAGATTTCACAATAGTGTTGAAATAATAACTGCATTTCAAGGATCTGAAAGAGCTTTTCATGTCATGGACAAGATCCTGCCTTCCTTGGCAGAAAATGCCCTAAGTTCATACAGATGGAGCCTCCAGAGTAGCAGCCTCTTTGGAGACTGAAATTACCTTCCCATGGGAATTACAGGAGAAGGAGAGATGTGGTGCTCCAGGTAACCAAGGAGCAACTGGTAAATATCATGTCTCTAAAATCGTTCACAGAAAAGTCAGTATCAGCTCATAGGTGACAAGATACTCTAGAAATTATCCCCGGAGCATCATCCTGAAGAAGGAGTCCATTACTGCTTAACCCCTATTGGTGTCATTGACCTGCAATCCCATGGAGTTCCCTGCCTTATACTGCAGACTGTGGCCCCAGGACACTTAAGTTGGCAAAACAGAGGCAGACACAGCTCAGCTCTGCTTACTTTTTGACCCCATTTCCTGAACTCTAGTAGATCATTTGGGAATATGGCAAAAGGTGGCCTTCCCTTTTTGTTTTACACTCCAGAAAAAGAAAGCATCTCAACAAGACAAGCTGGAGCTGCATGAGCAGTTCCAAGGGCTGCAGGTCCTATATATGTGGTGGTGTTATCTGCTCAGAGGGGTCAGTTTCCGTAACTCAGGCAGAAGCTCTTTCCTCCTTAACCTCCCCTTAGCCCAGCAATCAGAGAGGAGCAAGAAGATCCAGCTCCCCTTTGTCCAGTTGGATTTAAACCCTGGGAAATGCCAAGCTGGGGAAAACAATGCCAGAAGTCTGCAGAACATTAGAATAAATGCTGGTGAGGAAGGCAGCAGCCTGGTGCTGTGGTGATGGCTGCATGATGTGCAGGGAAGGGACAGTCAATCCCCGAAGTCCAGGACTCTGGTGTCACTTTGTGCTGTGTTGCCTCTTTGTGATCATTCCATTTCCAGCCCATTCTGACCACTGGACACTCACTTTGGAATATGCCTTGTTTGGTTTCTGGCTCTGTAGTAACCACAGGCATGTCTTTCCTAAAGCAAAACAAAAAAACCAAAAAGGTGAAACATCTCTGCCATCACCTCCACAGGTTCAGCTAACCCCCAAAACGTGTGCAAAAAGTGCACAGACCAGATCTAGATATTTCCCATATTTTTCCCCTTTCATGCTCTGTTTTGTCCATTTTCCATATGTCCAAATATCACTTGGAAACCTTTGAGCCTTCCCTTTCAGGTTCTGCCTAACCCATGGAACCAGTTAAGTGCGCCTCATTCCAACCTCTCAAGTGTTAGCAGTGGTCTCCTTTTGGCTAGATGACCCCTGGTGTCCTATTAAAGATACCATAAGGATCTGTGTGATACTTACACATCCTGCTTCCATGTGGCATGCTACAGGCTATGCATAATAAATACAGCTACATGTGTCCTCATGTATATAATTTCCTCATCTGGTTTTCTTTTAACAAGGAACATCTATTTATTGATGTCCTCACTGGCTCCACATGCCACACACAAAGTCTTTCTGCTCAGCATTCACACAGACCAAACCCAACAATCATACACAGCTTGGGCTACAGCTTTGGAGAGACATCTCATACGTGTCTGGGGTGAATACCTAAGACTGAAGCATTGCTCTTCCCAGGAGGACACCAAGGTTTTCTGTATAACTCAGTACTCATCCTGCTAGGGAAGTTTCACATCTTTCCATAATAACGGAGAATAGTAATAATAATTATTCTCCATAAGAAAGGAGAGGAGAGGAGGGGAAGGGGGAAGGGAGAAGAGAGGAGAAGAGAAGAGAAGAGAGAGAAGAGAAGAGAAGAGAAGAGAAGAGAAGAGAAGAGAAGAGAAGAGAAGAGAAGAGAAGAGAAGAGAAGAGAAGAGAAGAGAAGAGAAGAGAAGAGGAGAGGAGAGGAGAGGAGAGGAGAGGAGAGAAGAGAAGAGAAGAGAAGAGAAGAGAAGAGAAGAGAAGAGAAGAGAAGAGAAGAGAAGAGAAGAGAAGAGAAGAGAAGAGAAGAGAAGAGAAGAGAAGAGAAGAGAAGAGAAGAGAAGAGAAGAGAAGAGAAGAGAAGAGAAGAGAAGAGAAGAGAAGAGAAGAGAAGAGAAGAGAAGAGAAGAGAAGAGAAGAGAAGAGAAGAGAAGAGAAGAGAAGAGAAGAGAAGAGAAGAGAAGAGAAGAGAAGAGAAGAGAAGAGGAGAAGAGAAGAGGAGAAAAGAGGACACTTATAATGACAAAAAATCAATCCAGTTCGTGGAGGGGGAAAGAAATAGTGAGAGCTAAAGACAGAAGAGTTGGCACAAAGGCAAAAGGAAAATTATCACAGCCTCAAAAATGGATCCAGTCACAATGCCAGCTGCAACACAGGAATAGTTCAGATCTTGAACAGAGCTTTCCAGTTCCTATCTATTTCTGGGATAATCAGTACCATGGGGGAAAGGGAAACAGAAACACTATAAAATTTATCTAAGGGATAAAAACACACCCAGCAGTTGGCATGAGAAAAGAAAATGTGCTATCACCCAGCATGTGTACTACAGGAATGGTCACAGGCCTGGGCTGGGATCAAGGTCTTATTGTGCTAAACTGCATGAGAGCACATGAAGAAGTTGAAGTGAAAATACTCTCCCACCATCTGCTTTGAGAGCATGTGAACCAAATATGCAAAGATTAATGGTTATGGGGTATTTTTCCCTGAATAACTCAAAAAATAACAAAAAGCCTCCTATGATCCATGAAACAAAATTCAGCAAACTCTCTCTGAATGTTTTCCCATCTTTGTTTGAAGCAGATCACAGAAGACAAAAGGTTGCAGGCTCAGCTGGCCCAAAACATTATTGAGCTCAGGTGAAATGTTCCAATTTACTACCACCAAAGAATTAGGTTTCTCAAACTTGTTGATCTGCTCCAAAGATGTTGGAAGTCAGGAAAAAGTTTCCTACTGGAGTTTTGGGAAATGGCTACACGAGAGAAGAGTTTGCACTTCATGTGACCACAGCAACTGAGCCAGAGTGAGCAGGAGGAGAGAGGGGAAGAGGATCAGCAAGCAAACAGATGGACCAAGATTTCAAAGGTGGGTGATGACTTTGGATGTCTCATTTCTAAGGACCTAAAAGAAGACCGGATTGTCCCGCTGTGAATCAGCAGAGATTCACCTCTGGGATCAGCAGCAGAGGAGTAAGACTGAACCTGAGATCCAGCACAGCTGATACCAACCCCTGGTTGGTCTCAACTAAAATTCATTGCCTCTGCTTTTCAGTTCCCAGCCCAAGCTGTCTTGACTGTACAGCACAACAACCTCTTTGAAGAGGGAATCGGCTCCCATTATGGGTGGGATACCTCCTACCTAAATTTAGACATCAGTAACACAGGTGTCACTCTAGCTTCCATTGCAGTTGGTGAAGAGAAAAAGGCTTTCTCAGGAGATGAGTTTTAGGTGACTATTTCACGATGTCTCACTTCCTATTGAAACTGCATTGTCTGTACTGTTTCCATTGCCTATAGCTCCGATGCAGGCACTCACACTGTAAACTTTAAACATTTGGCCACCTAAATCCCAGCCTATATGATTGTCTCTAACTCAATGAACACAGATTCCAGGCAGAACCTCCGTATACAGCAATAACTAATATTAGATAGATCTGAACACACTGAGGCACTGGGCTTATAGCCACCATTGAGGGACTTAGCTCCTAACCTGTACCAGCCAGGAAACCACTGGGAATCAGGGACCAAAATGCCTCTGTGGATCAAGATCCAAACAAATTGCTGACTTACTGGAAGTACTAGCAATGAACTTTACCCACCTTCCAGTAGCTTCAGAGGAGCTGTTGTGGTTTCATGCTCCCTTTAACATCCACTGCTGCTGATCTGCTGACCTCAGGGGTCCTGGGATGCAGCCCACATTTAGGGCAGGATAAGAATTGTTACGATGGCCTTTTTCCCGTTCCCAAGAACCAGCCTATAATCAGAAACTGGCAAACCTCAGGAAGTTTGGTGTGCCATCCGAAAGAGTTCATATGAAAACATTAGGGACAGGAACCGGGATCCAAATCTGCTGGGAGCAAACAGGGCTTCTTACCATAGCAGGGCAGAAAGTGCTAGTAACAATAGGCATTTTGTGGTGTTTCACTTGGAGCCCCAACTGGAGCCAAGGAGCACACACCATCTGCAGACGTATTTTAGACTGCAATGAACCTTTTTTTTCCTTTCTACATACCAGAGTGAAAAAAAGGCTGGGAAAAGGCCCTGGGTTGTCACTTGCATCTATTCAATATAGCTAGTCAGTCACTAATGACATCCTACATTGAGACATGTCCAAAGCACAGACCAACCCTTTGATGGAGGTTTATAAAAGTCTGAATAGTAAGGGTCTGGTGTTCTTTCTTCCTCTCCTCTTCTTTCTTTTCCCCTCAGTTCTTCAGGCTCCCCAGATCAGGAGCAGGAGTGCCAAAATACAAGGGGAACTGCCCATCCTGCCAGGTTCACTCAAAGCAATGAATACTGTTATTCTTCATGCTTTCACCAAGCTCTCTGCTCACTTTAATTCATCATAGTCCGACAGGGGCTGCAGGCACATGTGCCTCCCCAGTGATCAAGGCAACATGTTAGTTTGCCTGTGCGTTGGTTGTCACAGCCAGTGACAGGCAAACTTCAGAAAAGTAGTAACTGGTAAAGCTGGAATTAATCATTGTGGGGCACACAGCCCCTCTTATAAGGCTGACATGACACGTTTGGGAGGAATTTAAGTCCTTCTTCAGATCTGTCCTGAAGAGGGACCTGTGGGTCCAAATAGTTGTTGATATATTTCTATCAAAAAACCAACCTGATAAAAAACCTCTTTACACACTTGCATCTTCTTTCAAAAACTAGATTATCACCTCTCAAACTTTCAGGCACATGAGGACCTTGATTTTGGAACATAAAAGCTATTGAGGTATTGGAGGCTTGGGTACTCCGCTGGATGCAGGCACGGTTTCTTGTTGTGCTGCTGTATCATCAGTCCAGCGAGAAAGTCACTGGAATGCCCAAAGTAGTGGTAAATGCTCCATCCCTGGCAGCGCTCAAAGCCAGGTTGGACAGAGCCTTGGCTGACATGGTTTAGTGTGAGGTGTCCCTGCCCGTGGCAGAGGGGTTTGGACTGGATGATCTTAAGGTCCTTTCCAACTGTAACCATTCTGATTCTATGATTCCATGTGTCTAGAAATATCTGAGAATTTCCTCTTTTACTGTTCATAATCATGCTTTGATGCAGGTACAATTCAGAGAAACAGACCAGGGAGGCTGTGAATGCTCCATCCCTGGCAGTGTTCAAGACCAGGTTGGAAGAAGCCTTGGGTGACATGGTTTAGTGTGAGGTGTCCCTGCCCATGGCAGGGGGTTGGAACTGGATGGTCCTTTCCAACCCTAACTATTCTATGATTCTATGATTTTGTCAGAGGGTCCTGGGTACCATGGGAGCACCGAGCTGGTGTTGCTGCCAGTGGATCCAGAACTCCCCACTGAAGTCAGAGAAAATCAAAATCTTCCCCTCCGTGCACCTCTAGAGAACAAGGATCACATTCAAATCCCACCTGCACGTGGAGGTGAAATCCAGAAGCCAGGCAGAAGGTGGGCTTTGACAGCTGGCTCAGCCAATGACTGTTCCTTGTAGGATCATCTCAGAATTTCCACCACTCCAACTGTTTCCTGTAATTGTGTGAGGGAACACAGAGAGAGCAGATGCTCCGACTGGTCTGATAAGATTAAGCAAGTTTCTAAACAGCATCATTCCAAGAGAGAAATCAAAACCCCTGACTGCCATCTCCTTATGCCCCCTCCCTGAGCCTGAGTAGAAAAAGGAAGCCTAAGATATTTCTCATTAGTATTTTATATTTCTCATTAGTATTTTAAACTTTTCCACTACATTAGCTAGGAAATGCTGCAGAATTGCTCCAGATACTCAGAGCTAATTGAGTCACCAAACGCAGGAGAGTTCACTGAACCAGACTGAGCCAACCAGCAAATGACAGCCTGCATGACCCACCAAAGAGTTTTTTCACCTTTATCTTTTTAATTCTACTCTTCCTTTTAATTAAACAGTTTATTTTTCAGGATAAAGAGGAATTCCCAAATGCCATTACTTGGGAATTTTGAAGCAATTATTGTCTTGCAGATTCTATCCCTGAACACTCAAGGATTTAGCATGGCTCAGTACTGGCTAATGAACATTTGTAGACCCATTTGTAGAACAAATCCAGATTTGTAGGGAAGTCCTGTAGGTCTAAAGCAAAGTCTGCTTGGACACTGGATCATCTGAAACCAGTAATAAGTGGACTTCAGCAGGATCAGGATTAATCCCAGTATTTTCTCCTGAGAGCAGGGAGCTTTTCTCCTCCAGCTTTACATAGATGTCACAAACTCATGATGTAAGGATGTTGCATTATCCCAGCTGACAGTCAAACTGGCAGTTGTGTAGCTACAATTAATAGTAATAACACAAGTAATTCTGATGGACATCAAAATACTCACAGACTCATAAAAACGCCTCTCAAACTGAAAAACAACTTTGCACCAGCCAGGTTAAGACTAAGAAATATTGTCCAACTCACTGTGGCAGACGCTCATTAATTCTGATAAACATGAAAAAATGTGGCTTCGCTTTCCATCATGATCTGGGCAATGGTCAGAAGTTCAGACAAGCAAAGCTTTGGTATAAAACCACACAGGAGTCCTGACAAATCAGAGAGGTTTTTCATTCCACTCTCTATGCTTCTATGACTATCGGTTCTTCTCCCTGCTTATATTTAACACACTTAAAAGAATTGCAGGATAAGCTTTATTTATGTCCATAAAATAAATCCAGAGAGAATCAAAGGGCTGATGGTGAAAGCTGCACAAGGCTGCAAAAGCAGCAGATCTCCTCAAACACCGTGAATCCAAACCAGAATCAATACGTTTGTTAGGCACAAACAACGCATGGGCATGGCATGAATGAACTCCAAACAAAGGGTGCAGTGGGACATCTATGTGTTAGGCACAGAGGATAATAAATCATAGCTGCATTTACATCATTATGGTCATCCCAAAGGAATTCAGGGTTACAAATTAACATATGGAGATATTTTCACCTTCCTCAGAAAAGAAGATTCCTCAGCTTACATTAAGTCAAGGGAGAATTACAAAAGTAGAGAAAAAAAATGTACCCAGCTGAAACTAGGGGAAAACTTGGTACAGAATCATAGAAAAGGGCTTAAAACAATCCCAGGGGTCATGTACCACCTCCTGCTGCCCCAAGACTGCAGCTGTGCAGAGAAGGACTTGGGGTTACTGGTAGATGAAAAGCTGGGCATGACCCAGCAGTGTGCGCTCGCAGCCCAGAAAGCCAACCATGTGCTGGGCTGCATCAAAAGCAGCGTGACCAGCAGGTCGAAGGAGGTGATCCTGCCCCTCTAGTCTGCTCTGGTGAGACTCCACCTGCAGTACTGTGTTCAGTTCTGGGGCCTGCAGCACAGGAAAGACACGGACCTGTTGGAGTGAGTGCAGAGAAGGCCACGAAGATGCTCAGAGGGCTGGAGCACCTCTGCTATGGAGTGAGGCTGAGAGAGTTGGGCTTATTCAGCCTGGAGAAGGCTCCAGGGAGACCTTATTGCAGCCTTCCAATAGTTAAAGGGAGCTCATAAGAAAGACAAGGACAGATATTTTAGTGGGATAAGACAAGGGCAATAATTCTGAACTGAAAGAGGGTAGATTTAGATTAGATATTGGGAAGAAATTCCTTACTATGAGGGTGGTGAAGCACTGGAACAGGTTTCCCAGAGACGTGATAAATGCACCGTGACTCAGAAATAAAAAGCTTCAGACAAATATTGCCAGGCTAATAGGGCAAAGTCTGGAGCCAATATATCCCAGGATCTGAAGGAGGAGATACTGCTGGGAGGGAGGAAAGGTGGGCCTGGGAATTTTCCCAACTCAGCCATAATACCCTTTCTGTAAATATTTCAGAGCCTCAGAAAATGTTGGATGCATTTTTATCCCTCCATACTAACAGCTGAAGAAAGGGGCAGGCAAGAGAGGATGCTGCTCTCTTCAGCTGTGCCTCCTGCCATTACCTGGCAGAGTCCTGGCCTGACCCTTCTCAGTCCATAACAGGATTTGGCTCCATGAATAAAGACAGCAAGTGACATCTTGGTAACATTCCTAATGTTGTTTTCTTTCAAGGCTCTGTTACAACAATCTACCCTCTTGCTGCTTCACTGGTTTAGCTCCCCTATGAACTCTGAATCCCCGAATTATGAAATCACAGACAATACAAAAGGAAGCTCTTGTACCAACAGCAGTGTTTTGACTGCTGCAGCAGACACGCATTTACATCAGCACCTAATCCTCTTAATAATTTCTCACCACTTCATCTACAGACACAGATTGTCTGCCTGATCCTCATAGTAGGATCTCTAGGCCTCTTCACTTCAGAAAGCCTGTAAAAACACAGCAGTTTAGTATGCTTAAATCCCCCTCCCCAGCCAAAAAGAGAGCTAGAGAGACATTCCATGTCACCATAAGAGCCCGTCTATTTTGACTGAGACAAGAGTGGTGACTGTGCTGCATGAGTGCTTGCCTCTCTGGGAAGGTTAAATAATGATTTCTAACTCGTTAAACATTATTCATCTATTTTGGTGATAGATGCCTAGTGCAAAAGTCAAGGCAAAGTTTTGTTTTGCCTGTCTAATTCAAACTTCCCACCTTCTCCCTTGTATTTTGGCCTAAGCCTCATCCCCTAAGCTGGAGATGCTGCTTTGGGAATGTGATAAGACTTGAAATGGGGACAAGAGCCCCAGGGCTGTGCTGGTCGGGGGGGTGGGTTAGCTCAGCTCTTGAAGTCTGCAGTGTGGAACAGCCATCGTTGAGCGCAGGTATAGCACAAGTCACAGCTTGATCTCAGTGCTCAGCCAAGCTGGGAGAAGTGAATCAGGAGGGGAAGGATTTGGGAAGGAGTAAGTGGAGGCTGGAACCAGCTCTCCACCTCTGTTTACAAACATTGCCACTTCCATCTATTTATACGGTACCAAAGTACATCTCCAGTGTCTCACTCCATCACCCTGGGCACAAGCTTAAAACTGGCATCAGTCAGTTTTGCCCTCCCAGCTCCTGCTGGGACTGCTAATGTCAGCAAATGTCATGCCTTCCTACCAGGGTCTCAGGTACCTGCTCTGGAAGAAGTGACAGGAGCCTGTGCAGGCATCACTCACTCACTTGTTGATTCTTCCATTTCACTCTTTGTTTGATACTTCCACCTGAAAGCAGTTTGAATGGTGTACAGATCAGGCTTAGCCCGCAGTGCCCCATAGGTGCCTGTCTATCACAGTGGCCAATATTCAGCAAGTGATGGGCAATTCTTATTACCCAGTTTTTCTGCCCCAAAGAAGCTACTATGATGCTAAAGCCACTTCCTATAGCTAGCCAGCTTAAATACTGCATCATCAGCTGCACTGTCTGGATGATGTGATGCTCCCTTCAGTCTCTAAAACAGGAAAGAAACTTCTGAGCTTCTCCACAGTGGCCTGTGTACCAGCCCCCTTCATATCCAGGGCAGTAAAATGGAGCAATCTGCACCTTTCACCTCAGCCGTCTGCTTTCCATTTTCCCCTTTAATCACAAGCAGATTTCGGCTATCAAGTGTGAAAGTTTAGCAGAGCCAGAGACCCCTGCAGAGGAGGAGATCCAACCTCAATGCAAAATTCATTTTGTGCCTGCTGATATACCTGATCCCTGGCTTGGAAAAGGGGATTTGCTGGATGTTTTACCCCCACCGAGAGAAAGAAAGAGGGAAGATTTACACTCGCAGGAAGGTAGTTAAGCAAATACCAGCAGTACTATAGACGGTCTCCCCCTGTTTCAGGAACAAAAACCACCTTCTCCGGGATAAAAAGAAACACAAACCACAAAGGAAAATGTGCGTGGTCCCTGATTCACCCAGCTCAGTACCAGCTGACCTCTGCTCACTTTCCTACGTGCTCTGCATTTGCACAGCGACTCGCATAAGCATCCTATAGGATGGGTACCAATGGCTTAAAGCCAACCAGCAGAAGATGGTGAGGGAGAAGCAGGGATGCATGTCGACTGCACAGGCAATCCAAGTGTGGATTCCCATCAAGGTTCTTCACAGGGGGGATCTGTGGAGCCAGTACGTGCCATTAGCTGGAGGATGTACATGCATAGTCACTGCGGCCTTTAAGAGGCAGAAGGTGGCTTCTCAAAGCCAGATCTAACACAGGGAATGATGCAGAGCTTTCCAACCCAGCAGGAACTCCCCAGGTGGTACAATCTCCCCTGGAATTGTTTCCATTTCCCCATGGACTGCTCAATCCATCAGGTTGGAGCAGGGTGAAGCTTACATGGCAAGACAGGTCTGCTCTGAATCACACAGCAGAGCACAGCAGGGAAGCTAATGAAGCAAGGAGAAAATTCCTCAATGCCTGAGGGAGGAACAGATATGTTAAAAGATGGGGGGGATTTAAGTTTCTTTCCAGTTGTCAGTGTCAGCTTTGCTTTCTCCACTCTTATTTGTTTTATCAGGTTATATATAGCTCCAACCACTTCTCAGTTGGGCATGTCCATACACAGGGGAGGAAAACGCACTTTTTGGGGTGGTCCGCTTGATCACAGCCTCTGACACACAAATCTCATGCCCATGATAGAAGGGGGAACAGGGGAGCCCTTCTCCTGGGGCAGGCTTGTGCGAGCAAGGCTTTGGGGACTCACATTCTACTTCCAGCAGTCTGGTCCCCTTAGGACAATCATGCAGACAGTGATAGCTGTTACTACTTGTTTTCTCCCACCATGCCTGGCAGCATCCCATGCGTTCACTTTTTGAAGTATATTCTCAAGGCTATGTTGGCCATATCAGCCACCACCCACCCCTTGGCTCTTTGAATTTGCTGACAAGTTTTTCATGCTTAGTATACCAATATCTCACGTGTTCCAGCCAGCTTGGAATCCTCTTACTCGTGTGTTTTATTCTGATGCTTAAACTATTTACTATTTCTGTGTAGTAAGTACATTGGCAAGTGCATTGCAGCCTGAATTCCAGCAGTTTCAAATCAGAAAAACAAGTATCTCCAATGGTATATCTATGTGATTCCTAATAATCATCTCCTCTGCATGGTGTCTCTTCTCTGAACCGTTAGTTAGCATCAATATTATTGCTGTTAGCATTACCCCTCCAGAAGTCAGTCAAGATTAGGGTCTTATCATGTTCGACACTGCTTTGTGCACAAAAAAGGAATTAGTTCTTGGACATTGAGTAGAAAAATGTGGAAAATGTGAAGTGACTTGAAAGGGACTTGGCACAGCCACTTGTCTCACTGGCTGCTCCATGGCAGCGATGATCTCAGGGTTCTGTGAAGATGCTGTCAGCAGACACAGGGTCACTCATTTATCATATCTGCCCTCCTGGCTGTACCACATGTGAGCTGGGGATGAAACCTCCCATTCCCATGGGATTTCAGAGAAGTTTAATTAATCTGTGCTTAGAACAGATTATCTTGTGCTTAGAACAGTCAGTCTCACCTCTGTGCCTGGCAAAATCTTGGAGCAGATTCTCCTGGAAGGCATGCTAAGGCACATGAAAATCAACAAGGTGCTTGGTGACAGCCAGCATGGCTTCACTAAGGGGAAATCCTGCCTGACCTATTTGGTGGCCTTCTGTGATGGGGCTACAGAACTGATGGACAGGGGTAGAGCAGTTGATGTCATCTACCTGGACTTGTGTAAAGCGTTCGACACTGTCCCACACGACATCCTGGTCTCTAAATTGGAGCGACATCAATTTGATGGATGGACCACTTGGTGGATAAAGAACTGGCTGGATGGCCACACACAAAGAGTTGTGGTCAATGGCTCAATGTCTGGCTGGAGACCAGTAACGAGTGGCGTCCCTCAGGGATCGGGGTTGGGACCGGTCTTGTTCAACATCTTTGTCGGTGACATGGACAGTGGGATTGAGTGCGCCCTCAGCAAGTTTGCCGATGACACCAAGCTGTGTGGTTCGGTTGATACCCTGGAGGGAAGGAATGCCATCCAGAGGGACCTTGACACGCTTGTGAGGTGGGCTGATGCCAACCTCATGAAGTTTAACCATGCCAAGTGCAAGGTCCTACACCTGGGTCGGAGCAATCCCAGGCACAGCTGCAGGTTGAGTAGAGAAGAGATTCAGAGCAGCCCTGCAGAGAAGGACTTGGGGGTGTTGGTTGATGAGAAAATGAACATGAGCAGGCTTCAGTGTGCACTCACAGCCCAGAAAGCCAGCTGTATCCTGGGCTGCATCAAAAGGAGCATGACCAGCAGGTCGAAGGAGGTGATTCTGCCCCTCTACTCTGCTCTTGTGAGACCTCAGCTGGAGTATTGTGTGCAGTTCTGGTGTCCTCAACATAAAAAGGACATGGAACTGTTGGAACAAGTCCAGAGGAGGCCACGAGGATGATCAGGGGCTGGAGCACCTCCCGTATGAAGAGAGGCTGAGGAAGTTGGGGCTGTTCAGGCTGGAGAAGAGAAGGCTGCGTGTAGACCTCATAGCAGCCTTCCAGTATCTGAAGGGGGCCTATAGGGATGCTGGGGAGGGACTCTTCATTAGGAACTGTAGTGATAGGACAAGGAGTAATGGGTTAAAACTTAAACAGGGAAGATTAGATTGGATATAAGGAGGGAATTCTTTCCTGTGAGGGTGGTGAGGCACTGGAATGGGTTGCCCAGGGAAGTTGTGAATGCTCCATCCCTGGCAGTGTTCAAGGCCTTGGGTGACATGGTTTAGTGTGAGGTGTCCCTGCCCATGGCAGGGGGTTTGGAACTGGATGATCTTAAGGTCCTTTCCAATCCTAACTATTCTATGATTCTGATTCACCTAGCATTAACCACACATTCCCTTTTAATGGGATGAAGGGTGAAAGAAGTCTAACAGTTTAGTAAATCTGTGCCTCAAATTACTTTGTCATGAAGTGAAATAATCCCACAGGACTAAATAGTTTTTGCTGCCTGACATTTCCTAGGGTTAACTCCTCCTGAGAACTGAAAGGACTCAAACAGGCAGGTATAAACTCATCACTGGTACAGCAGAGAAGGATTACTGTAGGAAGCTGAAGTGGCAATGAGGATGTGGGATATCTGTACTGAATTTGCTGCTTTGGCTAATAAAAGTGCTGAGGCATCATGCCAGTTGCTGTCAAACTTACACTGGTCCTGTGTGATGTGCACTTCTCATAGCAGCACCTCCCCTGTACACAATGGCGTTCCTGAAAACTGTGATTGCCTGCTCTTCTGCAAAGGCAAGACAAATGGCTTGTCGTCGATGAAACAGCTTTGTCACCGGCTGATGAGATGATCCCAAGGGGCACTGCTACAGCCGCTGCAGGAAAACAGACTGCACTTTGCTGGAGAGGAAGGATGCTGTGGAGACCTACCAGCAGGCATCACTATGAAACACACACCCCTGCAGGTTGCACTACCAGCAGAGGCTCTGGCCTGCAGCAGGTATTGACCCTGCAAAAGGGACTCTCTGACTTGTCTCCTTGTCTCAGACACGTCGTTTTCCCAGCTTTTCCTTTAAATAACTTGTTTTTGCAATGGTTGGTTCAGCAGCAGCAATAACCACCTGCAGCGCAGCAGTCCCCTATCAGTCTGCAGAGAAAGCAGCTGTGCCTTCTGGAGACATCCCAGTCCCTTCAAGAGGGCTTGTCGTGGTTTGCTATACGCCCAAACTCACTTGCTCAAATTACCATAGTGTTGGCCCACTAATCCCAAATTAGATCCACAGGAAGCACAGCAGTTTTCAAGAGAACCTTGTGCAAGTCGATTCAAAGTCAGTTGGGAATGTCACCTCTCTGGGCCTGTGTTGCTATGGGGCCATGGCCCCACCAAACATACAAAGGGAGTTAATTTCCTTTCCTTGTGTGATTCCCCATGATCCCCACACTGTAAATATTGTGCTTGTATCTTGTTGCTGTTATGAACCTGGGACTGCCCATGGCAAGGGGATTGGAACTAGGTGATCTTCAGGTCCTTTCCAACCCAAACCATTCCCTGATTCTATGATTCTATGACTTTGTTCTTAGGTGTAATATTTTTCTTTCCAAGGACAAACAAAAGTAGGTTTCTAACATGCTAGACATGTAAGGGAATAGTCTGTGCTCAAGATAACAGTCCACTGGAGTTGAGTGCTGACCATCCTAAACTGGTTCCTTGTCTCTGGGCTGGGAAAGACTCACTGATGCTGGAGAGCTCTAATGCCAGAAGAATGGCAAATGTAGGGGACCCACATAGCATTGAGCCACCCTCATAGCACAGACACCCCCAAACTCACCCTGTTCAGAGAATCATCTGCAACCTCTGAACACAGCAAAGATGCAGAAGTTTGAGTGGGATAACAGGTTGCCCAAAGAAGTGGTAAATGCTACATCCCTGGCAGCGTTCAAGACCAGGTTGGATAGAGCACTGGGTGACGTGGTATAGTGTGAGGCATCCTTGCCCATGGCAGAGAGTTGGAACTGGATGGTCTTAAGGTCCTTTCCAACCCAAACCATTCTATGATTCTATGACTCTACATCAAGAGATGCAAATGCAATGGCAGAGACCCTCCCCATCCACGTGGCTATTCAGTAAAGAAAGATGTAATCAGCAGATCAGAGTATCTTGTGTAAGTAGATAAGCACTGTCCAAACACAGCTGGGGTCCAGCTGCCAGTCAGCCAGACACTGCCAGTTATGACATGGACAACAACATGCCCTGTTAGATGCTTTGCTATTTGCTGCGTGGAGTAAAGGGAACAATGATCTTGTTGCTGGGTGCTAGGGAGGTTAAGGGTCCTTGGCTGATGAGAAAGGCATATTCTGGAACAAACATGACCTCACAACTCACTAGTATTTGTGAACACTGAGCCAAAGCAAGAAATCAAGATTGGACCTCAAATAGGAATCTCAGAGGCAGATGAACTAAGCCAGTTGCTTTGTAAAGCCCTGGTCTGGTGTTAAACTCTTACCAAACAGGATAACAATAAACATACCAGCCATCATCACTTGGGGGTCATGGAGGAGAAGAAAGAGGCCTACACATGAATGCTAGGGCTGGCGAGCACCTTGCTGGCCAAAAGAAGCCTCCCCTCCATCCTCATTAAAATGTGAATTCTGCCCTTGTGCAAGGCTTGAAATGTGAATGTTTCCTGACGTCCCACACTGCTATTAAAAATAAACCAAAAAGGTTTCCAACAAAGCAGCACTTTTTATATATGCCAGGAAGAAAATGAATTAAAAATGCTTATCTTTGTTTCTTCCTGACAGTATCACATTGATGCAAAGCAGTGAGCAAACTAGAGCAACAATCAGTGCTCTGCAAAGAGGTGCCCATAACCACACAAGGAGGAGGTTTTGTTCCTCACCCTTGGACTACACTCACTAATAATCTGGATTTCCACCCACATCTCCCTCCCCACCATGGGGAAATCTCAGGGTCTATTTGCATGCAATGGCTCTTGAAGGGAGCAAGCTCTTTAAACCATCCCTGACACTGTGGAAAAGTCAGGAAACTTTAATTAAGGGAGAAAACACAAAAAAAACACCCACAAGGCATTTTTTGGATTTACCTTCACAAAGTGCAGAAACAAACTTCACAGGAATTTCATCCCACAGGAATTTCCAATATTTTAATATTTGTTTCTCTTATGACTTGAAGCTTTGAAACATCAAAGCATTTTCACAGAATGAAGTGCTCTGGGAAGCAGCATTTTCTACGTCGTTTTGACGTGTTTCAGGCTTGAACTTGCACCTGGCTGAGCTGCCAAGAGGTCACCCTGTTCCTCATGGTCCTAAGCTCCTTTACAAACCAGCCTCGGAATATCTGAGGCTTCCCACCCAAAATACATCACCAGGTCCCACAACACAACACAGAAATGCAACGAGGCAGAGGGCAGTAGGTCATCATGGGAAAGGTAGTCAGCTAATGACCCGGGCTATCAGAGAGGATGGAACATCAGGTCTTCAGCCTGGAGAAGAGAAGGCTCTGGGGAGACCTTATTGTAGCCTTTCAGTATTTAAAAAGGGCCCATAAGAAAGATGGGCAGAGACTTTTAGCAGGGCCTGTCAATAGGGCGAGGGGTGATGGTTTTAAACTAAAACAGGAGAGATTCCAGCTGGACATGAGGAAGAAATTCTTTACAATGAGGGTGATAAAACACTGGCACAAGTTGCCCAGAGAAGTGGCGGGTGACCCACCCCTGAAGACATTCAAGGCCAGGCTGGATGTGGTTCTGGGCAACCTGATCTAGTTGAAGATGTCCTTGCTGATTGCAAAGGGGTTGGACTAGATGACCTTTGAAGGTCCCTTCCAACCCAACTATCCTATGATTCTATGATCCTGTGTGAGCTGTGTACACATAAATGCTCAACACAGCTGAGGCTAAATGTTTCATTTCAGTATTGTTGGCTTTGTTTATGTTTTAGCACAGAAGGTGGACAATTCTCAGCCAGCTGTAGCAGTGCATTGGTCTGTCAGCACTTCAGAGACATCCCCACCTCAAGCTGCACAGCAAAACTGTACCCCTGCTGCCTTCTCCATGACGCATATGAACAGGAGAAGGGGGCTGTGGTGGCCAGTGCTGAGAATGCCTGTCCACACCACCATGTCCTTGACCTGAACCCATTCTGGGGGCTGGATCTGTCCATCTCTTCCCTTCATCTCCATCTTCAAGAGATCAAGCTTCTAGATTAAGCTTGTTACTTAAGCTCTCACTAAATCTGTCCTCCTTTTACAATCACTTGTCCCAGTTCTACCTCACAGAGTTTTCCAGAGGAAATCAGTGTCAGGGATCAGAGCAGTGAGTGAGAACACCAGGAACAAAATCACCTCTGGAAGAAAGGGGAAAAATCTCATTCTCAGCACAGAGCTGTAACAAAAAATCCCAGTGGTTCAAGGGCCCTTGTGCCTATTTCTGTTGGCCAGTCTCAGCATCAGATCTCACATCACTTGGCAGAAAAGGAAGACAGAACTGATGGTGACTTTTAATTCTTCAATCCTGTCTGGCCTAAGAACTGCTATTGTACATTTCCCATGTCTGATACCTCCTCACATATTGTTTCGTGCTATCCAATCATTGCCTTTCTGGGAATTCGGGTGACCTGTGGCTTGTGCAGGAATCTCCTTGCCAAACTTAATTCTTGCAGACATTTTTTGGTATCAAGAAAAATAAGCTCCACTCCACACACTCAGGCTTTTTACCTTTGAAACCTCAATTTCTCCTGGAGCAAGCATGGATCGGGAGCTGGCCAGGACCACACACAGCTCTTCTAATATCCCAGCCTGATGAACAAGAGGGGTATGGAGGAGACAGCCAGCACACTATGCAGAAAGGAAGGAGATGAAATCCAGCCATCAAGAGGAGAGGACTGTGAAGCCCTTGCTCAGATCAAAAAACCTATGAAAATTAGTGGAGCTTTTGACAGAACAAGGACAGAGGCCCATGATCTGCATCCTAGAGCTGTGCATGAGAGAGTCCTCCCGACTGTGCAGGTTGGTATGCCTGTTGCTTTGTCTCCAGCCCCTTGCAAGTGCCTCCGTGGGCCAAAGTCTTCTGGGCATCCAGGGACAAAGGTGGGATTGTCATTGCTGTCTCAGCCCCAAGGCTGGTCCAAGCCCCTTGCAGAGGTCCTGGTGGGCTTTGGAAGCTGTCTGCAGGGTTTGGGTACAAATAAATGTCTTGCATTCCTATGGGATTTCTATCAGGCTGAACAATCACGCACTGCTGAGTTAGTTAGGATCACAATTGTTCATTTACTATGGACTTACCTTCTGATGCAACAGAAGGCTTGATTTCCACTGTAACTCATAAGTCAGTATGTGACAGGCTGCAAGGATGCATCTAACCAAGGGCTGGAAATAATGCGTTGGACGTCATTCTTGCAGAAGGGCATCTCTTGCAGCAAGTTCTTTCTCTACTTACAAACAAGTTTTGCTCTTTCCATTTATTTCAGGGTGTAGGAAGGTTTTTGATACAGTCTCCATGGCCACAAACACACAGTGCATGTTATGGGTTTAATATACAAAGAGAATGTGGTTTGCTTTCCATCAGGTCATTTCCACCAAGATATGACATTTCTTAGGTCCAACCTAAGTGGAAGGTTTTACTTAAGAAAAGACTGAGAAAGATGTCTGTGGCAGCAAATATCAGCTGATATTAACTGGGAGGGGACCTTTATCTCTTACAGTGCTATGCTAATTCGAACCAGATGTGATTTCCTTGGACACCATGGGGGCTGGATTGTTACAACAACCAGGACTGTCTGTAAGAGCAGACTTCTTTGGCCAAACCTATATCCTAGAAATGCTGTAACCTGGCCAGAAAGCACCTGACTCGCTGACAAGGTAGGCTCAACCGGTCCCAGTGCAGTGAGATCTGCCCATTCAGATGTCCAGCCCCATGTCAGGCCAGGACTTCACCTCTTTTTCCTTGCCATAGTGCCAAGAACACTCAGTCCTCTCTGCTGCAAAAGGCTGAAGCACATGGCTTTCTCTCCAGCCAAACATCAAGAAAATCATGAATTCTCAACCTTTCAGTAACCTTTAAATTGTGCACAACTTATCTAAGTTAGGACAGATCCTGTCATTTTGCATCACAGCAAATTCATCCTCCTGATGAGGAGTCACTCCATGTGGGGAGTAATTTGCTGGTGTCAGGACAATAGAATTGCTTTCCATTCCTGCAGTAGCATGAAAATACATATTTGTGGCATTGGGTCCAGGGCTTTTGGCTCCAAAAAACTGTTGTCTTAGTTTGCTTGAGACACAGGGAGTGAGTGAAGACACCACAGAATCAAATGATGCTTCTCAAAGTATGTGATCCCTCAGGACTGTAGAAATCAGGATTTCCAGATCCAAAGTCCCCTAACAAACTCCAGGAAAGACAAGACAAGAGCAGCCTGAGCCACCTTGCTGACTGCTGGGCCCAGCTTTAGGTGGGGATCCCCTTTGGTACCCAATCACGGAGAGAAGGGTACAGCATTGTTTGACAGGTAAAATCATTCTTGTGATCTGTTCCCTAACACTTTTCCAGCATAATATTACCTCTCACTTTTCTTACTCTCCACCTAACTAATCCGTTATCTACAGAGCTGTTTGCTGCTTCTGCTCCTAGACCTTAGCCAGATCCTGTTTTTCCCATGATGCTGGGTGCCTTCATCTCAACTTTGATGCTCCACACTGAATGAATTCCTTCCTTGAAGTCCTAAATAACATTAGAAAACATATTCCCTTATATTGCTTTCTGGGATTGCCAGTTCCCAGCTATAGGAAGGGTCAGCCTGACATAAGGACCACCTCATTTGCAGAGGCAGCACTAGGAACAAGAGCAGCAGAGATGGAGGGCAATGAGGACACCTCACAAAAACACTGCCCAGTGGTTGAAGGTGGCACCAGCACCTCACAACAGCAACTGCCACAGGTCAATAGCAGCATCTGTAGAAAACTCTGTGTATTTGTCACCTCTGAGTTCAGGTGTGTTGCTGATGGCCACAGAATTAAAGCTAAACAGAACAGAACATCTCCAGTAACTTTAAAAGCAGAGCCCTTTGACTCAAGTATCTTTATGTCTGTCATGTCTTCCTATATCATCTCCTGTATCCTCACACAACAGCATCTACCCGCAGGTGGGTTCTTTCTCACTGCATCTTTGAAAATGAAAATAAAGAACTAAATTCCCAGGGCAGGCACAGAAGCACCAGAACTGATTTTCCAGCAGATGCAAGAGACCGTCAGCTAATGTAGGAAATTAAATGTTTAAGGAAATTATAGAAGGAAAATATAAACTCTTGAATGGGAGCCAAAACCTACAAATTCCATCATTTATCAAAGAAAAAAGTCCAAAATGAGCCTGAAATGGTGTGGGGATGGCTGAATGAAAGGGTATATTCAGGCAGCAGCACTGTTTAGCTTACTTTTTGGACCTTTTCCCTTTATTGATGCTGTTGGGAGGCCCTCATTCCAAAACCTCTAATGCCGTCGTGCTCTAGGATGAGTTACTAAAAGCAACCATTCTTCTGCATATGAAAACATTCGATTATTTGCATGTTCGGTGTCTTTAATGCCTCTTTTGTGCCTCTGTTTTTTGTGGAGGGAGGCAGATGAGGGATCTTGAATTTCAGCAGTATTCTGATATAAATTCCCTCCGAGAGAGAGCAGGCACAGAAGAAAAAGGCTTTGCAAGCCTGAAATGGAGTCAAGGAGGCCTGGCTTGCTTGATCTACTTGAAGGGACTGATGAAGGTGTTTATTCAGGATTTGAGGAGTCCTGCCAGCCCTTAAATAAAGACTCAGCCCTGAAGCTGCAGCATTACCTCGCATTCCTTGAGCCATGTGACAAGAAATGCCCAACCTGAACCATCCCAGACTGTTGCTGTAGTGGCACAAATACCAGCACTGTGCACAGGAGCAGATGAAGGACTCGGAAAGCTCCTCCATAAAGCATCTCCACACAGAAAGAGGTGATGTTGTGCAGCGCTAAGCAAGTGGTTTACGGCAGAAAACCTCCTGGCAGGTCACAGCAGTCAAGTCCAAGCCTCCATGTGGTCATCTTGGCTTTCTCTTGCATGGGCTAGGAGGTTACAGGAAAGCTGGAGGCAGCTTGCCAGCTGTAGACACGTTACTGACATAGGAAATGCTTCAAATAGTGTGCAACTCACTGCTACAGGGTATTACCAAGACTCTGGGTATAAGCCTGCTCCCCAGCACATTGGATGATGTTGAAACGGTAGTGGTAGGGGAGATCCTGCCCTTCTGTAAAAGCAGGTTAAACCTCAGTTAAAACTGCTGCTGAGCTCCATTGTGCCATTTGCAAAGGGCTAAAAGCTCACAGACGGCCAGTGGCTACAGCTCAGTGGAGAAGTTATAATTCATTATGCCATGATAATTCAATTGCTTGTGATTTTCTTCCCATAACCAACATGCCTAGCAGGAATCCAAAAGAGAACTGCTTGTATTTATGGCTGACAAGATTAGCTGGTCATCAGAGCCAATATTAAACAAACAGAAAATAAGAGGTTTGGAAGAAATAAAAATCCTCAGGGTTTAAGCCAGTGAATGAGGATTAGAAATAAATTTCTCTGAGGTTCAGTTATTCCTAATCTCCTGTGGCTTGTTACATCTCCTGCCAGAGCCTCTAGCTTTTGCCCAAGAAGTACTAGTCTAGAGAAAGCACTATCCTGCTGCACCATTGGCAGGAATGGGTCTGAAAAGGACAACCGAAGAGCACCTTGTCCGGGAGAATCCCACAGTGGTCCTCAGTCACTCAACCCTGTCTCTCTGCATCCCAGTTTGGACTCAGCAGCGGTTAGCGCTCAGGTTTACCCGTCAAGGCGCTCCCACAGCGTTTTCTCAGTCCCTCTGACTTGCTCATTTAACATTGCTTTTATTGGAGCCTTATTATCGCTGAATAAAGCCCGGCTTTGCTTTCCTGGGCCAGCAGCACCATCTACAGCTCGCTCCGATATGTGCAGCCTGCTTCTGCCTGTGGGAGTGCACCTCCTCCTTCCATCCATAGCCGAGAACAAAAAGAGGCATAATCTACACGTGTTTGGTGGCAAAGAGGCGGCAGACTGAACAGCACCTCTGGGGATAGAAAAGCCGATATACAATCATATACAGCTGGTGTATTGTACTAAAAGACGGGAGGTACGCTTTGTACAGTTAGAGGCAAAAAAGATGTGATACGTAGCTGTTATCTCGTTCTCAGGTAGCACTGTATGCACATGGAGAAGAAAGCTCTTCAGCCAGGGGGTATATGAGCCTTACACATTGCTTCCATGAGGAAGAACAGAGGAAACAACTTGGGCAGAGTTATAAAAGCAGCTGTTGACAGAGCCAGGACCGGACCATGTAGCTGCTGCTTACATTTCCCAGCCAACAGCAGAGTCACTGCTGCTTTTCCAAAGGATCACTGCCTTCACTGTCCTAAAAACATCCACCCAGCTCAGACAAGGGCCCATGGCACAGTCCCTCTATGCACCTGCACATGCAGTGGTGCTGTGCCGTGCTTCCAAGGGACACTTACAGGGCAAACACAGCCTGCAGCAGAAAACCATGTGAAATCACTCTTATATGCCAACGGAAAAGAGCAAGAGAAGCCCAGGGCATAGCCCCTTGCAGCTCCCTGCAATAGGAAGGAATTTGTAAGACAGAGCTCTGAGACAGTGCTGGCAAGTAGAGCATGCCCCATAGTAACAGAGGAGAGCAAAAGTGGGGGGTGAAACTCAACTACTTACTTCTTGTCTTTTGGTTTAGGAGAAAACCCATCCTTAGGACCCATCACTTTAAACTCATTAGGCTGGCCTCTGAAGGACTCAGCTGGACAGGAGACCTGGTACCCATGAGGTAGTGTGATGCTTTCCCCAAAATCACCTGGAAACCTCATACCCTGAAAAATGGGTTACCCAGAGCACTGAGGTTTGTAAAGGAAAGGACAGTCCTGCATGGCCCCAGTGCTACAGGCCACCACTGAGGACATGACAGCAGCTGTGTACATCTGCATCATGATACACACAGAAAGGCGGGAGGAAGAGCTGGGTGCACACAAACACAAAAAAGAACAAAGTGTCCTAATCTATTCTGTCCAGTTTTGCAATGAATCCATGTTTTGCTTTGCTGTTGCAGGAGCCATGGACTGGCAAACCCAAGGGAACAGATTTCTCCCTTGTCTCCTCTTCCTTTCTCTCCTCTGCAACAAGCAGGATGTGCTGTACCAGCAGCAGCTGAGCTAGACCCCATCTGCACTCATCAGACAAAGCTCTCTGGAGCACAGATTGTATCTTGTGGCTATATCCACACTAGTAACCTAGATGGGAACAAGACAGCCCACAGTCCCATGGGTATCCATGGCTTTCCGCAAGATGCTGCAGCACAACAAAGCAATATGGGCCAGGAGCTGCCTTCCCAATAGACAGTTTGGACGATGCCCCTGCCGCTCCAGAGGAATTGCTCTAAGCACTTTGGGGAATGTTGATATATGCAGTGATAAACCGTAGTCTTGAGTAGCCAGGAGTAGCAATGACCAGGTCCTACAACTAAAACTACAAAGCAAAAGTTCCTGGCAGTAGAGAGCAGAGATTTCCCAGGAGATGCTGAAGTGCCAGGACCATGTGTCTTTGATCGAGTTCACTCTCTCTCTCTGAGTAACAAGGGACTGTAAGGGAATAAATCAGCATATTAATGGGGATGCTAATTACAGCTGAGTCTGGGATGGACTAACATCTGCATGTTCCTTTTAATTATGAATTCTACAGCCCAATTTGAACCACATTTGGAATAATTTGTGAGAGCAACTATTCTTTTAAAGATCAACCACCCTTTCAATGGTCTTGATATTTTGATTAAATGTAAAGGCAGGTAAGAGGACAGCTCCCAGTCTTTGTATCACGGCATAATCCAAACTACCTCCTTTATAGTGGAGAAGCCATTCAGAATAACTGAGGTCAGGATAGGGCCTGGTATTTGAAGCAGAAATACATTGCTGTTCCCATTTCTACTTGGCTGAACAGCGCTGCAGTGACAGTAATTGGCATCTCAATGCCTGTGCGCAATGACCGCATCCCTGAGTGAGCGCAGGCTTATGAAATGTCTGCAACTACTTATCAGTGTGTGGATATGTATATATATGCTGATTTGTTACCAGTCCTCCCTGCGCAGACGAGTTGGGGGTTTACCAGGTTTCCCTTTCTAATTCCCCCAGTCCAGGAGTGCTCCGCAATGGGATTTAAACACCTTTAGCTTTTTCTTTTTAGGCAGCTTAATGAGGAAAGTCTAAAGGAACTGAAGCATTCCCTCACACCCACAGTGCTATACACGGCCCAGAGCCTTGTCTTCCATCTCTATCACTGAAGACCATATGAGCAAACCAGTATCAAAGATCCGTGCATCACAGGAGGCTGCCTCAGGGGGGGATGATCGACAGGCACAGTTATGAGGGTGAATGTCTCTTACAGGATTCTTCTGAGGGCAAGAGGAGAAGTGAGAAACCCGGTTCTGAATCTCCCCCTTCCAAGGTTGCTTCTTCAGGCTGAACTTCCAGCCCTCAGGGTGTCTTGCAGAGGTGACTTCCACAAGTCAAACCAGCGTGCTTCATTCAGTCCACTGCTTTGTATGAGTAACCCACAGCCTTTGGTTGTTTAGTGTAGTCTAAGTGTCCAGTCTGCCTTCTCTTGTCAGGCCATCCTCCTGACAGTAGCTTTTTCCCCCTCTTTATTAGTTACAGTCAGCATTCTCCAAAGAGTGAGGGTGTACCCACTGAAGACCAGTCAAGTCACTCAAGTCTCACCTGTCAATGCATGATATCAGAATTTGCATTGACCGAGTACTTTTTGAGCTTGAGATATTTCCAGACGCAGAGAAGCTGCAATAGCCCTTAGGGAATCATTTTAATTAACCACATGGTTTGCTTTTCTTCTACTGTCTTTCCATTAAACCCTCTATAGGTCTCAAAAGCACTTCAGGTCCTCTACAGCCTTTGGCTGCCACGGTCTCAGCCCCAAGGCCAGACACTGGTCTCACTGCCACAAGAAGAGAATCCAAAGCTACTCTGGCAAGAGGCTGCTCCAAATCCCTCCTTCCCTGATGCACACCTCGTCTTTTCTTATGGCTTTCTGTATTTGTCCCACACACTTCACACCTTCATTCACCCAAAACATTTGCCTGCAAAGTAAGTAGTTTGTCTTGTAGTCTGTAGTCTGCTCTAATTCCTTTTGTTCAGGAGAGTGGAAACCTCCAGGGGCTTCTGTCTTGGGTCACAGCTCAAAACTGAAGATGATCTAATTATGGCACAGCCCAGAGCCCTTATAGCATCTTAATTCATTAAATGGAGTGCTAATCCTCTTTGATGGGGGAGCTGTAATAACACTGGGGTATGAATAGGCTTGTGCACTAGGATCAGCTAAGTTACATCTCTGTAGACCTTCTTTCCTTTAGAGAGTCAAGGTGGGAAGTTATAGTTCTGATGCACTACATACGAATGCATGGGAAAACTTGCTTTTCAGTTTTGTGATACGCAGGTGTAGTCAGAGCCTGGATTTGTTTCGGGGGCAGAAACCTTATGGTTGGCTGAAGCATCCAGATGGGACAAGAGAGTCCCCATGGACCCTGGTACAGTGGTTCTCAGTGACACTGGTGCAGGTAGATGGGGCACAGCCCCATGAGGACATGAGAAGGGAAAGTCTGGAGGGCAGGAGCTGGGATGGCTCTGGATTCCCCACCACCAGCCTAACCTCCTCCAAGAACTGCTTGCAGGGATGTTTCAGGTGATTATGGGATTCAGCCTTGCTGTGGAGCGTGTTACAAAAAACAGTTTTGAGTTTCCCCTCATCCCTTCTGGAGCTGTGATTCACCCCATCCTAAGCAAGTATAATAAACAGGATGAGTCCCCTCTGGAAATGTCTTTCCCTCCCCAGTGACCAGGCAAGGGGCAAGACAACTAACTCATGTCAAGCATGTACCCAAAAAGGTTAAACTCCTCCTCATCCTCACTTCAGCTTCAACAGCATCTGGTTCCTAGTGTCTCACCAAAGAGAAACTTCAGCTGATAAAAAAAACATTAAGCAGAAGGACCTCACCTCCAACCATGGCTTCAAGAGCTCCCAATGTCACAAGCATGGATGGAGAACAGGCTCTTTCCTGCACCCAACCCACTGCTTCTCCAGGCCCAACGGCTCAGGACCCTTCCACAGTGTGGATGTACCCCAAGCATTCCACCAGCAAAACGCAGGGCAGTGATTTAACTCCCCCAGCAGTGATTCAACTGGGCAAGCATGCCATAAACTAGCAAGGAAGTGGGTCAAAAGTAAATAGTAGGGTTCATATCGTTGTTATGTTTATTCTGCTGAAGTGTTTTGATGCCAGATTGAAGGGGAAAAGGGGAGAAGAAGTTCAGTTCACATAACGGGAGCTGGCTCCAGTATAAACACTCGGTCAAGATTTGTCAGTCACTGTTACAAAAGAGGGTGGTAAGGTGGGTTAGCACGCCAGCTTGCAGATTTATGTTCAGTTCACAGCCATGTCCTCATTCCAGCTCTCACTAGTTTAACATGCTCTTTGGCATGGGGCTCTGCTCTTCAAGCTGTAGCCATTGTAGTCAAGTACGCGGGTGAGATGTTCAGCTCGTGATGAACAGCAAAGCTTCAAGACTTCCCAGTGGGAAAAAAGGCTCAAAAAAGACACTGTAAAGAACCCCAAAGTGATTATTTCTCTAGATTCTAGGAGTTTATGGGTGCATTTGGACATTTCCTGAATCAACAAATGGGTTTAAACAAATGGGCAATCTGTGCTGCGACAAAACCCCCACCAGTGTGCCCAGCACACCCTCTGGGTGTGAGAGGTATCAAGGCATGAATGCGGGATGCTGATTGCATCCTGCCTGCAGAGATGGGAAACGCACACATGCTAGGAGAGCCCTTTTTTCATAGGCTGCAGTTTTAAATCCTCAGGGATTGGCAGTTTGGGATTCCTCCAGGCTGCAGGCCTCCCCAGGTGCTGTTTATAACGTTTATCAGCATAAACACCCAAGGGTAATGCATTGTACTGCAGGATATTATACCTCTTTAAATGAAAGTCAGTTTGATCTCTACCTGCTTGTATGTCTGTCCCCTGTGATGATGAACTGTGTGATGAAAACCAGGGCTTCCCTCTGAGATTTCCACTCTGCTACCATTTTACCACAGATACCCTGGAGGGGGCACAGGAATGAGGCTATTTGAACACACATCCACCCCTACTGAAAGCACAAGTACCAATATAGAGAAATAGCAGTCACAAAAAACCTTTCCTGGTGAAGCTTTTCTCATTATTACAATAAACACAAACAGGCTCCCATTCACTGCAAAGGCAGAGCTTTTAACTAATGGCACTACACAGCATACAAAAGAAGTCAGCAGAGCTACAGACCCTAAAAAGTTTAGCCAGGTCCAAGTCCACACAGCAAAGCACCACGGGATTTTAATTCCATTTAAACCTTTACCAAAGGGGTGCAGAAGCAAGTGCCTAAATTATAGAACAGTCCAAAATCAACATGAAGAAAATATGTGAAAGTCAATGGAAACACATTGGGAGCTGAAGGGCTTGCTGCCCAACATTGGCTGCTCCCTAAGAAATGGTTTCTTGTGTTTTCAAACGTGCTGCAGAAGCAGCCAAAGCAAACCGGTGGGCTTTCATACAGAAAATTAATGAGAGCAAACATCTCTCCTCTCCTTGGTGCTCCCACATGTGAAGAACTTTGCAGTCAAAACCTCATGATAGATTTTTCACATCAGATGCCTTCTTTGCCCCTTTGGCTGGCAGATCTCCAGCCAGGCTGCCCACAGAGACATCAGATATTCATGCCCCATCTTCTCTAAACAAGCCCTAGGTGAAGGTGTAATGGAAGCTGCTGCTCCAGACAAGGAATAACGGGAGGCTGCTGAGCTGTAAACTACCAGACCCCATTCCTCTGCTCTCCTGGTTAGGTTCAATGGACAAGAGGCACCAAGGGCTATCCTGGAGCTGTGCACCCACTGATTCCCTTGCTGGCAGCTCTCACTCAACATCTGTGGACACTAAGTGCTCCCCGCTTTCACGTGAGTGTCTCCTCTTGTTCTCTGGGCACCCAGACTTGGAATGAATGTCCTTGGTCAGATCCACCAGCCTCATTGACAGCAGCAGAGACACCTCTGCTTCTTCAGAGAAATCCCATTAGCTGCAACACATGGAGATGTGGCTCTGTGCTTTTTGGTGGCTTAGTGGATGCCATATATGACACAGAAGCACGCATTGATGGAGTCTGGTCCTGTGGGTTGCCTGACTAGGTGTGTTGCTGTCAACTTGGTAGGGAAGAGGACCAACGCCACAGGTCAACACGACAGATCTGAAGTCTGGGAACAAAACCCAGAAGTGTGTCAAGAAGAAAGGAGGAGGAGGGATGCTCAGTGTGTGGCTGGGAGCACCCATTAAGGCTTTAAGAAGACAAACCACTGTAAAGCATGTAAGTTACAGGAGCCCGAGTGTGTGTGTCTGAGATGTGTGGATGGAGGTCGGGCCAGAGATGCTCTGGAGCAGTGTGTTAGCAGGCAAACCATGTGGAAATGGAACAAACTGATGGCAGGACTTCTGGGAGTGATAGATTTCTAAAGAGAAAATAAACTTTCAGACCAATGTGGAAGCAAGCACAGTGTGTGTAAGGGGCTGATGACGGGGAAAAGTGGAAGAAGTCAAAATGCATTTGATTGTATCACTGCAATGAAAAGCATGTGAACTGAGCAGGGCATTGGAGAATGATGTCCAACGGAATGCAAAGGCTGAAGAGTCATTTGATGATCACCGAGATTCCAGCAACTGGAAGAAATAAAAGAAATACAATTGTCTGAGGTTTTTTGGTTGTTGATTTGGGGTTTCTTTACTTGAAACCAAGGAATGGAGGGCAGAGACTTCTGCTCCACAGCTGAGAACTTTGGCATCAGCACACAAACCAAGAAGCACAAATGCTTCCTGCCTCAAAAGAAAGCTAAACCTCCAAACAGAAATGTCCAGGGGAGGATGCAATCGGCAACCACCCAAGCTGAGCAAGAACACAGCGTCAAGTAAAGGGAGGCTGGAAATCAGGGCAGAGAAATACATGGGGAAGTCACTTACCGCAGTTCAGGGATGTAGAAAAGAAAGAAGTACTTAATTCTGGACAACAGCACAGGGAGAAAGAGGCTTGCTTTGTGTTCCCATCTAGTCCTTCCTTGCCAGAAGTCAGGCAAGAAATAAAGCAGTTTTGGTGACTGAGGCTTTGGGGCTCCCCAGTGTAATGGCAGGTATCCAAGCAGCTCTCAACACTGGGTGGAATTAGACAGAATTGGAGGATTTTCTCCTCCAGTCCTCTCCCCTCCATGTAAAGATGCTTTTACTTCAGGACGAGGATAAGTATTCAAGAACAAGAGGAGTGCACCCTGAACATAAAGCATCTGAAGACTGACAGTCCTCTGAACATACAGTCACAGATAACTCCAAGGAGATGTCATGGAGACAGTCAGGAACCAGCAGGGATGTCCTAAGCAAGAGACCAGCCCTAAGCTACTGCAATGGTGCAGAGCAACCAAGGACTAGAGAAGGGAAGAGGCATAAGGAGAGCTCAGTGCACAGTCAGCAGCCCCAAGCACTTCAGGCGAGGACAGGGGACATCCCTGTGAATGAGACCAATACACTGGCTTCATGAGTACATGGTACCTCCACACTAAACATGAGACATGAGCCTGGATGACACAAAGACCAAATGTCCCAAGCCCTGCTCCTCAGGTACCCACAGGTAACCACCTGAGGAGCTGGTGGTGGTTCCCATTGCTCAGCTGGCTGCCTCCTCCCCTTCTCAGACATCTCTGCTAAAGGAGACCTCCCAAACCCCCACATTTCACAGCACATAAGGCTAAAACAGCAGGTGCCAGTTTCCCCAGCATCCCATGCTAAACAGCATCGCACTGCAGAGGAGCAGTAGCATTACTGTGTCATCCTAAAGCAGCCGTGCCCTTCATTTGCTCCTCATGGCACGTCAGTTGTGTATGTTCAGCCTGGAGAAGAGAAGGCTGTGTGGAGACCTCATAGCAGCCTTCCAGTATCTGAAGGTGGCCTACAAGGATGCTGGAGAAGGACTCTTCATCAGGGACTGTAGTGATAGGATAAGGGGTAATGGGTTTAAACGTAGGTTAAGGGGAAGCTCAGGTTGGATATAAGGAAGAAGTTCTTTTCTGTGAGGCACTGGAAAAAGTTGTCCAAAGAAGTGGTAAATGCTCCATCCCTGGCAGTGTTCAGGGCCAGGATGGACAGAGCCTTGGGTGACGTAGCCTAGTGTGAGGCATCCCTGCCCACAGCAGGGGGTTGGAACTGTATGATCTTAAGGTCTTTTCCAACCCAAACCATTCTATGATTCTGATTCTATGTCATACCAATGACAGTGGTCCCTGGCATCACTCAGCCACTTGCTGGCAAGTCCAAGGCAGTCCCATCGCTGAACAGCAGGGAGCATTTTAAAGCATATTCAGCTTTTTTATTCGACAGTGGCTTTCTATGCACATTACAGTGCAAAGGTTTGTATTTGTGCCTCTTGTTGCAATGTTTATTCCCCAAACTCTTTTAATAGTGGGCTTTTGACAAAGTGTTTCCCCAGCAGTGGGAACTACATCTACAGCACAAAGCAAACACTCGCAAGATAAACATCCTTCACATCCCGTGCTGGTCCTAACCCCTCGGAGCTAGCTGTTACCTCCCTTGGAGCAATTCAGCACAACTTAATCAAAGTTAAAAATAATACTGTGTGATGTTATTCCTTGTACTTGCTCAGTGAGCTTTTATTGGCAGCTGCTGCCAGGATCTGGGACTCTGCCAAATTCCCTGCTTATATTGCTCCAGTGTGGACAAACAAAGCAAGCCTAGTTCAACTTTCTTGGACGCAAATAAGGTAAAAAACCATAACAAAATAAAAAACAATGTGTAATTATTTGTTTCCTTTATGGAGGGCCCCCTTTGGAGGCCTTTGAAATCACTTCTGGTTTCTGCTTACGAAAGTCACCCAAGTGAATTATTTAGTATTAATAGACATTCCTGAGCGAGAATGTTACAGCCAGAGGCACAAAATCCAGGGGAAAAAGGGTATCTACCTTCACCTTTCATATTACACTTCCTGAGCCAAAATAACTTTAGCTCCTTGCCTTTCTCAATCACTTTTGTTGCTTCTAATCACGACTCAAAGCTATTTGGTATTCAAGTTATTTAAGCACAATAACATTAATGAAAACTTTTTATAGTAATTAAAGTCTAAGGCCCTCATGCCTGCTTTTAGGTGCATGTGTTGATCTCCTGACCCTTGGTGTTTCTGCATCAGGGCTGCCACCTTCTCATACCATGTTGAAGGCAATCACTGCTCATGTGTGACTGTGAGGCCCTGTCACCTTGTTAAGGTCAGTGGCATTGAACTGGGTCCTTCAGAGGTTATAAAGGCAGAAATACAAGGAGCTGAATGCACAGTCTGGAATTCATCCCTTTGCACAGAGGAGCCTCTCTTCCTATAGCCTATACCAGAGGGAGACAGGTAGGGAGAGGACAGGAGAGACGGAGAGGAGAAGGAAAATAAGGGATAGGGATAGCGACAGAGATACGGGTAGGGGTAGGGATAGGGATAGGGACAGAGGGAGAGGAAAGGAGAAAGGAAAGGCAGAAGAAAGTCTCTCCCTGCTTGACAAGGCTACTTGGCAGTACTTTGGAGCCAAAGCGCGTCCTGTCAACAGCACACACAATGTGCTTTTGAAAGAGCAGAAGTGTACACACAGTTCCTTGGCACTTGGAAATAACAGCCAATATACAGACAAACAGGTTTTGGAGCATATGGGTTTTGAACTCCCAAGAAACTGCAGCTTATGCATTTGGGCTTTTTGGGGTCACTTCCAGTTTATTATGCAGAGTCAGTCACTTGCTGGTGTGCATAGTCCTGAGTCACAATAAGCATAAGAGAAAAAACCCACCCTCTCTCCCAGCAGAACAGTCTGACAGCAAAACAGGGGGGAAAGAAAGCATCTTGTTTCCTCACCATCGGCTGCAAAAAGGAGATTAGGGAGGAAATAAAATCCCTGTTTTGCTTCTCTCTCACTCGGCAGGTTTGGGTCTGAGAGCGCCTCTTAGAACTCATTTAAGAAGCTTGAAAATTCCAAGTCCAAATAAAATTCAGGTCATGTGCAGGAATTTCTTGGGCTCAAGAAATGTCTGAATGTCCACCCATACCAGAAAGCGGGAGCTGAAGTGCCTGCCTGCCTTGCTGGACCCTTCTTCACCTTTACTCCACCCTGGCTCAGCAAGTCCAGTCCATCGGGACTTATCATAGAATCATAGCATGGTTTGGGTGGGAAGGGACCTTAAAGCTCATCCAGTTCCAACTGCCTGCCATGGGCAGGGACACCTTCCACTAGAGCAGGTTGCTCCAAGCCCCATCCAACCTGGCCTTGAACACTGCCAGGGATGGGGCAGCCACAGCTTCTCTGGGCACCCTGTGCCAGCGCCTCAGCACCCTCACAGGGAAGAACTTCTTCCTTATGTCTAACCTAAATCTCCTCTCTGTCAGTTTAAAGCCATTCCCCCTTGTCCTGTCCCTGCCTGCCCTTGTCAAAAGTCTCCCTTTATGTTTCTTGCAAGCATTCTTCAGGTATTCAATACTGTTATAAGGTCTCCCCAGAACTTTTTCTTCTCCAGGCTGAGCAAGCCGACCTTTCTCAGCCTGTCCCCAGAGCAGTGCTGCTCCAGCCCTCAGAGCATCTTTGTGGCCTCCTCTGTACTCACTCGAGCAGGTCCGTGTTCCTCTTGCACTGCAGTCTGCAGAGCTGAATGCAGTAACACACACAGTATAACTTGTGTGCATCGCTGTTGGTAACTGCCTCTGTCCATGTGCCTCTGCACTGCGCGCTTTGGGCAGCCACAGGGACATGGGCTGGAGACCAGGGCACCTCAGACTCTCACTGCTGCCGTTTGGCTTCCTCCACTCTTGGAGACAAAGGTAGCCCAGCGTTTGTGGTGTGCCCGCAAGGGACATGGCCCAGGGCACACATGGATCTATGGAGCCATCCTGTGGCTCGTAAAGGTGCTGTTACCTTACTCTTGTTAGCAAGGCAGCTTTCTTAACTCCGATCATTTCTGTGCAAGGTGTTGGATCTTTGCTTTAATCAAGAGGGATGTGATTTGGAATAGGATGGAGGGAAAGAACTGAGACTTCACCCCATGGAGCTCACGGCTCACGTGTTAGACCCTGTCAGGTAAGACCATTTGGAGTGAAAAATCCTGGGTGTGTCCTGCACACCTTTAACATGGCACCAAACAGCCACTCTTCAGAAGTCATGGTGCTTAAAACCTAACAATTCCTTCCTACAGTTCATTCTCTGCTCCTGCTGTGAGCCATCAGTGGCTCTAATTCAGGAGGATTTCTCCTTGCCTCCCTGCTTCTCTTTGTAGAGGAGAGATCATCCCTCCACTGGCCTAAAAAGAAAGATGAGAGTTGAAAGTGGTCCACTGATGCATGTGCAGGGCTGTGATGAGGGAGATGAAAAGGAAAGGAAATGGCAATTTGATGTGACACCAACCTCCTGCACTTGAGAAGAGTGTTTTGTGCTGGGGGAAACAGTTGGGACACAGGTTAGCTGTTGGCCCCAGGAAATGTTTCTTTACAGCGGTGCGACACCAGCTTGCTTCAGCCATATATTTTTAGAGAATCATAATTTAAATTGAAACATATTTCAGCTAATGGAAATTGCAGCAGAGAACAGGTCAGCGGCAGGGGGTCATCACAGCTCTCCATAGGCAAAGCACAGCATGGAAAGGGGGAATAATGCCTCACTCATGAGACCTCACCTGGAGCATTGTGTGCAGTTCTGGTGTCCTCAACATAAAAAGGACATGGAACTATTGGAACAAGTCCAGAGGAGGCCACGAGGATGATCAGGGGACTGGAGCACCTCCCGTATGAAGACAGGTTGAGGAAGTTGGGGCTATTCAGGCTGGAGAAGAGAAGGCTGCGTGGAGACCTCATAGCAGCCTTCCAGTATCTGAAGGGGGCCTATAGGGATGCTGGGGAGGGACTCCTCATTAGGGACTGTAGTGATAGGACAAGAAGTAACGGGTTAAAACTTAAACAGGGGAAGTTTAGATTGGATATAAGGAGGAAATTCTTTCCTGTTAGGGTGGTGAGGCACTGGAATGGGTTGCCCAGGGAAGTTGTGAATGCTCCATCCCTGGTGGTGTTCAGCCAGGCTGGACAGAGCCTTGGGTATCATGGTTTAGTGCGGGGTGTCCCTGCCCATGGCAGGGGGCTGGAACTGGATGATCTTCAGGTCCTTTCCAACCCAAACCGTTCAATAATTCTGTGATTCTAAGGCTCAGGTCTTCATCATGAGTAGGTGCCTCATTCTGATCACAAACCTTTGAGAATAACACGTCTAACCCCCTTTGAAAATCTGACCTCATACCACCAGGATAGTTTTAGCTTACCCTGCATGAGCCTTGCTGAACAATGCCTTGGGTCCAGTTGTCATTGCTATTGACACGGTGCTGGTTTTTGCTGGTTCTGTAAGTTTTGCGAGTGCGAATAAAGCTTTTATGAAGCCCCAACTGTTTGCAAACCTCAGGCTTAAAATCATGCTGGCTCGTTCTGCCCTCTGTCAGCATGCTACCAGTGGCCTTCCCTGAGCTTTGGGGTCTACCAGCATCTCCTAGAATCACAGAAACATAGAATCATCCAGGTTGGAAAAAAACCTTTAAGATCTTCCAGTCCAACCCTTACCCCAGCACTGCCAAGGCCACCACTGCCCCATGGCACTGAGGGCCTCACCTACACGGTGTGCGAACACTTGCAGGGACGGTGACTCCAGCACTGCCCTGGGCAGCCTGTTCCAATGCCTGAGCATCCCTTGGGGAAGGAATTGTTCCTAATATCCAATCTAAACCTCCCCTGGAGCAGCTTGAGGCCATTTCCTCTTGTCCTATCACTTGTTACTCTGGAGAATAGACTGACCCCACCTCACTACAACCTCCTGTCAGGCAGTTGTACAGAGCAATAAGGCCCCCCCTGAGCCTTCTCTTCTCCAGGCTAAACCCCCCCGTTCCATCAGCTGCTCCTCATCACACTTGTTCTCCAGACCCTTCTACCATGAATTCATGGCTCAGATCCCTCTTGGCATGCTTATATGGACCTGGAGACAGGTCACTGCTAACACAGAGACTCAGACGCACAACCCCACCTGAGCCGTACCAGAAGACCTGGAACTCGAATTGTCTCATCCAGTTAATTTCTTCTGCAGCCTCTGGGTTACACCCCTTTATATCTTACTCATTCTCAATCAAACTAAAACCCAAGTTGCAGTTTATTTTACTTGCAAGAACATAAATGTAAATCCCTTTTATCCATTTCTTTAACATCCTCTGGATTTCACAGCCACGAATCACAGCAAAATCCAACTGAAAGATGCAGCCTGAAGTAATTACTTTGTTGCTTGCCAGGAGAATAAAGTTCCCATAAATAATATTCCTTACAATGCTGAGAAACTAAATACCTCTGTGAGCAAAGGAAGTAATTAAGTTCACAGCAGTTTCACACCTGGACAAAGAATACAGGTAGCCTAATTCCTTGTCTACAGCAATCAAGCTGCTTTGCTCCCTGTGCATCCATGTGAGTCAGCTGTAAAGCACCTGGCAGCCATGTGAAGTGCTTTCCTGTTGATGGATCAAGACACTTGTTGAGCTATGGCAGGACTTCTCCTAGCTGGCAAACCCTAAGGGGCTGCAAGGGCACTCCACAACCCCAGCAGTGGGGTAGCTGAGACCAGGCTGCATGACAGGGGCACTCCTGTTTTGTAGTGGGATCTCGGAGATAAACTTACCATGTTTGTGAACTACTTTCCTCTTCTCCACTGCATGTGGCTCAAGGCGGTGGCTTTGAAGGTCTCTCTTTTGAGTGACTTAAGCTTCTTGTGCTTCAGTTCTCTGCAGCCAGCCTCATCCTCATAGATCTCCAAATGAACATACCAGGGACCACCAGCACCAGCTCTGTGTCACACCACAACAAGTGGCAACTTGCCCTGCTAGTGCTGGGCTAAAAATTAATGGATAGATATTAAAAGCAACCCTCAGGTGCAGTTGCCAACAGACATATGGACACATCATCTGCTGCTGCTGTCCTAGGAAGCTTTGATCAGGTAGCAAGGAGTGAAACTCGTAGAGATTTGCACATACATATGGACACATATATACCTATATATATACATATGTAAACAGAAAAAGACAAATATGCTGCCAACATATCCAATTGCAGCTCTTTTCCTGCTCAGGTTATGGATCCTGAAAATTAAGATTAGGTAGCCCTAATTGCAAAGAACACTGAGAGACTCATTTCCTGCCGCATGGGAATCCTTCCTTTTCAGGAGCCAGCAAACACAACCAATGTTCACTCTCAAGTATACATAGATACTTCCTAACTTTTTCTTGTGCACTCTGAATGGACACAATATCCTCAGTCCGCACCAGTGACATTTCATGGTACATTGGTCCAGCTATTGATCAGCCACAGACATTTCTCAGTCACCTTGTACCACATCACCAGCACTTTCCTTCAGCCTCTGCCCTCTGTCATTATCCAGGTGCTTTTCCAGGGCTCCTCAGTTGGGCTTTATGCTAAAAGATGAGAGCAGTGCTCAGAGGAGTGAATTACACATCCCTGGCAGACAAACTGACTCCAGCTGCACCTTGCATGGTTGTCACTGGAAGGACCTTGGGCACAGAAAGAGGTTAGTAACAATCAGTGCTGGTGTTGAGTCACTGCAAGCATTAAAATGTCACAAGTTTGAGCAATGGATTTGTCAGTGCCACCTAAATAAATGGTGTGTCACACACCAGCTGCTGCAGGCTCCACAATGGGCAGTCCTCTTGGATGCCCATAAGGTGCTTCTGCCTCACTGTCATAGATGGAGTAACATACTTCACTCACAAGAAACACGTAGCGATATGTTCATTGATATAAAACAGTGATTTAATGAGGTTTGATAGTGAATATGACAGTGGTTTAACAAGATTTGATAGCCAGGTACACTTGATTACTTACTGCAGAGGGCAGGGTCAGACAGAACTGTGAAGGAACCCTTCCCATTGAGTCATGAGGTTCAGACAGGACTCCATGCATTCTGAAGTCCTTCTCAGAGGGGAGTTCAGGTGCAGCTGGATCCAGAATTAGTCTCAGAGTTGATCAATAGTTTATGTCTAAAGGATTATGTATGTGCAATCCATCCTTTATATCAGCTAGCTAAGATTTCAAAGTTTAACATGCCATTAATCCCTTACTGAGGTTCTGCTGCAGCGAGGAATCTCTCAAACCCAAGGATTAACATTGAGAGGAATCCATGCTCAAGGGGAGAGCCTGGCATGCAGCCATTGCCATGCAGAACTCAACAGCCCCTGGGCTGTCCACTAGTTACGGAGTGAAATAATTGACTCATTGTCACATTTGCACACCAGCAACAAAAGTTAGATTCTTCCAAACCTGGCTTGAGTCAGACCTTGACCAGCACTATGGCTAGGGGGCACACGTTGGTCAGATTAGCCCTTAGCTGTTGTGTTGTTATCTGTCTTTCCAAAATCCACTTTGAGTTGGATGCAGCATTTATGACAATCACCACTGGTGGTTATCACTTGATTATGGGAAATAAAGGTCAGGTTGGGGTGGGAGCACACTGCCGCACTTGCTCCCAGCACTAACCACTAATGGTCTAACAGCAGTCACCACTTACAGACTCCTTAAAAGCCCTTGTTTCACAGGAAGCATAACGCTGTTTCCATTTTTATTTAGAAACAGCATATTTTCTCCTTATAAATAGGTGATGTTTTCTGCACTGTCTGGTTTGGAGGTACCATTGCACTATGAATAGAGACAGCTCCTGCATCACTTGTCATGGGTAATGCAAAAAGCACTGGATCAGTTTAAATCAGGTTTATGTTTGGAAGAAGAAGTCCTTGTACACCACCTACATTAAAGAGTTAAATCCACAGCAAATCCACCAGCCCTGATATCCCAGATTCCAGTGGGACTAGATCTCGGCTGGAGACTTTTGATTTGGGACCCAGATATATGTTCCATTGTTTAGAAACAACTGCTGATCAAAATACTGCTTTGGAAAGGAGGTTATTTATTTACAGAAATCCCCATAGAAACCACAGCAGAGATTCTTTAACCAGACGTGATGCTTCATTGTTAATTAGCTCATCTATCGGAACAACAGTGTTCCTATCATGAGATCTGGGCAGCTAAAATTGAAGTGCTAGCTCCAGGCTGCCCATCAGATGGAAAATATTACTAACACTCAGCTTTTGGAACTGAAAACCTCCAAGTGCATTGTATTAACGCAGCAGACATTGTTAACCTCTAGCCACCACTGCAGAGCCAGGGGCACAGAGCACCAAAGTGGTTTCTCCAAGAGCACACTACTACCCAGCACTCAAATTCAACTCTTATCACCTAGACTATCACACCCTGCAATGGACTAAACCCCATCTTTAGCACAAGATCCAATAAACAATGTTATGGATTGATATCATGGATTATATTCAATGACTTTCTGCATCTGAGCTCTGCGGACCATAGTGAATAGCAGCAATTAAATCAGGGGAGCAACAGATGACAACTCTGACTGGGAAGACAAAGCAGCCGTCGCATCCCTGTCTCCTCAGTTTAGGAGCTAGGCTGAGGATCTATTTTTAGACTCATATTTACCTCCTTTCCAACCCAAACACAGCTCTCCCTTGCAATACCAATGATGCTTTCAAATGGAACAGCAAACTGTGGTGCCACGATTATAAATAAAACTATCAGTTGTTGGGCAGAGGCTCCTACACAACTCCTCAATGTAGGCTAGGCCTCCCAAACACAGGCCAGTTGGCTTTGCTGATGGAAAGAAGGGCAGGGAATGTTGCTTCAAGTGCCAAAAGACAGACAAGTGGTGGAAGATTCTGCATGATGAAACGTTGCATAAGTAACTTCCCAAATAGCCCTCAAGTCCTGGGTCTGTCATCCATTGTTGGTTTGGGTTCTGTTTTGCCTTTATGGGACCTGCTGACTTAAACTGGGGGTGAATTCCAGGCAGGAAATTCACAGAAAACATTTGTATTCCCTTACCACCTGAGCTTGACTGACACCCTCCTTCACTCCAGGATGCAAAGTCCATTCATAGCAATTAATAAATGCTGCTTGCTTCCCAAAGCCAGCATCACCTTTATTAGCTTTGTTCCTTTTTTGGCTGTGCATTCCCCAGAGGAAATAATGGAGAATGTGCTTGAAGAACTTCTACAGAAGGGAATGCGTTCATTGAATGTGACAAGCACAACATTTACTTGTGTTGGGAGGGAGTAATATAGGCCTTTGATTTGGAAAATATAAAGATTAAAGAAATGGCCTGGCACTGCAGGGAAACTATTTTTTCAAGGATCCAGTTAAATCAGACAACATAAAACAACCTTATTTCTAAGGCATTAAAAGGAATGAAAAATCAGAAGTAAAACAGTTACCTGAGTTCTAGGATGTAATATTGCTCAGCAAGCTTAGAAAATAGAAAGGAAGAAGTTTGAATGATTCATTGAATAGCTCCATGCCATCCTTCACATTTCCTCCATCAGTCTGAAGTCAACCCCGGCACTGTACCAAAGAACACCACATTTGGAACTAAAGCAATATAAAAGTGTTGGAAGGGTTTGAAAATCTTCTCCCCCCAAGTCCTGCACTGCAAGCCTATGTGCATTTAAAGAGATGCAGAGAGGAAGATTCGCTATGTTTATTTCCCCTGTGGGTCTTTCCTCAAGCCTAACAAGCCATACGACATGTGAGCACACTTGGTGCTCTGCTGCAATCCATAACATGTGTTAGCCCCATTAAATGGTCACAGATGCTTCTGGACCATGAGACCTGTCATACTAACACAGTCAGACAAGCTGGTCCCCAGCTCCTGTAGTGCTCTGATGGGTGACACCAGCCAAGGGACCATCCTCTCACACACCAAAAGCCAGGAGGGACTCCATGGAGATAGATTACTCCGTAACCTTCTCAAGGTCAGCAGAATTTCACCACTGGGAAGCTCTCTGCCAACACAGAGAAACATCAGGGTCTGAAACAGGTTCTGAGTTTGCAAACTACTAGAAAGACTTTCAAACAGCAAGACATTGGCAAAATCCTGACAGCAAGCACTTACAAGCAAGTATCTGATATAAACTGCAGTTAAATTTACTGGTACTATGATCAAAAATAGGACAAATCTCACAAGGAACTTCCTTCCCCTTCACTCCTGCAGGGGATTTAGTTTGTCTGCGTTAGGTGTGCTGGAAAGGAAAAGAAATCGGTAAGAAAATAGATGCTGTGATCGACATACCTGACAAAGCCGAAACCAGATGGGTCTTTCAAAACCATAAAAAGATTAGTCATGTCATGAGCTAGTGAATTTGGAAAAGATAGAGAGCTGTTCAGGCAGCCCAAACCAGTATGCTGAAGTTAAACCTGTTTTATAATAGAACAAGAATATTAATTTCCCTTTTCTGCTTTAACTTGCTCTGTTGTTTTCTGGTTCAGGTAATAAATTCATCCTCCAAACTGAGGAAAATTGGAGATGGTCCGTTATTTCTCTGGTTTTCTCCCATGCAATTTACAAAAACGATGAGTTATACCTGCCTTGGAAGTATAAATTGTGACCTTACAAGTGATGCTGTATTAGATATTCAGCTAAAGTTTGATTCAGCCATTGCGGGTTCCAGTTTCACACCAAAATGACTCCCTTAAAATTCCTTCATGTCAAGCTATGATGCTTCTTTAATTACTCTGTGCTGTCAGAGCAGCACAAAAGGAGTAGGAAGTTGGTCAGAATCGAATCCACTGACCCTAAGGTCAATCTGGAGACATTCCCCGAATCCAGCATGATTTAAGTCATGGCTTCTGAACCAAAGTCTTTAACTATGCAACAGACTAATGTCTGTGCTTAGCCCATGACAAGTGTTCTGCTGAAAAATGACTTTAGTAGAACAGGAGTGGAAATGACTGCAAAGAAGGTGACTTTGGACCCCCTAAAGGATGTATATCCTCAAGACTTCCTGGAGAACACGAGAAATGCCCTGAAAAGGCATTAAAAGCACAGACCTGTGGAAGCCCTTGATATAAACACACCAATCATGTTCGATCGTGAGAGTAGATGCAGTACCTTTGAACCATCCAAATCAGTTGTGAAATAAAATGTATCCTTCCTTATATTTGAACCAGGAAGAGGCTGTTCGAAGCAAGAACTGCCATCCTGTTCCTACAGCACGTAGGAAGTGTTCATATAAATAATATTAAATAAAACCAAGCAGTATCAGTTTTCCCTCTGATTATCTGCTTGCAGAGGCCAATTCACATTAGATGAGGCTCATTAAGTAAATGGCAATAAGGTAACAAACCAGCCAGCCTGATTCTTGTCTCAGCAGATGTAGACTAACTAATCCCACTGAAAAACATATGTATCTTGCATACAACAGCTCACACAAGTTCATTAATGTGTATTCAATCACCTATATTGTATGCTGTAAAGGTGAATTCTTCTGAAAAGGATTTTCCAGCATTAAAAAGATAGCAACAAGAATGATTCTTTAAAATAGGGTAACATTTGAGCCAGCTTCAGTGTGTGCTCACAGCCCAGAAAGCCAACCGTATCCTGGGCTGCATCAAAAGGAGCATGACCAGCAGGTCGAAGGAGGTGATCCTTCCCCTCTACTCTGCTCTCATGAGACCTCACCTGGAGTATTGTGTGCAGTTCTGGTGCCCTCAACACAAAAAGGACATGGAACTGTTGGAACAAGTCCAGAGGAGGCCACAAGGATGATCAGGGGGCTGGAGCACCTCCCGTATGAAGAGAGGCTGAGAAAGTTGGGGCTGTTCAGCCTGGAGAAGAGAAGGCTGCGTGGAGACCTCATAGCAGCCTTCCGGTATCTGAAGGGGGCTATAGGGATGCTGGGGAGGGACTCTTCATTAGGGACTGTAATGATAGGACAAGGGGTAACGGGTTAAAACTGAAACCAGGGAAGTTTAGATTGGATATAAGGAGGAAGTTCTTTACTGTAAGGGTGATGAGGCACTGGAATGGGTTGCCCAAGGAAGCTGTGAATGCTCCATCCCTGGCGGTGTTCAGGGTCAGCTTGGACAGAGCCTTGGGTGACATGTTTTAGTGTGAGGTGTCCCTGCCCACGGCAGGGAGGCTGGAACTTGATGATCTTCAGGTCCTTTCCAACCCTAACTGTTCAATGATTCTATGATTTAGTCAATACTGAACAATACTTTTCAGCTACTTTTACAGCTATAACAAAATACTAAATTCTTACAGATGGTACAAGTGTTAACTTTGAGGTACATATTGCACCTGCAGAGGAAAATAAGCCATTCCTTTTGAGCAATCTAAAAATGTAGAGGCTTTTCAGGCTCTCAACCTTTGGCAAGCAAAATACAGTTAATCGAAGCTGAAAGCTAAGCAATGCCTTGAAGTTAAGCCTTGGGGACTCACACATTGAAAAACCTTTCACTTATCACTTCAGGCATTTATAGCAACCTCTCATTCAAGGATTGGTTTTCACCTACTGTCAGTTTTCATGTAAGTACTGACACAACCAGCAAACAGGAGAGCTCCGAGCAGATCTCACAGGCAGTGGTCACAGGTTACTGGAGCACTGTGTTGAGCTGTCACTCCATATGACACTGAAGCGCAGTTTCCAGTATCTAACAACAACAGGCAGTAACTGGCCATTCAAGGTGTATGCCTTAATAACTTGTGTGGTATTAGAACCAGTGAGTATTACCAGGTACCAACACTACCATAGTGAATGTATCTGGTATGCTGGTCTCTGCTGGACTTTTTCTGTACCCACCTCCATCAAATTGGAAACGATGTCTGTAAGGTTGCAATATTCAAGCAACAGAACAAAACAGGTTGAAAGCCTCCCTTATTTTCTAGACCTAAGCAGCTCTCCCCCCCTTCACCCAGCAAACTACTGGACCAGAGATATTCTGCATAGTAGGAAGACATTTTACTCTGAAAGAGCAGAGGAAGGTAGGGAAGATCTCAGTCCTGCCTTGTGCAGCGGCTGTCTAAAGGCACATGCAGTGGTGCGATACTTTGGCACTTGTAGCACAAAAGCTCCAGATAGCATTGTCAGTATTTACACACAGTCCATCGGCATACATCACCCTGCAGGTCTTCATCCTTTCCGTCAGGAACCTATGAAAATAATTGTCTTACTGGCATTAAGCGCAGCTGGAGAAGTGAGGGACAATCTGCAGCTCCACCAAGGGCTGCAGCACAGCCCAGCCTCCTACAGCCAGTATTTCGAAGAGCAGCAGCTACACCTTGTGGAAAGATTTAGCACCACAGGCTTATCCCTAACAATCGTAGAATAGTTTTGCGTTGGAAGGGACCTTAAAGCTCATCCAGTTCCAACCCCCTACCACGGGCAGGGACACCCTCCACTAGAGCAGGTTGCTCCAAGCCCTGCCCAGCCTGACCTCGAACATGGCCAGGGATGGGGCAGCCACAGCTTCTGAGCAACCCATCTTACTATTACTTTCCCATCTTACTATCTTTTTCCTGCAAGAACTCTTCCAACCTCAAGCCAGACACCCCAAGGAACAGTATGGTATTTCTTGATGGCAAATGACTCCAAACAAGAAGCTCCCTTTGAGCTTTACCCTGTGGCAGGATAAGCGATAAAGCAACAAGGATTACCTCTTTGACACAAGAAAAGGTAAGGATTAAGGAAACACGAATCACAGGAGTCCTGGGAAGGAGACAAATTCAAAATCATAGAATCATAGAACAGTTAGGGTTGGAAAGGACCTGAAGATCATCCAGTTCCAACCCCCCTGTCATGAGCAGGGACACCTCACACTAAAACATGTCACCCAAGGCCTCGTCCAACCTGGTCTTGAACACCGCCAGGGATGGAGCATTCACAACTTCCCTGGGCAACCCATTCCAGTGCCTCACCACCCTCACAGGAAAGAATTCCCTCCTTATATCCAATCTAAACTTCCCCTGTTTCAGTTTTAACCCGTTACCCCTTGTCCTATCACTACAGTCTCTAATGAAGAGTCCCTCCCCAGCATCCCTATAGGCCCCCTTCAGATACTGGAAGCTGCTCTGAGGTCTCCACGCAGCCTTCTCTTCTCCAGGCTGAACAGCTCCAACTTCTTCAGCCTCTCTTCATACAGGAGGTGCTCCAGTCCCCTGATCATCCTCATGGCCTCCTCTGGACTTGTTCCAACAGTTCCATGTCATTTTTATGTTGAGGACACCAGAACTGCACACAATACTCCAGGTGAGGTCTCACAAGAGTAGAGGGGCAGGATCACCTCCTTTGACCTGCTGGTCATGCTCCTTTTGATGCAGCCCAGGATACGGTTGGCTTTCTGGGCTGCAAGCGCACACTGAAGCCGGCTCATGTTCATTTTCTCATCAACCAACACCCCCAAGTCCTTCTCCACAGGGCTGCTCTGAATCTCCTCAGCCCAACCTGTGGCTGTGCCTGGGATTGCTCCGACCCAGCTGTAGGACCTTGCACTTGGCATGGTTAAACCTCATGAGGCTGGCATCAGCCCACCTCAAGGTCCCTCTGGATGGCATTCCTTCCCTCCAGGGTATCAACTGAACCACACAGCTTGGTGTCATCGGCGAACTTGCTGAGGGCGCACTCAATCCCACTGTCCATGTCACCGACAAAGATGTTGAACAAGACCGGTCCCAACACCGATCCCTGAGGGACACCACTCGTTACTGGTCTCCAGCCGGACATTGAGCCATTGACCACAACTCTTTGTGTGCGGCCATCCAGCCAGTTCTTTACCCACCAAGTGGTCCCTCCATCAAGTTGATGTCGCTCCAGTTTAGAGACAAGGATGTCGTGTGGGACAGTGTCGAACGCTTTGCACAAGTCCAGGTAGATGACATCAACTGCTCTACCCCTGTCCATCAGTTCTGTAGCCCCATCACAGAAGGCCACCAAATTGGTCAGGCAGGATTTTCCCTTAGTGAAGCCATGCTGGCTGTCACCAAGCACCTTGTTGATTTTCATGTGCCTTAGCATGCCTTCCAGGAGAATCTGCTCCAAGATTTTGCCAGGCACAGAGGTGAGACTGACTGCTCTGTAATTCCCTGGGTCATCCATTTTCCCCTTCTTGAAAATGGGGGTTATATTTCCCTTTTTCCAGTCGTCAGGAACTTCCCCTGACTGCCATGATTTCTCAAATATGATGGCCAGCGGCTTCCCAACTCCATTCTCCAGCTCCTTCAGGACCCGTGGAGGGATCTCATCAGGACCCATGGACTTGTGCACGTTCAGATTTTTAAGATGGTCTCAAACCAGTTCCTCTCCTACAGTGGGCACCCATGAGAGCAAGGGCCTGCAAGCGTGAGGCTTTTCCTATCTGTCTATGGAGTGCTTCATCCGCAGGTTCTCCTTGATCAGATCCCTATAGTAATGTCTCCCATAGCTATATTCCCTTTAACCCTGACCCACAAACTCTGTGGACTGCTCACCTGTCCCCACACAGTTCCATACTCTCCAGCCTATCCCTAACATAAAGGGCAACCCCCCATCCCCGACTGCCAGGCCTGTCTTTCCTAAAGTGCCTGTAACCTTCCATTCCAACACTCCAGCCATAGGAGCCATCCCACCATGTTTCTGTGATGCCTATTATATCATACCCCCATAGACATGCACACATCTCTAATTCCTCTTGTTTGTTCCCCATGCCACAGGCATTTGTATAGAGGCATCTGAGCCGAGCTCCAGCTGAAGCTGGCTCATTGGCTGCAGCAGCTGGGATATCTCTACATTGCTCTGGGCATTTATTATAGGTTCTGGCAACTGACTGGGTGTGTTGGGATGGAATGATGCCCCCCTCCCCCGACACATCTAGTTTAAAGCCTCCTTGACCAGTCTGGCAAGCCTCCTACCAAAACTGCTCTTTCCCTTCTTTATCATCAGACAAGCTCCACCAGCCCCCACTAGACCTGGCCTACAAGCTTGGGTCCCGTGTTCAAGACACCCAAACCCCTGACTATGACACCAGCCTTTTAACCGTTTATTAACCTGGCTAATCCTCCCAGCTTTTTTAGGTCCTCCCCTGTATCCTGGAGAATTGATGAAAAGACTATCTGAGCTAAAATGTAATATATCTGCCCATCTTAACCCTAGAGGAGCTGAATTCACACCTCACAGTTTGAGTTACTACAGTTAATAATGCAAGCTCATCTCTGCATTAAACTAGCCAGTGTTTAGCTGAACTGCTCTGCTCTTTTCTACCCCTCTTTTTGTGCAAGATGTACAAAGTGAACCTGCACAGCACACCGATCCACTGTATAACTGCAGTTGCATCCACTCAATACCCTTTCCCCGAGACCAGTCTGGTTCATCACACGACTGAGACTACCCACCAGGGAAGAGTTCTAACCCTTGTGGCTGTGTGCTGAGCCCCATCCAATTGTAGGCTAATAGCAGCCTGCAACCTCAGTGCTCCCTGAGGACTTTAATTATTATTTCTAAACACATATGGATAAGAGTTCACAAGTTACATCAAGTATAAGATTTCACATAAGTATGGTTAAGTCTATACACAAAGGAACATTCACAGAACCACAAGCTGGAGTAATCCCCGCTATGTGAAATTGAGGCAGGGAATAAACTTTCTTGTACATATCTGCTCTATGACTGGCACCTCCCTAAGCTGTGAGTTAAAGAAAACATAGAGCAGCACAACTCCTGCAGAAGCAAGGTATGTAATATCATTACTACTGATGTTTACTGACTTTCTCAGCTTAGTGCAGAACTCAAAAGCCCCACATACCATGAACTTGAAGCTCATTACCTAACTACAGATCTGCTCTGCAGCATGTTTCTGCCACTTACAGTTGCCAACTCACTACTGATCAGTAGTCCCCTAACCAAACAGCACTACTACTACTAACCATGGCTAGTCATTCTTTCCACCCACCCTGGCAGACTACTCTTACATGTAAGGTAAGAGCTCCAAGTACAGGTAAGAGCACACCCAGCAGCAACAGCCCTTCTGAGAGAGACACAGCTATTGTGAGGGAATGACCTCCCAGTAACATTGCAATAAAAAGCTGTCTCATTGCCAGCTACAATCTTGTTAATGTCTGTTAGCTAATAACAATTTATCTGAGATGTCTGCTACTGCCCTAATTAAAGCTGACTTCATCACAACCTGTGACCTGCAGCCTACATCACTCAAGGCTTTCTGTTACAGACAAGTGGCAGGGAGCTTTTGACCAGAGACTGGAAAGTCAAATACTAATGATACAAGAAAAATCATGGAGAAAATAGCAAGAAATCTGTCCTGCTGTTTATATTGGAGTACTACCATCTGAAGAAAAAGCTGAAGTTCCAGTATTTTTCTACATCCCTAAATACTTCATAGCATTTCTAACAGGTCACATTTTACTATGATCTTGTAACTCTGAAGTGAGAGAGCAGGAAGTGCAAAATAGAGATATGGCCCATATGCTGACCTTCACCAGCAAAGCCAGGTCATGAGTACAGAGTCCTCATGTTCTTACCCAGGGAAGAGAGCAAGGATGAGATGATTTAAAGTTTTACATGTTGCTCAAGGGAAAAAATGTTAGGCAAGACACCATTATGTACTGGAAGCAACAATAGAACTTCAGTTTATTAACATTTTCTACAAAAGACACATGAAAGACAAGTGCAAATCAAGACTTTTATTTTCTCCCCACATACATAATTAAAAAGTGAGTGAACACACAAGACAGGAAGCAGAGATACTACATATATATATGCGACAGTTAAGCTATCAATCTTTTTTCATCTTCAAGATCAAGTCATCACACAGTTTCAGTAGTTCATCATTTTCTTTAATCTGTTAAATAAAGGGGAAAAAAAGCAAGTTTCGGGTATTACCGCGAGTTGCAACAAGTCACACTTGCCAAATTATGGAATAGGAAGTCCATTTATATGCTAACAAAATGGACTCTAAAGGACAGTCTACTTTGTAGAAGGTCACATGGCACCCTTAAGAGCCTCAGGAAATGAGCCAGAATCCACTACACTGTCTCTGTATCATGGACTTTCTCCATGATACATGGAGACCAACTGATCAAGGGAAAGGATTTCTCAGACTCAGTCTTTGTTAGATACACTGAAATTCAAGATAGTGACAATTTAGACTTTAATCTTCACAAGACAGACAACACTGTAGGATGACGCTTTCATACTTTTACTGATGGGGGGCAATAGTTTACAGTTTGTATAATCCCTTATGTGGTCAAGCAATTTTAGTAAGAGTTCCTAACATGAAATGCCACTGTATTTAAACAGGAACAAAACTAGTTCTGTGTTAAATGGCTTGTCTCACCTCTCCAGTTACAGGCCTACTGCTGCCTTAGCTACTCAAAGCTTAGCCATAAGCCTGAAGATGAACACTAATGCAGGGCTTTTCCCTAACAGGAATGCATCAGCATTCTGCATCTTTGATGCTGGCAAAGATACAACTGTGATGCAGTAAAACTAATAGCATGTGTTTCCAGCAATGTGACTTTTAACCCTCAAAGCTTTTTCCTTTGAAGGCTTCTAACAAAGGTCTGCTTTTACAAAACATTTGAAGACTTGATCTATGAAATATGAAATAATATCAAGGATTATGAAATACAAGGATTAATGCCCTGAACAGTATTGAAAGAGTTCAGTCAAGCCTGCACTAGTGCCAATAGCTTACAAATCACGTTTATGAACAAGCTGAACAGACAGTAAGATTTACTCCCAGATTCTGCTCTAGGATATGCTTAATATCATTATCTCCTTCAGTAGTTCAGCTAACCTCCCTGCAGTAGCCTGGATTGATCACTTTTGCAGCCCACCTATGGGAACAAACCCTTTTCAGAAAGAAAATGAAATCTAAACATACAGATGAGTTTTGACACAGAGTTGTGCCTTAAGTTTCAATGTCTATTTCCCAGCAGCTATCAAAACTAGCGCAGTTAGTATGGCTATTTCTGGCACTAGTACAAGGTAATTCTTGACCTAGTTAGTCTTAAGGCAATACACTGAAGAAATTCACCCATGGCATTGACCTACCTTTTGTTCAAGGTTCCCCTCTAAAGTCTGGTTCTTCATTTGTTCTTTGCGGAGACTGGCTTGTAGTGCTGTAATCTCTAATTTAGCTTTGTTTCGTACCTGGGCAATTTCCTCATTTGCTCTGAAATGGAAGCAAGATGGTGCTTACATCCCCTTCAGACAGCACAGCAAAATAGTTCATAGAATCACACTTTGCATTAATTCCCAAACTAAAAATGTTTAAGCCAAGTTTTGCTAATAGTGAACAACACTTTGCAGCAAGTGTGAAAACCATGTACTTCCCTCCCAATACATGGTACTGTACATCCCATGTACATCCCTTCTTGACATGCTACTTACCGAAGCAGCTTTTCTTCTGCATGTGCCTTTAGTGCCTGATACCTCTGCTCCTCTTTTTTGATTCTAGCCAGATATTCTTCAGCACATTTTTTCAGAGCTTCTTCATTCTGTCCCAAAATCCAAGAATCTTAGTTAGCTTTTTATGTGCTAGTAGATGGAAGTCTCTCCACAAATGGGCTATGTGACTACACCAAAGTGTCAGCATTTGTATTTGCTCATCAGAATAACAGGAACAGCTGTGAAAGCACCACAGACATACACAGAAACTAAAGCTCCCCCTTTCAACTGTCTTAACTTTACAAAGATTTATTTACCCCATTTCCCTCACAGTACACTATTTATTTAGTAGCAAACTTTAAAGTGGAAATGTTACTGAAACTAAGGTCACTAATCAGTTTTGCATACTTGGGGCTTTTTGGGGAGTGGAGAGGAAGAGATCAGGTTTAAAGAAAGAAATCAGCTTTGTCTTAGCTTGCAATTGTCCCAAGAATAGGTTGAAATCCAACTACTTTAGAGAATCCAAAGAAAGATTAAAGCTTTGGACACTGACGTAAAATCACCCATTAACAGCAAGAAAGTTACATTGGTACATGGACATTATGACACCTTATTGTATTAGCTATGATGACAGCAAGTTGAACCGTTTGAAACAAGTGCTAAGACAACCTACTAATTCCAGCTCTTGAATTTAGCAACAGTACTCTCAAGTGACTCTTTAACTCAGCGCTAAGGAAACACCTTATGAATTTAGGGTGAAGAGCTGGAGACAAGATGAAGGAAGTGTGACATTTATTAGTGAAGCAGAAACTGAAGTTTTAACACAGACATCATGCCTGTTTCTCACATGTAGATTGCCACAGAACTTGTAAAAGTTTCAAGGGTTCTAAGCCTTAGTAAATAGGGGACATTAAAAGGGTAACTGAGGGAAAAACTAAGGCATTTTTAAACACTGACTGGATCAGTTTTTATTGCATTTCACGCAATAAGAAACCACAGCTTAATTCGTACTCTGAAGATGCTGCAGAATGAAGGCTTGACTTTACCAAGGTGGGTTTGGTTTTTTTTTAAGCTAAAGAACACCCAACAAAACTATTATCATTTTGACTTGTAATGTCAAATCCTCCTCAGCATCCATTCAACATGTAGGGGAAACAAGCTGCCCCTATGCAGCAGTTGCTATGTGAGAGTGTTTCAAGTCTGTCTCACAAAAAAAGTTATATGCATACATATAATTTCTTCTGTTTGATGAAACTTTGGCTTCTAACAGAGATCATCATCATCATACTTTAGGCCAGCCACTAAAAACAAACTAGTAATCTTTAACATCTTTACACAAACAACAACTTAGCACCTTGTTCTACAGGTAGTGCCTATACTAGCTAATTAATGACTGCTCTAGAAATGCATCACTTCCTCCCCACTAAGTTTCATTTATCTAGGAAGGACAGGATTTGCATTACAGCATCTTACTTTGCGGTAACCCTCTAGCACTTCTTTCTGTTTTTCAAATCGTTTGAAGAGTTCAGAGAAAGATTTCTCCATGGAGTTAAGATCTGAAATAGCTTGTTCCTTCTCTTCCACTAGCCTCTGCATTTCTTTACTTGAGGTTTCCTTCTGCTTCTGAGCATCCTCTAAAGAAAGTGGAGTTAACTCGTTACAGTCATTGCATTAGCATATATCTAATTCCACAGTATAGACTGATAACCCCCACACTTTCAATTCTTCCTCTTCAGCAAAAAAGGGTTCCCTAGCCTTTCCTCTGAAAGGACAACACATCTTTGCTCTTAAGGAAGCAGTCGTATTGTCTTTATTTGCTACACAGTACTGCACACCAACCATTAAACATTTATTGTAAGGTGTTTGCCCAAAGCATTGTTTCTCTTGCAATGTAGCCAAATACTATGCTTGTGTTTACCACAACAGGAGCTTCAAATGTGACAGAAGCAACCTGAAGACATTTGCTTTCATTCAATACAAACAACAGCTGGAGGTCTTAGAGGCTGGTATAACAAGCCAAACTAGCACAGCAAACTCTTTCAGGAGGTTTTTGTTAACACGCCTAAGCTATGTTTCCCATAGGCTTAAAGAAGCAAAAAAGAGCCGATGTAATACTCAGTCTCCTTAAGGAATTAAATTTAAGCAAGGCACATATTTGGCTGTTCAGGTTTGAACTAGCAGAATAGACCTATACAAGTTTCACTGAAGGTCTTCCTAGGTTTGAAGCCACAAGCTTGCCTACTGACATCACTTATGTAAGGTCAGACAATAAACAGCCAAGCACAAGGTGCAGACAACTGGATCTGCCAGTTTTAATAAACACTCCACTGGAGACTAAGAAAAAGCTACATGTGCTCATGCTTCATTCAGGAAGTCATCATTACCTATCAAGTGATATCATGTCTGTATGAACATACATAAAGTGTTACTCTAGCTACCCTGCCTGCAGCCTGACACCCTGGAAGCACCTGAAATATTGATGTTATCAGAAGAGAAAGAGTAGTAACTTCAGCTATTAACTTTAGGCTAAGCATGCCCCTGCCCCCATGAGCCATTCAAAGTTTAAATATGGAACTTACCCATGATTTGTGTTATGGTATTTTCAAACTCAGCAACTATTCTTCTAAAAACATTAAAGAAATATTGAACATAAGTTAGAAAAAGCAGCTGGAATAAATGAGTAGATATAAAAGCCAGGACATATCCATACCCCATTTCCTTGTATTCCATATGAAGCTTGTCATACTTCTTTTTCCATTCCTGAACCTCCAACTGTTTCTCTTGAACCTTTGAGGGGAAAAAGTAAACCTTTATTTCTTGCAAAGGAAGACATACGAGATTTCATACTCCAAGCAGTCTAAAGGGCAGATTATGTATACTTAAAACATAATATGCAGAAAAGTTCTAACTGCTCAACATGATCAAAATTGTTTCGTTATAAATGTAAGTCAAATAAGGTGTAGACTGATGTGTAGATTTTGCATACATGATTCTACTCAATGTTACTAATACCTCTTCAAATAGCAAGATCAGAGCCAATTCAGCCAACCTCCCACTCATCATGTATGTAGACCACTGATCCTTTGTCAGTTATGTTCTCTTGAATATTTATAAGGTAGAGTAAAAAACGCCACACAAATCTGCTAGTGTTAACACAGGAAAGCACAAATACCAGACATCTATTCTGGTCAAGATCAAATTGCTGTTTTATTTATAGTCAACATTCAATCCTCCTAACATATTTCCAAATTTAAAGGCCTTTGTCTTTATAAAAGAACAACTACACCTACTTCACATCAGCTGAACTAAACCAGAGAACAGTACTGAGCAGTGTAAGCACTCTCTGTTAAATGCCTGTGCAAACTCTATACACTGAATTCTGTCTTAGGGTTTCTATTAAGAACTGTAACACTGATACTTGACTGCAGTGGGAGGCCTGCAATGACAAGAGGCCCAAAATACATAAACCAACCTGGAATTTTAAACAAAAGAAGGTGAGAACACATGATTACTGCTGATTTGCCCTTGAAAGCTGCACAGTACACTGTAGTACACAGACTTTCAACAGTTAAAGTCATTTTAAATGGATTGCAACATTTCAGATGACAGGAAGTGGGACAAAGTAAAGTAAGTCTACCAACATATAAAAAGAAAGAATTAACAATATTTAGACTAGAAACAAATGTTACAAAAGCAAAGGTTTGTAAAAATGGAAACTGGTTAGAAACTTTCAGTTGCAAACTCAACAGAAATGGTCCAGTGACACAAAGAAGCATGCTTCCATATAGTGCTATATTTGCCCAGAAGGAAAAGTTTGGGTTTCCCCCAACCCCCTTCTCTCAGTTTGGGGCTGTTTCACCAAAAAAAAGTAATCTTATAATTTAGCCTGCCTTCCTTTCAGGTTAAAACAGCAAGCATTTCTATTGAAGTGACAACCCACAGCTGGAGCCATCCAGTCATGCCTGTCTTGCTACAGCTATGTTTGTATGTTTAGAACATGTTCTTTGAAATAAGAGATTAGAGCACCAACTTTAAGATATTACAAGCTCTACCCCCTGTTATTATAGAAATTCTTCATTTTAGATCAATGAAATAAGAGCTGTCAAAGGTGCATTTGTTTCTCTGTAGTAGACAATATGGCGGGTAAAAGTGTCTTCCTAAATGAGAGGAAGCAAAAGTTATTCCTGGAGAAGCTAGTACTGTTGTATTTCTAAAGAGAATGAATAACTTAAGCAGCAAATGATCACAGTTCATCTTCATTTCATGTCCTCAGTGCCACTATGCCTGCAGTATAACTACTCAGTAATTCTGAATGCTCCACTTTCTTCTCAAGTTAATTTTGAAGTGTCACAACTAGCTTTAAGGACATTTATGCTTAAGTACTCCTCTTACATTATCATTTTAAGGTTACAAAACCCAGAAGTCATAATGAATCAAGTACTGCAATTTTTGAAGCGAGTAGATACACAACTCTTCCTACATCACTAAGATGATGCAGGTTCAAAAGCAATTTCTGTAGTATACAGAATGTGCTTGAAATCCCATTAACTACTCCTCTCTCCTCCACTACAGATTTTCTCCTCCAGAGTGAGCTCCAGATCTCATCTGTATTTTATTAGCTGGACAGAGAGATCAATGCATTGAATTGGCATTAGTTTCATCTTAAGGAAATAATTACATAAGAAGCTTCTCCCTCTCACTGGCAAGAAGAGATATTTACTGTCTAGTTTAATAAAGAGCATTCAGATCACTGATACCAAGCCTAGCCATTCTATCTTATAACAGATGCTTTTTAATACTGCCCAGTTCTAAGGCAGAACCTGACTAATAGAGAAGTTTACCTACTGTATCTCCCTGGATATTGCCTCTGAAGAGTTCCAGAACAGGTTGCCCAAACAAGGTGTGAATGCTCCATCCCTGGCAGTGTTCAAGGCCAGGCTGGACAGAGCCTTGGGCAACATGGTGTCGTGTGAGGCATCCCTGGCCATGGCAGGGAGGTTGGAAGTAGATAACCTTTGAGGTCCTTTCCAACCCAAATTATTCTATGATTCTGTGATTCTATACATGCTGCTCCTATCAAGTGCACACCAAATTCTTCTGAAAGAGATGCTTATGTCAAATATCATAGAAAGAATTACTAAGTATAGAGATTTATACCAGATAAAGAAAACAAAAGATACTTTCAGGACTAGGTAAAGTTTTGCTGTGGAAGGGTCACCATACCTCTCTCTTAACCAGTTCAACAGCTGCATCCATGTCTTTTTGGCTGTATTTTAGCACATCTATAATAGCATCCACTGCAGTGTTTGCAGAAGCAGCAAAAGGGAGTGAAGGATCATCACTAATCAGGGCATCTGGTATTAAGGGACCTGCGTCCTGTGAGGAAAGGAAATGCAAGAGTTTTAATAAATTCCTATTTTCATGCCATTGAAAAGCTGCATGCAGATTATTCAGTATTAACGCTAACTCTACCCCAGCGGTAACAGAAAAATTACACAATTGTCAGGATGAACTTCTGTGTGTTGATCTGTTTATAAAAGGCTTTTCAAACTATAAGTTTTAGGCTGTAAATATTTTTACTACTAAAGTCTAATAAAAAAAAGTTAAATTTTGATACAGGTATCTAACCTGTTTTTTAAGCTAACAGTTTAAATAAGCATTAAATACTCTGCAATCCTGCAAATATCTACATAAAAGACCAGTAATTGTCTCCATTCCTTTCCTAAAATATCAAAATGAAACCCAATACCAAAATGAAACCCAATACCAAACACCCTTACAGAAGTTGTAAATGTTCCCAGAAGATCTATTCCTTTCGGTTTTTCTTCATTTTGAAGACTGACTGCAGGCTTTTCAGCTTTCTCATGCAATTTACTTGAATCAGCAACAGGACTAAAACTAAAACAAACATACACCATTATATTTAAGTCTTGCCTTTTTTTTGTAAAGCTCCTGTATCAGTAGTAATGTGGTCAGCAGGGCCAGGGAAGTGATTGTCCCCCTGTACTCAGCACTGGAGAGGCCACACCTCAAATACTGTGTTCAGTTTTGGGCCCCTTACTACAAGACATAAAGCTGGTAAAGGGTCTGGAGCACAAATCTTATAAGGAACAGCTGAGGGAACTGGGGTTGTTTTAGCCAGGAGAAAATGAGGATCAGGGGGACCTTATCCCTCTCTACAAATACCTGAAAAAAGGTTGTAGCAATGTGTGGTCAGTCTCTTCTTCTAAGTAATGAGTGACAGGACAAGAGGAATTGGTCTTAAGTTGCACCAGGGGAGGCTTAGATTAGATTAATTAGATATTAGATTTCATCTTCTATGAAAGCTGTCAAGCACCAAAACAGGCTGCTCAGGGAAGTGGCTGAATCACCATCTCTAGAAGCATTTAAAAGACATGTAGACGACGCCTTTAGTGACATGGTTTAGTGGTGGACTTGGCAGTGCTGGGTTAATGGTTGGACTCGATATTAAGTGTCTTTTCCAATCTAAATGATTCTATGTACTACAGTCTTGACCAAGCAAATACCTACCCATGCTGAAGAGCATCTGTTCTGATACTCATGTTTTTCCCAAGAGTAGTAGAAATTTCTTTTCTCGGACTGTCTCTCAATAGAGGGTCAAACTTCAGATAAAGCGATTGTTTCCTTAAGGCAGACTCTTTGAACTGACGGGAAAGAGGCATAAACTGGCAGATACGCTGCTTCATAGCATAACACACATCCCACACACACAAACAATCCTCTGGAGAGAGGGCAAGCCTATTCTTCAGTGGTCAAAGCATTGTTCTCAGGAGAAAAAATTACATAAGAGAACTCAGTGCCCACATGCTTAAGTCCTTATGTAACATCAAATGAACTCAATCTGCTCACAGACAGAACCAGAAGGGCAAACGTTTATGAACTATTCAAAACTAGCAGAAGGCACTGAAATGGAAAGACAGTACTGTAAGCTGAATGAGCAGTATATGTCATCCTCTGTCTTTGCTCTTACAGCAATAAGGACAAAGCATGACCACAAAACAATTTCAATTCAGGGTATTCACTGTACCTTCAGAGCGACTTCTGGACCAAATGAATAACTAAGGAAAACGGGTAACTAAGATTAACTGATCAAAACATTACGTGCCCAAGTTGGAGACAGATTTCCAGTGACTGCCCATAAAACAAAAGACCTTAGAAAAGAGTATTTTCTAAACAATGCTCTCAAACAAAACATTATGTTCTTGCAGTTTTGGCAACCAGAGATGAAATGTCACCTATCTCAGCTTCAGCACTATTAAAGAGAAAGAGCACCTTTGCAAACTGAAAGCAAAAAGACCTCTGATACTTAGCTGAATTGTGAATAACTACATTTCCTTCCATGATCACCCCCTGCCCAGCCCTGTCAACAATATCCTTTGGAACAGAACCTGTTATTTCTGTGCCTAAGTTCCAAGTAAAGTTATTTCATGGAAATATTTAAGGTTTGACAGTTTCATTTTCCTTTTCTCTCCCCTCTGCCAGAGGGGCAAATAAAACATTTCAATGTCATACTTACTGATGAAGTCCCAAACTGTTCCAGATAGTCTATTTCTATGTCCATACCTAGAACTGGAAAAGAAGAAAGTGGTACAGTGAAGATGCAATATTATCACATTATGTCTGTGAGTACTTCACTGTAAGACAAATAGGTATGTGTCTAAAGGAAATAAATCCCTGCTCTCACCTCATGAGCTCTAGTTTTTCAGTTGCTAAAAATACTGTATTCTTATCTAGACATGAAAAATTAAGTCAGCCAAAGATTAAGATCTTACAGCTTCCATTTCTCTTCAAATACCTGTAAAGAATATGTGGAGTTTACACAGTTGAAGAACTTCTGCTGTTCTATGCTTCAAGTGGCAAGCATTCAGATATTCTATTCTTTTATACAATGCCCCGTTAAAAAAAAGGAAGATTGGCAATCTCGCCATTCAAATTAGCACACAGCTCAGATGTACACAATGAAGTTACAGCTGTTTCTCAATATACAGATTTCACTCTAATATTAAGTGCCAGATTGCACTGCAGTCAAACCATTTGCTCATCCTTCCACACTGCACTCCTGCAAGAAATAACCCTTCCAGGTGGTTAAGTCACAGCTTTCAACACAGGCACACAAGTGCAGAAAGACCATCCACACTGCAATATGAAATTGGTATTCAAGTAGTGTGAAGGCCTGCAGCAATCTACAAGACTCCCAAATACAGGCAGTTAGTTGCCTAGGCGTAGTGCTCTCCATTTAGAAAGCCCTTAATACTAGAAGTGATTTTAAGGAAGCATTTTTTCAACACAGAACTGCCACTGAAACTCCTGGAAGGCTATCAGCCTAAATTACATCCTTCCAGGCAGCCAAATGCCAGTAGCCAGCTTTTTCAATTTGTCTTAATCCAAAGTCAAAAACACATCTAGATATATTTCCCACTAGTCATTGCAGGCTTTACAGTCCTTTCAGAAGGGCAGAATGAAAGACAAAGTAGAATCAATGTCAAAACTGAAGTAGAGAAACACAAACACAAGAGTTCCTGTAACACTATCTTTTCTGTCTGTTTTAAAGAAATGCCCTTACCTTCCGATGATGGTCTGAAGATCTCTTCAGGTTCAGCATTAGCTGTCTGCCCATCTGCTGTTATTTCAGTGCTTTGGGAACTAGGCTTAATTTCTTCTGCAGACACTGACCTTTTTCCATTGTCAGCAGAAATCGAATTGTCTTGAGAGAGGACATCAGCTGGAGACATTTTAGATGGGCTTATTTGCTTCTCCTGATTGAGAAAAAACAAAATCCTTTTTACTGTTAAAGTAATGATTAAAGACACAATAATGATCAAATTGGTTTGTCATAAACTAGCTGGGCAGCCAACATAATAAACCAAGAGTTTCCAGGCATAGAAACTAAACTACCAACACTGAGTACAGCTTGTATTATATAGGAGTTGCTTTTTTAGCATCCACACCCTTGTATTTGTCCTTATATACGACAGCTGATCAAAAAAGATACTAAATACCAAATTAGCCAATTTGGCTGTCTCTGATGTTACCTTCAAAAGACAGGTCTGCGCAGTTGATACTCATTCAGAGCTGCTGAAGATACATAAACACACTAATTCTTTGACTTAACCTTGTCAAACCAATGTGCAATACTTTGTCTAAGACCTTTACTTCACGAACAGCTCTTTAAAGAACTGGCCATCTTTCCTATACACCTTACCGTGGCCCTTTCTCCTGGAAGTTCAGCTTCTGCTTGAACTTCTGGCTTGTCCTCTCGAGTTCTTGGTTTGTCTTTTACCACACTCTGTTTGCTGATTTCCCTAAAGAAAAAACAAACAAACCAACCAAAATCCAAGTCAGACAGGCAGTTCTGAATTTGGCATTCACAAATATATACTGAAGCACTGAACAAAGTAAGCTTCTTTGAGAGTTTCTTCTGCCACAGTACAGGAAGCTTTACAGAGGGTGGGGATGTAAATTCACTGCCTTGCCTAGTGACAACTTAAATGACAGAAGGCTCTCCCACCATCAGAAGCAGCATTATCTGTGAAGCAGAAAGTCGCAGCAATACCACTTATCCCCGCTCACTTAACATGGTTATTTCCATTTGTCAAGCTATTTTCCTATTAAAAATAAGTTTTTTGTTTAAGAACAGACTCGCAAGCAGCCTGCTACTCTGTCCAAAGTAATGCAGTGATTTTTGGTGCAAAACATGGAACTGTATTAGAGAAATACAATACCTTATTTACTGCTGACAGCACAAACTTAACTTTCCACCTTGGTAAACAGTAGCTGATCATGTTACACAGAGAGCAAAAGAGCAAACACTTTTGTCAAGTGAACATGTTTTGCCAGTCTAGCTCTGGTAAGCACCTGCCTATTTATACTTATGCTGACAATTTCTAGGAAAGGCAACACCATATATCCCATTCACAAATACAGGCTTTTGTGTGGTGCCAAAATAATGCAGCTTCAGTGACAGGCCTTTTCATTGGAAATAGCATTCAGGTATCAAGAAAATGCAGGGAACAAACAGCACTTCAGAAGGTTCAGCCAGGACACTAAGAGAACAGAATTGCCTAGTCCCTCCGCATGCTGCATTATATACAACATTGCTTGCTCATTGCCTCTTTTTTTAAAAGGCAGCAGCAGTCACCCAGTTTACCCACTCCACATTTTACGCTGATCTTGGAGGAGTGGGAAGAGCCACTTGATCAAGGCACTAAAAGTCCTCCTATATAAGCCTGCTCCCCCCATTCCTCCAAGTTTAAGAATGCCTTTTGCCCAGAGCTAGCAATCTCAAGATGGTTTCCCCAGTGAGATTTTTGCTGTGGCAACATGCTGTGTTAAAGATTACAATGTGCAACAGACTCTGACAACCTCACAGGGTGAAAGGAGGTAAGAATCAAGCAGTTAAGACATACCATCTATCTTTCCCTCACATGAGTTCAAGGTGCTTCTACATTCAGCTACACATTTACTTACAGATTCTGGGGTTCTCTTTTCTCAAGAGCTTCACTGGTACTCGGTCTGTTATCCCGCTCCACTGGAAGAGGCTCCCTTTCTGAAAAGGTACTATCCTGCTCCTCTTGCAAGTGAGCTTCCTGAGAGCTAGGTTCAGAACACTCAGGTGAGGTGGAAATTTTAGCACCCCCTCCAAACGGATTAAAGTTCGGATCATCAAGTTTGTCCCAGTCAACCTTATAAGATGCTTTAGGAACAGGGATTTCATCTTCCACATTACTTTTATTTTGCATTTCAGTATTCTCAGTTTTTGGTTTGGTGATAGGAATTTTTCTGGAAGGTGGCTTAATTCCAGGTCTTTTACCTAGCTTCTTAGGAGGTGGCTTTCTAGCAGTGGTATTGTCAAAGTCAAATTCCAGTTTTACTGGTCCAGCCTTGATGACATCAGGCTTTTCTGCAGGTTCCTCTTTGGAGATAGCCAGCTCTTCTGCAGAAGATTTTTCTGCTACTGAAACATTCTGGAGTTTTGATTCCCCAGTTTTGGAAGAATTTGTGACATCTGAACTACTGGCACCTAAGCTGCCAGATAATGGTGCAGGTGTAGGTGCTTCTGCTAATCCCACTGATTTACCAGTTTGGCTCACATCTGTGGAAGCAGACTTCACATCCTGCACAGCTTCACTGACCGCTTGCTTAGGCAACAGTGTGGGTTTGTCAGACTCCAGCTCTCCCAATGGAGATTCTTTTCCAGATACAAGTGTCTTCTCTTCACTTGAACACTCTGTACTTGCTGTGGTTGAATCCAAAGGAGCTGTATCATCCAGCATAGGAGAACCACTACTTCTTTCAGGAGTTTTCTCAGAGCTGCTAGATACTTTCACAGGAGGAGACTTCTGCAGCTTTCCAGGAGAATGCTGCAACTGTGCTGAACTTTGAAAAGGATTAATGTCATTTAAGTTATCAAAATCAAGATTGTAGGAACCTCGACTCTTCACAGGCATCTCATCATCCGGGTAAGGAGCTGCATCAACCTTCTCTGGCATTTGTTTGTTTATCACTGAACTGTTTGCTTCAGCTTCCGTCTTTTGTTGACATGTGCTGCATTTAAAAAAATAAAAATAAAGATATCACACATACTATAGCTATTCTCTTAGGCATCATTTCAAATCATCTTTAGAAAGATACTTGCACAAGTAGCTTTGCATGCTCAGAGTAATCTGGGGTTATTCAACATAAGGCAGCTGACAGCAAAAGGACATAACAGCAAAAATTCAGTTGTCATTTGAATAGTCAGAAGTTACGAGCTCTGATACACATGAACTATAGGGAGATCAATCCTTGAAGCTAGTCAGTATTCTTAAACTATCTGTTCTATACAGCTGTGTTAGCTTCTACCAGTCATCACTGGAGACTCCTCTAGTCACTACAGCATAAGGACACTTCCATTTCACTAGACAGTAAAATATACATTGCTTAGGAAGCACTATTAACAGTGAGCAGCTCAAACACAGGCACAATTAGTACATCTTCATGCAGATTCCTCTATGAGTCATGACAGACTCACAAGTCTACGACCAAACTGAGACATTATTCAGCTTCTCCCATTCTAGTCATTACTCTGTCTGGTGATTTTGCCAGATATTTTTTCCCTTGAAAACATGCACCAGCATTTCATTTGTGAGGGCCTATATACCAGAACAGAACCTGGACTTCAGGCACTGTAAACTCTGTGCAGCTGTGAAACTGAAGAGCAAAGTGGTACACAAGAAAATACTTCTCCAGTTAGAGATCCTCCAGAGAAGAAACAGGTTAAAGAAAGGGCTTGTGTATTCCCTACATCCAAGTATTCTACAAGTTACTGTTTCCCCCTTTATTCCCCAAACTCTACTCAACTTTCAAGGCTTAGCCTCAGACTACAGAGAGTTAAGCCATTACTTCCTGCAACAGGATTTCCTCCCATTGTTTTCCCTTCGCGAAGTTATTAAAGTTATTATTCTTACATGCCACCCGTATCTGCTGTAGAACAGAACAAGATTAAAACCATCTCACTAAAAACACCACTTTGATAAACCCCAAAGCAAAAGCAAAGATAAAGAGTTCAGGAAGTTATTCTCACCCGGTTTGAGTGCCCCTTCCCTGCAATAGTTCAGCCCCAGGCTCCTTCAACTAATCAAGCCCCTCCCATTCTCCACCAGCGTTTAACCTAATAAATGCCAGTCAAGAGCAAAACACCTGCTTGAAACTTTACTTTAGTCTGAAGTGACACCTTCCAGCAGCACCCAGTTGTTCAGCTTATGTGCTACAAATTCCTATATTTTAAAAGTAGAAAGGATGTGTACCCTGAAAGCAATGTCTTGCCATGTAATTATTCCTTAACTAAAATCAGGTCCCTGCTAGCCCTTTTAACTCACTTGAACTTTATATGTATTAAATCTTTATGTGAGCAAGAAGTTTGGGGCATAAATGCAATTAAGTAATTGTGGTGACTAGCTCAGTACTTTTCTAAGATCATAGAATAGTTAGGGTTGGAAAGGACCTTAAGATCATCTAGTTCCAACCAAAATAGAGCATACATGTAAGTTAACAGTTGAAGCAAATATTCTTTAAGTGTTCTTTAATGTTCTTCCCTTCTCCCCCTCCCAAAGCCAAGAATGGGGTCAAAGTAAAGTATATGGTACCTAAAAAACCAAACTACCAAAGCTTTGTCTTTTGCAGAACACAAAGCTAAGATCTGAGACTCCTTGCCACCGGGAATTACAGGTATCAGGTGTTCATACAAGTTTAAAAGGGGGCTAAAAAAAGTCAGTAACATAAATACACATTGAAACTTATTTAATAACACTGTATTATTGTACAATTATAACAGTATTTCTACTAAAGCAGAGCTGCAAAACGCCAAACTGGGACACTGCAGACTCTATGCTCTTCTCTAGACAGCTACCCTGAGCCACTTTAGAGATTCAGGCTACGATACTATAAAGGTGCACAAACTTGTTCATACTTGGGATTGATGTTATCTTCAGTTTGTGTTGCTAGATTTTCTTTAATCTTAATACTCATTGACTCAAGATGTCAATTCAGAGTATAGATTTTTTTTTTCCTTAAGATAGAAGAGAAGAAATTTTAAGGCTTAGCTTTAAGGATTAGCTTCAAGGATTAGCTTCAGACCAGTTGCAGTGTCCCATGAAAACCTTGTTGTGGGAAACAGCTTTGTATTCTCTGCCTAATGTGTCTCTTCCCTCAAACTGTTTATCCATGTCATAAGTCATCTCCACAAAATCAGTTACTGAAGAGTCAGAAATAGATTTCAATATTCAATATAACCACCAAGATAATTACCACTCCTTCTAATAAAATTCTCTTTGAAAGAGTTTGTGCATCAAAGCCAGCATTAATTTTGGTCCTTCTGTGCAGTTTACATCTTGTTATAAAATACAAGATTACATTTTAACTATACAGGTTTATAATGGGCAAAAATTAACTTGAGCATGTCTCACATTGCTAATACTGCCAGCAGCAACTACATTACTTACTCAGCATTGACAGATGTAGATAAAACATCATCCACCAAGTCCTCACTGCAATCATCAAGTGTAAAAGTAGTCTCAAGTTTGTCTGTCATAGTAGGACTTAAGATTTTTCGAGTCTGAGGATCTCGTAGAGGAGTCTGAAAGGTTACCTTTAAGAAAGGGGTGGGGGGGAGGGAAGGAAGAACATAATAACCACAGTACTTTCAAGCTCAAAATAATATCTGCATTCAGTAGCAGAAAACACAGGAGGAGAAAGAATATAAATCAATATAAAAGCAGAAGTTCACCTTCATAGCTTTTGCCCCACTTTTAGGTGGCAAGTTCTCTTTCTGGGACAGGCGTAGAATGGAAGGTCTCCCTGTAGGTTCCGGTGGTGCGAAGAAAAAGCCAGAGTCTTCCGCAGTTAGGTCATCCTTGACGTTCCCTCTGTTTTCCCCGTTTTCTGCATTTTCTGCATTTAAAATCTGCAGACTCATTCTAGAACATCAACACATACAACGTCGCATGGTGAATGAGGGGGTGTGGTCAGGCAGATGCAATTTCAGATAACGAAGAACTTGGAAGCCTGGCACAGGCTAACAAATGTTAACAGCTTCAAAAGAAGTTTTAGAAGTGCTGAAGCCCTTCATATGAAAAGGTGTATCTCAGAAGGCTCTGAAAGCATTTACATGCAGCGATGTATAGTCCTCTCCTTTTGTTAGGAGCCTGAGCAGTTGCTGACGTTACACTTCCCACAGTTAGCATTATTTCCTTTACTAATTAAGCTGCCCATCCTTTAAAGGGAGCTCTGTCATCTGCAGGTTCTTCATTCCCAGCCCCTTAGAGCCAGCAGGGACGCAGTCATGCCTCTTGCAATGGTGGCATCTAGCTAAGCAAAATTACAGGTTTTGCAAGGGGCAGATGACAATTATTTCTCTATTTTATTCACATGGTCTAATTACTGCATTGTACTTCAGCAAACATCAAACCCAGATTTGGTTGGTTAGAGTGTTTATGATCAGAGTGCTGAAAATTATTTAGCTTTTCCTGCTGTTTTAAGGCACATAGTACTTAAGAATCCTTTGCAGCATAGACATTACTGGTATGCAAATCTGAAAAAAAGAAATTGTAATTAAAAAGGTATTTCTTAAATACTGTACTTGCATTGGACATAAACAAACTTCTGTAAACCATATAGGCTGATTTAATCTTACTGGTATTTCCAGTGTGAAGGATTTGAAACTACAGCCTACATCACAACTAAGATTAAGGATGAAAATAAACTAGAAATAGAGAAAGAACACATTTGAAGTACACAAGGAAAGTCAGCATGTTACAGATACTTGAACTCTGTCTACCTTTTATTCCCATTGGAGCCTCCACTGTTGTTAAAGGTTTAACAACCAGTACTCAATGATGCCACTGCTGTTTCTTTAAAACAGGAGACAAAACCCAAAAAAGTACCAGAGCTCAAAAGGCACGATCTAGGTACAAGATCTAGGTATAAGCACCATCCACAGAGGATGACCCCCGGAAACTCAGTTATCTGACAAACCACTAACAGAGCAATTTGTTTCATAAGAACTGATGTGTTACCTTGTACCATCTCTGCAAGATAATCACTAATCGAGTGGAAGAGATGTTGGCTTTCTGCAATGGATAACCAAGTGATCTCAAATCTGACCAAAAAGCTAACCCTTAGCTTGTTTTTATATCCTCCATCACACAGTCAAGATTAAACAAGAAAATCAGCAGAGAAAGACTCCAAATGATTGTGTTCATTGTCATAAAGAGGTTACAAGAACACTCCCACTGAAAATTTTAAGTCACATTTTCAATCTGATTGTCCTCATGTATTCAAATTTCTCTATATAATACTGCATGCACATTTCCCTACTCTTACATAAATTCTTATGGGAAAGTTTGCTTCCTACTCTTCACTGAACTCAGCTGCTTTGTCTGCAAAGCATTTTTAATCAGCAGTGGAATGCAAACAATGGCTACAGAAGCCATGGCAAGCAAAGCATGCCCATATTAGCTATGTCTTCAGTCATTTATTCTTCATCATATTCATACTTTAACCCAAGTTAATTTATACATAAAGTATTTTTACATTAACTTGTAGAACTTGAAGCAAACTTTGTTGCTTTCCTTTATTCCAAATCAACATTGAGACAGCAGACCATGTGAATCTCTACAAGTTGTACGTGTCTGTTGGAGTTACTTTAAGAAATGCAGACTAGGACATAAAGTTGTCAACACCTGCCAAAACAAGCTTCATAAGCAGGAGAGGTTTGTCATTAAGCTATTTCTGCACCACTGTAAACCAGATTCTGATCATTAAAATACCCAATAAATTGACACCATATAAACAGACATTTGCCCAGCATTTTATATATTAAAACTAAAGAACCAAATGCCTTTCTACAATTAAATCAAAGTAATTTCACATTTATTTAAAATATTCATAACCAAGATAGGCTCTAAATTGTATTTCACAAGTTCATTAGCTAGTATTTGTGCTAAGCTGAAAGGGGAAGGGAGGCTTTAAGAAAGACACCTTCTTGTTTAAAGGGGTCAGTGTTGAAGGTATGCAGGTATTGTGAAAGGCAGCAAATTTCCCACTATGGCAAATCAAAGCTCACAAAAATGAAACTGCTCCTAGTTTCAGAATGATATTTACCCAGGCACAAGCAGCAGTCTTTCATTCTGTATCCGAGAATGGACATAAATTCAATGGCACCAGATAATTAAACTTCTGGTACCTATCATTTGTAGATTGTGGTCTTCATGGCAACTACCTGTTGTTTAAAAAGAACTGGGGCACAACATCCTGGTCTCAAATACCTAAATAAGCCACAGAACATGCAGGGCAAAGACAGAATTTTTCTACTTAATTACCCTCTGAACACTTCTACAAACTCAGATGCAGGGCACCTGCTCATGGACAAACTAATAGCATGTGCTGTGAATACTTCCATACAACCTAATGCAGAGCTGGCCTATATATAGACGTTTTCAGTGCAAGCACCTCATATATATATTCAGTGCAAACATCTCAATTCAGAAATCTGGAGAGAGACTTTTTGCAAGAGCATATAGTGACAGGACAAGGGGGAAAGGCTTTAAGCTGACAGAACTGAGAAATAGACTTTAGGAAAAAACTTTTTACTGTGAGGGTGGCGAGACACTGGCACAGATTTCCCAGAGAAGCTGTGGCTGCCCCATCCCTGGCAGTGTTCAAGGTCAGGCTGGATGGGGCTTGGAACAACCTGGTCTAATGGAAGGTGTCCCTCTCTGTGGCGGGGGTTGGAACAAGATGAGCTTTAAGGTCCCTTCCAACCCAGATTATTCTGGGATTCTATGAAATAAACACTCTCCTGGTTAACTGACTCATAATCACAACCTTTCCCTGAACAGATCATTCGAGGAAGGGGAATTTGCATCAGTTTTAGCCAAAACCAAGTTCTGGAGGCCACAGATGTGGAGCCCCAGGCCAGCCAACCCCATGAAACCCCGTTGGGGGAACCAGGATGCAGCTCATGGCAGAGAAACAAAAGATGCCCTTGGCCTTCAGTGGCAGCCAGCCACGAAGGGGCTCCTCCACGCTGGGCTGGAGAAGGCTTTGCAGGCTCTCGAGGGAAGCACAGTCACTTCCCATCATCGCACCTTAAAGCTGTGCTTTAAGTTAAAATAAACAGCAACCCTCCCCCAGCCCCACAATGCTCCCGAGTCACCCTAGACCACAGAAGACCCACATCACTCCCCTAGAAATGCAGTGGGGTGTCCTCAACAACCCCCACACCCCCAGGCTGCTGGAACCTCCCTCAACCCCATTAAAGCCCCCAGGCTCACACAGATACCCATGTATATTCCCCTCCCCGTTGTCAAAGGGCACCCAGAGATCCCATCACCCTCCAAGCACACACAGATGCTCTCAAGATCCTCCTGAAAGCCCCCCTCACCTCCAAGGCTCCGAGCTCCACCCCAATACCCCCGACGATTAACTCCAATCTAACTCTGCTTCATCCCTAAACTCATAAAACCCGTGTCGTCCCCCGCCCCCAGTATCTTGGTCCTAAGAACACAAAAGTGACCCCGAGACCCCTCGACAGAAACTGCTCTGCCCCCCATCGCCCCAAGATCACAGAAGGGGTCCCCGAGCCCGTTCATGTCTGCGTATGTATGTGTGCCCCCATTCTATGCTACCCCAAGCTCAGAGACAGGGATCCAGAGCCTGTCGTCGTCCCCTCCCCGCCCCACACCACCCCCAAGCTCACAGAGGGGGCCCCAAGCCTATAGTTGCTGTTTGCCTTCCCCCCGTTCCAGCCTACACCCCCCCACCCACCCCCCCAAACTCACCAGAACAGCCCTCAGCTCCACAGACAATCAAGTTACCCCCCACAAAGGACCCCTACCTGCCGGCAGGGCCCAGGAGCGAGTCCGGGGGAACGCGGGGCCGAGGCGATGGGAAGGACGGGCCGGCAGAAACCCTGCTCGCTGCAACCACCGCTGGGCAGCGCCCCCCTGCCGCCGCCACAGGATTTCAAATTCCAACGGCAGCCCCGGCCAGCGAATGAGGAAGCGGCACTGGGACGAGCCCGCCAATCACAAGAGCGCCCTGGAGGAGGGTGGGAGCAGCCCCTATCCCTGGCGTGGGCCGTGCGACGGGTGCCGCGTAGCGGAGCGTGGTGTCCGGGATGGCGGCTGAACGCGTCGGCTCGGGAGCGGTCCGTGGCGGTGGCCCGCTTCGGACCCGCTTCGGACCTCTCCGCTCAGGGAAGCGCATACCGGCTGTGGGAGAAAACTGCCTGTTTGGTGTTCCTCGTGAAGGGTCTGAGGTGGTAGGTCGGGCCCCAGTGGACTTTATTGTCCCTAGGGGCAGAGATTTGTGTTTGCAAATCCTGAAGTAAATAATGCTGCCCTTTGGCGTGAAATCTTATTAAAGCAGATTTTCAACACCCAAACCCTTTTGCAGTAGGAGTGGAATAAGAGGCATGGAACGAAGTGCCGAAGGCCCGTTTGGATCACCGTATGGGTGCTCACCTCACTATTCCTGTGCCTTGTGGCCAGGGGAAGGCTTGGCAGTCACTGGCCCATCCTCACTGCTCTATGCTGTAGCACACACACGTTTCCATGCAAAGCAAAACTGGGCCAGAATTTAAGATGCAGACCTCAGTATTCTTGTAGGTGCCTGCTATGGAGGAATTGTGTTTATGTCCTACACAGTATTCATAAGAGGTCAATATCAGTATATGCCTCTGTACTCGGCACTGGTGAGGATGCATCTCAAATCCTGTGTTCAGTTCTGGGTCCCTCAGTATAAAAGAGATGTTGATGTGCTGGAGTGGGTCCAGCGAAGGGCAAAGGAGCTGGTGCAGTGCCTGGAGCACAAGTGTGATGGGGAACAGCTGAGGGACCTGGGGGGTTCAGTCTGGAGAAGGCTCAGGCAGGACCTTATCACTCTCTGCAACTGCCTGAAAGGAAGTTGTAGTGAGTTGGGGTCGGTCTCTTCTCCCAAGTAACAAGTGGTAGGACAAGCGGAAACTGCCTCAAGCTGCACTAGGGGAGGTTTAGATTGGATATTAGGACAAAATTCTTCACTGAAAGGGTGATCAAGCATTGGAACAGGCTGCCCAGGGAAGTTTCCGCTGTCCCTGGAAGTGTTCAAAAAAGGTGTAGAACAGGCCCTCAATGGCATGGTTTAGTGGTGGTCTTGGCAGTCCTGAAGTAATGGTTAGACTTGATAATCTTAAAGGTCTTTTCCATCCTAGTTAATTCTATGATTCTGTGAATATAAGTAAACTTAAGAGTGTCCCCCCGAGAGTCAGTCCTGTGTGAGTTTATGAAATCATGTTGATACCATGAGGACTCTTTAAGGGAAATGAAATTTGCTGATACGGAAATTAATGCTTAGAAGCTGGAAAGCTTTAGGTCCACATTTAAATTCTGCTTCCATTCAGAGATCTATAATGATAAATAAAACCACAAGAACTTCCACCATGTTCAGGACTTTTGCACTACTGTCCCACATAGCTGTTAGAGCATGTTATCGCTCTTCCCCCCTCAAGCATACACACATCAGTCCCCTGTGCTCCCCCAAGTACGTCCTCATAATACATGTTACTGATCAACAACAGGAACACATGACCCATCTGCCAGCTGTTGGATTTCACATGCTGGGGGTAGCATTTCCCATTTACTTAAATTTCCCCGTCAGTAGCAGCATGTAACGTTACGTTGCTTCCTCTGCTGTGCTTTTCCAATTGCACAATTTCTCCATTCTCTAAGAGACCAGTATGGCATTTATGGTGATTACAGGGTGCAAGCAGGGGGTATGTTGCACTTTTAAGAGAAATGGTGATTATTGTGGCTGTTGTTATTTGTACTTCAGTAGTAACCACAGACCCCAGCCAGGCCTCTCCGTTTACTGTGCTTGGAAGTGCACAAGCATGATCCTAACATCTGTCTCTCTTTAATGCCTTTTAAGATCTGACATCCCTGTCTCGGTAATTCCCTGAAGAAGATAGTACATAAAATACCCCAGGAGAAACAAGGAAAAGGCTTTTTCAGACCCGTAAGTAAAACGGGCTGTTTCCCTACTTTAGCAGGGTGATGCCCTCATCCAACAGGGATCTTTTGAGTTTAGTTTACAGGTCGCCAGCCGTTTCTAAGGCCTGAGGCTACGGGGAGGGCTGGCTACCGGAAGATGCGAGTCCTGGCCAACACTGGAGAGACCGGAGCTGAGCGAGATGGTCGGTTCCTTGCTGGAACGGCGCCACAGCCCCGGGGCTCGCCACTGTGAAGGCCGCGACCGCGGGGCTCCGTACAGCGGCCAGCAGCGGCGGGCAACCTCCGCCAAGCCCGACCATCCCGCCGCCGCGCCTCCGCCCCCCGGGCCACTACCGGCTCCGCCCCAACGGAACTGCCGGCCGCTCATCCGGAGCCACGGCGGAACTACGGCTCCCAGCCAGCCGCGGGCTGTGCTGCGCCGTGCCCGGTGGGGCGCAGCATGGAGAGCCCGGCGGTGACCTTCACGCTGGCCTACGTGGTGTTCTCCGTGTGCTTCGTCTTCCCGCCCGACGAGGTGCGCTCGGCGGGGCTGACGGTGCAGAGCCTGCTGGCCGCCTGGCTGGGTAGCGAGGATGCGGCCTTCGTGCAGTACCACCTGCGGCGCACCACCGGCACGCTGCTGGCGCACTCCCTCCTGCCCTTCGGTGAGCACCAGCTGCGGCGGGCGAGGCACCGGGGTGGAGGGGGATGAAAAGCTGTTGCCAGGGTCCTGCTGTGCCCGCCGGGAGCCGGAGGGTCTTCAGCAGAGCCCCTCTGTCCGGTGCACGCAGGCGTGGGTCAGTCCGTCACGCTGTATACATCCTGGGAATAGCCTAAAGGGGGCCTGTAAGGAAGCTGGAGATGAGCTTTTGACAAGGACATGGAGAATAGTACAAAGAGTAACGGTTTTAAACTGAAAAAGGGTAGATTTAAATTAGATACAAGGAAGAAGTACTTCCCTGTGAGGGTGGTGAGACACTGACACAGGTTGCCCAAGAAGCTGTGGCTGCCCCATCCCTGGCAGTGTTCAAGGCCAGGTTGGATAGGGCTTGGAGCAACCTGCTCTAGTGGAAGGTGTCCCTGCCTATGGCAGGGGGTTAGAACTGGATGAGCTTTAAGGTCCTTTCCAACCCAGACCATTCTGCGATTCTGTTTTAGTATTGTTCTCACCTCTTTGTGATGTACACAGTGAGCTTTCTAACTAGTTGGCTGCATCTGAATACATGCAGTTACAGAGAAGTAGCATTTTATTTAACTTGTGAATTCAAATCAGCTTCCTTTAGCCATACAGTTCTGCTAAAACTATATGGCATCTTACGGGTTATTTATTCAACCAGCAAATTCAAATCAGCTTCCTTAAGATACATATTTCTGGTAAAAGTGGCATTTTATGGGTGATTTTATTTAACCTGCAAATTTGAATCAGCTTAATTTAGCTATGTAACTCTGGTTAAAATAAGTGACAGGTAACAATTTACCTTAGGTTGCTTATGACAAGAGGGTTGAATTTGAGTTGTCATCCAGAGGTACAGCAGCTCTTCTGGAGATGAGCTCACTGGTTAGATAACTATGATTTCAGGGTATGTATTTATGTATGTACTTTATTGCTTTCTGAAAGTAAGTCTTTTTCCTTGCAGGTTATTACCTTGGTATGTGCTTTGCTGCACCTGAAAAACATCTTTGCTTTTTCTACCTGGCTTCAAAAGGATGGAAAACTTTCTTCTTCTTCGCTGTTCTCTTTCCAGCAGTCACTAGTGCCCTGGCATATTACTGGTCACGGAAAGGTTGGAATAATCATCCATTAGCCCGAACACTCGCTGTTTATGCTCTCCCGCAGTCAGGTTGGAGGGCAGTAGCTTCTTCCATCAATACAGAATTTAGGAGAATTGACAAATTTGCTACTGGAGCCCCAGGAGCAAGGGTGATTGTCACGGACACATGGGTGATTAAAGTGACCACCTACTGTTTACATGTTGCCCAGCAGCAGGACATTCATTTGACAGTGACAGACTCCAGACAGCATGAGCTCACCCCAGACTCAAATATGCCTGTGCAGTTCCTCACCATCCGTGTTGCCAGTATAAATCCCTACGTGAAGGCATTTGATATCCGGTAAAACAACTACACTGTTACATCTGTGCTGTTTGATGGTGCTAATGAAATGCTTTTGTGGCAGAGCTGAAGACTCCGAAGGTCTTGTCCCTTCCTTTTTGGTCCCTGCCTGGTGTTCAAAGATGCTGTGTGTGCAGTTCTGCCACACAGTGCTGTGAAGAAAGGTTGTTTAGAAGGATTTGTACAAGTACAGTATTGAATGCACAGTGGTTAAACAGAGGGACTGCCCTGTTTGATCCTTTCTTAGGAAGAGGATTGTGCTGGATGCAGAAAGAAAGAACTGGAAAAACTTGGGTGAAAGATGGAGAACAGGAATGAAAGGGACAATCTTTGGTCTTCTGAATTCTGGGGGAGGAGAAGTAGTTATTTGTCTGCAACTGGCTGGTTTTCATCCATGACTGTTTTTCTGTCTGCTCAAGGCTCATAATTTTGTCAGTGCTCAGAAGCGTTCTCTTTGAGCTATTACAAACCGAATTCCTTAAAGCAAGGAAGTAATCTTGGTCTGTTTCTATGTTCTCATAGCAGGAAATCATAGCAAACATGCTGCAACCTGTCAGGGCTTGTTTTCCAAAGGTGCATGCTGTTTTTTTTCAGCAGTCCGTGGAGCTAGGCAAAAGTACAAGTTCTGCAGAAACCTGTAACATTAAATAGAAGGATGCTAAAGTCCCTAAAGTTGGCATTAAACTGAGTACACAAAATCATGTTAAGTGCTTATAAAACTATATTTGAAAAGGCCTTTGAGTGTCTGCTTGCAGTGAAGTTGCATGACAGCAGGACTTATTTACTATGTAACTAGAAGTAGTCAGATCTCCAGACTTGCAGGTGAGCAGAGGGGTCCTGGCAAGCATTCGTAAGGCATAGCCATGGTTGTGTGAGATACCCAGGTGAACAGAGCTCAGAATGAGAGACTAGTGAAGGTAAGCGTGAAAATCCTGAGTAGACCTGTGGAGTGGTGACCAAATAAGTATTAAATAACTAATTATTTTTTTTCTGTAAGTGCTTCAGTGTCAGGGTGACAAATCTACATCCCCAGCTCAGAAAATCATGTCTTTTTTGACAATTCCTTTTTTGGAAAAAAAAAAATAAAAAATCAAACCCCCAAAACTTTATTTTGTGGCTATAGAGAACTACACCGAGAACAGTGTTTAAAAGTTCTTGTAATAAGTTATGTCAGAAATAGCAAGTCTCTGCTAAAATACAGTCATACAGGATTTAAGAAAAGTGCCATAGGACAGAACTCCCCTCCTAAGGATAAAGGATTATTGTGTATATCCAGAATCAGATTACATGCAGTGTGATGTTTCTAGAAAAATGCTTTTGTGCAGTCAGGCCACATTTCCCTGGGTGTGCAATGTGATTTTTTTCCTCTGCATAGAATGATCTCTGTTATTTGCACAGATAATAGCATCTGTTAACAAACAACAGTATCCAATAGTAGTTGAAACAATGGAGACCACCAGGTGCTTAAACTAAGCCAGCATCGCGTTTTTCTGGGCTTTAGGAAGAACAAGGAATTTCAGGGCGATGTTCCCAGGGCTTCTCTGTGAAAGCTGTGTTAAGAGGGGAAACATGGAAATGGGGAATTCTGACTATACACTTCAGAACCATTTCAATAAAAAGGGGTTACAACAGTAATGTGTCACTACCGGGTCTGCCTAAGGTCTCATGTGCCTCTTGAGGTCTTTGGGCCTCAGTTTACTTAGTGGAAGTAAACCTAATGTGATATGCAGCTTGTTACAGCCTTAACTCAAAGTGTAAGTTGCATTCAGCAGCTCTTTGTAACCATCATGAAATTTCAGTTTCATCTAAAATTGAATCATAAAACCACAGAAACTGATACTGATTGATACTTTTTTGATACTTCTATGTACTATATATCACCTTGTGATACATGCCACATGATAGAACTCTGATTTCTGTCCTCAGGAATTTATAAATTAGAATTCAGGTGTAGTACAAGTAAACTGGAATTAAAAAGGTGGACAGAAATTGAGCGTGAGGCATTTTACAGTTAATGCATGATTTAGGTACCTAAATATTGATAACTTCAAACCCTTCCTTTATTTTTTGTATGTTTTAGTTAATCTCTGGCATATCCTGTCAGGTATGAAGGAGGACCATGTGTTCTGTTGTGTCAAAAACAACAGCAAAAGAAAACAAAATAGTCAACACTTATTTATTGACTAGTGTGTACCAACCTAAATAGCTTTTGTGTGGATTCACTTCTCTGGTGGTAACCTCTGCAATGTACTATCAAGGTATTTGAATGGATAATTGTGGTAACGTTTTGTTCCATCTTTTGTTCTTCAGGTTGAACTCGACAGAGTATGGGGAGCTCCGAGAAAAGCTCCGTGCTCCTATCAGCAATGCAGCTAATGTTGTGATCCATCAAAGCCTTAGTGATTTATTTCTAGAAACCTTTACATCTCTGGTGGAAATTAACCAGACATACTCTGTTCCAAGCACCCAGGTGAGACTAATCATTATACTTTTCAGTATAGCTGAGCCTGCCATTACAGTGTCATTGATAACTTAGGGCTTTCGAAGACGAATTTTAAGATAAGTCATTGTCAAGGGCTTGACCAAAAAGTTTTGTGGTTGAATGATGATTAAATGATAATTATTATATGGTAATTAAACAGTAATCAAAGGGAATTAAATGGTAATTAAACAGCAGTCAAACGCTCCTAGTAATTATACAATATGCCTTAGATCTGATACAGAATGTTGCTTACCTTGCTGTAGATAATGGAGGCTGGGTAAGGGATCTCTCAACCTTGAGGAATAATTTTGAGAGGTTTTGTACCTCAAGGGAGATACAGCCCACTGCTGCACAAGATAGCAAAATGGGCTCAGGGGTACAGATATTTGTAGTGTAAAGTGACTGACTCATAGTCAAATTCCCCTTCGGGGCATGTGCAGCAGTCTTAGTTTTGTCTGGTTCATATCAGGCTGGCACCATTAGCTCCTAATAAGACATGGCCTAGATGCCTTAACATGCCAAGAAGGTCTGGCCTAGCACACTTGCTCAAGGTCTGCACAGCAGGGTTGACTCCAGTCAAGCCTCCTCTTCAGCAGTGCCTGGACCATCATGCTGTTCACATATTGGGGTGGGTGCATCCGTCACAGGAGCTCACCTTCCATTTCAGTAAACGTGTAATATAGTTCTGGCTGCTTCTTCCGTTCCTTCAGTAAGGAGATGATCTGTATTGTGAGCATGACATTTTTGAGAAATAGCATAGTGGAAGAAAGTCCCCTATAATAATTCCCATCTTTTGGAAATGATGAGGTTACATATCCGGAAGGTTTATGGGAGCTAGAGTAACAGCTGTTGTTACTGTTCGTTAGGCAGTTTGCTCCATTGCAGCGTACTTTTCCAGATAGCCAGGTTTTGCTGGATCTTGTTCTGAAATTAATCAGTGATTCTTAATTGGATCTTGGTTTAATTGTAAATAATGCCAGAGTCCTCCTTGCTGTAATATTTGTGACATGGTCATTATTATACTTGTGCAGCAGTCAGAAGCGTGACTAGAGCACTGTTCAATATACCAAAGATAACTAATTAAACTAGTTCTGGTGACCTTGTGGTGAGTCTGTGTGAGCGGTTCCAGCTCATGGAGTGAGCACTTGGTACCTTTACTAGTCTTACTCAGCTTGCGTGGTGTTTTCGCTGTCTGGTTACATGAACTAGCTAATATCAAACTGGGTCAGATATGCCTGCATGTAATGTAGTTGTGCATTTTGGTAGCTGCGACAGTGTACAGTGAAAGGAGATGTTCAAAATAAAGAGAAGATATTAATGTGAGAGTTGCTTTCTCAGGCCTTTTCATTTGTGACACGTTTACATGTCAGCTGAGCTACTGAACTTTGGTTTGACACTGAGTGATAAATAACATCAGAAATTGATACAAACATTTAAAATACAACATGGCATTTACCCTGTTTTGAAGCTCTATGAATAAGTTGGAAAACATAGTTAACCTTTCTATGCTGGAGTTTTTTCTGTCTAAAAAGACTAAAAGAAACAGTAATTTCACAAGTGAAAGCTGATCCAGCTTCCAAAAGCAGCAGTCCTGCTTTCTGCACGCTTCTCATCCCATGTTGACACAAGACTTTGCAGTGAACCTTGTTGGGAGAGATGATCAAGGTGAAAAGCAATATGACTGGTTTTCACCTGGATCTGCTCCACAGGCAAGCTGCCAGTGTGGTGGGAGGCACTTGAGCTAACAAGGGAAGAGACACTGGAGGTGGGAACTAGAGACCACAAAGCAAAGCAGCTTTTTTTTACATCGGTAGCAGTATGAAATAGGATTCAGGTCTCCATGCCTGTTCAATGTGCTGTCTTTTGCACTTTTGTCAAGTTCTTGAGAGCTTTGGCTGGAAGACACATGGGAAATGCTAATTACTGTTTATTATTTGCAAAACACTTCCTAGCAAAATGACCTCCCTATATGCAACTGCAAGTTTATGTGGCATAATAAACTGTGGGGAAATAGCAATTATTCCAGTATTAGCCAAGAAAAATTAAGTAAACTTCTGGTCCTTCAAGATGAGTGCCCATTGTGTTGAGTAGAGCCCTGAATTCCTCTGTTATTTACGTCTCTTAGAAAGACGGAAGACAGGAACAGCCACTTGCTGTAATAAGTGGCAAGAACTTTTTCCTTTATTTATTGTCCTTACTTTATATAGGTATGTTTTTGAAAAACAGTATGTCTAAATGATGAAGATAGCTACTTGCTTACCTTGCCCTAGCTGCTGTGCTCTGGAAATAGGTGGAGCTCTTCAGAGAAAGAATGTTTTTTTTCAGTCATTTTCATTTATTCAGTCTCATGCAGCAGTTCTGGGTTTTTTTTTTGTTTCAACATACTTTGTCCTTATTCTAATAAAAGAATTGTTCTAATAAAACTATGGAGATTGAAACTATTTGATATCTTCTGGTGGGGCAGTTCTTGAGGCTCTGCCCTCCGACTCCATGGGTCAGGGTTTGACGTTTTCTTCTTTCTCTAGGAACTGGAGCCATGCATAGGGTGCATGCAGACTATTGCTAACATCAAGCTCATCAAGAACTGCCAGGAGCCAAACGAAGGGGAGTGCCAGCAGTGCTACTGTCGTCCCATGTGGTGCCTCACCTGCATGGGCAAATGGTTTGCCAGCCGACAAGATCAGCAGCGCCCAGAGACGTGGCTGTCGAGCCAAGTGCCTTGTCCAACTTGCCGAGCCAAATTTTGCATTTTAGATGTTTGCATAATACGATGAGTAATACATGGGTATGTTTTAACTTTTTAAACTTCATTATTTCAGAGTGGGTTTGGTTAAAAGGCCTGTTAGATTTGTTTCTGAGACTTCATGTTCTACAAAGGTGCAGGCTCCAAAGCTTTCTTTTACAGTGTTGAAAATAGATGTAAATCTTTTCAGTTCCTCTCAACTTTTACTTGTATCTTTGGGTTTTATTCCCTACATGTCAGTTTATGGAATTTTATTTAATCCAGACTTTGTTTTCTTCTTGGGTTGAATAAGGATATACCTTTACATTCACAGTACTGTCCTCTTTTTCAAGTTTCAACACAGGTTAAATTCTTTCAGTTTTTAAACTTAACTTGGGTTTTTATTCTTTAATAAAGGGCTAACTGAGAAAATTAGTTAGATATCAGTGATACTTTTGTTCTTTTTCAATCCATTTGTAAAGTTCTTATTAATCTTTAGAAGTATTCACTGAATAAGTATACCAGTTGTGTTCCTTGTGCTGCTCCCCTCCACTGAGAAGGGGGACCATTTTCTGTAGGCTAAGAATTTAGTCCCTGAAGATGTGTAACTCCCACAAGGACCTTTTATTCCAGTAATCTGCTTCTGGCTTATGTTTTTATGGATGTATTTATTTCAGACAACAGAAGGAGTTGGAAACATTCACCATTTACTTACGCTGCTAATGCTATGCTTTGTGAAATCTGTTGGTTGCTAGAAGCTGCATAGCTTAGGGTTTCAATGCTCTTTAGGTGATGGACATGGTTTTTTTAATACATTTGAGTAGAGTGCAGCAAACATCTGAACTATCTAAATACTCTGAAAGAATGCTCAGCTGTTCCAAAGCCCATAAGCTTTTTCTGAGGGGTTATTTTGCCTCTGAAATTGATGCCAGGATCACAAAGGTAGAAGTTGACATGCTAGATGCCTGAATAATGATTATCATTAGCAAAACGTTTTCAGGCTTGCAATTCCAGGACTGATCGTAAGCAGTAGTTGCTGGTTTTAATATTTGTGGGGTACTGATATACACTTGATCTGATCTGCATCAGCGTATTCTGAAAATTATACCCAAAGCATTTTCAATACATTTAAGAGAACCTTACTCCTAGACCTAAATGCAATGCTTCGTCTTCTAGCTGTCTGTCACACCCTTAAGTGAACAGTTCTTTGGCATACTTCATGGGGGAAAGCCTCAAGCTGCTAGAGAATGTGAGTTGTTACACTGGCCTGTGCACTGCATGGGCTGAGATACATGTATTTGCTTACTTTGGTTGTCCATCTTAGCAGGCTGGTAACCTCAGGCAGCCAGTTGGGTCAAATAGAGAAAGGAGCATTTTGATCCTCTGGTCTAAGAGAATAAAAGCCTAAGATCTTCCACCTGCATAGTCAGAAGGATCACCTTAGTAAATTGCCCATGGTCTTGCAGAAAGTCCATCTCCAGGTTTTTTACAGGCCCCCCTAGGTATTGGCAAGTGATTACACTTCACTACAAGTGAAGACATCTTGACTGCCAAGATGTTTTGAGCAGGAAACTGTTTTGAGCAGGCACAGAGGCAGGATGTTAAAAACTGTACAAGCACTGGAAGCATGAAAGATGTAATTAGTCTCAGCCAAGCCACAGGTCATGTGGTGAACATACCAAACTGCACTCAGAGCCAGCTAGATGGAAAATGGTTATGAATGTGGCTGCAGGCGTTGTTTTGGAGAGGGATAAGGAATTGAGAACAGATTCAACAGCATCATTTGAGATATGTTCTAGTGTTGGTGTTTTTCAATAATCTGCACTTTTAAAAGTTCAAACTGTTTGGGTTCAAGGACATGGAATTGCTTGAGGGTGTCTCAGTTGTTACATACTGAACATCAACTATGCAATTATAGTAGCTATTAATAACAGTGATTTTTCTGTTTTTCATATTGTGTTATTTTGGATTGTGTAGAGTTAAAATTTGACATGAGACTGGTAGTATGGATGTGTCTGTTCCCCAACGAGATCTTAAGTGGCATGTCCTTCTTGAACAGGATAGGATTGAGTTCCTGAGTTTCAGATGGATTTGTTGACAAGCCTGAAAACTAAACAAAAAATCAAGGAGCTGCTCTGTGATTTAATTTAAAATATTTTCCAGTATTCCTGTCTGTGGGAAAGTTATTTGGAAGTTTGAAATGTTCTCTGCAGAGTTTTTTAACTTGAGAAGATTCTTACAGGGCTGGGTGGTGTCATCAGACATGCACCTCCTCACACACAGCAGCCTTTACAAACAAGCATTTTGAACCCATTACTTCTTGGGAGTTTACATAACGTGGCACAGATAGAAGGGATGTTGTCCTTGAAGCACCTGCAGAAGAGAGGGTAGGATTCTGGAGCTGTGGTTTGGCCACTGACAGTCATTCAATTCCTAGAGCTCTTCTCCTATTTGGAATAAAAATATTTATTGTAAACATCCATGAAGTTAAAGTTGTAAAGGCCTTGAGAAACTTGGATAATAGATGCAGGTAATTGCAGATGGTTTTCTACAAGAAAAACAGGTCTGTTTCCAATAGTATTTCATGTAATACGAGCTTTAGTCTGCTGATTTATTGTGCTGTGGACTTGTTTTTGCAGAAATCTAATCTGAAATAATTGGAAGATTTCATTTCAGTGGAACTTTGCTTTTACTCCTCTTATTTCTTTTGCCAGTATAACAGTGCGAGAAAGTAACAGCCATAAATGTATACTACGCTTGCGTCTGTTAATGGTAGTGCTCTATACACAGAAGTGCCTCTTGAAACATAGTAATAATTACCAAAACCAAATTATGATTTATGTTAATAATAGTGCCTGGCTTAAATTCCTTAAAACAAGCATTTTTACCCCAAGTTTAAATCTCAATATGATCTGGCATGCCTCCAAAGTTTGCAGGCTTTTTCAAGGCTGTGTTAAAAACCCACCTTGTTAAAAGTCCATATTCATAGAGACAGCAGAGAGAGGAACTGTGACCTCTCCCTGCAGAGTAATGTGATAAATATCTTGAATAAATCACGGAATATGAAAATAATACAGTATAAAAATAGACGTTTATCTTCATGGTAGTTTCAGATCATCATCTAAAGAACCACATATACATATAGGACTGTTTCTAGAGAAGATCTTTACTTGCAGTAACAAGAAATACATTAGAGTTGGTCTTTTTATAGCACTTTGTAAGAAAAAGAAGTAATATGATGGGCTAAAATACTTAAAGATTTTTATTTAATTATTAGTGATTTAGTGTTGTGTTTTCAGCTGTGTATATGTTTTTCCACATCACTGACTTGTGGATGGGCAATGTTAGTAATCTGAAGTATGTTACATAAATGTAATGTCATTACAATAAGACAAGCTATATGTGGGTGCACAATGTCAGTATAAATACTCCATATGTGTGTATACATGTAGAGCCCAAATGTCCCCATGTGCTGCAGCTGAAGAGGTGTTTCTGAAAACATGGGCTGTGGCTGTATTATTTATTTCCACAGTTGTGTTATTTCTGGTTTTGTAGCATTCCAGAAAATCTTGGCAAAATGTTATCCATTGATTTTTTTTGTTAACATAGTTTGCTAAACAAAGAAAAAAAAAAGGCATTTTGACCAAGCAGAATGTATTTTGAATCCATTAGATGAATGCAGTCCTTTGCCACAAGGCTTGTCATAACTTGAAACCAAAATACCAGGTTCTTATATGATTTCTTCAGTATATTTTTATTGTGTTGAAACTTGGTGAACTGTAGCTATGTACCATTCCAGTCAGGCTGCACCTCAGCAAGACATAACTGACTAAAGTTCTGAGTGCCGTTTCTTAAGAGATGTTGACTTTGAGGTATTTAAGGAGTTGAGGTATAAGTAGTCAAGCTTTTACATGCATTACAATAAATTTTCTTCCAAAGATGTATCACAGGGTTTGTTGTTTTGTTCTTGTTTTGCTTTTTACCAGGATAGCTAGCCTGTTTTAAAACACACAGAATTATTTGGATAGCCTTTAAGGAAAAGGCTTAATGAATCCTTGTAGTTAATCTTAAAAGTTTCTGAAGAGCTGAATAAAAATACAATTGATTTTATGTATGACTTTTGGTTTTCATTTTAAATTTACCTGTGCCAGTTTATATAACTTTATATGGGTGGTAATCAGACTGAGTTATCTGTATAGGTTTTAGCTGAGAACAGCTGAATACAAAGTGGGCTTAAATTCTCCTGAAGGCGCACCTGATAATGCCTTCTTTGATGAACTTTCCTACTGTAACCTGAATGCAGAGGGTGGCATAAACGGAAGGTGTGTGAAATCTATGTATCTGAGGAAAAACAACAACAACAAAAAAAAAAAAAAACAACAACAAAAAAAGGGGAAAGGAGTGAACACTGAATGTCATAAAATCAGTAGGGGCACTAGCATACAGCAATGCTGTCTCCTACGTAAAACAATTCTCTTACCGTGGACAAGGGATGTTAACAAGCACAGGCCACAGCAGAACGTAGTGTATGCCATTAACGGTGTAAGATGCGCCCCATTTCTCAGGGGTGTACGTTGCGGTGCCTGTACACCCTTTCCGGAGCTGATTTACCTCAGAACATCAGCAGACAGACCACCTTGGCTGGAAACGGAGCCTGCTCGTGCTCCCAACGCCCCGCAGCCGCTTCCAGCCCTCACCTCAGCACCCCCAGTCACCACACAGGCAGCTAGTGCGCATGTGCAGACACCCGCGCTGGGTCAGGACTGCCGCGCATGTGCGCTGCTTGTCTCCGCGCCCGGGCGCAGCCATGTTACTCGGCGGCGGCGCCGCTCGCCTCAGCCATGTTCGGAGGGCAGCGGGGCCTGCCGCGCCAGGGAGGCGGCGGAGAGGAGCCAGGCGGGCTGCGCAGGTGGGAGCCACCGCGGAGAGACGGGGCGGCCGGGGCCTGGCGGGTGTTGGTCTTTTAGGGCGTCTGTGGGGAAGGCTGTTGTGGGGGTAGGCCGCAGGGTGCACTTCTTCCGCCTTCCCGCCCCCCCTTCAGCCTCGTCCTCCTCGGTACCCGCTTGTCGTCCTCTACCAAAGGTCTTCTCCTGGGCCCCGCGGGCAGGCGGCCTTAGTGGGAGAGCCTCCTTGTAGAGGCTGCTTCGGTCCCTGCTGGCAGCGGGTAGGGAGCTGGGCTCGGAGTGAACTGGAGGCCGCAGCCTAGGCTTCAGTGTGTGCACTTCGGTTAGGTGCCCTGGGTCCGGCTGGGGATCTCTGGGGTTGCTTTTTGGGTGACCCAGAAGCGGGCGGGTTAAAGAAACATTGGAATACTTATAAAAAGGGGTTATTTTTGGCTAGCATTTTTCTCTAGGGTTTCAGTGTTGTGCCTAAAGCACAGTAAGTGGTGTGTGTTTCCCCCCATTCCCCTTTTCTTTCAAGTCTTTGAATTGAGTGATTAATGTTGAGGGTGCTTAGAGAAGGGTTTTATCCAGTGACTAAGCTTTGCAGAAACCAAATGTGTTGAAAGTGTCCCATTGCCTAGATCCATGATTGGAAGTGAGCTATTTGTGCTGTGTGTTTGCAACTTTGAACTCTTTGGGAGCAGGGAATAAACCGTATGTAATGTGTGTCAGTAAGTTGGAGCCCTGTGGGACCAGGGAACTGGCAGCCAGTCAGGGTGAAAGAGGAAGGGAAAGAAAACATAAGTTGCAAATGTAAGATTAAAATAACCAAAACCTTCCTTCTCTCTCTCTTGTTGACTTAAAACCTGCAGAGACCTTGCATACACAAAGCAGTGTGTTCACTTGCACTGAAGGAACAGCAGTATGTTTGCTTTGTGGTCTGTAATACAGGATTATTCTCTCAGGCAGGCAGAGGTGGACCTGCAGGTGTGGTCCATAGCCCGGAAGCCAGGTCTGATGTTAGTAGGTGCTGTGACAGTGCTGTGTTTAGTAACCTGTCATTTAAAATGTCAGAGCTCCTTCTCAGTTTCCTTCCTCAGTTTCTCCAGAACTGAGGAGGAAAATGAAGATAACTCTTATTAATCTTCAAGCGATCTCTGGTTGTCCTTCCAGCATGTTTCAAGCACCCTAGTCTAGCTCCTTGTCCCATGCTTACTTGTGTATAAAAGTGTTCCACATAACTGCTTGACCTACTTCTTACACATGCTGATTTTGTTTCACCACTTCTGCAAGTTAAGTACTGGATGGAATGGTATATAAATGTCAAATAATGTGTTGCTGACAACATTCTGTGAGTGTTGACATGTCAGCAGTTCCATAAACAGTGTTGGCAGCCCTCTGTTGTTTTTTTTCTCTTTTCTGTTTGCAAATCACCTAAATAATAATGGTTTATTTAAAAGTTTCATTAGTCAAAGACCTTTTCTTGACAAGTGCATTGTCTAACACCTTTGGTAACTTAGTATTGCTCAGATAAGGTGGCACAAATCACATATCTGCATGCCAAATCAGCATTTTGTAACTACACGATGGTACCCAGATTGTCCCTATCAATTTTGTATAGGCAATGTTCAGTGACTTGGATTTCTGATGAAAATTCTTGGTTTCTAGTTCTGTGCAACCACACTGCTGGCGTCAAGAACAGGAATGTAGGAGCTGGAATGATTCAGATTCTTTGGTGTTGGATGAATATCAATGTAGACATTTAGACCAATGGCTGGAGAGGTAAGGAATAAATGTGAAATTTGTTTAAACCTTCGCTTTGCTGCACTCTTCTCTCTAGGAATCCAGCAAAACCTTGGATGTGATTGAAGGCTTTCTAATAACACAGTAGCACAGAGTTAGAAAATTATTACCTGCATTATGCAAGAGTAGGTGTCCCTGCCCATGGCAGGGGAGTTGGAACTAGGTGATCTTAAGGTGCTTTCCAACCCTAACTGTTCTATGATTCTGTAATTCAGTTTGGCTAATTGAAATATATGCCATAATATTAGCAAGTATTCCATATGAATGAGAGAAATTGCATATTCTGAGGCAGTGGTTTACGCCTTAGTTGCTGAAGTCTTCAATGTTAGTATAAAATGTCCATTGAACCACTATGCTGTTGCACTTTTACACTTTGCTTACACATCTTTATGTGTGAGTGTGGGCAGACCATGATGTTTGTCTCTTCACTTGACAGTGCACTTGGTATTTTCAACTGTACTACAGTTTTAGTAGATATTTCTTTTTTTTTTTTATATTCCAAGAATGAGAAGTTGTGAGTGCTTGGATATGTGCAGAAAACTATGTTAGAATGGGAGTTAGAAGGGGTGAAATGTTTTACTGTGGGCATCAGAAAACTTTTTTAATATGATTTATACATCTCTGTGTTACCCTGTATGAAGGTGGTTGTCATTTCTGATGGCAAGTTTAATATTGCTTTAGCTAATGAATCTATTGAAGAGCTTACAAAAGCCCTTGTATTCAGGGGTGTTTTCAGTGTCATTGCTATCATTAAAAAATATTAACAGTATGTTGTGATTATGAGTCAAACTGAATGTGCCAGCAGCATTTTGTGTTTCTTTCTGCTAAGCAGATATGTTCCTTCTTAGTATGGAATCTTTGTTCTATGTTAAAATGACATTGGCAGCATTGGATGATAGTTCCATTTGTTGATGTGAAACTGTTTAGGGAAAGCAAGAGTATAAGCTAAATCTGCTTCTGTATTACTTACACTAAATATTGAGGCACTGGCACTGAAAGAAGTGGACAGACTGAAAGAAGTTTTCAGTGCTTCAGAATGTTATAGCATTATACAACTGTCACTTACTACATTTTTACGTTAATGAAGAACCTGGTTATTCTCCACTCAGCGAATGTCAGTGATCCAGCTGATTAGTTAAGAGCTTCCTGACTCCATTTTGGGCTTTACACAACAGTTTACATTCTTCAAATGATTGTGTTAGGATATGATGGTGTCTGGCAAAATCTTAGTTCTGCTGATGTGATGGGCATTTCTGTGTTTCTTGAGCATCGAATCATCAACCTTGCCCTTTACAAAGTCTTTTGCTGCTGGGAGAGAGCAGTAACTAGATGATTTGGCCTAAAGTAGTTTCATGACTTGTGCTCTCTGGGGAGGCCCTCAAGCAGTAGGGAGAGGGGTTAACTGAGTTCGAGTGTATTAGGAAATAGTCAGGTCTGTGTTCTGACAGGAAATTCATGAGCGTTTTCTTTACCTGCAAAGTAAAACTGATAATCTTGCATCACAACACTGAAAGGTTTTAATTTTTTTGTCTTTGAACTGAAATAGAGTAGGGGCATGCCCAGGGTTTTACAGTTGTGGAACTGGTTTTGTCCACAACTTGAAGTTTCTCCTCTGTTACAAGCAACAAATGTTCATATTAAATTCTCCATTATTTTCCAGTTCTACAGCACCAGAACATTCAAGGACTTTTTCTTGCCCTGACTGGGAAGACAGAATTGAAGAAGGCAAAGCTGTGAAAACATCAAATAAAAAAGTGACAAAGTGGGTATTGGGCAATTATTAACTCTTAATTATTAACTCTTGCTGTGTTGGTTTTAGCAATAGCCATCTGCTGATCTCTGACTACTTTGCATGCATTAATGAGGACTTGAAAAACAGCCAGGCTGTTTGATTTCAAGCCTGAAGGAAGCCTTAAGGAGACAGTAGTACTGAGAAGTCTTATCTCAAAAGCTACTTATGTGATCATTTAGATTCTCTTCTTTTTCAGCTTAGGTTGCATATTCATTACAACTTTCCATAACAGAAAATACTGTAATAGTGAAAGGATAAATGAAAACCAGCCATTGAAGCTAGGAGAGAGAAATGGCTGTTAGATCTTTCAAGCTTGCCTCCTTTATATTATCCATCTTAGTTTTATTGAGTTTAAGCTTTTTCATATTTGTATTAGGAGGTTGTTACACATACATGCAATAATCATGTATCATTTGATTTGCTTGTTGTGGGGTTAGCAATAAGCTTCTAGTAAGGCAGCTCTAGCACCACTAACCTCAACCTGTTACAAACCTGAGCAATTTAATCAACTTGCAAAACCTAATCATGGAGTGATTCATTTGCTTAGCACAATTTTCACTTCACTAGTGAAGTAAGAGTTGTGCTTACTGTCTGTCAGAGTAGGAATAAGCACAGTTCTGGAGTATGTGTTTTTATAACTTACTGCAAGGCTCTTTTCAACTTAATTCTAATTTTTGCTTTTAAATTCTGTTTCAAGTGATTCTGCTAATCCAGCTGAAAGGGAAACAGATGAAGTGGTTCTGAGGAGAAGACAAAAACAGATCAACTTTGGAAAGAATACTCTTGCTTATGACAGATATATTAAAGAAGTTCCGAAGTAAGTTCCTCTACGTTGCACATTTCCAAATAAACTCTTACTTCTTCCTGCCATCTGTATAGATCAGCACACATCTTCAATGCACTTAGAATTGTACGAACAGTAAGTGATGAAAACATAATTGACTTTTATGAACGAGAAGCCAGGTATTTTCTGCATATGAGCAAATTTAGGGAAAATTCAAAGCTGAATGTTCCCTTTGTGTATTGCTGTTGCTAATGGCAAATATGCTTTAAATAAGTTCTGCATTAATCATCCCAGTTTCTGGTGACTGTGTTGGTAGGCCAGTGAGAAATTAATTGCTACCAGGAAATGCCAGCTTTGAATGAGGCTTGAGCAAAGCCTTGCATTTAAGTATTGGTAAGGAAAACCAGTCTTCAGTGATTTATCAGTAACTAACAGATCAAAACCTGGATTTTTTCCTTTCAGTTTGGGCTTCAGAGTCTGTGAATTGTGGCACTTTAAGCCAGATTTTTTTAGCCAGCCCCCTCTGCTTACTGCAGAGCTGTCAAGATTCAGAAGCTAGTCTGTACTACTGTGTGGATCTGCATTTGGGAGAGGGGTTGGTGGGTCTCATTTGATTGGCTTGTGTGGGTTTTGTTATTGTTTTGAGGGTTATTTTTAGAGGTGTTTTTTACATGTGGCTAGCTACTTATAGTTGTCAGCTTTCTATGGATTCTACCTGTAAGAGTCTATTATGAAAACTGGCAGCTAAGTACAATGGACACTGCAAGGCTGTTGTTGAGCAAAACTTGAAAGACTAGATTTAATGACTAAAAATCAACAACAAATGCCATAAATGATCAGATACTACATGGTATCATGGTCATATCTTTAATAACACTTTCTTTCTTCAAAGAGCCTTGGATTGCTTTGTGAATTGTAGTTTTGCTTGTCGCTTTGTCATCAATGGTAGGACTGCAGCCAGTCTTAGGGTGATGCCTGGCACTTGCATAGCTTTGCTGTCATCAGTTGAATCACAGGTGGAGAATAGGAAAGGGTGAGAAGAGTGTTCAAAAAAAACTATGGAGTAAACTTAAAAAAAAAGTTGTCTAGGTGGTATCTTAACAGAGTAGTTTATAATACTGCTCCTTAGCAGGGATCTCTATCTTGCAAAAAGTGTTATGGCTAGGAACATTGATCTGTGAAGCTGGTAAGGGACCACTTGAGACCAAAGTACTTGGTGTGATTGAAAACCAGATTGTAATAAGCTTCCTCCCAGACATAAAGCTGACTCCAGTATGGTAGCACTATAAACAGGATTGGTTTGTTCTGAAGAGATAGTTTAAGTGAGCTTTCCAGTGATGTTTGATGTTCAGGGTCCAGATTTGAGATACCCTCTGAGAAACATCGCTTCCTGCCATGGGATGATCCCAAACAGCATTGTTACAGTGTCTGTCCTTTCCATGGAAAGGGGTATCGTTTGCATGTTACCCAGATAATGGGGTGCTTTGTTTTCTGTACTCCCAAGAGGCAAGTGCTGTTTAGAATTACAGCAGTCCCCATTGTGATAATGCATGGACAATGACGGAATAAAAGTTCACTGAAGATACTTGTGGTTTGATCCCTGCCATGAGCCAAATACCCAAACAGTTACTTGCTCCCCCCCTCTCCCCAGTGGGATGGGAAAAGAATAGGAAGAGCAAGAGCAAGAAAAGTGATGGGACTGAGATAAGGGCAGTTTAATAGGTGAAGAAAAGGGGAGGAAAAAGCCAAGCAATGCAAATGCAATTACTCACTAGCTCCCACAAGCAGACTGGTGCCCTGACAGCCTGAGCAGTGGCCACTTTGGAAGACACATCTTCCTCTGCCCCAGTTTTCACTGCTGAGCGTGACATTATCTGGTTTGGAATGTCAACTGTCCCAGCAGTTTCCCCTCTCAATTTTTTGTTCATCCTCAGCTTGGTAGCTGCAGAAGGGGGCAGAGCAGAATGGGAGAAAGAGAAGGCTGTGAAGCTGTGCAAGCTCTGTTCAACAGTGGCCAAAAATAAGAGTGTTATTAGCACTGTTTTAGCCATAAATGAATACAGGGACTAGTCCGCTGTATTGATGTGACTCCGTCACAGCCAGACTCAGTACAATACTAAATATATAGAAACTACACCTGACTCAGGAGCACTGAGGTAGAAGTAGCTGGAGGCTAGGATACTATGGAAGGAGTATGAGTTATGCTTCTTCTGTTTCATATTTGTCCATGGGCAGTAGGGGTCTCCTTTTGGCAGGTGTCAGAGTGCTGGACTGGATGAACCTCTGGTGTGACTCAGTGTGCTGCTGTTAGCTGTTGGCCGTCTTTTTGACAGTGTTCTAGAGTATACACATTTCAGTTTAAAATACAAATGTTTTATTTATGAGAGCACTGATGCCTGTGTGATCTGATGGACTGAGGTAAGAACAAAAATCATGTTCTGAAATAATAACTGTTGTTGTGTATTTACAGGAATCAACGGATACCAGGAGTTCATCCTAGAACTCCCAACAAATTTAAGAAGTACAGCCGTAGGTCCTGGGACCAGCAAATCAGGCTGTGGAAGATAGCACTGCATGCCTGGGATCCTCCTACTGAAGAAACCTGGGATCTCCAGCCTGTGTGTGTATCATAGAATCACAGAATGGTTTGGATGGGAAGGGACCTTAAAGCTCACCCAGTTCCAGCCCCCTGCCATAGGCAGGGACACCTTCCACTAGAGCAGGTTGCTCCAAGCCCCCTCCAACCTGGACTTGAACACTGCCAGGGATGGGGCAACCACAGCTTCTCTGGGCACCCTGTGTCAGCGCCTCACCATCCTCATAGTGAAGAGTATTTTCCTAATATCCAATCTAAATCTACCCTCTTTCAGCTTAAAGTCATGGGTGCATTAAATCATCATGTGTCTCTTGCTTCACAGGAGGGCCCTGTATTTCCTTTAGAGGATTGCTAACTGGGAGCAAGAGAAGCTATCAGGCTCGGAAGTGGCAGTCTCCTTGAAAGCCTTGTTTTCCTTCTGAATTCTTTTAGTCTTTTGAGATATTCCCATTATTTAGTCTAAATTCATCTCCAGTAAGGTGCTTTGGGGAGGAAGGCTTTTGGTCTGTCTGCGGTAACACGCTCCCTTCCCCTGTGGGTTTACAGTGATGAGCGCAAAGCGAGAAAATACTTTCCTAGAAAAGGATAGGCAGAAGCAGGAAATCAGTGATTACTGTTCCCTGAACTTGCTAACCTGTCTGTCTTCCCTTCTACTGATGTCTGCGAACCCCCTTTCTCCTGCAATAGAGCGTTTGAAAAGTGTAAGAAGATCAGAGAAAAAAGCTCTCTTTACAGGAGAGTGGCAGCTGTGTTCAGGATGGAAATTGGGGCATTTCTTACCTTTTAGAACTATGAATTTCTGTAACAAGGCTAGCTCCCCAAATTGATGCCACCTAATACTTTGCAAGATTTGGACTATTACATGGGGAGAAAAAGAATGAATGGAATTCTATTAGCTCTGTAACTGCATTGTGTAAATAGTATTAGCTGTGGGGTAGTTGACCTGTGGTAGAAGTTGTTTGCACCATTTGGATGTCATATGAGTTGAACTGTTAATTATTACTGCAGCTTAAACTGCAAGTCAGATGGCTGGTATTTAAAATCCTTTCTTTTTTTCTCTGGTTTTAGTAGTACAGAACCCTCAGATAATTCCCAGGAATGGTTCTGCAAGGATCAGGATATTTCTGGCTCCTTTGTTTTTGACGAAAAGCAGAAGAAAAATGAGTGTGAAGATGAGTGCAGACAGACTGACTACACACCAGGGAGGTATGAGAGAGAACTTCTATGGTTAACTTACTGAATTGGTTGAATACATGTTGATGCTGTCAGTTATTTGTAGGAAGTGTTTAATGAAAGGACAGTTAATGGTCAACTTCAGGGTTTGGCACTTTTGCTGTGGAATGTAACCCATCGCTGGTACAGAGCATTGAATGAGGAAGAATTAGCAGCATTGCAGAACTGCATGATTAACAGCAGAAAAAGCAGTCATTTTTCAGCTCCTCTGTTCATGGAGTGCTGAGGTTTCTCTAAGCACTACTAGCAGGTGCTGAAAGTAGGCAACCTTTCTCAGAAGCAAGAGTCACCATCCTCAATTAACAGTATTACACCTATCCACAGAACAGTGAGGATACTGAAAGTGAAGCACCTCATGCACTTCCCTGTTCACAGAGATATCTTGATCTGGGGGCATGTTTGTGGAGCTGAAATGGTCTCTGATTCAAAGTGTCTTCTGTGATTGTGACTGAGTTTGCTGTCCAAAATACAGTGAAGTGGTTACCAGAATTTGAGCCATTTTCTCTTGTTTCTCTGCTATGACTGAAGAATCATACCTCAAAAAAAGTCTTCCTGTGTAGCACTTGCCATTATTTTGCAGAACACTGATAAGCATTTAAACACAGATTGTTTTGTGTGTAAAATCTGTCTTTTCTCATAGTCCCTGTTCTCCAGGTTCTTCTCCCGTATGGAAACGCAGAAAAAGAAACAATCCTGACTCCTCTGTGATTTCAAAGGGCGAAAACCGTTATGTGCAGATGTACCACACACTGGGAAGGTATGAAATGATTCTCCATATGGAGAATGATATTATGAACTGAATTTTGGAATATGATTCATATTTATCCCCCCAATTGTTAATAGCTTTAACTGTATCTAAATGTGCATGCAATTTAATGAGGAAGTGATATCATACCAGAATTGTGTTATATGATGACAAATATTTACAGTGGTCCATTGCAAAAGTGAAGATACTGCAGTGTCAGAAGACACAACATAGGTAATTTTGGGTGTGTAGATTTAGGCAATGCTAATGTATTGGTTTTGATTTCTCACAAAACCTGGTTTCTGCTTCAGAGGCTGTAATTCTGACATTGTTAGGCATCTGCAAGTTATTTCTCATACCTCATCCATGCACTGCATTCTGCTTTACATGCACTGCATTCTGCTTTTTGGCAGACAGAGTGTACAAGTTGATGAACACTGCAATAAGGGAATGGAGCCCATTGTGCCCTCAGAAGTTGGTCAGCAAATACTGAGACTCACTGCCTAACTATTTCCATGTTATGTTTGCTACAGTTGTTACAGAGAATATGTATCTGTGAAGGGGTGTGAAAGAAGCTTTGTGTATGTTTAAGCTTCTCTTTGCCTTATGAAAGATGTTATGGAAGAAAATACTTGTTGGAACAACAAGAAGTTGGTCACCCAGCCTGGGACTGGATCAAAGTGAGGTTAATGTTCAAAAATTGCTAACAGAAGGGTCGAGTGTTTTAGGCTCCTCTTTCCTAGCTGCTGCATAGGAAGTCTTTCTATAAATGAGAAATGATAGGCTGTGTGGAGGAGAGCATGGCTTAACTGTATAGAGTTTTGTCAGCTCCACTTTTCTAAGGGAACAGTGATTGAAAGGTTTTCACACTAATCTTTGTAAAAATGTTTGTAGAGGTGTGTTTTTCTTTCTCTGCTTACCCCCTTTCAGAAGAATTAAGAGGAACTGTTACAGAGGTCCATGGTTTCAGACCTTTTCACTTTCTTTTTAGTCTTACTGAATCAGGAGATCAGGAGGCTCTTTCAAAGTGCTCAGAGTGGGAAGCTTTTGGTGAACACGATGAAGTAATGACAGTACAACATGGTATTGAAATAAGGTAAATACTGTAATGATTGTGACTTTCTTTTTATTGTTTGTGCTGTGAATGTCCTGTCCTTTGCTTTTTTTAATCTTTCTTTTCTTTCGCTATTTAATACTACTTTTTCCCCTTACATTTCCTCCAACATGTGGTATCTCTGGTTATTTTTGTTGAGTTTACTTGGCTTTTTCCAGTCCATCTATTGCTTCCTGCCAATTCTGCTGTTATGTAATGCTGGAAGATGAAGAGCCCCTTTCACCCTCTCTGTTGCATGGAAAGCAATGGCATTTCACAGAATTGGTCCCTATTGTTTTTACTGGCCTCTCACTTCCTCAGCCTAGGAGCTAAAAGCTTCCTCTCTGCCTCCCTAGAGATTAAGTTATTTTGTAGCTGACCACAATGACAGTTCTTTGTCTTCATGCAGTGACCCAATTCCAGCCAGCTGTTCTTCAGGATGGAACAATCAGAAACAGAAAAATCCCAACTTCTTTCTGCCTGACAGCAAAACTTGGAGAGATACAGACTGCAGGCTTGAGAGGTATTAAGATGCAGCTCATCAATGGGGGGCTTTTTTTGCATATGAAGGTTAGAAGCATAGTTGCTTTATTGCTGTATTTCAATCTAAGCTTTTATTATAGAGGTCTGTATTGTTTCCCCCATGTTGCTTAGGGATCTGTTGGCTAATATTTATGTGTTGCATGCTAAAATTCTGTCACATTCTCACACTGTAGTCTATATTAGTGTAAATAGAGGTTGCAGCTGTATTTAGTATAAAAAGGTTGCCATCAGAAAGTCACTCAGTCTCTGGGGGTTTTTATATTTGTAGGCTTAAACTTTGTAGCAGTTTGTTGGAAGGACATCAGTCAGAGTACCCTGAAAGGGGATGGGGAAGTGCTGGGGAGAGAATAATGAGGAAGAACATTTAAATACCAAGGTGAGTTCAAGCTGACTACTTATTTTACCTGTTCTGGTTCAGTAGCTCATATGCAATATCATTCTATGGAATCCAGCTGTTCTGTTCAAGCAGATCAGTTTCTCTATTTAGTCATGTATTAGTATTTTATCCCGTTCTCTTGTATTTAATGCATCACCTTAATTAAAAGATCTAATACTTCAGATTTGGTAAACTGAAATATTTACCTGTTCAGCCAGAAAAAAAATGTGTTTTATCACCCAAATGCAACGCACCACGTTGAGATATTTCAGTAACAGGTTTTCTGTCTTTTAGTATTTTTATCATGAAGTCACAATTGTGCATTTGCAGCTGTAGATTTAAATGGAAATTTTCTCTTGGACCTTAGATTCCTGTAGGGATTAATAGGATGGGTGGTAATCTTGAGTCAAGCAGCTTTTATTGGCAGATAGCATTTTGTGTAATTTGATTGCATTAAATGTAGATCAAAGACAGGCTCTGAAGCATTATGGACTTGGATATAAATGTCTGTTTAACAGAGGTCTTGGAATATTTTTGCATTACAAAACTCATTAAGAATATAGCATGCAATTAGTTTTACACTATAGATTTTTGATTTCTAGCAGTTAGAGGAAAAAGCAGAGCCTTTAAATTGTGCAAATGGCATTTTTCTATTGACTTTATTGATATCTTAAATTTAAACTCTTTGAGCATGAATAAGATTTCTTGGGAATTCATTTTCCTAAAGTGCTAATTCAGTATTTGAACTATCTAGTCTCTCTTTGTATATAGAAGTATCGAAGAAGGACTTTCTCCTGTGATGGAAAATGATTTGAAGGATAGGGATGTAGTCTGAGATGAGCTGATCAAGTCTTGGAAAACTGGTGCAGTCGCATATGACCTGCACTGAAAGAAGAAGACATTTACAGTCAGCATATGTGCAATCAACATAAGGCAAAATGTGCAGGTAAAGAAAGCATTTCTCTACACATTACAGTTAGGAGAGCCTTTCTGATCTTCTGGCTAGTTGATGTGTGGCTGCTTTGCAGTTGTCTTCATTGTAAATAAGGCTCTGTTAAGGAGTGCATATATTCAGTGGGTTCATAATCGCGTGTTCTAATTAAAAATACATCTTTGTGACATGTAAAATGTAATGTTAAGTGTCTTAAGTAGCCTCTTATAGAGCAATGCATTGGTTTCCTGGGATGCAAAGATCAGTATTTAGAGAGACGCTGCCTTTAACCATGGTTTTTGGATGCAGTGAGCTCTAACTCTCAGATGGCAGGAACTTCACCTTCCTTCATGTGTGGAAGGTGAATATTGCTTGAAAACCAGATAGTGGGTATGTGGTAGAACTCCACACTACCTGCCTTTTTGCTAGAAGAAAATTTCCATCTAAAACAGGAAAAATCAATGTGGCTGGTTTAAAGCCCAATTAAATGTCCGTAAGTTTTAATATATCTGGCTGCTTTTTAAAGGAAAAAACCTTACTCAGTAGGAAACTTAAGATATAGCAGGAATATGATAATTAGAATTGAGAGAAAAATGTATATTATGAATTAATAATGACATGAAAATGATGTGAGGGGTTGGGAAGGATAGGCTCACCTGCTTCATCTTTGCTTTGATAGATACTTTGGGACTGTAGGGTATGTAGTACTCTGTGTTTCCAATAACTTGCGTTCTCAAAATGTCCATTCTATCTGTAACACTTTCTTTAATATGGGCAGTGTGGCTTTTTCTTTTATACAATGCTTTAATCTCACCATATGCAGTGCTGTGTTCCAGACTGTAACTATAGCTTAAAAGTGTTGTTAATGACTAGATAATCTATGATTCTGATACATCGTACTTATAAACCACTGTTATCTACCTCTTTGTTTAGGTTTTTCAAGATCCTTATGGATAGATTATACTTTTTCTGCAACCTCTGCCTCAAGTGTAATTCTGATTTCATTAAGCCTGTGCTACAATGATGGTGGATGTTCCTTAAAGCTTTTGTGAGAATGTTTCTGCTGTAGCTGCGTTGGCAGATGACGTGCATCATATTGTAAAGGCTGCTTCGATTGATGGATCCTGCTGTTGCTCTTTGGAGATCATGCTACTTATAGTACACTGGTGTTATGCTGGTGAACTGGTCCAATGTCAAGTTAAACTGAAGAATGTCACCTCTTAAACCAAGGAGTTCAAACCCTGTTTCCTCTACTGGACCAGAATTGTACATCCAAGCCGAAGAACTGTTTCAAAAGAATGTAGATAATTTCAGCCTTTTTCCAGCTGTTAGAGACAATCTGTTCTTAGCTTTTGGATTGGGTGATCCTCTGTTTGGCTTATTTACCATTCTCTGACATAAGATATGTTAAGTTAGTATTTGCTTAAGCTAGTGAGAGAAGAGAAAGGAAAGGCAGATGATTTATCAAAATCAGATCCTTCTCTTCAAGGGGATGAGTGACTGAACAGCAACACAATCTAAATACCTGGGATTTGCTTTTGTGTGTGTTGCAGCCTAATGCAAAGAGCCAATCTACTGTTAAGTGTATAAGAGAATGAGTTCAGTGCCTGCTGTTCCTACAGGAACTGGAGGTGAGCAGCAGTATTTGCAGGTTTAGAGCTGCTCTTATCCAGACTAAGGATTGTGATGGTGCTGAAAGAGGTTCTACTTTGTTTTATTCTCTTAGCACTGTGCTCATTGAGGGCTGTGGCTATAATGGCCTTCAGACCGGCTTCATGTGCCAGTTACAAGAATGTTTTACAGTCCTTGTGGCATTTTATGTAGCATGTACTGGGACACAAATGTCTGTTAGAGCTGGGAATTGGCTCTTTGCAGGAGTTTGGTTGGCTTTTCACAGGGCCACTGCAGAGCTATGGCAGTGCCAGGGATGTCACACATCAGCCTTGCTCTGGGGCTGGCAGTGTACCCAAGGCCCTAAAGCCCATTGTGCTACTGATGTGGAACTAAGCTGCTTCCCCAAAACTACTCCCAGTTCATTCCAAAACATTATTTCCAGGCTGCTCGGGCATGGGGTTCAGTAGTGTTCCAGCACAAGGGCTCAGCTGCACACCACAGAGCATGGGGTGTGTGTATAGAAGGAACACACCTGTACAGCACTTTTTAAAGAAGTAATATTTAGCACCTTCTTTCTCCAGTGTGCATGTTGTCATGATTTATGATGACTGTAAATAAGGGAATGATATGTTTTTGGCATTTTTGTCTTTATGCAGAAGAATTAAAGACTTTAAAAATTCCTGTTACTCTGCTTTTGCTGTTACACTGAGTTCCATTATAAAAGGAATATGTGGGTTCAGGAGTCCTCTTTGTGTGAGGGTGTTTTGTTTCTCTGGGGTTGGTTTTTAGCCCTTGCCAAAAGGGGGTAGGAGGATGCTTCAGAGATTAAATCAAACTCTTAAAGGGAGTTCACAACTTGGTTTGTACCCAACCCCTCAGTTTGTATTTTGGTATCTTGTCATGAAGTTATATTTGGTGCATTGTAACCTAGTGGAAGGGAGCAGCTGAAGCCATAGTGCTCATTCTGGCATGAGGAAGATGTCTTCCTCAAGAGTATGGAGCAGTTGGGTGACAGCAGTAGGCTGTCATGAAATAGTTAAGCTCAGTATAAATATAAGAGCCCTTAAGCTTTTGCCTATGGTGGATGGAGCCTGAAGTGGATCCATAGGATTTGTTCAGCAGTCCTTAAAAGATCTTACAGTTTTTGGTTAAAGATACTTAGACTAGAAACAGGATAACCAATCTGCCTGTGGCAGTTAAACTGTGGCAGATTTACTCCTTAATCTAGGTTCTGTACACTTGGACAACCTATGGTAGCAAAAGCAGAAGAGTGAAACTGGGCAGATGAGGTTTGAGGTCTGCTGAAATCATTTCATGCTGCCACTGGAAGATGTAGAGCCATCACAACATCTAATTTGTAGCAGTAACCACATCAGTCTGAACAGAGCAGTTAAAACTGGAATGTAGTCCTTCCACTTGCTTATCTATCCAAGTCGATTTGAGATGATCTTACAACAGGTAAGCAAAGCTGAAGTCTGTCACTCTGCCCCCACTTTGGTTTTGATAGCCTTACATCAGTGTTACCTGTTGTCCTGGGTTCAGCAGTAGCAGTCATTTTTTCTCCTGTTGCAGCCCTGTGTTTTTGACTTTTGGCCTGGGAGCAGCGCTGATAGCACCGATCTTTTTAGTTACTGCTCAAATGTTTGGTCTGACCAAGGACTTTCTGAATCTCATGCTCTGCCAGGGAGGAGGGGAAGCTGGGGGGAAGCAGAGACAGGACACCTGACCCAAACTGACCAAAGAGGTATTCCATACCACAGCACGTCATGCCCAGGATATAGAACTGGGGACAGTTACCCGGATCGGCTAGTTCTCTGCTCGGTTGGGCTGGGTTTCGATGGGTGGTATTGTATTCTCTTCCCTTGTTATTTCCCTTATCATTATTATTGGTGGTAGCAGCAGTGATTTGTGTTATACCTTAGTTGCTGGACTGCTCTTATCTCAGCCCATGGGAGTGACATTCTTTTGATTTTCCTCCCTGTCCCTCCGGGAGAGGGTAGTGGGGAAGAAAGGGCTGGAGTAGACTGCGTGGTTCTGATTTACCGCCTGGGCTTAAACCACGACACCCATTTTAATTAAACCCACTTTGCATAAATCTGTGCTCAGTTTGTAATTAAGCTGAAATGTGCTCTGAACTTCATCAGCCAGCTTGAAATTTCTTCCATGTATCTTCTGTTGGCATGCTTGTGCTGGGAGAATCTCCTCGTGGGTGATATGTTATCTGTGCTTGTAGGAACAGTTGTTCCCTAGCAATTCTGGAATGCCATTTGTGATGTGTACTTTGTTTCGGTTTTAAAGCTGCTCTTTGCAGGTCACAGTGATGAGGATATCTCCCTCCTCCCCTTAAAATTCCCACTGTGGTGAAGTGCTTTCGAAGGATTTTCTTTGCTGACAAGGATGGCAAGATGGAAGGCAGCTGTAATCCCTAGGGTGTGTTTACAGCAGATAGTTCTGGATGAACTGAATTTTACTTGTAAGTAGCATTATGCTCAGAGTACTGTGTGGTGTCCATGCTGGAGTTGTCCTTTCTCTGGCTTCCTTGGATGTGTTCAGGTAAACATGCTGTTAAGTCAGCTTATCTGCAAGCAAGGCTGGAGGAAAGGGAGTTCTTACGTGTTTTGAACCTATGTTGTCCTTCCAGCATGTCCTTGGTGCAGCAACACAGTTCTGTTTTCCGTAGCAGTGTGTGGGAAAGGATTGGTGCTAGCATAGCAAACATCCCTGCTGGAGCGTGGATGTTTATGCAGATGCCACACAGAAGATGTGAGAGTTTGTACAATTATAGGCAAAGGGAATCAAATGCCCAAGATAATTCCTTACACTACTACTTTCAGGTCTCAGTGTTTCACTGTGCATAGAGCCAGTGACTGTTACCACCCAGAGGCAGGGGTTTTGAAGACACCCTACTACAGAGGTCTCTGGGGCAAAAACTGCAGGAAAACACCATTTCCAAACATATTTACCAGGAGTCTTTGAGATGCACATACATAATGCGAATGCAGATCCAATTTGTAGAAGTGAAACATTTCAGTGGGGGGAAAAAAAAGTGTAAAACCATTAAAAAGTTGAGGAAAAAGTAATGAAAAGAAAAACAATAGAGAGTAAACCAGCTGGTGAGACCTCAGAGTGCTCAAATGCCAAAACCATGGCAAACGATTGTCTGAACGTTTCCCAAGGCAGGCTGGCAGGGAGCAGTCTGATAATGGCTTCTTTAGCTTTTGCCTTTTCAGAACAAAGTGTGAATGTCTCTCACTTTTAACAAGACAATGTGCAATGAGCTTTGTGAATTCACCGTGAAGAGGATCTCTGACACATCTGAGTGATCCTGAGCCTCACTGAGCAGCAGGTGCTTCCTCTTGGCCTTCAAGATCTCACATGTAATGCAGTGATCTCTGGTAGGAGAAAACTCAGCAGGTTTTACTGATGCTGATCTGGCACCCTCATCTGCCTTCTTATCCTTGCTTTCACACCTAGAGTTAAACACAGCTGTAGATATTGTGCTGTATGGCTTTGAACTGCTGTGGTTAAAGCCCCCTTCTATATCTGCAAACTGAAAAGGGGATTAAGAAGGACTAGTTATTTGCCACATTTCAGCTGAGATGTTCCTATCGGCTGTTCTGTTCAATGCTCAAGATGAATCAGGAAGTGGGAAGAAGTTCCTGGAACTACTCAAGATTTCAGTCTAGAGACCTGGAATTCATGGGAGCACGTGGTGAAGAAGAGGCAGAAATACTAAAAGGTATTGCATACTGCAGGTGTGCAGTTCGTCTGAGGACTGCTTAATATGGATCCAAAGCAACACTTGTTTCAGCTACAGTTATGCTGTACAGGCAATTCATTCTTCCTAGTGCTCAAAGGTTTGTACTGCTGCCCACCCTGCCTGGTGCCTCTGTTCTTTCTATGCAGCTTGTGGACAACGGGAGCTCCGAATCTGTGTAAATTATGACCAGAAACAAGCCAAAGTAGGAGGCATCTTTCATTTCTATAACTGATTACGTGACAGTTGTGAAACCATGCTCCACCAGTAGAGATGCAAATTCTCCTTTTCAACATCCACTTCAACCTTGCTATGCATGAATTATCTTCATAAAATCAAATGAAAACAAATGCCACCTGTAAATGGTACTTCTCACTGGGGGGCTTTGGTAGTTGCTTTTGTCTTAAGCTGCTCAGAAAATACCCAACACCACTTTTGTTTGCTACTTCTGCCATTCATTCAATACATTTCATTGCCGATCTTGCGTTACTCAAATAGAGCCTGTCAGAGTAATGACAGTTGGCTTCACTTCACCCAGGTTTGTGTCAAAACTGCTTCCACAGGGTAAAAGAAGATGGGGTCATGGTCATAGGAGAATCCCACCTGCAGGGAAGAGAAGGCCCAATACGCAGCAGACAGAACTCACTTCCTAGGAAGTCTGCTGCCTCCCTTGGAGCCTAGGTTAAAGATAAGATGTGAGGAGAAAGTTTCCTACCCCTTGTACATCCCTCAGATTACCATCCATTATTGATTTTTCAGGGAGGCAGTGATGAAGTTACAAGAAGTCAAGAGAGGCTTCTGTGAGGTCTGCGTCAGTCTTTTCTCCCACATAACAAGTGGTAAGACAAGAGGAAATGACCAAGTTTTGCCAGGGAAGATTTAGACTGTATAGCAGGAAAAATTTATCTACTGAAAAGGTTGTCAAGCATTGGAAGCATTGGTTGTCAAGCCCAGGGAAGCATCACTGCCCCCGGAGGTTCTTAAAAGACAGGTAGATGTGACACTGAGGGATACAGTTTAGTGGTGGACGTGCAGTGCTGGGTTAACGGTTGGATTCTGTGGTTTTCAAGGCCTTTTTCAACCTGAATGATTCTGTGGCTCTGAGTCCGGAAGGAGCACTGTACATGTCTCGAGTGTCCCGCTGGCACAGGTGTGCGCTCTCCGGCAGGAGTTGGGCTGCTCCCAAATGACCGATGTAAAACCCCTGCGCACACCGCATCCCTCACACGGACAGGCTCTCTCTGCGCAAGCACCACGCGTGTGCGGTAACAAACCCCGCTAATTAAAGCACCGCCGCCTTCCCGCTCCCCCCCACAGCGCGCCAAAACCGCGCGCTTGATTCTCCCGCCAGCACGCCCCGTGAAGGGGCGGGGCCGGGGGGAGCGGGCTAAACCATTGCACCCGGGGGGGGGGGGGGGTATGGTATGGTAGGTGTCTTTGGGGCTGCCTGTGAGGGAGCGCCGCGGCTGACAGCGTGTTCGCTTCATGCCCGGCAGCGGCTCTGCTCGGCGGGGTTAGGAGGGGGGAGGATTCCAGCTGGAGGCTGCGCTTTCCCCTTCTTCACCCCCCCCCCATACCTGTCCTCATGGAGTAGTCCGGCGCAAGCTCCTCTGCGGGAGGCGCGGCGAGGGGCGTCAGTCAGCGCCGGCGGGAGATGCGAAGGGGCTGAGCGGGAAGGAGAGCCGCCGAACCGCACCGCTCCCGTGCAGCCCGCTGCCGCCATCCCGGACACACCGCGCGCCATGTCCTTCCGCCAGAGGAGCCCGCACGGCAGCAGCACGAGCAGGTAGGACCGCGGTGCCCCGGGAGCGGCGGTACCGGTGGTGCCTCAGGCGGTGGGGACGGGGGAGCCGAGGCCTGCGCGGGCGTTGCGCGGTGTCCGCCATGTTGTGCCCCTTGGGGAGGTGCGGGCCCGCCTGAGGGGAGCGGGGTGAGGTTCCCTTGTCTGTAACGGAGGGTGGCGTTAACAGCGAGGGCTCCTTCCCTGGGGGACCGCTGCGGGCCGCAGCCGCTGGTGTTCGTGGAAGTAAAGGCGACCTGGTGTGCTCACCCCTTGGCTTGTACGCCTCCAGCCCGCAGCCCCCGCCTCGCTGGTCCCAGGGAAGGAAACGTGGCGCCGATGGGAAGCGGAGAAAGCAGCACGAGCCCGAACCATCCGTCTTCGATGAAAGCAAGTGCGCGGGTTCTGACGGCAGGCTGGACAGGTAGGGCATAGGAGCCACCCTGCGCGCCTTTGTGCATCGAGGGCTGCTGAGCTGACCGTTGTACTGGGGTTTGCAGGCCCTGCCTCTCTATAAATCACTTGCCGACAGTAAATAGGTGGTCTGCAAGGAGGGAAAGCAATCCAGTGCAGTGTTCTTACCTTGGAGCTGCTTAAACGTTTTTCATTCTTGGGTCCTGAGTTACATTCTTTATTATTTTCTGTCCTATTTCATGCTTGCTTATAGCCATTTATGAAGCAGTAACTGCAAGAGCCCGTTATGTGTGTTTGTGGATATAGACTGTGCATACTGTTGTGGCAAAATCAAAGGAGATGGCAAATTAAAGATTCAAGTATTAAAGTCATCTTTTCATGTTTCCGAATAGGGCACAGACTGCCTTGGGTAGTTGTGTTTAAAGTGTCTGAAGCCTGTGTGTGGTGTGCTCTGCCTCTGGGGTCACTCACTCTGCTCATAGTGCTGCTCCCTGCTTCTTTGTTTTCCAGCACAGATAAGCTTCAGTTTAGGGAAAGGATCCTACTTCATATCACTGTCTGCATCTGAGCTATTCCTGCCACAGTCCCCTTAGTCCCTTTTATCAGTGGATTGGAGCTGAGGCTGCCATCCAGTTGATTGCATCTAGATTTCTAGTCTCAAGTAAGATGTTGAACTACAACTACCAATTTTTCTGTGCTGATAATAAGCAGGGAAGACATTGGCCAATAGCTCAAATGATGATATCCAGCATAAATGGAATCAATTTCAGGAAGTGTGTTTGAATAGAAATACAAGGAAGAAACTTTACAGGCTACTTCACCGGATTCAACCTAAATAAGCAATGCTTCTGTGTGTCTCCCAGTATTGAACTGATCAGGTGTACTCCCTGGTTTAGTTTGGATTCACTTCTGATTTAAGTTGTTCTCTTCCTGTGCTGAAGCTACTCATTGCTTATGGCAATTCAACATTGCCAAAATAAGGTTTTTAAAATGGAAAGAGGGTCAGGTTTGGAGGCTGGATCATACAACAGACTGCTGGTGCTTATAGCCTTGCTTTTCTGCCTGCTTGGCAGGGTTTGAGAACCCTTTGCAGTCCCAGCACAGCACCAGAGCTTCTCACCAAGTGTTAAATGGCACATGGGGATGAGAATCTTGAGAAAGACAGCTGACGTCAGTATGTCTGGCACCAGAGCAAATTTAGTCAAGAGAAAAAGCTGTAGACCCTCTCATGTGCTCCCTAGTTCTGTGCATGCACAGCACAGGTACAGAATCATAGAATAGTTAGGGTTGGAAAGGACCTTAAAATTATCCAGTTCCAACACCCCTGCCATGGGCAGGGACCACCCTCACAGTAAAGAACTTCTTCCTTATATCCAATGTAAACTTCCCTTGTTTAAGTTTTAACCCGTTACCCCTTGTCCTATCACTACAGTCCCTAGTTAAGAGTCAAACAAGTATAGAAAGGGGTGATACAGTGTTGAGGAAAAAGCTGAGGTGGTGGGACTGACCCATCACTTCTGGGTTATCCCATCGCCATGGGAGAGCAATAATTGAATGTGGCCTGCATTTTCTGCAGTTGGACATCAATATCAGGAAATGCTAAACATCCTTGGAGGCTGACCAGATGCTTGCAGAGGGACCTGGAACAGATTGGCCAAAGAAGCGGTAAATGCTCCATCCCTGGCAGTGTTTGAGTCCAGGTTGGGACAGGGCTTGGAGCAACCTGCTGTAGTAGAAGGTGTTCCTGCCTATGGCAGGGGATTGAAACTGGATGATCTTAAGGTTCTTTCCAACCCTAACCATTCTCTGATTTGCTCTGGACTTCTTTTTTTTTCTGAGTTGGTAATTGGGTTTCATCTAAAAAGAACTCTTAGTTTGAATTTAACAGAAACTTGTAAGTAGTGTAAGCTGATTTCTGAGCTGGAAGCAGGGTATTGGAACTAGTTTTAGCACAGATTAATCTAATTCCCTGACTTCAAGGGACATCTTTGCACAGAATCCTGGTAAGCCTGCAAAGCCTTTCCAGATCTACTGGTTTGGGGTTGGTATTTTAGGAGAAGTGGTTATCAAAAGGACAGAAACTGGAAAACACATGAAATAATCTGGATTTGGGCAATTGTTGATGGCTGGGAAGGGATATAAACTTATTCCCCTGCAACAGCCTGAATCTGCTTGTCATGCTAATGGGCTACAATGAAGCTGTTAAATACCAGTTTGCAAAGTTATAGCAAATCTCGGTTTACTAGCTAAAAATTGCCCTTTTTTGTGCCTTTGCGTTCTCTATTATATATAGAGTTACGTACTTTCAAGTAGAGAAACTCCTGGTGCTATCATGTAGTTTTAATTAGTTGTACAATTTAATTGTATGATAACTTTTGTCTCCTATAAAACTGCTTAATTTGAAGTGATGATGTTTTAACAGAACAATACAAGGTTTTCACAGCCACTGAGTCCTGTAAATGAATACTTTAAACAATGATCAAGCTGTGAATGAGGGAGATGCTAGGCTGGGAAATACAATACAATAAAATAGAATTTTAATGTAGAAGCTTTCTCCTTTTTTTCCTCCTCTTTCTAGTTTTACAACACCAGAAGGCCCTGGACCCCTTTCCCGGTGCTCAGATTGGGGAACTGCAGTGGAAGAAGATGAAATGAGGACCAATGTTAATAAAGAAATTGCAAGGTACCTATGGATGCTTAAGGTGAAGTGAGGAAAGGGAGGGGAATGACAGTTGTCATGTAGAATCTGTGTTGACTTTTATTTTTAACTTGTCTATTGTAATAAAATCAGACCAACCTCAGCTTCTCATCTGCTGCTTTGAGGTCAGCTTTGGCTTAAGTCCTGCAGGAATTACAGAGCAGCTGTCTGTAGGTTTGGTGTGTATCACTTAAATATCTCCCCTGTCCTGAATCTCTTAGATTGGACTACTTTGAGTGTCCTTTCTGTAATTACTGGAGGGGGTTTAAGTCAATGCTGTAAAACAATTCTTAGTGAAAAGACTTAGAAAAAGGAAGTCTGCAGAATTCTTTTTTTAGGAAAAACTGAAACATCCATTCCACAGTAGAAAGATGTTTACAGTGTCTGGGTTGACTTCAAAACTGCCGCTTAGCTGAGAAGTAAAATCACCTGTGAGCTGTGACAGTGCAGCTTTACATGCTCACTTTGTGTATGTATGTTCTTAATACTGCTTTGAACTGTTACAGATACAGAAGAAAACTCCTGATAAATGAATTTGCAAGAGAAAGGAAGTCCTCCTCAGGAAGGTAGGTTAAATCTGTAGCTTAGCTGAGGGGAATCCTGACAATAGGCCTGAACTTTCATGTGTAACATGTTGCTTCTTAAAATGCTGAGTTTGAAATGGACTCTTCATCAGGGACTGTAGCAATAGGACAAGGAGTAATGGGTTTAAACTTAAACAGGGGAAGTTCAGGTTAGATATAAGGAGGAAGCTCTTCCCTGTGAGGGTGGTGAGGCGCTGGCACAGGGTGCCCAAAGCAGTGGTAAATGCTCCATCCCTGGCAGTGTTCAAGACCAGGTTGGACAGAGCCTTGGGCGACATGGTCTGGTGTGAGGTGTCCCTGCCCATGGCAGGGAGGTTGGAACTGAATGATCTTAAGGTCCTTTCCAACCCAAACCATTCTATGATTCTGTCTTCAGGCTGCTGTAACATCATAGTTCAGTAACATCTCAAGTACTCTTCTGAGAAGCTTTAACGTGTTTCTGTATAATCTACACGTGGGTTGGTTTGAGTGTTGCTTGTTTTCTACTAGTCCCAAATCAACAATGTTTTTTCTTTAGTTCTGATTCAAAGGAGTCCACTGTGACAGTAGAACTTGAAACAGATGAAGTGGTTTTGATGAGAAGACAAAAACAGATAAACTACGGAAAAAACACAATTGCATATGATAGATACATTAAAGAAGTTCCTAGGTAAGCTGCTGGAGTTGCTGGAATACTAGCCATTCAATTGTAAGTCATACCTGTTCTTTGTAAGCACATTAATGCACTGAATTTGGTATCTGAGACACATCGAAATAGAAGGCATCTACAAATTAACTTTTCTACTAACCATTAAGTCGCACTAATAATCAGATGAGATGCGGATATTTTTACTGCTCAGTACATGAGGAATGTCCCCTCAAACTTTCTTGTGCTTCAGAAATGGAAGTGAAAGTTCTTTTGTTGTGCTCGTCAACTAGAGGAAACGAAACTGCTTTTTGCAGTCAGTTATCTTGTTAGTAAGCTAAAAGAAAAACTGGACTATGGTTGCTCTTAGTTTCAGAATGAGGTTTTCAGGCCTATGACTTTTCTGTTTGACTTCAAGAAAGTTTGTATGGAGCTGACAATTTCAGTGCTGAAATTGCCTAATCTTTTCTCATTGATCATGCTGGAATTTGCTGCATTGTCATGAGTTTGTGGAGCAGGCTTCAGCCTTAATGCTTAAAGCTACATGTTATGTAGGTGTGTGCAGAACACTAATGACTTTCTCATGTCTAACCTGAATAGATGCCATCGTATACCAGGAGTCCATCCCAGAACTCCAAATAAGTTTAAGAAGTACAGCCGCAGGTCATGGGACCAGCAAATTAAGCTATGGAAAGTTGCGCTGCATTCCTGGGATCCACCTACTGAAGAGGGATGCGACCTGCAAGACATGTATGCACACAATATTCAAGATACCTTTATAGAAATTAATAGATAAAATCTCATGGTAAAAAAAAAAGGAAAGCAGAAACACACGTTTCACCCAGCATAGCCCTTTTTGAGACAAACCAGTGATTGCTGAAAGCTTTCATTAGTTACTTGTCCCCATTTAGTGCTATTTGGTTCCTTCCCAGACAAAATATCTTCTGGACCTACCTGGTGGGACTAGACTTACCTAGCGTCCTTGCAAGAGTTCATATATACCCGTCACTTCTTTCATGTATGCCCACTGGGTGAAATTTGAGCTTGTTCTGCAGTGCTGTATAAAAGGAAATGCTGCACCATCAGGGCAGGCTGACTCTTTCAGAGCAGTCAGCAGATTAATCTGTGGTAGAAGCAGTGCTGGCTAGCTCTTACGAACTGACAGATCTCATGAATATTGAGCTTGGACCAGTGCAGTGTATGAGAACCTGCCTCCAAGCCTTCTCACTTGCTAGTTCAAGAACAGTGGTCTAAATTCTTGTTTCTTGAACAGAGAGGAGGAAAGAAGTACTAGTAAAATCATCTTAAGGTACCACTAAACTAAAAGCATGGCCACAAAGTGTTCGCAGTCCAAGCTTCTGCAGTATTCTAGTCTAGAAGATGTACAATGATACACCTAGTTACTATTCTCTATAGAAAGCAATAAAGCTGATCAGGTAACATCCAAAATACAACTATGGGACATAACGAAGGGGACACAGATGTAACTAATTCCTCAGGCAGTGTTTTTATGGTAATAAACTACTGTTTTTCCGTAACACTGATGCTGATCTCAAGACAGTCACTTGGGCTGCATTGAGTTGACCTGTTATTCTGTTTGGCCTCTGCAGTTTGCCACCACTGTCCCTGTAATCTCTGTAGGGGTCTCTGCTCTTGTTTGGCCATGATTCCATCCTTTTTAGAACTGCACCTACCAAGTGCAACTTCCTATTGAAAAAAATGAATTTGTTTTAAGCTGTATTCATTTTAATTATTTTACAGTCGTCCTGTTGACCTTGGTGAGATGGAGACAGAATCTGTTGGAAGCACTTCTGAATCTCAAACGAGCTGTCAAGATAATGATGTAAGCATAGCTGTCATTTGCATAAATATTTGGTCTGGTACTTAGAGTTCTGTCTTGGAGTAGCCTGAATACATGAGAAATTCCATAATACGCTGTGTTTAAGGACTTTCTATAAAGCTGGGAGATCAGACCCTAAAGAAGCCTTCTGGTACATTACGGGCCCTACAAGAAAGTTGAAGAGGGACCTCTGATGAGGGCATGTAGTGAACAGGACAAGGAAGAATGGTTCTAAACTGAAAGAGGGTAGATTTAGATTGGATACAAGGAAGAAATTCATCCTTGTGAGGGTGGTGAGGCACTGGCACAGGGTGCCCCGAGGAGCTGTGGCTGCCCCATCCCTGGCAGTGTTCAAGGCCAGGTTGGACACAGGGGCTTGGAGCGACCTGCTCTAGTGGACGGTGTCCTTGCCCACGGCAGGGGATTGGAGCTGGATGAGTTTTAAGGTCCCTTCCAACCCAGAACAGTCTGTGATTCTGTGATCTGATTCAGACATTTTCCGAGCCGTAGCCACTGTGTCTGTAGTCTGAGTTCAGAGAGTTAGAACTGAAGTGACCATCTCAAATGACAAATCTCTCATTTTTCATAGAGTGCAAAAGCAACGTTTATGTGTTCAAAGCATGTCAGTTATGAATGTAATGTACAGTGGAAATACTACTTTACGTTGCAATGTCTGATGTTCAAGTAGAATGTCATTTTCTTGGCACATTCAGGCTTTTTGAAGTAGGTTCCTTTTATAACAAAGCATTTAGTACAGCTGAGCAGTAACCTTCAGTAAAGATCTAGTAATGTTTTTCTTATTGGACTTGTTTCTTTGAATCTGTAATGTTTTAATGTATGCGTATTAGAGCCTTAAAACATGCAAGGAATCTTAGAATGTGGTCGAATGGGCAGAAGCCTTCGTTTAAATCTCCTTAATCTTAAGACTAGCCTTGGGGTTTTGTATGGCCTTTAAAGTGTTTGTTAGCCTGTTATGGGGTGGTCTAAATGAATTACAGAAGTGAAACAAACTGCTGCATAACTAAACTGGTATTTAACTGCTAATTATTATTAACTGACTTTGTATTCCAGGATACCTGTTCTGGCACTCCCACCAAAGTTAGACACATTGACTATCAAGCCGAAGGTGAATTTGACTTGGAAGTGTGTTTGAGTGAACCACTTAAAGATTTCGATACTGTGAGTTAAACAGTCCCATGCAAAAAGTGTTTTAGAGGAAGTTTCTTAGACATTTGAGGGGTTTGCGTGGTTCAGAAGCTGTTGATAATAAGAAAGCTTAAGCAAAGTTGAAGATGGTTCTCTGAAGTTGTGGTTGGTTGACATGTTCTCTGGGCCAAGCTTATGAAAAAATAGTTATCTGTGTGGGGTTTTTAATGTCCTATTTATGTATATCAGATTTGTTTTTTATCAAACCTGTCAGTAGAAAACTAGCCAAAGGCAGTGCTTCCCTCAAGTAATTCTAAATAGTTCAGCAAGATCTTACTGATTCCCCCGAGTTGTGTCCATTACCTGATCAAGAGCAAAGTAGGGAGGTATTTTTGAGCATCTGTATGCTGCCTTCCTTTCCATCTAACTCTTCTACAACGATCTGACTTGAAGTAATACAAGCGGTACTTGAACCATACTGCAGATTAGTACCCCTGAACTCATCTCCTGCAGTTATGTGCTGGAAGATTGTGTGCCTTGCCTTTAACAACAACAGAAAAGATCCCTTATTTGCAAAAATGCTTCAAAAACAATCGAAAACTAAATACTCTCAAGAAATTGGAGGTCAAGGTGCTAAAGCTGGGGCAATAATGCTTTAAGAAACAGTAGCCTGAATTTGGAACTTGTAAATAGTCAGGAGTCATTTATTAATACAGGCAAGGCAACAGTGCCTGGGGAAGTGCTCGATTCTCTTAATTTTTGGATTTTAAATGTAAACCTGTTGTAAATGATCACACTGTACAGATTTTCTGCTGAAAGCAGTGAATGTTTCTATCACTTTTTTGTATGGGATGTTGCTGGAAAATAAATGGAACTGAATTTACTCATGACTCTTCATTTCCTACTAGTGGATAACAAAATGCAGGAAAATGCTGGAAGTCACGGATCTGGGACTGATTCAAGGCTCGGATGTGTGTGTGAGCACTTCAGTCCTGTTCACTATACAGGACCTTTTGTTAAAGTCACCTCACATGGTTTTATCTCTTAAATGGAATTTATGGTGTTAGAACACTTGTCAGGCTCAGTGAAGACACACACTTTTCAACTCAAGTATCCTAGCTGAAAGCAATACTATTAGCTATCTGTTAGGCACTCAAAATCTGATACCTTGATCTGATGGGGAAACTTCCAAGAGGAAGCAGTGGCACTGGGAGAAGGTTGGAGCTACCCCCTGGTGTTAAGGGGACAGCCTTCCTAGCATCTATTTCCAGAGAAGGCAGCAAAGTGATAGCTTGTCTTGCTTACTACCTGGAGTAGGCCCTCTTCCTCGCTTTCTTCATGGCACACTTTCTGGCCAGTGACCTTGGTCGTTCCCAAATACCACAGCAACTTCCAGATGTCTTGGTTTTCAACCAAGATGACAGGCATGACAGACAGTTGTATACAAAACTACCTGGGAATTCTATTTCAAATCATGACTACTTGCTGTTACTGTTTAACAGAGAATGCATTCGAGTATGCCACTCAAAGCTGAACAAGCTCTGTCTGCGCTGCTTGAGTGTTAGTTATTGATAGTACTAAACTACTTTAATACAAGTGATTTTTGAGGATATGGCTGTTACTTCTGAATGTTTTAAAAATTAGTAATGAGTAACCAAAGAACCAAACCATTCATGCAGCTGAACACTGGTCTAGAATAAAGTATTAATGTTAAATGATGTGCTTCTACCCAGTGTGAAATGAGAAATGCAAGATTTATGTAGAAAGCTACATATTGCATACCTGGAACCAGTATTTTGTGTCAACTTCATTCTGCCTTCATAACTTTAAGGTGCAGGTTAGTAGCTGACACTTACAGGTGTCACAGGCTGAAGGTTATCAGGAGACACCAGGTGCTTGTGCTGCTTATACACTTGCTGCAGTGAGTAGGAATACTCAAGCTGTCTAGTTTGTGGTGTTACACTGGAATAGTGGTGCAGTGAATTAGGTGACCACTGGACTGGTTTCTGTTCATGCTGTTCTTAAGCTCAGGCTGTACCTAAAGTCTGAACAAATTAAATAGCAGAACTTCTCAAGGGTGCACTCAGGCTGTTCAGGTTAACTTAAATGCACTTAAGTCCTCAGTTACTAACAGATACATGTAACCTGCTCTCCTGAGTGACACAGGCCATAAAATACCACCTAAAGTGACTGATTTACTCTGGGATTTTTTTTAATCCTTTATGTGGAAAACTAGAATGAGGCAGTACTGGAGTCCCTGTGCTAGAAGAAAAACCATTAGATTACATTTCTAAGGGCAGGCATGAGTTGGTGGTGTGTTGAACTGAACCTGAGTTTCAGAAACCAACCCTGTTCTTGGCTGCATCAAAATGAGTGTGACCAGCAAAAGAAGCTCTGGGGCCCTCAGCACGGGAAAACACGGACCTGTTGCAGCAAGTCCAGAGGAGGCCGCTCAGCTCCATCTCTGTTCCACCTTTTCATCTTTTGGAGCTATGTTGTGTCATTTTGGCTTCACAGTGTAACCTGCTATGTTACTGTGCCTTTTTTAACGCTAATTTATCTAATTTACTCCTCATTTTCTTTCCATCTACTGTGCTCCAGCTAGCTTACAGGTATCTTAATGCTGCTGGCTTCACTAGGAGCAAACCCTAGGTGCTGTTAAGCTCTTGAGGTCTGTGCTGTTCAGCGAGGAAGCTTACCCAGGAACTATCTGTATGTTGGTAAAACACTTCAGCCCAGAAATGCAGCTGGAGCAGCGTTCAGTAGCTGTTCGTGAAAGAGGCTCAGATATTTGGGTTTATCCTGAAGCAGTTGGGCATCCATGTCTTTAATCCTACAAATGATTCCCCTTTGCTTCAGCTACTTGTAGAACTTAGTTTTTATGGATTGCATTTAAAAGGAGCACTCATTTTGTCTGAGTTTGGATGCTTTTTCAGACGTGCTGAACACTGAATGGAGAAACAGCTTTCTTTCGCAATAGAATAAAGCCCTCTTGCGGTTAAATGTGGGATGACATTTATTTAGGTTAACGTGTGGTGATAGATTACTACTCTTTCGGAAAAACAACACCCATATGTTCAGTTGTGTGTAGTTGTATACAATGGCATTTGCTTCACGTGGAGAACTGGCAAGTGCCGCTGTCAAACATTAAACTTATTAAGTTAAATTCCATTAAAAATAAGAGTGAGCAGGTTGTTATGTGGGCAGCAGAGCCCTGTCAACATGGCTTTTTATAGATCTGTGCCTTCTGGTTTATGTTTCTCTTACTCTCTTCATGCCAAGTCTTGTCCTATTTCAGCATCCTTCATGCCATGCCTGGCCGACTAACAGCAGTCTTAGCCATGGCTAATTTAAAGCTCCATCTGTTTTGACTGGGTAGCTGATGTATGTGTGTTGATCGGATGGCAAGCAGGATGTTCAGGAGCTAAGGAGCCCCAACTTGTCCTTCACTTAGGTATTACTAGTTCTTCCTTCATTACTTGGCTGTTGTCACATAAAGCTTTAAGGAACATACCTGCCTTTTTGTTAAATACCTGGGAAGCTTGTTCAAAAATCAGGGGCAGGACAGATGTTTTGAAGATTTGATAGTATGACTTAAGCCTCTTTAAGGAATCCAAACTGAAACCATCTTTACTCCATTAATCCATTTGAAAGTCAAAAACACCACTCAAACAACACTTTGTTCATGTGTGTATTTACTACAGTTCTTTTTGGGCTTTGTTGTGCTCCTAACGCAGATAACCCCCCGGTACAGAGGCAAAGTGTCCCTACAGCAGCTCTGCGTGCTGCTCTATGGGTATCTGGAGAAGTCTGCTGGGGGACCAGGCCTTTCTTTATCAACACTGGATGTCTAAAAGAGCTCTTTTGACAGGATTTTGAACCTAAGTTCTTACTCTTCTGTGTTTTCTTCTATGTGGTTTTCAAAATGGGAGAAGATTGGTTACTAACTGTTATAGAATGACTTTTGGAGTACTGCCTTACACACAGGGATAATTTTGGCAAAACGTTATATAAATAGTTAAGAGATTGAAGTCACTTAGGGAAGAGGCAAAAATCCATCTTACTTTCAAAGAAAACAGTGTGCTGTGGATGTAGTGTATACACTGAAATTGGGTAGGAGAGAAAGTACTGCTGAGCAGAATGTATTCTATACAAGTAGTAGTTAATTTTGTGGCATCTGGGTAGTACTGAAGCACAAACCATGCAAGGAATGAAGATCTAACATCTGTCACTTCTGGCCCCATTGTATTTCTGGATTACCAGTGCTGTTCATTCTTTGAGCTTACCATTTACCTCTCTTAGATTGTGTCTAAGCATGAGAACAAACTTATTTCTCCTCAAAGTGCTGATTCACGCACTTGAGAATAACTTGGTTTTAAGAGGAAAGCTGAAGCTTCATGGGTTACGCTGGGATATGCTGTCTGGGCGCTGTCTATTCGAGTTTCTGTTAAGAAAGCTCCTGGGAGGTGCTGGAATGGCTCTAACTATTACCAAAGCAAACGTTCCCTTTTGTGTCCCTTTAGAAAGGGGCTATTCCATTCCTTGTGAAAAACGCTTTGTTTTCAGAAATATGAGTGCAATATAAGGGATGAAGATCTGCGCCTGCTCTTCCCATCAGCTTTCATGTGCTAGAATCAAAGTAACTGCAGCACTGCAGAGGGCAGTAAAAGTGCATGTTTAATTACATGCACACAAAAGACATCTCTGAGTTGCCTTACATTTGTTGTAAAGGCCAGGAATCTAATTATACTTACTGATTCTGACCTCAGGAGCAACCCATAGTTCCAATAAACCCCCTTCAAGTCTGTCATCTTTCACTGTTCTTTCCATTTCCAGTTTCACTTGATCTTAAGCCCATTATTACAGGGAATGGAAGATAATAGTGACTTCACAGCAGACAGAGGAAAAATGGACTTTGTAAGGGGGGGAAAAGTCCTCCTGACAGACAGTACTATCCTGCTTGCATTTAAAATCCCTAGTGCTATACGGTGGCAGTATCTGAAAATACTCATTTAAATTGCTTGATGGAGACATTTTCATTTTACTTTTGCAAAGAATAGGGAAAATTAATTCAATGTTTTTTCTTGAAACTTTGAAATTTCCCAGGGAAAATTAATTTGGGGATTTTATCCATATCTAGCTCGTTTCAGAATATTCCTGGTCATTGGATTAATGTTCTTTGATAGTAGTTAGAATGTGTTTGTCTCTTACAGCTACTAAATCATCAGTGCTTTAAGAGCATCGCTGACTGGATTGAAGTGACACACTCTAGTTGGAGTGTTGGATGTGAAATCGAAGCAGGGAATTAGCAGCAACTGGAAAGAGTGTGTTGGTAAGATTATGGCATATGGTGCACACAGGGAAAAATGCTAGAATAAGGAACTGAGAGTTGGTCTGATCTAGAGGCTGCTTCCAGCCTGAGTAGCTGAACATCATAACCAAGGACATGGCAAATATAGAATGAATAGATGTATAAGGAATAAAATGACATTCCTGCACTTGAGCAGGTCCCCTGCACTTGAGCACTTATCCAGAATGAACAAAGAAGAAAGTTTAAGGCAGCCAGGCTTATCTCAAAGCAGACTCATGCCTCAGTTTGCTGCTATAATGTTTGGAACACAATGTACTCCAAAGATAAGACTAATAAGGAAATACACAGTACTTACTACCAAAGAAGGGTCTGAAGATGCTCAAAAGCATTTGACACAAAGTCGAGAAAACTGTCAATTTACCAGAATAATCCATTGCAATTTTCTTAACATTTGACCATAAAACTCCTTCCCCTCATTCCTATTGACAAACTAAATTGGCAGGAGGAATCTTTATGCTAGACCAAGTATAGCATGAAGGGTAAAACACATAAAACACAGAGGTGAGGCTTTCCCTCATTCTTAATCTGTTTTCAATGGCATTCTGACCATTCTTTAGAATATGTGTAAAGCAGCATCTTGACTTGGGCACTTTTGTGTCCCAATAGTAAATAGAAAAACATTAATTATTGGGATGAAAATACTTTTACATATATAGCATTTTAAAAGAGCTACTGAAATGTTGACATAAGTGCTTCCAGTATTACATTATTTCTCTGAATAATAATCATTCCATACATAAGGGGAGACTTAATGCAGTTTTATTACTGGGAACTAAATAAAGGGTGGCTGGATGGAATTGAAGCTTTTGCAAATCATTATCTGGGCTGGCTGAAGCTGCTCTATTCCAGCAGGCAGTGAGCTCTTCAGTGTCCAGAACTGGGCAGGGACAAGGTTCTTGTGATGGGAACAATTTCTATGTACCAAATCTTTTGTTTTAATGCAGAAAGTGAAGATGTTGCTCTGGGAAACTCAGATTCATCCCCATGCGAAGGGCAGTTAGACCAAGAGCTCACATCCATTCAGGCTCATAACTTCTTGAGGTAGGGACCAGGCTCTCCTTGTGCTCAGAAAACATTCCCAAATGTAAAACTATCCTGAATTCTACGTTTTTAAACAGTAAATAAACTCATTTTGGATGATGCTAAGATATTCCCTCCAAAAACAACTCCTAAGTAAATGGAACATGAATTTTCAAGCTGTAATTCTTAGAGATTAAGTGGATTTGGGTAGCATGGAGTAAATACACTTTGTCTTTCACCACCAACCCGTTTTCACTAGAACCGAAAGCAGAATTTAGGCCCTTTGCTGGAATCCAGCACAAGAATTCTATTTTATCCCATTATTTTAGAAGGTTATGAAAACTCAGTGTATGTGTCTAAGAGCACAGAGACCTGAAAATGTGACTTCTTGCATCGAACTTCTTGCATTGAAGATGCAGTTTTTCTTGCTTTCACAGCCTCTCTTGGTTTGGTTTTGATGCATTCATAAAGAAAAAGTGATAAACTTGGTAAAGATGTGTTTTACAAATTAAAATGAGTATTGATGGGGGAAAAAACCACATTCTTGCTGGTTGAATAAGTGCGTCTGACTATGAACGACAATGTAGACCCCCTGCCTGAACTTTGGTGTAAATCAATATATTAAAGCTGAGAACGGTGCTTGGCTTTCAGGGTCCTATTGCTGTGAGCTCTATTTTTCAGAAGGATGCAGATGGAAAAGGGAGGATGCCTTTAAGAGCCTGATAGGTTAAGTTGGGAAATTCATATCTCTCACACCAGGCAAAAAAACCCCATGCTAGCAACTGCTGGGAAAATGACAACTGCAGTGTCTGATCGCTTGTCAAATCAATGAGGCTTTTCTCTCCTTTTGGTGAGAATTTATTTGCAGGGGTTGGTGAGCTGAGAAAATAAGATTCCTGACCTAATGGTCACCCCCATTGGTATCTCATTGTGGAAAATACTCTCTGCTGCAGTCCATTCAAGTGATTGGCAATGACAGCTTGGATGGATATTGTCACTTGACAGGGCTTTGCACTCTCTCTGTGTCTTAAAAATGATGCGAAAGATCCCTTCCCCAGTGTGAGGTGCCACAAGTTGGGTTCATGAATGGATGGATGAATGCATGCTTCTCTCCTGTCATCTCCAACAACAACAAAAAAATATCCCAATCCTATCCCTGAAATGATATGCTAAGTAAATTCACACACATGCATTTAGCACCCGAATGGGGCCTGAAGGCAAGCTGAGCAAGTGCTTCCAAACACTGCGCTTGTATTATATTTTTTTAGTAGTCATTAGGAATTTCATGGAAAAATGTAAAACTGCCCATTTGCTATGGAAAATCTCCATGGAAAATGTGAAATTCCAGTGTTTCCAGCAAGATTTTGCTGTGACAGCTCATGCATGGAGAATAGCCTGAAAGACATGCATGCAATTAAGGGATGCCTATAGTCGAGCTGGGGAGAACAACGCAGGCAGTGGGGGATGTGGCCTTTGCTGAGGCCAGCTGGTGTCTGCTCCTGGACCCTCCGAGAGCACCAGACCACTGAGAGGAGAGGGGTGAAAGGGGAGGAAAGAGAAAGCACAGAAGCTTCAGAGAAAATGAACTGAGTCTGTTGGAGAAAACCCTGAAGCTCCTCGGTAACACTTCCCTCCCTGCGCCTCCCCGTTTCGAGATGCTCTTAGAGGCAGCTCCGAGTGTGGTACAAGTTCCTTGTCACAAACCCGATGGCCAAGTGGGGAGCTTAGCTAGGGATCGGGTGCTAGGCCAGGAAGGAGGATGAATGGTTTGGGAGAGATGGCATTTAAATTTCACTCTAATCGCACCAGGCATTGTCACACCACTGCTTGTTAAAAACGCCAGCAGTTGAGGAGGCACTTTTGTGCTCTCATTGCTTCTTTGCTAATGTTCTGAATGGTTTAGCCCTATCAGGAAAGGCTCGACTATTGTATTCATTCTACAAGAGTGATTTCTGCACACCAGCTTGAGAAACCTTCATGTATGTTATTAAATACAGAGGGTAAAACTGAAAAGAGAGCTACAAAACCTCCCCTGCCTCCCCTCCACATCCATTGCAGTTAACCAGTGTAGCGCTGCAGGTAGCTGATCCCTTACCTGGCCTGTGGTAATTCATCTGAGAAACTGCAGCTGCTGACAACAGCCTGATGCTGTAACAGGTCTACATTTGTCACCTTAGCTACTGAGTTAACCAGCATTAGAAGGAAAGGGTTGAATAGGTTGCGAGTTAGGGCTTGCAGGGTTGCAGAAGTGAACACTGAAGCACAGAGAACTGCCTTGCAGCGTGTTTTCTTCTGAAGCCATCCCTGTAAAGTCACTTGGTGTCATCATTCGTATCTGACAGGGTAGGTATTTTATCCTATTTGATAGAGCACGTAGGGTTACTCTGTGCAGAAGTGTGGTGTTGACATGTTGAAGTTCACAGTGATCTGCACCCTTGGACAATGGGAAAGAATTGCTTGGATCTGAAGCAGTGTGGCTGCGTTATCCGGCTGTGGTTATCACCATGATTCCTGATGCTGTTGGATCGCCCTTACCTGAGACTTCTCTGCTCTGTGCTCCCCGTGTTGTGGAGACCAGGATTAAGTGGTGCAATGTAAAGGAGTGTACAAGCACATAAAGGGATTGGGAATGAACCAGGAAGCAGGTTGCCCTGGCTCCTCTTTCTCATGCAGGGGCTGCTGTGCAGTTTTCTCACAAAGCAGACAGGGCTCAGTCTTCCTGTTTGAGGAAACACCTCTTGTATGGGATGTTTGGGAGAGAAGGTGGGAAGCAGATGGGGTCACAAGAAAGGGGGGAAATGAAGCACCAATTGGTACATCCATGGCAGGGGGATTGGAACTGGATGATCTTAAGGTCCTTTCCAACCCTAACTATTCTACGTGTATGACTGTAGAACAGAGGTCTGGAAAGATGACTTGAGGAGAGGCTGGCCATGGAGACATGTTTTCTGTGCTGCTTTTGAAGCATACTTAATAAAGGACAGTAAAACCAGGCAGCTTCCAAAATATCAGAGCAAACAGTCTCAGCTGGGTGCCTTCTCACAGCTGCACCATCAAAGGAACTGCTTTTAAATGTTTTGTTTGGACTCTTTTCCCTCCCTTCCCAAATCCCTGAGCACTCACCCCCATGCACACGGAATGTATAAACCCCACAGCAAGGTCCTGTTGCGTGAGCTTTGCAATTGCAAAGGAAGGTAAGCAGCTTTCACTGTACTCTGAGTCACTCTCATTGCAACCTGCACAAAACTGTTTACTCATTGACTTAACCAACTTCTTCCTGTCAAGCTTGGCCATCCCATGTAGCAGTGGTGCTTTGTTTGTAGAGGTCTATTTGCTTTACCAGGCTGCCTGTGGTGCAGGGAAAACAGGGACCCCTAGTTAGACCCCCTTGGCTAAGACTGCAGTCCATCATATAGCCTTGTTCTGTTTTATGGAGTCATTTACTTTCACCTCTTCTGGGTTTTAGCTTTGCTGCTCTTTGTGTTCTTTTAAAGTGGGTATCTTGTGTGGCCCGAGCATGACAGGGATGTGAGAACAGGGAGTGCAGAAGGGACAGAAACCACAAGAGCTACCAGGCACTCCTAGTAAAAGAATTACAATAGAATAGAACAGTTAGGGTTAGAAAGGACCTTAAGGTCATCTAGTTCCAAATACGTGGCAACTACTTCAGAAGATGCTGGTTGCTGGAGAGGTCCTTGGGGAAGAAAGTAAACCCAGACTTCCACCCTTCTCCTTTGCACAAAGGTATCTCAGTTAACACACTTGCCCTCTGCCACTGCTCGTTTGCAAGTGATACCAGTCTGCTAGGTCAGTGAATTGCCTAGCAGGGAGCAGCATGCCTTTATTAATGTCAAATTCCTCACGTTTTGGAAGGTGATCATTTTTCCAATAGCCATGGATATGGAGGACTGTGCTTAACTGTCACATTGGCTCAAATTGTAGGTATTGCCAAGGATTTAGGTGCATTCACATATAAGACTCATAAGTAAGGTAGTGTCTTTTAGATGTGCTGTTAACCAGGGTTTGGCTGTGGATTGGTGCATCTCATCAACCGAGTGTTTCATATTGATAAATAACTGGGTGCTGTTCTGTATTTCTTCTCACTTTGCTTGCAGAAGTCAAACCAGTTCCAAAAGGCAAAATCCACTGTGTCTAAAGGGAACAACAGCTTCCTAGTTCTGTAATACTAATATTGCTGAAATACCTGATTTCTCTTCTTCCATGGGGAAAAGGCAGAACTGTACCCACCAGGGCCAGATAATGAGAGCGGGCGTGCTTCCCTCCAACAGTTACACGTACATGAACTGGAATAGCTCCAGACAAGACTTGTCTGGAGCAAAGGTTCTTTCACTGTGCAGATAAAAATAATTGTTCTCAGAATAAGTCACTTATATTCTGGGACAGAGCCTGGATTCTTCTATAATAAAGGCATTTTTGCTGTTGCTGCAATAGCAACATCCACAAATATATCTACCCCGAACCGGTTGCACCAGCCAAGCCTTCTTCCCTTGATTAGTGGGCAGAATGTGGGTGAAATGATAAGGAGCACATGGTGAATTGGAAACAAAGATGATGCTTTGTTCTGTAATTCCGAGGCTTCACTTTGTGCATGTGCCCTTCGTGCTGCCATCTTTTCAGGGGAAAAATATACTTCTTCTCTTAAAATGCCACTCAACCATGGTGAATGTACTTGAATCTTGAGATTTATGGTCACAATCCTGTTATCTGCAGCATCAGGATGATTATTCCAGCAGTCCTACGGGATCAAACTCAACATTGTTGGCCAAGAAAATGATTTATCAGGAATTACAGCAAGAGGATGATTCGTTCTGAACTTGAAACACACGTAGTTATGTGCAGCTGCTCTCGTTGTCCCCTCCATCTTTCCCGTGCTGTGAAAACAAGATGACACACAGGTTCTTGTTTCTTCTGTCAGCACGCACAGGTTGACTGGAAGAAGCTGTTTATATCTCCTCTTATTTTCTTTATCTTACAGCTGTGAGTATGCAGAAACCGCACTGTCTGTCAAATGCAATTAAAATATACTTCATCTTCCATGTCCAAGGATTTAATCTTTCATATTGGGGTGGGTATATGTAATGAAGCAGACATAAAACACTGAGAGGTCTCTTGTGTGTCTCTTCACTACCACTGCCTGAGTTCTAATCTCTTTAACCAAACAAAAGACAAGCCCAGTGACAACTGTGCTACCTGTTCCAGTGCAATGTCTTACAGCCTCTGTCAACACTTTCTGAGCCCACAGAAACTTCAGACCAACAAAGTATGAAAAATCATCATGTTTCCCTGGCAATAGGAGGGATTTCTACTTTTATATTTTTTAATTTATACTTTTACATATAATTTCATTAAAATCCCTTCTCTGAGCACCCTTTTCTCTCAGCTATGCCTTGACCTCATCATACTAGAAATTAACTTCAGCCCTTGTGTGGATTTGATCAGGCAGCCAGTTCAGCAGATTTTGAGGACTAAAAGATGCTCATAGCTAAATGCTTTATAGATAACTGGTCTGATATAAGATCTGCTGCAGTAAATGGAAACCTCCCACTAACTTCAAATGGCTCCCAGCTCAGGTGTTTGGGAAGGCCACAAGCACTGCCTGTGATGGAGAAGTAATTCAAGTTGTATTATATCAGAAGTAATTCATGTTGTGTTATATCAGGTTTTCTGCCTCTCTCTGAGTTTGCATTCCAGGTTACAGCTGTGTGTTAATTATTTTCCCGTGGACTTGCCGAATGTGGTTTCTGGGCACAGACCTTTACCATGCACCCACTGGCCCACCTGGGTGGTCAGAATTGCATTCTTGCATCTCCCATTGTACTTTGACTGCCTTTAGCATCTTCCATGAACAGCCAGGGGCAAGATGAGGGAGCGTGTCTGTGAGGCAGCTTACAGCATGTACCAAAAGACTTTTGGAAAGCCCTATGAGATCTCTGGGAACTTGCTCCTCCATCCTTCACAGTTATATTGTGCTGTCAGATAAATGCATGAACTCATATTCTGTTCATGCTGCACAACCACTGAGGACTGTGTTGTGCTGAAGGTCACAGACACTTGAAAACCATCTACATAAATCACAACCCAATGGAGTCTGAAATCTGTTAATTGCTCTTGCACTCTTACACTCTTCACTAATCTGGCTATTATTTATAACCACATCTGATTTGTGGAGTGGGGTGGAAGAGGTGAGTCAAATTGAGAGCTGAAATGAGGCCTAGGTAATACCCAACATCATCTAAGACTGGAGACCTTGAGACAATCCAACCTTGCCTAAGGTAGGATCAGCTTCACCTATCACAATGCCAGACCTCTTCTTAACCTCAGATGCCTCACTGAGGTTCCAAAACCTCTTCTAGGCATCATTTCCAGTGCTTCAGTAGCTTTACTATTAAGAAAACCTTCCCTAAAAATTGGTACTTCAAACCAATGACTTCTCCTTCAATCCATGGACATGGAACACTGGCAAACACTAAGCACCTTCTCATGTGGGAGCTGCACCAAGAACATGAACTCATCTAACAGATGCACCAAACTTTATGTCTGCAGCCTATCCATTAGCCTACTTGGGGTGCTTTGCCTCTTGGAATCTCTGTGTAATAAATACTATACAAGGGAATACTTTCCTTCTTTTCTTTGCCAGAGCCATGGCTTACGTTCTTGCAAGTGCAGCAGCTCAAGGGTATTGAGGTTGGCAAAAATCCCGGTATGATTTAATGTCCATTTGAGGCACCAGGCCCTCCCTGGTGCATCTCATCTCTTTTATGGGACAGCTTTCCTCATCCTGACCAAAGGAGAAAGTGTTAAATGGTACTTACACCAGCCAGATGCCCCGGGGTTCTTAAGTACTTAAAGATGGTACTTTAATGGTACTTAAACCAGCCATGTTGCTTTTATTCTCCAGCTTGTGTAAGAACTTTTCAAGCCTGATGCAGATTTGCATGAAGATTGATGCTGCATTGTTAATAGCAAGTAATTTGGGGGATGTTGTGCTAAGAGCCAGGTCCTTGCAAAGGGGAAAATGCTCAAAAGCTGGGTGGAGATGAAGTTATGTATGAGCAGTTTAACAATTAGCAGCTGCTGTAAGGAAGGAACTTGTTTCCTCCTACTCTTCCCCCTCTCCTTTTATCTCCAGCCAACCACATGCTCCTGCTACTTATTCTGTACCATCTCTTGTAGCTGTCAGACCCCTTTGTAAGCCAAACAACTGGTAGTTTATTTAGTCAGTTGATTTAGCTCAGTGATGGCTGCAAAAAGAGCCAGAGACAGTGTAAAAATGGGGAAGAAAAAGGAGGCTGAGAGAGTGCTCTGGGGATGCACCAAAGATCCTCAGGTTGAGTGGAGATGTGCCCAAAGGCAGAAGTTCTGTTATGGCAAAAGCAAATCTAACAGCTTGCCACGGTGAGGGGAACATCTTGCTCTTCTTCCTTCTGCTTCCAGCTGTGCTTTCCCTTCCTTTCCCTTGGGCCAGCTCTGGCACACGTTGAATCGACTTGTTAAGCAGGTAGAAAACCACACGGGGAATAAAACACCAGAGTCTGCATCTTGAAGGGATCGGAATCAATGCAGTGAAGGGTCAGTGTGAGGCAGAAAGGAGGAGGTTGTACCTCAGTGCATGTCAGCTGAAGGTGCTGCAGTATGGACAAAACACAGGAGTCTATCCCTAGGGTGAGCGGATGAGTGAAATTAAGGCAGCATCCAGCATCGCTTCCCTCTGGCCATAAGGAACCGGGTAAGAACATGAAGATAGCACATAGCCAGTATCCTGTCTTTGTTGGATGCTGGAAAAGAAGGTAAGGATGGAAGTACATTATGAGATTTCTCCAGAACGCTTTCCTAGCTTCCAGCTATCTGTGGCTTAAAGGCTTCTGGAGTTAGAGATCATGCTTGGGTGTTGCACAGCCCTTGGCATGCCTCCCTCCTGAAATCTCATTTAATTGTGTCTTTGAATCCATGAAAACTTTGGGATCATAAGTTTAGATCTTGGATGAAAAGAACCACAGTAATGTGAAAACAGACCTAGCAGAAAACATTGAGATTTCTGCACTATGATGCAAAAATTATGTAAACAGCAGTTTCAGATGTTTCTCCTGGAATATGTATATATATAAATCAGAACAACCCCCAAAATATTGAAATATTGATAAAATCGGTGTAGTTTTTGCAAAACCATACCTCTGGATTTCCTCTCCCTTAAATAATTAGAATGTTGTTAGATCTTTTATTTAGTGATAGGACAAGGGGTAACGGGTTCACATTGAAAGAGGGGAAGTTCAGGTTAGATATAAGGAAGAAGTTCTTTACTGTGAGGGTGGTGAGGCACTGGCACAGGGTGCCCAAAGAAGTGGTAAATGCTTCATCCCTGGCAGTGTTCAAGGCCAGGTTGGATGGGGCTTGAAGCAACCTGCTCTAGCGGGAGGTGTCCCTGCTAGATCTTAAGGTCCTTTCCAACCCAAACCATTCTAGGATTCTATGATTTATACTGTCCCTACATGGCCTAAAGGGTTTTACCCATATTGACAGTGACTTTCTCCTCCTGCCTTGAATACTTGCAGTGATGGAAATAGAATCATAGAATAGTTATTGTTGGAAAGGACCTTAAGATCATCTAGTTCCAACATTTAGGAGTCATGGCTGCTACTACAGGTTTACACACTGCAGTAGTGCTGCTCAGAGCACATCTCACTGACGCACCTTTGAAGTGCCGGAATCAGCTAGCAGCCACCTACACCCCGACTCCCAGTGCTTACCAAGACAGGGCAAAGCCAACTGATGCTATCAACACCAGCAAACATCTCAGCAACTTCCCCATCCTGGATGGGGCCCCTGAAGCCAAGACATCTCTGTGTGGCCCACACAGCACGTAGGTACCTGCCAAGAACCTTTCACTTCAGGCTTCCGCTTTCTCACTTACACCTTCCTCATGGGAAATGTGTGTTACTCTGTGGAACTGCGTTGCAGTGACCTGACACACAGGTCTTTTAATCTTCTTTCTGCCTTATGTCTTCAGGGTAACAGCCAGGTGAATTTACTAGCTGTGTGGCAGCTCTGGGCTTTGGAACATGAGAGGAGCTGGCTTCAGATAAGAAATTTCTGCCTTATTTCCCTTGAATAAAAAAGAGTAATTTAGGTTGGTAGGGACCTAAGAAAACCATCAGGTCAAACCTCCTCGTTCAAAAGGAGATAGCTTCAACACTAGATCCGGTTGCTCTTGTCTGGTTTATTTCTGAGTATTTCCACAGATGGAGATACTACCATCTCTATGACCCCATGTTTAACCACTCTCATCATGAAGCATTTTCCTTAATAACCACTGGAATTTCATTTATGCAGCTTGGATCTACTGCCTCTCATGCTCTCATTACGTACCTGTGAGAAGAGTTCATGTTCTCCATAAGCCTCATTAGATACTGACAAGTGACTTAGTCCTTTCCAGCCACTGAAAGGAGGGAAGAGCTGTGAAGAAGAAATGCTCCAGTCCCATCCCTCCCCTCTTTCCTTTTTGGGATTGTTTTCATTGAATACCTTGGGACTTTGGAGTATTCCTTGCACTTCCTTCCTTCTTTTGGCTCCCGCTCACATCACAGTCTTTCCAGGTGAGCTACACTAACTGGCTGCTTACTTAGGCCCTGTTGCCATGGTATGGAAACACTGCTATGACATTATCACCACTTGCAGGGACACCGGCCATGAAGTAGGGACCTGAAACAGAGCCCCTGGGTTGGCTAAGAGGTACCAGACCTCCAGATCACACTCCAGTGCAAGAGAGGTGTGTTGAGGGCTCCTGGCCATTATTCCAGCTCTCTGTTGAATGGCTGAGCTTGAGCCCAGGATCCAGGGCATGAACAGATCAGCTCTGGTGAGCTTTGCTGGTGTGGGACAAGAAGCTTCTCCTCCCTGCTTGTCTCCATGTTGTGTGGGAGTTCACGGCATGTCCAGCAATGGTTGTGTGCCAATTTCCCAACCAACCTGCAAAGCCTGCTGCCTCCATTCCCACCCTGTCCTCAGCAGTTTGGATGAAGGTGCTGGGCCATGACCAGCCTGAGATGTGTTCTCCCTCCCCGGTCTCTGGCAGCTGTGGGAAGCAACAGCACTTCCAGCAGTGCATCCAGATCTGCCGGAGCTTGTCTGCTGAAGTGGGTTTATCCGAATCCTCTCTAAAGCATTAAGATGGAGACAGATTGCCTCTCTTCTTCAAGAAACGAAGCTCAAGTCTTGCACCAGACACAGCTGGGTTGAAGTGGAAGGCATTCATTTCAAGTCATGACTTGGTCCCTGCAGGCGATTGAGCTCTGCTGAATGAGAACTCCCTGGTGTGATTTGCATTGCTCTTTTCCATGTGTTCTGCAAAACCAGAGCAAACCTGTCCATGGGCCCTCCTTACTTTGGTTTAGTTTCTCACCAGATTAAAGCAAGCTGATAGGAGTCTGGTTTTAATATGGTGCAGGAGCGTCCATCCCTCTGCTTGCTCCGGGGTTCCTATTAGTTTAATGAATTGGTTTAAATTAATATCTAGTTGGATGGGTGCAACTCTTTCATGTAGATGAGGCCTGAGGCTATGAGATAAACAAGAGATGAGGTGAGAAGACCTTTAAATTCTTCACAGCCCAACAGAAGTCTGCACAAATGAATTGAGATCTAATTTTGTCTTTATTCTTTTACCTTTTAAAAGAAACCATTAAATGGCTGGAACGACTTTTAGCAGAAAGACAGGGCCAGGCAGTGGGTGGAGAAGAACTACAGGAGGTTACGGATGCAACTTTTGAGCTCAGACCTGGGAGTGCCTCATTCCAAAGCCAGTGGAGCCGCCAGCAAGCTACACGTGTAGCACATGAATGGGTGAAAAGAGGAAATACAGGGGAAGGCTGCAGGGCTAAATCCCAATCTCATTGAAAGTCAGTGGCAAAGCTCCATTGACTAGGTTGGCCCTTGGCCCTGAATTCATTTGTTCTGAAGGTTTGCTTGTGCAATTGTTAATCTGTGCTGATGAGCAATAATTGCTGCAAGAAGGGAAAAGGGAAGAGGAGGCAGCATCAGCAGCACAAGAACAGTGGAATCTGTTCTGCTCCTGCCTGGACTCGGCGTTTCACTGCATGGATTCAGTCTGTGCATTGCTGCAGGGGAGCACCCTCTTTGTGCCAATGCCACATCAAAGTGCAGTGTGTGGTGCGAGATTTCAGCATCCCAGGGTAGCAGACAGCAGCAGCCTGAGCTGCCTGTGAGATGAGCTGGGATATGGGACTGCAGGCGGACAAAGGCTCACGGTCCTTTGAAAGATGTTTGGTGTGATCCAGGAAACCTTTAATGTACAGAGAAAGTGCACATGACTGTCATACATGGGCTTTACATAGCAGTGCTTCCCCAAGGAGGTGGTTTACATCAGCCGCAATTAGGGATGAGGAAGCTGAGGCATAGATGAGAAACTACTTGTCCAGTGTCACTTAGGAGGTTAGAGGCATGGAAAGGGCTGCTTCCCTTGATGCACCTCTGCCTTGTACTTTATCTAGAAGACAAAAATTACCTGCTTTAGGCAGTAAATATCTAATATATTAGATATATATTAGATAGATTAGATATATAGATTAGATAGATACCTCATATAGTGGTATGGGTTAGTGGTGGCCTTGGCAATGCTGGGGTAATGGTTGGACTTGATGATCTTAAAGGTCTTCTTCTAACCTAGCTGATTCTATGATTCTATGATTAGATATCTATAGATAGATATAGATGTATAGATATATCACAATACAAAGGAATAATTTTACCTTGCACCACAGACCAAGGGGATTTTTTTTGCCAGGTGTAAGCAGTGTGGTTCAGGGGTGGCTGGAGCACTGGTTGTTTTTCTTGCTGCTCATGTTGCAATGGGGCATTTCTAATGACTCTTCCTAATACATGTTTTCATGAATCCAGTCATCTGGGAAGCATTTCAGGTAACATTTCTTTTAAAGACAGTTGAAGAAAATGAAGATGAAGCATCAGTTGGCCACAGCTCTGTTAAGTAATATCAGGATAGAAGGGGTTTCTTTTGTTAGAGTTCTCATGAGCTCTAGCCAGTACTGCAATGAAACTGCTATTAAAAAAGGGAAATCAAGCGAGGCTGGTTATAGACACTCTGGGGAGGTTAATGCTGCCTCATTTTGTTGCTCTCAGTGGCTCATATCCTTAATTTAAAGCAGATATAAATCTCATGTTTGTAAATGAACGAACATCTCCTGTGGTTGGGTTATGCTGATCCTCCCTGGTTTCTTTGTTCTGAAGCACCTAATGCTTCCAGATATCCATGAGACAAATGCAGCACAGCTCTTCAGTCTGCAAGCCAATATTCATGCCAAGGTATGGTGATGTCCATGGCAACTGAACAGACTATCTGGTGGGTTCAAAGACAGGAGATCCTATCATTTCACATACCTTGTACAACCTTATGAGCTGCTCTCCTTTCAGTTTGTTGTGCAAGCCTTGTGTGCTCTCCCCAGTGTAAGTCACAATAATGCCCTGTCCATCACTGTGACTACGTTTTCGATGCTATTTCCCATAGTTTCTAATGACATTACTTGCTCTTTGCCCCAGGTGAACGATGAAGCCCAGCTGTCATTACCATGGATCAGCTGTAGTCTGGTAGGTAGTCAGTGATGAGATGATGAGATTGTCCTATGTCACCTCTGACTCCACGAGCAAGCTGGGTTTCCCTGATCCTTCACCATTTCTAGCTGTGGCAGGCCAGTGGCATAACCTCCATGGCTTGGGAGGTAGCACAGGACAACAGAAGTTGGTTTCCACTTCCAAACCTGCATCTAGTATGTGGAAGAAATGGCAAGCTCCCATCTTTTACAAATGCCTATGACTGCATAACTTCTCATCTTGGATACCTGGTGCATTTTCTTCTGCATATCTTCCCTTCCTTCCTTCAGCCAGCCAGACTTAACATCTGGACTTGGGTTGGGAAGATTACCAATACACAAAGGCTTAAGATTGCTCTAAACCAGACAAACAGGCAGGCCACCCCTTTATTGGTGCTTCCCCTTCTCTCTGAAAAATAGCCCATCTAGTATTTGCTGCAAATAGTCTCATATGGTCTCGAATGTCATTCCTCCAGCCTTTATTTCCAAACTGGAATGAAAATACCAGCATTGCTTTAATTTGTGCCAATAATCGTAACAGCAAAAAGACTGGGCAGGACTTCCGCAATTGTTAATTCAAAGTGTGTTGTCAGACTTCTGGTTCTTTACAGAGTAAACACCCAGAACAATTTTTTCTCATGTTCTTTCTCATGAGAACATGAACATGAACAATGAGTAGTTTCAAGCACTGAAAACATAATTATTATATAACCAATAAGTTAACTAATAAGTAAGGCCAGTAATGAGTGGTGTCCCTCAGGGATCGGTGTTGGGACCGGTCTTGTTCAACATCTTTGTTGGTGACACGGACAGTGGGATTGAGTGAGCCCTCAGCAAGTTTGCCGATGACACCAAGCTGTGTGGCTCGGTTGATATGCTGGAGGGAAGGAATGCCATCCAGAGGGACCTTGACACGCTTGTGAGGTGGGCTGATGTCAGCCTTATGAAGTTTAACCATGCCAAGTGCAAGGTCCTACACCTGGGTCAGAGCAATCCCAGGCACAGCTACAGGTTGGGCAGAGAAGAGATTCAGAGCAGCCCTGCAGAGAAGGACTTGGGGGTGTTGGTTGATGAGAAAATGAACATGAGCAGGCTTCAGTGTGCACTCACAGCCCAGAAAGCCAACTGTATCCTGGGCTGCATTAAGAGGAGCATGACCAGCAGGTCGAAGGAGGTGATTCTGCCCCTCTACTCTGCTCTTGTGAGACCTCACCTGGAGTATTGTGTGCAGTTCTGGTGTCCTCAACATGAAAAGGACATGGAACTGTTGGAACAAGTCCAGAGGAGGGCCATGAGGATGATCAGGGGACTGGAGCACCTCCCGTATGAAGAGAGGCTGAGAAAGTTGGGGCTGTTCAGCCTGGAGAAGAGAAGGCTGCGTGGAGACCTCATAGCAGCCTTCCAGTATCTGAAGGGGGCCTATAGGGATGCTGGGGAGGGGCTCTTCATCAAGGACTGTAGCGACAGGACAAAAGGGTGATGGGTTCAAGCTTAAACAGGGGAATTTCAGGCTAGATTTAAGCAAGAAGTTCTTTACTGTGAGGGTGGTGAGGCACTGGAATGGGTTGCCCAGAGAAGTGAATGCTCCATCCCTGGCAGTGTTCAAGGCCAGGTTGGACGAGGTCTTGGGTGACATGGTTTAGTGTGACGCATCCCCGCTCATGCCAGGGGGTTGGAACCGAATGATGTTAAGGTCCTTTCCAACCCAGAAACAAAAGGTCTGTTAATGACATTTCAGGCTAAAATGAAAGGGCAGGGAAGCAGAGATATTTGTGAGGGTAGAAAAATGAGGCTGAGTGGGCTTCCAACAGCAATGACAAGGGCAAGTAGGAAGGTGACAGTCATTTGGAAAACTGCAAGCTGGAGAATCAGTGTGGTGCTGGATGTAGCTCCTGCATGTCTTTGCAGAGGCTGCCAACCTTAAAAAACGTGGGGTAATAGTGGTGGTTCCCCTTTTACCAAACACTTCATCTTCTCTTGGAAGAGAACTGTGATTTATAACTGTGTCCAGGAAAAGACCAAGGAGCCTTCCCTGTCACTGCTGTCCAGTCTGGTGACTCCCGCAGAGAAGCCGTGCTGCTGTATCTCAGCAGCATATAGTGCCTTCCAAAAATCCCTTCCCTCTGTCATTATGAGAGCTTGATGAGGGCAACATCCTTATTTTCCTGCACCAAGCTAGCAATATTAAGAATGGATCCAGAGGTGGCTACAGAGAAATGCTGATCTAGTGAGCACTTCTGTGCAATACTGAAACACTCCTTTCAATGACTACCTTTTGTTCCACCTCCTCCTGCTTTTGTGTAACAGGAACTGTTTTTCCACTGAAGGCACTGACCAAAAATAAGCACTTTTCTTAGATACCTTGTTTTAAATCTTGTTATCCCAATCTGACTCAGGTTCTTCTTGCTCTTAGAGTGTGTAACCTAGTTAGGTTGACGAACTCATCTATTGAGGTAGCCCTCTTAGATTAACAAAGGCTGGGCCAGTCTTGCACCTGAAGAGACAGAACTAAGCAGTGGGACTGCTCAGACCCCAAGAGCAGAGGAAACACGATTTGTCTTTTCAAGAGCCCCATGAGCTGAAATAGGCTGTCGAGCTGATACAAAGCAGGGTGGATTTTTCCAGGGTTGCTAAATATCTCCAGCTGCTCTAAGAAATTGCTGAAGTTGTGGGGAATGACAGTCCTGAGGACTGGGGCTGAAGAAATGGTTGTTAAGCATTCTGCTGTGCAAGGGAAGAAAAAGGGAGGGGATGGGAAAAGCAAGATAAGGTTTGTCATTTAAACCCAAACACAGAATAGCCTCACCTTGTATCTTTAAATCTGCATCAATTATAATGCCTTGTTCACTTGCAAATTTCACTTGAAGATAAAGAATCATGCCTGGTTTGTTTGCCATTCCTACAGCCAAAGACAAGCTTCACTTTACTCCCCTTTTATTTTCAGTGACTAAGACTGAAAGAGCTAAATTACATTTCCTCCCCCTATGGAAACCTGATGAACCAGTGTGAACCTGCACCTGAGAACCCCCCGGGAATGCCGAGGATTTGGCCACACAGATTGGACACTTGGATGCTTAATTGCGCTCTGGGCACAAAGCCTGCTTGAATGTGCATCTTTTAGTAAGGGTGTGGGAGACCAGCACAAAAGTTAGATGCCATTAAGGTGCAAGAAGGAGGAAAGCGGTGCAAAGGCTCTGCAGGGCCTGTCTCTACTGCACTGCAGAGCGTCAAGCTGCTACCCCATGTCAGAAGCCCTCTGAAAAATGGACCCTGAGCATCAACCTGGAACTCATAAGCAAGACACAAAGATTTGCTGTGGGCACTGGTAGAGACTGGAATGAGTAGTTATTTATGGAGCTCACACATAAGGTTGGGGCCAGGAGCAAGAGCAGAACTGGAGCTAAAGGAAAGAGAACCTGAGAGGACATGAAGGGACCAGAAGAGCATGGGCAGAGCACTAGGAACAGCTAAGGCTTGTTGGGAGCCCATATACCCTGCAAGGGAGATGATACCTCAGCAAAAGGGTTCAGCCAGAGATAGGGGTGAAAACAGGGTGTTGGTGAAGACATGGAAATGGTGAAGAACAAGGGCCAAATGGTGTAATGGGATGAGTCTGGGAAGTGAGAATTTTGTTAGGTAAGAGTGTGATGATTTTTTCAGCTTTTTAAAAGATTAAGCTAGTGATACAGCATTATACTCTAGAGGTGTGTTTGAACTTCCTCAGGCTTTGCAAAGTTGGTGATTTGGAGCCTTTTTCTGGGTGGCGGCCTCCTTACTATTCTGTCCACCTTTGTATGAATCACTATGAAAAAAGCAAGATGAAGAAGGATGAAGAAAGCATCCTTGCTTGTAGAAGGAGTAAGATCTGGGCCTCCCTTGGAAGTAAAGCAGCCACATATGTTTTCCCTCCTCCCATCATCTTGGTCACTTAGTGAAGACGAATTGTAATGCCAGCACACAAATGCTTGCAGCTTGCATCAGTCATGGACAAAGCATAGTGTGCTATAAACACCACATTTTAACATTTTGAGTATCAGTACCTTTTCAATCATCCCCTTATTATATTTAGTAGTTGCAACCCAACTGAAGAACAATAAGCAAGTGTAGTTAGTGTCCAATACATCTTACCGTGTTTCACTCAGGATTTGTAACTTGGGTCTGTCCTTGGCCTCTAAATCAGAATATGAGTGAGATGCATTGAATGATCCCATTAATATAAATAGAACTAAAGTTAAAAGCAAGGCTCTGTGAAAGGACTTTTGATACACCGGCTACCGTCGCCCTTGAGTCAGCAGGTGGCATTATAGAACAATCAGAAATCACCGAACCTCCACTGCTTCCCGCTCGCAGCCCCAGATCTGAGCCTACAGAGGAACGAGCATGAAACCAGCCTGTTCAAAACACATGGAAACGCACAATGAGCAGTTGCCAATTAGGGCCAGGGCTATTGTCTGCTAAAGGTCAAGTGCTGGCCTTGCTGAAATCTTTCAACACTGGCTCCAGAGAGATTGGAACTACATCTATTTTATGCGGCTGAAAACTTACTTGGCCCTTTGCAGGGCAGAGCCTTTCCTCTCCCCTTCCCCTGTATTCCCCAGACCGGCAATACGTGCTGGGAAACCTCAGAGAGGGAGGAACCTGGCTTTTTAATCTGTTACCCCCTCCCTCCCTGTAGGTATTGTGGAAGAATTGAGTTGTTGGCAGGGCAGAAGAAAAGGAGGTGGTTTGGCAATGTGGGCAAGGGGAGGGTGTTTGCGACTGGGTTTGTTTTACCATCTCCCAAGAGATTTTCTTTATAGCTCTGGTGGTACATGTTTTTACAGCTTACTACTTTTAGTATCTGTCACTTGAAAAGAATAGATGGTCTAGATACAGGGGGAAAAAAAACTTGTGCAAGCAGCAACACGCAACAGGCAAAAAGAAAACTTTCCCATGAAATACCTTAGTGCTACAGATGTTGCAGGGTGCTTAATGAACCGCAGGTTAGGGAAAGACTCAAAACCTCTGGCTAGGTGCTGGATCCAGAGGCTGCAGATTAAGGCCCTCTTGCTTCCTTGGGTCTGCTGCCAGATGATCCATCAGTCTAATGACCATGCCAAGACACTGTGCCTCCCAGCAGCTGCAGCTGGCAAGGGTCTCTCCTCAGACTCCAAACCATGTTTGCCTATAGCCCTGATGCTGTAATTACTGCTGCATGGCAGAGTATTGCCTGGTGGGGTTCTTGGTGATGCAAGGGCTTTGACTTCCACAAAGGCAGAGGTGAATACCCCTCAATTCTCAGCACACAATGAGCTACTGATGTTGCTCCTTTTGCCCTTCTATTTAGGGCCAGTGTTTATTAAAGTGGATGGTGACTTTACATCCCAGGCCAAAGTGAGTAGTGACTGCAGTGTCCCCAAGGGCTCTGGACTATAGCATCCTATTGGGAGTGAAAAGTCAACTTTCAACCACCACCACTCCCCCCCACCACCCCGCATAAGAGCTGACTTTTATTTACACCAGTGGCACAATTAGGATGAGCTCAGGGTGGTCCTGGAGAAGACATCAACCTCCCTGTAACTGCTGGTGATGACAGCCACAGGCTGGTGTTGGGCATTGCCCACATGCTTGTACAGTCACCAATGTGCTGCGTGACTTTTCCAGTGGGCACTGGCGTGGAGCAGGGCCACAGACCAAGTTACTGGTTAAACACAAGGTTTTTATATGCTAATCCCTGAGTTTGAATACCTGTACCCTGTGTGTGTGGTCTTGAAAAATCATCAATCTACATTAAAAAAAAAAGAAAAATTATAATATTTGCCCATTTGTTGCCATGGCGATAAAGGAGTGTGGGACAAAAGAAAGACATTCCGGTTGCCCCGGGCCTGTGAACAAGCAGAATTGGAGAGAGTTGGTGAGAATGTGCTGTTAATTGTAACCAGAAATGCAGTAGTCAGCCACTATCCCTGCAAAGTGTTCTTCAAACCCCCTTTCATGTCCTGCCATAGCAAAATGACATCCTCTATTAGCTGGGTGACAAAGAATACTGACAGCTGGACTTCCATTGTACCAGGCGAGACTTGAACCCTCAGTGAAGAAAGCTGCAAATCCAGCCTTGCTCTCTCAGGTATTTCCAGCTTCATCGATAACCTTGGCGTGAGCAGATCTTGAATGAAATGTTATCTGGGCGCTGCCAGGACTTGCAGGGAAGCTGGAGGGGGAAGGCAGAGCTGCTGACTCCCAGAGATAACAGGTGGAATGCAACCGTTCTTTTGTCTACTGTAACTTCCAGTTAAAGCTCTCAAATGCAGCCAGACCATTTGCTGTCCCAGCCTGCAGACCTTGCTAAGCAGAAGCATCTTCCTGCTGGCCTGGGCAGATGCGTGAAGAAGGAATCCGAGGCATTTCACAACTGATAGCATTGCAAAAAAATACATAAACCCCCTATAAAATCCCTTTTTTTTTTTTTTTTGTGGTGCTGGAGACCCATTGCTGCTTCCTGGGTATGGATTATGGGCTCAGAAAATAATTGTAATCGGTTCTCATTCTGTACATGCACTACATTTGGCATGAAAAGCGTCTGTAAATCCCTCTTCAATTATGTGGAAGTGACGGGTTTAATTTAAACTGTGGCTGCTCCTAGCTCACTTAAAATAAAAGAACATAAAAATAGAACCACCCAAATCAGTCGTAGTATCTTGGCCATGTTTATGTTACATACACAGTTTTAGATTTGCTGCTATACAGATGGCAACCTGAAGCCTGCTATCAGAGCTACCTAGTTAGGGAACTTTAGGAAGCTTTTGGGTCCATGTATACCTGGCTCTTCTGAAGAGTTATTTTCCCTGTCTCAACCTGTATTCTATTTGCAAGAAGGCAGATGACGATGCAACCTTCAGATTAAGTGTATAATCATTTAAAAGCTGGTACACTTGGCTCACAGCCATAAGGATGCCCAGGCCCAGTATTTTTAGAGGCAGTATTACATAGCTCTAGCTACGTAAAATGGATTTTTCAAGAAGTGAAGGGGCAGTGGCTTAAGAATGTGCCCGAATTAAATGTGGTCTTATTGATGTGCTTTTAAATACAAAACTAGTCAACATAAGGATCACAGGATCTGGCCTATAGTTGTCGGAGATGGAAAAATACTTGGATAAAGCTCTGCAAGGGTAGATTATAGTCCCTCCTAACAGAGGACTGGCTCTCATCTGTCATTGTTCATTCTTCCATTAACTTGATCTTTGATCTCAGTTCCTGTTAGAAATAACTGTAAACAGTGATGAAGTTCTAGGCCATTAACCAGATGTACAACATAGCAAGGTCCCTGCCACTAACAGACCATCTGAAAAAAAAAAAAACATGCAAGAGTAATGCTTAATAATAATTTTTTTTTTTTTTTTCAGGAAAGAAGACACAGCATTTTCATTTCCTGCAGGATCTGCCATGTCATGTCTGAAGCAGGTCAGGCTGCTGGAAATGCGGCTCACAACAGCCCTTTCAGAGTCATCAGACCCCAGCATCAAAAGCCAAGCTAATGATTCACTTTAACAAACACAGGGGTTCAGTTCACCTATAATAATAATTTGATACCCATTCCACCAGTTCTTGACAGAAAGATGCCCAAATAACAGACATTACAGAAATTGACCTCAGGGTGTTGCATCAAGAAGAGCGTGACCAGCAGCTCGAAGGAGGTGATCCTGCCCCTCTACTCTGCTCTCATGAGACCTCACCTGGAGTATTGTGTGTAGTTCTGGTGTCCTCAACATAAAAAGGACATGGAACTGTTGGAACAAGTCCAGAGGAGGGCCACGAGGATGATCAGGGGACTGGAACACCTCCCGTATGAAGAGAGGCTGAGAAAGTTGGGGCTGTTCAGCCTGGAGAAAAGAAGGCTGCATGGAGACCTCATAGCAGCCTTCCAGTATCTGAAAGGGGCCTATAAGGATGCTGGGGAGGGACTCTTCATTAGGGACTGCAGTGATAGGACAAGGGGGAAGGGGTTAAAACTTAAACAGGGGAAGTTTAGATTGGATATAAAGAGGAAATTCTTTCCTGTTAGGGTGGTGAGGCACTGGAATGGGTTGCCCAGGGAGGTTGTGAATGCTCCATCCCTGGCAGTGTTCAAGACCAGGTTGGACGAAGCCTTGGGTGATACAGTTTAGTGTGAGGTGTCCCTGCCCGTGGCAGGGGGGGTTGGAAATTGATGATCTTAAAGTCCTTTCCAACCCTAACTATTCTATGATTCTATGATTTTAGTTTAGCCTTCCTTTATGCAGAGTTTGAACTCTTAAATCTTCCAGCCCCACAGGAGGCCACGGAGATGCTTAAACGGCTGGAGCATGTCTCCTATGAAGACAGCCTGAGAGAGCTGGGCTGGTTCAGCCTGGAGAAGAGAAGGCTCTGAAAAGACCTTAGAGCAGCTCCCAGTGCCTAAAAAGGCTACAAGAAATACGGAGAGGGATCTTTTACACGGACATGTAGTGGCAGGACAAGGGGGGGATGGCTTTAAGATGAAAGAAGGTAGATTAAGGTTAGATTTGAGGAAGAAATTATTCACTCTGATGGTGGTGAGACACTGCCACAAGTTGCCCAGAGCAGTGGCTGCCCCGTCCCTGGCAGTGCTCAAGGCCATTTTGAACAGAGTTTGGAGCAGCCTGGTCTAGTGGAAGGTGTCCCTGCCCATGGCAGGGGATTGGAACTGGATGAGCTTTAAGGTCCCTTCCAACACAAACCCTTCTATGATTATATGATTCTGTGATATGCTGGGTAGCTTCCAGACCACAGCTAGTGCTGTGAAAGGACTGCACTCAGACAGGGCTGTCCTGGAAATCCTTCCCAGAAAAGCTCAGGTTGATGGTGTTCAGGTAAAACTATGAAGTCCGTCTTTTAATTCATAGAGTCTTCTGCTGATCTAACTGATAAATAAATCCAGAGAGGTTGTATTCTTCACTGAGGAAGGAACATGAGAAAAAAAGCCAACAGTTTTCCTTTTTTTATAGCCTAGTAATTTTGTACAGCATGACATGCAATATATAAAGGAAAGATGTGTGGAACAATCAGGTTAGAGATTTCAATTGTATGCATTATGTATGCATTATTTATAGGCTTTCGCTAAAACATTATTTAGTCCCATTCACTATCCTGAGTTTTTAAAAGTTGAATGTAAAGCCTGTGACTGGAAAAATGATGCAGAAAAGGAGATCTGCTTTGAATGTACTCCTAAGTACTGCTGAAAAGCGTTTATGAAAAACAGACCAAAGCACTTCCTATTGTTTTACATTTTGTCCTGGTTTAGAGACTGACAAGTGATGTCATAACAGGGGGAAATTTGTCATGGACACACATTAAAACCTGAACACAAGGAAAAGACCTTTGATAACAGATATTTGGATACATAGATGGGTAATTCAATAAGGGGAGAAAATTCTGAATTAAAGATATTTTGAGAGTTACTTATATGCACGTCTCAGAAATTCTACCTCTGTTGAGAGGCACATGCTGAACAGCAATCAAATTACAATGTCCAGCTCTGCAATTTCAATCATTCATCCCATTTATAGGGGTCTTTATGCCTTGAATTAGGCAAAATGTGAGCCCAACAGGAAATTAAGCAACCAAGCAAAATCAGGAAATTCACTCAAGTGGCTTAGCCAGTGGAATGCCACTGCTATCTTCAAACTGAAACTCCAAAGAGAAGACACTGAACTGCAGTCAGATTTACTTTCAAAGCAGCTAATGTGCTTTTAATTTGCACAAGATTGGTAACCAGGAGAAAAACAGGCAGAGCCTTACATAGCTGTTGTGAAGTTTGCTTTTCATTTCTTTCACATAAGGCCCTGGCATACAGGGCACATAAATATAATGACCTTAAAAATACACCACTTGTAAAGAAATTAGAACAGCTATTTTAATGACAATGTTTAAGATGCTTATTGTAAACTAAGTACCCACTGGCTTTAGAACATTAAAGAAGAACTGAAACAGGAAACATACACTCAGATATTGTGCTGCTTCTTCACAAAAACATATTTGATGCTAGCTCTCTGGGGGAGAGGGAAATTCTTTTAGCTGTTTACAGTGGCCTCTCTTCTGGGAGAGGGATCTACAGATCAGTATGTGGAACATTTTAACTGATCTTTTGGAGGGGCAAGCTACAGTTTTTGGTTCATGAAAAACACTACATCCCCCTGCCCCAAACCCTCAAAGCAATTTCTCTCTTGCAGATTACCATTATTATGTATCTACCAAAAGTACCCATGAGCTCTGGTGGTGGGGCAGGTCCCTGTTATGCTGGGCAGTGCACCAACACAGAATCAGTATGCAGTCCTTGCCTGAAGAATTGCCAAAGTAAGACTGAGGCAAGAGGAGAGAAGCAGGCAGCCACCCAAGTTAAGGATAAAGAGTATGTGCATAGAGATCAACCTGGTTAGAAGCATCTTCAGCACACCACTAGCAGGCTTTGCCAAGGTTCTGTAAATCTGAGAGCAAAGTCCCAGCTTGTGAGGGGATACGAGAAGAGATATCAAAACAACCTTGCAGATACCCAGAGGGAATTTCTCCAAAGCCTAAGACTGGCACAGGAGAAAGACAAGAAGTGTCCGTTGGCAGTTTAGTAAGACAGAAGTTGCATGGATGATCTTTGTTATGGATCCTGGTGGCCCTCATTGTGTTAGATATATTGCAGTTTGTGACCATAAATATGCATTGCCACTTACTTCACAATGCACTGCACTTGCCATTAAAACTAAACCATGAGATGTTTTATTAGGTTAAGAAGAAACTATGGAGCTTGTGCAGGTGCTAGGTTTGGGACCGGAGGGTCTCACCAGTTCTTCCTGACCTCAGTACTTTTATCATAGTCTTCCTATTCAGTTCCTTCTTCTTGGGACTAAGGCTTTGTGCACTGCCTTTGACATAGTTGTAACAATCCCAGTTCAGTATTAAAGTAATGGTTATAATCCAGTCTCCTGTCTTTAGCCAACAGTATCAGAGATGAGGGAGAAATCAATGCTCACCCACTTTCCTTTGCCCAACACATAGCCACCAGTGCATGTTATCTGTGCCTATCCACACATATCTGTATATGACACAACATATTGAAAACCAGTTGGACAACTTCAACTGAATTTGATAATGCTTTAGAGGCCTTCTGGAAGTTGCACACAATTTATGGAAGTAGCCAGCTGAATAGAAGACACCCTACAAGTGTTCCCACTGAAGACAAAACCACTTAATCAGCTCTTGCAGTCTTAGAGAACACAGAGAATACACTTCTTAAAGAACAGAGAACACAGAGAAAAACCCAACTTGTGAGGCTTTCACCCACCCCAACTGCAGGAAAAGATTCAGTCCAGACTTGCATCTTTGTCAGTCAGCCCTGAAACACATCCAAAAGACACCAGCTTTCACTAAAACAGAATTTTAAAATTTATTAGCTTCAGTATTATCTCCTCCCTTCTTCAGAGACATCCTAGATGCCTCATAGCTCAAAACACAGAACAGTTTAAATGGATGCTTTGAAGTGATAAGGAAACCTTCTTTCTACAGGACTGATGAATGTCTCTTGCTCCTTCTCACAGGGTTGATTTGGGGTCAAGAAGACATTTCCCTACCAGTCAGGGGAGTAGGGACATGAAAGTTCATTTGCCTTGTTTTATCCCCTTCCTCTACAGTCAGTGGCCTGGTTGACCTCTGGAATCATTCGTGCCACCATAAAACCCTCAGGCATTGGTGATTACTCTTGTTTTCTGCTTGTGAAACACAGGTTAGTCTCCTGAGAATTACAATCCTTTAGTTTAATTGAACCCTTTGGGTTTAACATATGAGTGTCTTTGCTAAATGTAAGGCCTGAGGTAAGCAGGGGCCACACGAGGTGATCTTACGGTGCAGTTCACAGTGTCTGGGGGGGCTCAAGAAGCAGAAGCTGCCTTTGCTTTAGTGAAAGGCAGAAGCTGAACAAGCTATGAAGGGCTTTGGATGGAAAGACAGGGAGTGTGTGGTTGATACAACAAAAATAAAGTCCATGGAGAATTAGAAGGAGAAAGACTGTAGCTAAAGGACATGGCTAGGCAACCACTGCAACAGCAGTTTGAATGGGTATGAATGAGATGAGATTGCATTAGCTGACGAGGAAAGTGTGAGAAAATTAGAAGATCTATTTGAGTCACAATGGGTTCCGTCAGTTACATACCTGAGATGGGATTTCTGAGAGACAGGCTGCAATTTTAGCTTGAGCAGAGGAGGCAGGTCTGGGAGCACGAGTAGACACATGGCATTTGAATTGCCTTCTGCAGGTGAAATTATCTAGAAATATAAAATGTAAAAGTAAAGCCTTCAATACTTGAATATACCTGATCATTAGTATGCACAAACCTACATGAATTAGGAAGAATTCATGTTTAAAATCTTGCACATATATCACTGTGCTCAGCTGAAATGCAAATGGAAATTCATCCTTAAATCCCTGGTTTGATTTTATGATTAAAATAGTTCCTTATTTATCTAACCACAGTCAATTCAGGAATGAGATGAAGTGAAACACAGGTATTACTGTTTTGCAACCACTTTGTTTTCCAGTAAAGTTTCCTATTTGAAAGATCTTTGTTTTCTGGAAACTGGTAAAAGATATTAAGGCCTGACACAACTTTGCACATCTTCCACCACTTCTGAGCAGATATTGAGACAGAATAAAGGAAAACAGTATCGACGCAAGTATAAACAATTCTTACACTAGGAAGGTACTTATCTGGTGTGTTTCCACAGGAAAATGAGTTTGCTTCTTGCTCCCTCAGATTTTTGGGTAGGTAATAAAAGTATCAGACCAGTGCTAACTACTATCTCCTTAGAATAAGCAAAGCAAAAAACCAAAAATGAAACAAAACCAACCAAACCCAAAACTGAAAAATCCCCCTAAAAAACAACTCATAAAAAATTTGAAACAGATGAAATGGCTCACGCAGAAATTCTGTATTGAGAATGGTGAAAAGGAACAAGCGTGCTATGTTCTGCAGAGCAGGGTTTAAGTAGCAGTGCTTATTAATCAAATTTATTTGTTAGTGGCCTGATCTTCCCTATGTCTTGCCTTGGAAATCACTCGGGGAGTCTGCAAGAGCTCTTTAAGCCCTGTCCTGACAGAAAAAAATGCAAGCCTGAGAACTCAGGCAGTCCTGGCTGCAGCAAGATGCAGGTAACTGAGGTGCTTTCACTGTCCCTGGCTTTTTTCAAGGAGAGACAAGTTGAGGAAAGGTTGTGGGCTGAGAAAAGGCTCACTCAGGAGGTGAATAAGCCATTCGGTCAAGCAGGGAACATCTAGGAAGGAAGTGCTGTATATTGCAAAAAGAAAAAGGCACTTGGAAATGTATGTAGGAAAGACTAGAAACTTGAGTAGGGAGAAGATGCTTTGGCTGAACTCTTAGCAATTTAGAGTTCTCATGAGTGGGGCTGTTCCTAGGGGACTGCAGTGAAAAACAGAACAATGCTGTATTGGCTCAGCACTTGGAACTTGACTTGCCCTTTTTGAAATCCTGTGGCTAATTCATACCCTGAAAAATGAAGTATATCCCGGCCAGATGGCTCAATTTAAGAAGTAGGCAACTGTGTAGCTGGAATAGCAGGCAATGGAGGTGAAAGGCTGGGTGTAGGAAAAGTCAGCTGTGTACAGGGGGCACGGGATGGAGTCACCCTTCCATGAAATCCAATAAAACCTGATCTGGTCATGATTAACTCAACATTTTCAAAACCCTTTTAAGAGCTCACAAAGAACATAATGTCCAGTCAACTTGTAGTGGTATACGAGAGACCCCTGACTCTAATATCCCAGGATGTCAGCCCTCTGCTTGTTTCAGGTTTTGATGCTGAACACTGCTTTGCTTCTCCGTTCCAACTTATTTATTCAGCATTCTTACTGCTTTATCTCATTTATAACAAGCCCTTGAACTTTAAGGAAAAGTACATTATACAGAAAACTCATCTGTTTGAGCAGTCTGAAGTTTACATTAAAAGGTTTACATTAAAACCATCAACTGATACATATAATTAGTGGCAGAACTTCCTCTTGTGCCCAGAACCTGTATGCTCAGCTGTGAAACTGCTGAACACAGAGAATGGAGAAGTGTGAAAAGCATCTTTCATCAGGCTCAGCCATGCTCAACCACCCTCCCAAAACATGCAGGGTATCACAGGACCCCTCAATACCTAAGCAGTGTCTCCAGTATCTGCTCTGCGTCAGCCTCCAAAGTCAGTCCAGTTTCTTTCTTCACTCCCTTATGAGGGGACTCCCCGGGCAGGGAGATGGAATCCACATTGCCCCCTTGCTCCGGAGGGTGAATACAAAGTGACTCTGAGGGAAACATGAAGAATTTGATTGGATCTGGAATTTTTCTGACAGACCCTGATAAATTTGTCTTTTAAAACAGAGACCCCTTTACCATTACACGTATTTTTTTTTTTTTTGTGTGTGGGGGGGGGGAACAAATGAATGATTAACAGTGATTGCTACAAGAAGAGAAATACCATGATTTGGGGTAAATCTCCCTGAGACTTGCTATACAACTCACTTGTCTTGCTTCTATAACACACTGCAAGAGGATTGCTATATGTAGTAAACACACTAACTATTGGCTTACTCATGCTGTGCTCAGTAAAAAGTGATCAGTGCACACAGCAAGTACCATTCGACCAATTTGAAATTGTGTTGGAAATGCTCATCTGAACCTCACAAACAGATGTGTCTAAACTATTTCTGCACTTCATTTCTTTAACTATGTCAAGTAGCTGCTGGGCTCCTTGTCTGTAAACAGTATGAAAATAATAACAAAAAAAAAGAACTGAGTTGCATAGTCTCCTCTGTTTCCCTTCCTGATCTAAGGTGGTGATTTGCCTACAGTGGCAGCTTTGTAGTATCACACACGTGGCGTTAAGGCCTACCTGTTGTTTTTGTGCAAGAGGCAAAGCCAGCATGTCACTAAACCTATCCACCATGTTCTTGTTAAGGAGGGGGAAACATTCCCTTTCTTGAATAATCAGATCTAGGTGTTTACATAGGGTATAAGAGGAACTTGTGAAATTCCTTTACAGAAAATAGGGGTCAAGATGGACCAAACTGAATATACAGTCTGTATATGTAGTGGAAACTTCTATATGCTCACTCCAATAGCAAGTAAAATAATCCCCAGAAGGGTATCTTAGAGCAATCACGCCAGGCATCAGTTCCCTGAGGTGAAAACCTTCTCCTGAGGTTCATTCTGATAGTACCTGTTTCAGCCTGTACTCTATTGCACAGACAGCTTTGTGTCTCTCTTTATTATTTTCTCTCTATTTTTAATTTAGAAACCTGCCTACATTTATGTCTCGCTGTTCCGTTGGAAACAGATGGTCCTTCCTGGAGACACACAGTTGAGTGAACAGACACCAACCACTTCAACATGTGGTAGCATGTTTGTAATTAGATATTTAAAGTGCTAGACAATTACTATCGAACCTTGTCATGAGGGAAATTTAGGTCTGTGTTTACCGAAGTCTGAATTATAAACTGGATCCCTGCCAGAGCTTTACTCTTGGGTATAAAAGAAGACTATGGTTGAATACAGAATGACACTGATTAAAGCCACCACCTGTCTCTTATATGATCACTTACTCCTGCCTCCCACCCCAGTCCCCTAGCTTTTGTTGACTGTTGTATGGGATTTGCCCATGTGATAAGTTTTGGGATGCAACCAGCTGATCATAGGAGGTAACCACCTCTGGAACATCACTAGTTTAGGGAGCAGCTTCCCACCCAGTTTTGGACTACAGGCTGGTAAAAGTATCTCCATGCCAGAAGAAGACAGTCTCAGCCATTGTCTCAATCAGAAAAAAAAAGCTAATAAATCATAGAATTATAGAATGGTTTGGGTTGGAGAGGACCTTAAGATCATCCATTTCCAACCCTGCTACCATAGGCAGGGATGCCTCACCCTAGACCATGTTCCCCATGGCTCTGTCCAACCTGGCCTTTAACACTGCCAGGGATGGAGCATTTACCACTTCTTAGGGCAACCACTTAAAAGTTAGAGAAAAGAATGAAAGCAATAAAAGAATTCAGGGGAGAAATTACAGGGGAACATATAGAAAAGAAAGAAGATTTAAGAGTTATCTAATCCATAAGGTAATTTAATTACTGCATGGGTTTTGCCCTGGTTGGAAATATCCAGCCTGTGGAAGTTGAGAGCAGAGCACTAACTGCTCCTTCCACATGCCTCCCTCATCACTGCAGCCATGCTGTGAGTAAACATTTGGAATCACAGAGTGCAGTTTCAGAAACACAAAGTTCCCTCTGGTTTTACCTTTACTTGCAGCAGAAATAGTGCAGGACGCTGGGGGAAGTACTGTGGCTTAAGTAAGAGAAACATTAATGTTTCAAAACTATGAAAATGGTTGAGCTTGTAGGTGAGGGAAAACCAGTTTCACATCAAAACTCCCATGCCTGAGCTGCTAAACTCCAGCAGAATACTTACATATAATGGTTGTGAAAGATGAAATTATATCATGACTTCATTTTTGTAAAAAAACTAAATTGTTAGCTCTAAGTTTGCAGAGGGATTTAGCAATGAAATGCTTCAGGGATAACTTGTTTTCAGTGGGGAATTCTGTGTACAAAACTGATTAAAGAATGAAGCCAAATCCCTGCCAAAGATACGGGCAGGATCATGAAAGCAGATGAACTACAATTTCCCATGCACTAGAATTCGCAGTAAAGGCCAGGAGCAAAATGAGCACAACAGGAAAGTATTTCAAGAGCCAGGGTTGAGCTATGGGAGAAAGTTGTGTGCGTTCCTCTGTGTACCTATAATCGCTTGCAAGATCTAAAGAGAAGTAGGTGTTGATCTCACAGAGAACTAGCACACTCATTTAAATACTCATTGTATAATTTGGGAAAGGTATCTTGGAAAGCGATTTGAAGATTTCAGACAAGGTTTATCAAAATATAATAAACACCCAAACCTTTCAAGAAAGTGGGTAATGTAGGGATGGACAGAGCGTAGAAGATAGGAGTGATAAAAAGCAAGCAGTAAAACCTTGTAATGCCCTTTGAAGTATTGGGTTTAACTTACTGGTTTCTTACAGTTAAAATTCAATAGCTCAGAAAGTAAACAAGCCCAAGTAAAGATTTCCCAGGAACACAGTTTTGGATTGGGCTCTACACTGCAACGATACCTGGGGTATCTGTTGCACCATCGCCTTGTAGTTCAGTAAAATCTTGCAGGATAGTAAGTTAAATTCAGCTGAAAAACGTCTGGGTCAAAGGAAAGGTGAGGGAGTGAACTACAACTCCATTTGCAAACTCTGAGGAACAGGTTGCAGAAAGCTGAAAGATGCTAGCTGAAGGGATGAGAAGAGCTCACTAATAGTTGCCATTAATAAAAAATACCTGTACCTCAGTAATGTTAGGCCCGTAGGCAACAGTAAATCAGGGTTTGGTTTCTCATGATGTTAAGGATTATGCACCCACATAAAGCAGCCTCTGCCCTGACAAGTGTACAATGTAATTGTTGTCCAAACACATCCCACTTCCTCACTACGGCTGACTCATAACTGCTTCTGAAAAACTCCCATAGGAACATTCGTTGCACAGAAAGAAGCAGATGTCGGGTTTTCTTTGTTGCCTCCATTTTAAGAGACAAGAGAAACCGCACCAGTTCGGTTCCATGTGGGACCCCTTCGGGATGAGAAAGCTGAGGTATTTGCAGCAAGTCGCCCTGGAAGCTGCCAGCTGAGGGAAGCACGGAGCAGGCAAGCAGAGGGCAGTGTAACCACACCGTTACACAGAGCCGCCTATCAGCGCAGGAACCTGGGAAGAACCAGCTATGGGGAAAGCAACATGAGTTGGCTAGTACAAGCCATGGCCAGGGGGTCAGGGGGAAGCCCAAGGCGCCATTCCTGCTCCCTCTGGGACTGACACAACCCCGTACCTCAGCCTTCATAGAGGCTCTGCCAGCGTTGCCAAGCGGGGTGCAACCTACAGCGCCAAGCTAGGGCCTGATGGAGGTCTCCTGCAGCCTGACAAAGCCCAAACTAACATGCTCGGGGTCGCCCCAGCCTAGGGACACCCCCAAGGCCCGAGCCCCACCACCCTAAGGCGAATGAAACGAGGAGGACAAGACCTGCCACCTTCCCCCCTCCTGAGGTGACCCCCCTAAACCCCAGTGCGCATGCGCAGATGGGAGCGGGCGGTAGCGCGCACACGCATGCGCAGCACACCCAGCCGGACCCCTCTCGCTGCACCACCCGCGCACCCGCGTCCCTCTTGCGGCTCCATCCGGGGACGCGATGACGTAATCGCCCCGCTGGGGGAGAAGCGAATTGGCTCTGGCTGGCCAATGAGAGCAGGCCCACCTCCCTGCCGCAATGCCTCCTGGGAGCTGTAGTCCCATGCCCCCTCCCTCTGCTCCACCCGGCGTCACAGCTGCGCGTTCCTACCGGTAACGGACCCGCCCCCCGCCCCTTGTGGGCGGGGCCGATTTGCACCGCTGCCCTATGGTAGAGCGGGTTAAAGTTCGGCGGGCGGGTTGCCCAGCCAATGAGAGCAGGCAGTACGCCCGAGGGGGCGGAGCCGGCTGTGTTTTGTTCAATTGCCGTGGAGCACCGCAGTCCATACGCGCAGGGGAGGCGGCACGGGCGGGTGCAGGTACCTGCGGCCGGCGCTGCGGGAGGGACGGGGGAGGCCGTGGGGTCAGCGCCCGCCGGTGCAGGGCGAGCGCAGCCGACAGGTAACCGCTGTTGATGTGACCGGCGGCCTCGAGGCAGTGCCGGGCGGAGCGCGGCCGGCCAGGCCCGGACCCCTTCCCCGAGCCCGTGTGGCTGCGGGAACCAGACAGCTCTCTGCGGGTGGCGGAGTGACCGCTACCGGGGGGCTGCTGCTCCGGGGGGGTCCCTGCGGGGTGGGGGTGAGGCGCCGGTGGAGCCCTTCCCCGCGGCGGCAGCCTGGTGCTGCCGCAGAGCTGCAGGCTGCTCATCTCCGTAATTGCATAGGTAGATACATAGGCATCAGCTTTATATTCATAATGGCTATGGTCGGTGCTGAAGCCGGGGGCCGCGCTTCTCCGTCGCTGCAGGGGGTAAAGGCTGGCTGCGTTTCGCCGTGCTGTTAGCTGAACGCTTCGTGGGGAAGCTAAACGGCGGCTGCCTGCAGCCCTGGCAGGAGAAAGAGACACTCAAGCCCTCCGAAAACCAACTTATTAGTATTAATTACTGGTCTCCGGGTGTGAATGAGGGTGGCGGGGAGGCCGTGCCTCCTTCCCAACGGGCGGCGGGGCTGCTCTGGGTGAGGGCCCCGGCCTGCCTCAGCGGGAGGGAAGGAGAAGGGAAGGAGCCCGGGCCCGGCCGGGCTCGGGCATTCCTTTGTGCCGCTGCCTTGCGAGACACATGCCTGTAGGCACGTACCCCGGGGGTTTTGAGGCGATTCTCCCCCCCGCTGTTGCTCAAGGATAGAGTTACTTCAGAATAGGTGCATGTTTCTCCACAATAGCTGCCTTCCACAATGATTCCTGCGTGAAAACGGCGATTATTCTCTTCCTTCCCCTCCCTCGGCAATAGGAAAGTTGATTTCTAATTTATGGCTTGTAAATGTAACGACCGACTGGGCTCAAAAGTCCGAGATCGGCAAGTGAATAGGCTCTTTGTGTTATTCTGGCTTTTCTGAGGGCAGTAACATGGCTTTGTTCTGATCATTTGGCTTATTAAATGTCTACTTGTCTGTGTGAAGGCTGAAGAGAAACGTGTACTTGAAATTCGGAAGCTGTTTAAGGAGGTTGCTTTAGGTCTTGTGAGACAGAGGCTGCCCGCCGCAGATGATCCTCTGCTTTAGCATTGCATCCGTTATCTGAACTCTCCTGGCAGGGATCTGAAAGTTGAGACGTTTTCTCTTTAGGTAAAAGATCTATCGAGTCAGAGTCCTTCAGAAAGCAGCAATTAGTGCTTTGTAACTTTCAGGTTGAGGGTGGCTCTGTGATTAAGACCAGATAAGACACTGGCTCTTAACGTGCATGCCGAGTTCTAGGCCTCGGGATGAGTTGAGCCAGCTGGTCAAATCTATTTTCTGGTTCACTGTGCTTACATTAAAATTAGCTCCTGAGAACAGTTATTACAGCCTTTACGGTTACATTGCCTCCCATTCATATGCCTGGCTGCTAGGAAATATTTTTGTCAAAGCCATTTTTGGCGAGAACGAGTAAGTTTGTGTGTTCTTGTGGCAAGCTGAAATGTTTCTGGATGTGTTTTAATTGTGAATTGTCTGTTTGCCTCAAGTCGGGCTTATGAAATGTGGAGTACGTTTGCTGAACTGCAGGAACTTTCCTAACAAAGCATGTGACTTTATCTGTGTTTTATTGGAGATGCAAGGTACATGATTAAGCCCAAAGAGCTTGTATCTTTACAATTATCATGCTTCCGAAAAATCCCTGGAAGAATTGCACTTAGCGACTACCGTGTGTAGGGAGCTAAAACATACATTTGAAGTAGTTCAGCTTATGCATAAGCTGGTGGAGCTCCTAACTAGAAAATGGGCTTACGATTTGTTCCCTTTGAATTTATGGAAAATACTATTCATATTAATCTGTCCGTTATTTTTAATCATCCTGAGGTGGTTTTTTGGCAGTAATAAGATGCTAGTCGTTATCATACGGAAGTACATGCTGCCTATTCCACGCAGACTTAAAATACTTATCTGCAGGATCATCCCACTAATGATATCCTTTCAGGATGTTCCATGCTGTGGAAATCTGGCTGTCCTCTAGTGGCCTTTACCTGCCAGTGTGTAACCCACAGTTATTATCTCCTTAACTAGAGAATTAAAGTTGATTAAATAATTGCAGAGGTGTATATTTTAAGTTTGCTGTAGTTAAACTGCCCGACTTCCTCATAAAAAGCTGTTTTTTTTTCCTGCAGGGTACTATGATATGGAAGAGTGAGGAGGCTGAAAGGAGAAATATTACTTGTATTTGCAACCATCATGTTAAGCTTTGGAAGTTTAGTATAGGCATAAAACTATTTTATGAGAATATGGTGTGCAGATAAACTGAAAGCTTAACCTCACAAAGATGACTGCAACTTATTGCAGGGATTGCTTTATTTAAAACAAGCATGAAGGATTTATTCTTTCCTATAGGAATTCCTTGAGGGTCTGGTAGCCATTACTGTAGCTCCCTTTTTCAGTTCCTTCTCCTTTTCCCTTCCCGTTTTTTTCTCCCCCTTCCCCTGTTGCCTCCCCCAATCCACATTCCTTTGTGTGAGCAGTGATGATGGCAGTTCTAGTCACCTCCTGTGGTTTGATAGATTATTCCTTTTAGAAACATGGTGTACTTAAAACTTTACAAACACAATTCTTTCTTTCCTTGTTCCTGCACTTTATTGATGCTGGTTTTGAGTTTTCTTCTAAGAATTTATCCTTTGTGGTTCAGATTTGAGTTTTCTTAAATGCTAGTGAAAAGTCTTGTTGAACCTTTAGTGGAGAATTTCAGTATTTATATTATACTTTACATTTCTTTTTTTGTGCATTTTGATGGTCATAATATAAACAGAACTGTTGCCTTTTGGCAACAGTGAATTTCCCTTTCCCTTGCAAGACCATGAGTATTGTTCTTTCTTTTTTAGATAAAAGTTTGCTTGCTTTAAACTTGAATTTTTACTTTTATAAAATAAACTTCTTGGGCTATTTTTAGATGACTGCATTCTTGACATCTGATATTCATGCAAGAATAATCTTGCAGATGAATGTTCATAGTTAGTCTTAATTTACATATAAACTTACATGTTCTACCATAATGTTTCAAAATGTAAGAGGTTCTTGCCTGTTGAGGTGGTAGTTGTAACTTTTATTCTAGATATGCTAAGTAACGTAAGCTTCCAGGGGGTGGTGGTGGTTGTGAAACTACACACATCAACCTGTGAAGGGCTTTATGAGTGTTCCTAAGGAAGGGTTAATGAGCAGAAGGTTCATTAATTCTAGGGAAGAAATTCATGGCTAGAAAAATAGCTACTTAAACTCGGTATAGTGGCTCAGACTTTCTTGGTGGGTAGGTTTTAATCTGTCGACTTTGTATACCTAAGAGGTAGCCATTTATGTTGACAACCTGTTTTTTTGTCATAAAGGTTGTGTGGTTAACAAGATCTTAACAGTGAAGTATTGCAATCCAGTGATGAGAGTCTCTATAAAAAAGAAACAACTGTGCATTGTTGGTTTCTTTTAACCATAAACTTGGTTTGGGGATAGAGACATTTTCAGAACATAGGTTTCTTTAAGGATTTTCTTTCCCTAACAAAAGGAGGCCTAAAAAAAAGGAGGGGGGGGGAAGGAAGGATATTTTTAACTCCTTTCTAAGCTGTTATACAAATTTTCCTGTGATGAACCAGCTGGATATTGCAGTACTGTTAAGTATAGAAAAACCTATGTTAACTCTTTTATATCGCCGTTTCTACATTTTGTGCTGTTTTGCCTGATCTGCTTGGGAAGTAATGACATCCACAAGCTGGCAGGAAACTCCTCAGCTAACTTCTGATGCTTTGTAGTGGGCGCAAATAACTTCTGAAGGCCATGTTTCTGCTGATTTTCAGGTTGCAGGGAGGAAGTAGGCAGAGTTGTTACTAAACACATTATCTGGGTTATGGCTCTCGGGTTACTGACAGCACTGTTTTTTAAGCAGGGAGTTGAATGTCATGCTTTAGAAAATATGAAATGTTTCAATTAGGAAACTTAGTAATAAAATCAAAACTAATATAATTGTCTTTCCCCTGTTTGAACTTGATTATATTTTAGTGAAATGCAGGCCATCAGTTATGTTTTGCTGTTAACAGCAAGATCAAAGGTTCCAGTTGCCTAATGTTAGCATCGTTGCTCTGAATTTGGTATGACAACATTGTTTTAAGTTCCTAGGAAAATTAAACTAGTAAAGTACAGGGAAGACTACCGTCAATGATATGTCGAATTGCAGGCCTGGAGCTTTGGACATACAGTGCCAGTGATGGCAGTTCTTCAGTGTGTGTAAGTCTGTACAGATAGAGCTAAGAGTGTGAAATCGAACAAAATTTTGCCTGGAGCTGTCATGAGAAATGTTATTTACAAAGCTGACTCAGTATACTAAGACCTAAATGTCAGTGTGGGAAAGGTATTTGAGATGGAAGAAACCCATTTCTGCACTTGCTGAGCTTTAGAATTTGAACTGAGCTGGTACAGGAGGTAGCCAAAGAAATAACTGCTGCACCACTTTACCTTTACTTTTGTACTTTACGCTGAGATCTGTGATGCTGAAAGATGGGATCTGAATTCCTTTATTCTGAAGAATCCTTTTCTCCTTAACACCCCCCTCATCCAAACAGCTTTGGCTGCTGGCTTGTTGTTTATTTGTTAATGCACTTAAGTCTTTCTGGGTTTATGAAAGATCATGTTTATAATATGGTAATTTCCACGCCAAAGTTAAAGTGGGTTAACTTTAAAAATGAAGGAAAAGAACCTTTGCTGTCCTAATAAGACCCCATACAACAAGGCTGAGGTTTCATTTCTACTGTCACCTTCCCTTGAGCCATGAATGGGAATAATAGGAACTTCTGCTGATGTTATGTTAACTTTAGGTCTCCAATTTGCATCTCAAATAACATTGTGAACAGCATTAATGCCTTTGAGGGGTTTGGGAGGTTTTTTAATTTGTAGGGTAAATGTGTTTTTTAACCTAATTGGGAATCAGATTATTATTGCAGCATGTTTAGCTTTTGCTCTGCGCAGTTAGTGGTGTTGTCAGTGGCACTAAATCATTCCTTCAGTGCTACGCATATGTATTATGTTTCACTTTCTTAATTGTGGCTTTAGATTTTGTCCTAGTAAAGTATTCCTCCATTTCATGCAGTTACTACTGGATACAGTGTAATGTGTCCTTTATCCTACCCTTCCTAGTTTAAAGGGAAAATTCTTGTTTTAAAGGTACTGCTTCCTTTAAGTCTCCGTGCTTTCACACTGAAAAATGCATTTTTCTGTCCTTCTCCAGGGATTTCTGGTGACTTGACCTCTTTTGGCTTTAGATGGATGGAAATTCTTCATATATGAGGAAGTATACAAGTGACAAAAGTTGTGTGTCACTTGGGTCTCTCAAGCCCTGTTGCTTTATCAACTTCCACAGTCCAAAAGTAGCATGTGGAATATGGAAGGTTGAAGTTTGGAGCTTCAGGTGTGATGTGGATTATGAATCAACAGAGTTGTGGAAACATGCTTGAGGCTGGATGGGTCTGGATCTGCTGGATTCTGTCTCTTGCAGAACAGCATTTCTTAGTTGACATGTAGATGGCCACTGAGGTTGTGGGTGGTTTTTGTGTTGTCATATGAACCAACTTTGTTTTCATAACATACTTCTGTTCTACAGACTGTGACTTATTTTATAAGTGATGGTCTCTATTTAGGTACCTAGCATCTATTTGTATGGCTGCATGTTTTTTTGATGAAGTGACAATTACAGTCCTAGTTTTAAAAAAAGGAACCTTTTTGCTCAATTATCCCATACTGATAGTAGTGGCAAATAATTCAGTCATTATGTCCTATTTGTAATGGAGTGTAGGTGGTGTGTAAGCATGCCTCAAGACTACTGCTGTGCTCCTGATGCAGTATTTAGTAAGTGAGGAGGAGTAATGAAAACAGCATTCAATAACTGCTTACTTGAATAAAATATGGTGTATCTGTATATTCTAGTGGGTAAAGGGAGAGGAGTAGGTACCTAGTACGTTGTCTTTTCACGTTTTACAAGTGATGAAACGGATTAACAAAGTTGAAATGAAGAATTGAGAAGCATGAGTAACTTGGAGGCTATGCTGAAATGCTGTTGCCTGCTGTAAGGGGCTGAGAGAAGTTTAAGACAGAATAACAGAGGTGCTGGTTAAGAAGATACCGCTGGCTCTGGAGCACATGTGGAGCTTGGCCTATTCACTTGTCAGTATGTATGGCAGTCTACTTAAGCCTGGCTATGTATGTGCTTGCTCACCTCATCCCCTTCCACTGTAGGACTCCATTCTGACCAGACCTGTCCAGTTCAGTATTTGGATAAGGAATTGCTGAGCTTCTGGAGGACTGCTGCTGCTCTCATTTTCATGTTTCACAAATTGGAAGGATGTCATTTGAACAAAGCAGACGAATACTTGTAGTATCAACACTATTACAGAGGATGAAAAAAGATAGTATTTTGTCTTTGGTTTATGCCTCTTAAATGTTCTGTCTCTGCTTGAGCTCTCGTGAGTTAATTCTGTCTCTTTGGTGACTTTAGAATTTGAAGTTTACATTTAAACATGTAGCTTATCTCAGGCACAGGCATCCTCTGACTGTGACTAACACTGTCTGCTTCAATTCCCTATCTGTAAAATCCTGCATATCTTAGTTTTTACTTTAGAGTATTTGGTTTGCTGCAACATTTTCCATCCTCAAGAAGCCTAACCAAGCCTAAGGCTACAGTTGTAAAAGGTGAGGTGCAAATGTTTGTGTGATGGTGCTTAGTGACACCACATCAATGAAAGCTATTTCATCACTGTTCTAGGTTGATAGAAGGCCAAGCTTGCATGTCCTTCCGAAATAATCGGCTTCTGGTTTCTGTTGGTCAGGAAAAAGATGCAGCAGGTTACTGCAATACTGCTGAGGTTTGCATGCTGCCATGGGAGATGGTTGGAGTTGGTTTATTTCTGTGTGAAGAAAGCATGAGGCGGGTGCAAGTTGCCTTTTGGTGTATAGCAAATAACCTGAATGTGCAAATCCTGAAGTTATAATTTGAAAAATCAGAACAGTAACTTCTAGCTCACTGAAACTAAATATACACCATAGGAGGGTAAGCAAAGACATTACAGTGGCTTGAAATTGAGGGAGTTGCTTTAAAAAAAGGCTGGAAAAGGTGTAGGCTGGTTGTGAGAGTCCTCTGCCCCGTACCAGTGTGGCATATCTGTGATTCGTAAAAGGAGCTTGAGTAGCTCTATTTCATCCTCAGTCCAGTGCTTTGTTGTACTCGGCATTAAAACTAGTTCTGAATATGGAACTAGACATCTTCCTTACTGCAGGTCAAGCCTATTGCCTAATTCCCTGTACATGATATGTAGCTGTTCTTTCCCCTGTAGTAATCTCTTACAAATGCTTAAAGTGGTCTTTGTCACGTTCCTGTTTCCTTGTGTCTTGCCCTGTACCCTGCAGCCTTCTAATACTTCTGGCCTAAATAAAACTAGTGTACTCAGTTCTTCCCAAGAGGTCATGTTTTTTCAGCTCTAATCATTCTTAAGTTAGTTCACATTGGTCTTTGAGTGTGGTGCTTAAAGCCCAACTTTGTCCTACAGCTGAGGCTTTCCTGTGCTGAGGGGAGTGAAAAAGACTGTTTTGTGTGCTTTGGAGCTGATATTCGTGTTTATGCATCCCCATACATTTGACTTTCTTACAACAGCTTAACACTTGTTTCAAGGTCAGCTGCTTGATCCAGCCTAGCCCACAGCTTTCTTGTAAAGAACTCACCTTCCTGTTTCCTTGATAAATCCTGCTGGAGTGAATTTGGAACCAAATTATATCTTATTTCTTGCAGTACAGCTCTTGAATTTGTCAAGTTATGCAGAGTTGTAATGCTGTCCTGCAGTTCTTGCCTTTCTCTTACTTGTAACAAGCCTGCTCTGCCAGCAACAGATGATGAGAAACACATTGGTGAACTGAGCTGGGTTCCAGTTTAGTGTGTTCTTCTACGTACCACTGTTAAGTGCTCTCTGGGTATGGTTATTCACTATAAAGCCTTTGCTTGCGTTCCTGCAGCAGAAACCTTTAAATCAAGGTGTAGGACCTCAGTAGATTCTCTCTGAAACCCTCTTGCACTGCGGTAAAGCTGACCCTGATGGGTGCTGCTCACCTGCTTGTTGTCTTTTAGTGCTCTCACAAAGGGTCCCTGTTCTTCCCCTGGGATTCTACTGGAATGTGAAGAGTTGGAAACCAGTCATATGAATTTTGACCTTTTTCTGAGGACGGACATGGAATGAAGGCAGGCCTAGGTTCAGGAACTGATGTCCGAAACCTGGCCTGTTCACCTCATGACAGCCTAACTCTGGTACCTTGCAAATAACTGTAGGTGTTAAGAGTGACTCTGAAGTCACCAGTAGTTGGAGTGAAGTTCTCCATTCTTGAGACAAAACTTCTCTTAATGTGGCAAGCTAAGCATTGTATAAGCCCTGCTGTTTGGACCTAACTTTTCTTTAGGGTACTTCTCTTGGATTTGTGTTTGAAGTATTGACATCTCTATGGGTGCAACGCTTTGCCTTTGAAATGTTAGTTCTCATGGTATCTTCCCCTGGTGAACTTGATTCACATGATGAATCTTGCACTTACGGAAATGGGTTACTCTGAGCCCTGTCTCTGGTGGTGTTTGCAGTTCTGTAAATACTCTTCATTATCGCTTCTCCAGCATCTCTCCCTATGAACTTTCAAACCACTTTGCATCTTCCCCTGACAGTAATTTCCTTACTCTTTCTCTAATCATTGCCCTGTTTGTAGTCCCTGCATGTGTAGCAGTTTATTCTCATCACACAGATATATTTGAGTGTAGTTAAAGTTTTGATGCAGTTGGCCATGAGTTGGAATAATTTATCTTCTAACCATTATTTCCACTGTGTGCTCTAAGGAGACATCTGTCCTTTAAAATCATACTGCCATCTTTTGAGCAGAGGTTTAGAAAGTCCAGTAATCCTTCTCCAAAGATTTTGAATGTTTGTTAGCTGAGGTTACTTCAGTAATCACATTTTTGGCATCATATGGTGGGTTAAAACTAAGGCAGCATCTCCTTGTGCTGAGAAGTTAAAGGCAATGTGGATGGTGAAATGTGTATTGAGTGCTCTTTAGAATGTTAATACTTGTTTGGTTTTTGATACACAAGATAAAGCATGGTTGCTTCTTTTTAATGTTATAAAGAAGTAAAAGGGCTTTTCAAATTATATTTGCATAAGATATAGGTAGCTTCATAATGCTACCCAAACCCTTTGATTTTTGCTGTGGAATAGTATGACTAGAAGTATCCCTTATAGTAACCTTGCAGAGGTGGTGGCTGGCATGGACTGAGGGTGTGGGTAAAGTGGGGATTAATGCCATGCTTGTTGCGTGCAGTGTTTGAGTACTCACTTTTACAGCAAGGCATATCCCCATCCCTGCCCTCAGGTTAGATATTTGGGCTGTTCCAAGCTCATAATAATTAACAGAAATGGGGATTTTATTGGTAGGATGCTTTTTAAAGGCTTGTCTAGTTGGATACATCCTGCTATCAGTGGTGCTGCTAGGCAAGCTTGGCTGTGGAAACTACAATGGGGCAAGTGTGTTCAGAAGGGCTCTTTGAAAGTGGGTTAATACTTAATTTTGAGAGGCTTGTCTGTATTGAGTGCTCAAATTTTAGTAACCAATTCCAATATACTGTGTATTTTTAGACTGAACTTTATAGTCTTGTTAAAATACATAGTCTTGAACTTTGTAAGTGGTTTGGGGGGACCTTCCTTTCCCTTAACCCTTCTTTAGCTGAACTCAAGATCTCAGGGAATCAAATAAAACCAAACCTATTTATAAATTCTGAACCAGTTATTGAACTAATTGCAAAAACTGAGCCAAGCTGTAGCCTCTTGCACCTGCAGAAAAGTTTGCAGCTATCAAAAGCTTGTTTATTACTCCAGATCTCCTTGGGTCCAGGTGCTTAGCCGGACACTTCCCCCAGTTCAGTGGTTTGATGTTCCAAATATTCAGCAGAAAAGGTGTTGCTGCTTTATGCAGACTGTAGTATGCTTAACCTTTGCATGAGTGAAGATGCCAGAAACCCAGATGTAATTTCAGAGGCTTATTTTCAAGTATGTTAGATAAAAGCACACTTTTAAACAGTATCAAACGATCATTTGAAAGATTAAGAGTTTTCAGGTGAAGATCTGAAAGGACACGGTTGCCTCTTTTATTGTTGACTTTATCAGGTAAATCTTTACTGTTCTGTCCTTCAGCTTGGTTAGCAGAAGTTGATCTTGTTAGAATGCAGTCATCTGTAAAGGTAACTGCCCAAGTGGGAGGAAACATTTCCATTCCTGGTCCTCATGGTTGTGTCATCTCTTACACTGTTGTCTGCAGATGTTATGTGCTTGACTTGCTGGTCAAGTGACTTACCTGCCACCATTTAAAGCTGCTAAATTTCTGACCCAATCAATGAAGATCAAAACCAGGAGCTCTTCTTCCTCCTCAGCTTTGATTTTTCTCCTGGCGTTTTTGTGCTTAAATGAAAGTGAGTTGTTCTACCCTATACCGACTGAAGTGTGGTCTGTAATACTTTTGTACTGATAGGCACCTTGTGCCTATTTCCATCACATACAGAGGCATGGTTTTGCTTTAAGGCTTCTGCATAAACCTCACAATTTGAACTCCTAGTGACTTCTGTGAATCCTTCCATAGAACATGCTTGCAGAATTAATGACTTTTCATTAAATATCTGATAGTGTTGAGGTAGTACACAGTGAAAATACTGAGCTTTTCCATCAGGCAGAGGGTGATCTTTCAGTATTCAAAGAAAACCGATCACACTGATATAGTTAAGTTCACTGTTGGGTTTTTTTTTTCTGCTTTATGTAGTCAGCTCTTACATAGTGTAACTTTGTCTCCTGAGATTTCTTTTAGTACATGTAGTTATAAATGCTTTTACTAAATACCTACTGCAGTTGTACCCCTTGATTTGTCTTGACCTCTAGTGCAGTGTTTCCTGAATCCAGCTGTTCACTGTGCTGTGGAAGGCTGAATGCACAGACAAAGTCATTGTCTTGCTTTTGGAATGGTCTAGTGAACTAGTAAGAGCTGCATGGCTCAACTGAAGTAATTTTTATTGAAGTACCTTAATCAGTCTGGCAAGAGGGATGTCCCTGGTGACACTTGAAGTAATATCTGAATCGAATGCTGAAAGCACACAATATTGACACATACTGCTTTTGTCTTTGTGGTTCATTCCATTATTTTAATGGACTTCAATTTGTGGTCTGCTCATACTTGTAGTGCTTGTGGGCTGTCCTGAGGGTTCATGTGTAGTAGAGCATATATACATAGTGCAGATCTTTAGAGACTTCAAAAACTCATGTGATGTGCAAAACAGAAGTTGGATAACAACAAAGTTGGTATGAACCGTAGTTTACTGCAAAGCAAGGAGCAGCAGCAAATTCTTGAAGCTGTCACTCAGTTTTGGTATTTCTAGTGTGATCTGAGACCTCAAAGTTAGAGAACATTCTTGCTACTTGAAAGCTGTGTGATATTTAGGCTCTTCCCCCTCTTAATTATAATGGATTGTGTAACTAGACGGTGGCTGTAAAACTTGGTCTTTCAGTCTGCTTGAGGTGGTGTTTCTGCCAGATGAATTTGAGCTTCTTGAGTAATAAATTACAGATGGTCAGCCATGATTGGGAGCAAATTTGAGAGGGAACTTGGTTGTCTGTTACGCACCATACCTCATATCTGTTTAGTGCATTTCCATGTTCTTTCAAGATGGGTAATATAGCAGACAGCTTGAACTACTGGATGCAAGCCTGCGTGGAGCTTTATTCTTGTGTAGTTCTTCCTGCAATTTGCTTTCTTAGACTTCTGGGGTTTATATGAAAATATGTAAGCAGTTTATTTGTCATAAACTGATAAAATAAGGATGTGCACTTACCTTTGTTCATTCATTACAGTTGCACGATGATATCTGGGAGAGTTCAGTTTTCAGAGACTGAAACATCTCTTGTGCTGCTAAATTGGGCATAGGACTTTGTCATGAGAGGGGAAATACTACTCGTAGTATGAATTAGGATGGCAAGGCTCAGGGATAAGTGCATTTCATGTTACTGTAAGCATTGAGCTGTATAGATATTTACAGAGTACTGCTAAGCACTTGAGTTCTAAATTTAGCAGGCTCTGCAGTTCACCAGCTGTACTATTTACTGAGAAATATTTGGACTATAGGTTTCTTGTTTTTAATTTCCATAGCTGTATGCAAGCTAATGTGAGGGAGACTTCCCTGCGTGCAGATTATATAGCTCATTAGATCCCTGAAATGCCATGAAGTAGCATCTTAACACAAGTGTTTTTCACCCAGCCTGAGGCCTCCAGCAAGAACATTTCACACTTGGGATCATAAAAACAAACCTACTCCTTGGGCTTTTTATTTTAAACAAGCCAACCAGATGTCTGAAACCCTTCAGAATGAACCTGAAGGCAAATAGGAGGAGGTTTATTAGCTGTGTGTGTTTTGGGAGCAGGATGTATGGAAGAGATTTGTGTAATACCTCAGCTCCAAGCACGTAGGGTTTGGTAATCGAACGGTACGTTAATACTGATATTATTTCAGTCTGTCATGGGGGGGGAGCAGGATGTGTGGAGTAATCATCATTGACACTGCCATACAAGTTAAGGGCAGTGCTACATGTTTGTTCAGGTCTGAGTACTTTTAAAGCACATATGTGCTTGTTTGACTCTGCTCATTTTTAAAGGCAAACACTTAAGAGAAAGTAGGTGATACTGCTTTTTTCCACTGGCTTTTCTTCTATAATGGAGTGAAGCAAATATCTTTGTTGTAGGGCCTGTTAATCTTCATCTGGATCTTTTCTTCACAAGCCTTAGAGTAAAATAAGATCTTGTGGGTCTTGTATAATCTGTATCACTTGCTTTAGTGGGAGCGTGGTGGGCTTAAGTTGGTGGTATGTGTATTTCTTCAAACACTGATATTCTCGGTATAAATTACTATTTATGAGTCTAAGTTTTGTATCTTGTTGGAGGCTTTTTGTACTAAATAAACACTTCCATTGATTTTTAAATAGAACATTTATAAAAACAGTATGTGGAGGTGGAAATAATTCATGTAGGACCTGAGCTGTGAGCTTTCAGTAATATCACAGGCTGAATGTTGCAGTAATACTGTAAAACTGGTGATTGCCCACTAGGTTTTGTTCTGAGCTACTCAAACAGGCAGTAATTCTTAGTTTCAGCTGCCATGTTCTTTAAGTGATGGTGGTTAGCACATTTAGTTCATAATTACGCAGAGGCAAGGCGTTTGGAGTTCATATATAAAAGCCTCAGTAGACCAGGCTTCTTGTTCCTCAACACTATGTTGTAGTCTTGTGCTTTCTGCAAGATTGCTGAGAAGGAGGAAAAAGAGTCCAAATGGCACATTGCAGGGAGATGGCTGGTCACAGGCCAATGCTGATGGCTAACTCAAATGGAACTCCAAGCATAAATGGGAATATCCTTCAGCAGAATGAATTAAATCCTTGGCTCTCATTTAAGTAGTGATAGATTATTTTAGGAAACAGAACTTGAGTAACAAAGCATCTTGGAAAAGCATCTTTGTACAGGATAATCCACAAGGCACAGCTCATCTATTGTCCTGTCTGACAAAAGGATCCTTTGAAACATGCAGGATGATTGGTCTGCCATGTGAATGTTAAGTCTTTCTCAAGTGTAAAAGACAGGTTTAAACCTGGGAGACTGGTGAGACTTCTTACTGATATGAGCTAGCAGTAGTAAATGCTTTAACCTCTGGCTGGGTTGAGTTCCTAGCCCTAGTTTTCTGTGGTGATACGTTCCCTGCTTTAATTAGGTATGGCCTGGAAAAAGTCTCTTAAGCTTATATCTCCAGCACTTCTGTTGCTTTGAGAAATATACTTTGTAAAATGTGACAAAAGGCTTAACATCCCCTGTCTCAACCCTTCCTTCACCTTTCTGGAAGGTGACTTTCCACCAAACAAACTCAAACCACCTGATAAATAACTTTGAGAAATAGAGCACAGTGTATTTATTACAGATAACAGTTCAGCATGTAATGGAGTAAAATCTTCCATTTTCTAATTAAAATTTTAGGAAACAATATTAGCTCTTTATTTTGTCTGTTTTTCAGCCAAGCTGGATGAGTTCTGCATCTGAGGAGTGAGAAATCTGTGCACCAGAGTATTACCTTTAGTCTCTTTCCAGCACATCATCTGGCTGTTTTGCAAACGAAACCACCATCTTAAGCCAGGAAAGTCTCTTTAGTTGACTTCCGGTGCTTCTGCTTGCAGTTTTTTATCCATCTCACAAGGTCTGTTTCTTCAATCAGAAAAATCAGAGTACTGTTTGTTCCCCTTTTGTTCAAGGAATTTGCCAAAATGTGTTGAATCTTAAGCAAAATGGAGTCTAAAGGCTGTGTGTGATGGTTGAGGTTTTGCTTCCTTCTTATAGGAGCTCCTGCATCTAAAGTGTGGGAGATGGAGTAGAAACAAGAGTGTAGGATGCAGCCTTGTTTTAGTAATGGTTTGTACTTTGTCACAGATGTCTCAGTGACCAGTTGGTGTTACAGTGATGATGCTTTAGGTTCAAAACAGCGTAATTCTGGGCTCCATAATTTCCAGTATTTGAGGCAGGTGGACCTAATATTCTTGTCTGTCTCTGGAGGCAATAGCAAGGTTAACTGTAATTTTTCAGCCTTATAATGGTGAAATATAGTCCTGTTGCATGGTAAGTGAGGTATGTTCTTCAGAAGAGTTTTGAGCTCTTGATATTGCTTGTCCCTCCTGGAGCTTGTGAAGTATCTGAAGAAACTTGACTCCAGTGACAATCAGTTAATATAAAGGATGCCTTCTAGTGTATTGTCCTTTTCTGCAGTTTTGTGCTGGAGCTTTGGCAACCTTAACCTAGGCTTGAAGGCCTCCTAATATTGAGGCTTCTTCTAATAAAAACTGGCTTATGAAAGCACTGCATGGAGAAGGTGAAGAGATTCTGTAGCTCCCAAAATTTCTTTTTACTCTTTGAAAGAAACTCTGAATTGCAAATGTTGGAACTAACTTTGGCTTCATTTTGAGTTTTAGCATGTGTAGAGAGTGACCTTGAGTTACCTTATTTTGGCACATCTGAACTCTTCAGGGAGAGGAGCTATTATTTAAATAGGATTTGCTAGATGATTGTGAAACAATTTCAACAGAATACAAATGAGGCTTAGAAACTTTGTCCCTTTTGGTTAGAAACTGTTGTTCTAATACACTGGTTTTAAACTTCTTGTAGAGAACCTCAGAAAATAAAGGTGTTAATGGTGCATTACGAGAAGATCCCTAAAGTATAACATTCTGGAAACACAGCTGTCCTGTTCTTGTACCTATACCCTAAAACATTGATGGATAATTCTTTAGCTGCAGGAAACTTTCTAATTAAATCTCTTATTTTTAAGACTTGATGTGGAATTTTGGAAGGCTGCAGAATAACCACTCTGCAGATTAGTGCTGAAAAGGATAGAGTCCAAATAATTCTTTCTAAATGCCAGCTATCGAAAACCCTTCTGGGCTAAAAGTTATTAATAATAGCCTTATGTTACAAGGAATGCTTAGCCTCCCTGTGAACTTCTTAGCACTGTGGTACCTAACGTGTCGTTCTAGGAGTAGAATGTTCTCTTTCCACTTGGAAACTAGAGTTTTGCATTGCAAGGAACTAGATGTTATGTAGCTTTTTTTCAGATGGCACTAAATATTACTTTAGCAGTTTCTAAAAAGCTGGTCTTCCAACTTAGTCTTGCTTCAAGCATAACTAGGACGGGCCAGACAATGCTCTGTTAAAACTTAATCAGTTTGGTGTGATGTTTCAATTCTGAAATGCTACTGAAAGTGCCAGGAGGGGAAAACACGTATTTCATCTAGAGTCTAGTAGCAAAATCATCTAGATGTAGAGTTAGTACTGCTGGGGTTATTAGCTGCTTTGGCTTGCTGAAGCAGAGATAATATTTTAAAGGGCCTACTTATCCGAGTTGGAATTTTGACTCTAGCTAATCCTTTTCTTCTGCTGGGAGCTGACTAAGTACATCATTATGGGATTGTTGGTAATAAGGGTTCCATGTTACTCTCTAAGCAAAGACTAGGAAATGATGTGAAAGAACAGATAAGAGGGAGCAACCTTCTGTGTTCTCCCTGGGTCATTTTAGTCCCATATGTAGAATAAATGGAATTCTGATAGTTAAGAAACACCTCCATTTGTGTTATGGGGAAATAATCTAAAATCTTGTGATCTTGTCTTTATCCAAGATGGAACTTCCAGAAACAGAGGAGAAATTGTTAGCAGTGATTCAAACAAATGTAAATTTTCCCAGTGAGATGAGCTGTTGCTGGAACATTTTGTCCTGCAGCATGCAGAGGAGGAGGAGTGGGTTGGAAATGAGTCTGGCTGCCTTTCTTTCTTAGAGCCAAGAAGAGATTTTTGAATTGGTTTTATGTTCTTCATCAGGACTCTTCAGCTCTTTGAAAGTAGGTTGTCAAATTGGATGAGCCTCTGACATCCTTTAATTGACTGGGAGGTTGGGTAATCCGTATTTTTAGTAGTCTTCCCAAAAAAAACCCCAGTGGCGTCATTGAGAAGATAGAAAATTTGTGACACAAGCACTTCTTTTCTTCTATCTCCACCCTTAAATTTGGCACAGATTTTACAAGTCATTACTACTTGTGGCTTAACTTTTAAAGAAGTGAAACCTCTCTTTAATAGAACTGTAGAGATGGAATAATAGATCTTTGCTTTTCCCAGGCTTCAGGATGTGTCATAGAGCAGAACTTTAAATCAGGGATAATGGTGATACTGATTCCATCACAGCGCGTTCTCCAGCTGTGAAGAATGTTAGTTTTGGCTTGGGTTTGGAGTTTGACTTTTTTTCTAGTCCATTTATTTTGTTCCTTTTCATTAGTCTACCTTTGAGCAATAAAATAGCTTCTCTTCCTCTCACCTCTACAACCCCCAGCTTAAGGAGATCCTAGTAAGATTAAATCTCTCCCAGGATGGAGACCGACCAAAGTCTTTTGTTAGGTGTGTTTCTCTTGGATGGCTCAGCTTTCTCACTCGTCTCCCTAATCAGGCTCTGTAAAGGATGGTGTGCTAAGAGAAAGATGGCCATAATCTTGTAAGACTTCATCCAACTTGGAGCTCCAAGGGATGTTATTATTACCTTAAGGCTTCAGAGTATCTTGGTGTTTGAACTTGCATGCCTTGCTTAGCCTGCTACCTGTAGAGACTTGGTGACAGCAGAGGTGTATGTCTTTGGGGTATACTTACAGGTTGTATAGAAGGCAGGGCATGTACTTGCAATGGTAGGCAGAACTTGATTGTTCTAAGATCTGTGCTGTGAGGCAGCTGAAGAAATGCAAATTCAGTGGAATCCATGTTGCTGTAACAAGGATGGTTAAATGGTTTCTGTTACTGAAAACCTAATTTGTTTGAAGTGCTGAGCAGTTTCAGAGGGATTCAGCCTGTTAAGCATAAAGGGCATGATAAGGAGAGCCTGAAAAAAGGTGGGTGCCTTTATTCATCTCTGGAAAGAGAGTGTGGTGGAAAAAGTACATAAAATAAGCAGCTTACAGTCTCAGGGTACATTAAATATATGCCACAGCAGAGGATCTTGAAACACGGAAATCCCCAAAATGTGAAAATATCATGAGGAGTTTTCTATAGTGTAAGGAACTTCCTCCTAAGTGGTAATGAGGGCCATATATTAATGAAGCTTTAAAATGACAACAGCATAGTGAAGCTAGAGTGGCTCTTGAGAATGTCTTGTCTCCTAACAGCATGTGGATAACTGTCCTATTCGGCTTGATTCTGAAAGTGCCATGCCTCTGTGATTTCATTTGCCTCCCCTTTATCCTTTCAGGCAACTGAATTTATTGGTTCATTAACTAAAGAGTGATGTCCTTCTGTTCTCTCCTTATTCTAGCTTGTATCATGCTGACTTAAAATTTCAGTTAAACATTGAAAATAAGAGCTAAGCAAAACATAACTGCATTATAGTTAACTAATTAGAGACCAAATGTTGTTCCTCCCTTGGTTTTGGTAGCTTTGTTGGTATTGCTTTTTCCCATAAGGAACAAATTCATCCATGGCTCTTCCAAACAGAAAAGTAATTAAATACCTGCTGAACTTCTCAGCTGGTTCTTGGTAGTAGCCTCTTAGGTGTGGAAATACTAATCCTTACAATGACTCTGGAAGTCTTTGTGCCTGTTACTAAGCTCTTCAGTATGTTTTCAGTCTGCGTATGGACTGTCTCTGACACAGCCTTTGTTTTGACTTTTGTTCTGGATTTCTGGGTCTAGTTTTAATTTCACCAAGTTTCGAACAGGACAAGGGGTAATGGGTTAAAACTTAAACAGGGGAAGTTTAGATTGGATATAAGGAAAAATTCTTTACTGTAAGGGTGGTGAGGCACTGGAATGGGTTGCCCAGGGAGGTTGTGAATGCTCCATCCCTGGTGGTGTTCAAGGCCAGGTTGGATGAAGCCTTGGGTGGCATGGTTTAGTGTGAGGTGTCTCTGCCCATGGCAGAGGGCTTGGAACTGGATGATCTTGAGGTCCTTTCCAACCCTAACTATTCTATGATTCTGTGACATTACAAGGTTTGTTTTTGTGAAATACTGCTCCATTCACACACTTGCCCTTAACTTGCATGATCCCCACTTTTCTTTGGCAGATGCTTACATTGAAAAGGGTATATGCAGCCAGGAGGTGATTGAATTTGAGCGCTTTTGATTCTTGACTTGATGTAATTTCAGAACAAGATGTGGTTGGTATTTCAAGTTGTTGGGTTCTTTCCTGAAAGACAGGACATAGTCTGTAAAAACAGACCAGTGAAATCTCCAGGCATCTGGGTAGCATTATTTGTGGTTGAAGAGCACTTATAAGCATCCTGTTTAGCACGTAAAAGTAGATACAAGAATGAGGCTGAAAGATGGGCATAGTCTATGGCTGTGAAACAGCTCTCAGGCTCAGGGGCAGGCTTTTATGTATCAGACACCTGTGAAGGTGAAATAGCGCATGGTTAGCATGTTAAAATCATATTTGAGGATGTTCTCAAAGGCAACAGGTTTAAAAGATAATCTAATGTTACCATTAATGCTATTAATATCTTAGTTTTAAATGGGTTTAACTTGGGTCATGGACTCGCACCTTTTTTTTTCTTGCAGCTACTGGTTATTTAAACAGCTGATAAGTAGCAGTGTAGAAGAGACGATATTTTATGGAAACATTCATTTAGGGTTATTATCTGCTATTTATTGTAGACTTCGAAACCTAGCAAACAGAAGTAAACTTCTGGGCCTAGTGGCATCAGTGTTCCATCCTTCAAACTCATGTTGCTTTGTTTAAATTTGGAAGTACCTGTGTGTGGAGTCATGGGAATAGGAGTTTGCTTGAACGTATTGTGAAGAAATTATGAATAATACTAATGTAGACTTGCTTTTGGAAACTGGAAGTGAATTTGAGAACTGTGTGAGCCTGAAAGATGCTGTGATAGGAGAAGGAAAATGAAGAAGCTGAAGTACTGTGGTTTTGTTGGTGGGTGGTTCTTGAGAGTTGGAAGAATGAGGTGGAGTTGAAGACGGTACAGAGGTCCACTTGCTGTGGTAAAAGCCATCAGCTAATAAAGACTTTTAGAAGACAGTGAGGAATGATATTGCAGGAGTTAAGGGTTACTGATACTAAGGGAAGAGAAGGGAGGATAATTTATGTAGAGAATGTTTGGGATAGAAAGAGGCAGCCAGTGAACCCAATGCTTTTGATTTAGCTGACTGCTCACAGAATAAAGGTATCTAAGCTTTTGTCAGTGATGCTTTTATGTGTATGGTAATCTGTCGTGCTTACAAGTTTAAAATCTTGTGTTTGCTGACAGGTAGCAATTACATAACCTTTACAAAAGAGAAAACGCAGGGAATATATTGAAAGTAGCTGAGGGTTTGGAAAGTGGATGTAGCATTTGAGGTACCCACTGCTCCAGCTTTTTTTTAAAGAAAGATTTAGTGATGAAATATGGTAGAATGTCTAAAAATAGCATATAGTGTTAAACATACAGAACAGTATGGTAGGTATCTGCATCTTTCACACACTGTTCTCATATACCTAACTAAGACTTCAGTAGTAGTTTAAAGGAGGAAAAGTTTAAGTCTTTCCTTCTGCCTCAGATAAAAATCCTAGGTAGAATCAGTTTAATATAGGAAACTGCCAAATAATATCCTAGTCTTTACTATGTGTGATTCTCATCTCCCTTCTGAAGTTGTCTTCAGTGGAATCTCAGTAGGCATATTCCTTCATGAATAGACATATAATGTGAAATGCCAGGTAATAGTGTTGGTCACAGAGTGCTGTACTTGTATGAACAAATGGTCCAAACACGAGTCCTGTAATTACAACACTAATTATGATGTACACAAGAATTGTTCTGACTTTTCTCTTTTTTTGCCTCAATTTTACAGAAAATCAGACATGATACACTGACAGCATCTGGAAATAAACTTTGGCAATAAAATGGAAGCATAAATCTCAAGACTTAAAACCAAACCAGAAATGGCTCATGAGTATTGAAAGAAGAGACCGAAAAGCCTCCAACACTTCTGTGAGAGCAGTGGAAAAGGAACAACTACCATGGTAACACTAATAACAGAAAAGCTGCAGAACCAGAGCTTGGATGATCTGACGTGTAAAACGTACAATATTAATCTGGTAAGGATCTACCAAAATAACATTGTAATAAATGTGAAATGCAAAGTAGGTTAAAAATAACTCAAAACTACATAACAAATTCAAGAATGTAGATGAGCCAGAATTCAGTTATTTAAGTTAGCACTGATTTGCAAGGTGGATGAGAGTTATAAGGAGCGGGGTGGGGGGAAGTGAAACTTTAGGGTATGGTCCTTCTTGAAATAATGCTGCTTTATTTTAGTGAACTTTTAACCTTACAGCTTCATTTTAAATAGTGAGTGAAAAGCCTGTTTTCTCATAAAAATGATATTCTAATGACTTGAGAGGTATCAGAACTTCTCAGAATTCCTTTTACCCTAACAGAAACACAAATACTGGTATGTGGTGAAGTTTTCTTCACTTCCTATAGGCTAATGATTGATATCTGACAATAATATTTACTTACAAAGATCAGTGGCCACTATGTAGGTAACTGTCAGCACTGAGCAGGAGAATAGGTCATCCAGTAAATACAGCTGAATGAAAATTGGGTTGCTAGCTACCAGGCTGTTGTTGGTGCTAGTAGATCCTTGCTTTACCAGAGTATCGGACGGCTGGTGCTCTGAAAAGTTGTGTAATATTTACTGGACTATTTTCTGCATGTTTAATATGTGGGTCCGTGGTGTGGTTCAAGCTTGCTATTTAGACACTAGGAAGTCTATTCTCTTCTTATCTCACTTGTGAAATGGGACATTACCTACTCCAGGCTAATTCATGCAGAATAGTCTTCATTTTGGATGCCCACCTGAGAACACTAAGATGGTATTTTTCATGTAGTGCACCAGCCTTGTTTCACTGACATTAATTGTAATGGCACCTTCCTGTAGGTCAGACTTGCCAATGACAAATGGCAGAACAGTTTGACTAAATGCCGAAGTATTGCTCAACTTGAGTTATCTTTTCAAATAGTAAATAATGCAAGCACTGAACCTGAAGTGCATTCAATTACTTTAATGTTTTTGCCTGGATTGTAACTTGTACTTAAGTAGCTGGGCTGCATCCATATTTATTTCACAAGCCCAAACCAGGTGAAGCAAATCCTGAATGTTGTGCAAAAGCACCTGCAATTTTCATGTGTGAAGTGCCTGACCTTTGGTCCAATACTTTGTTCAATAGTCTAATAGTAGACATTAATCAAATGGCTTTATTTCTACAACTATAACAGGTCCATTTAGAATTCTTCTATTAATTTAATTGATTTTTCTGTCTTTACCTTAAGTATGTGCTGTTCTTGAAAGGCAGGTATAAAAGCATTGGAATGATGTTAACTCTCTTAGACATGCTTAATGAGCCTGCATTTATTTTGGCTAGCTTGTTGAAGCACTTGAGATACACAGTTTGTAGGAGAATCTCCTGTATCCTTGAACTTGCAAACCTATTGCTTATAACTAAATTCTGGGCCTAGGTGTGAGCCAGTGATGACCTATAACCAACAGCAATGCTTCTAACTAAACTTGTAGTGGCATCTTGGAACTCTGTCTGGGGACAGGTGAGCAGTCCACAGAGAGTTTGTGGGTCAGGGTTAAAGGGAATATAGCTATGGGAGACATTAGTGTGGGGATCTGTTACAGACTGCCTGATCAAGGAGAACCTGCAGATGAAGCACTCCATAGACAGATAGGAAAAGCCTCATGCTCGCAGGCCCATGGTCTCATGGGTGACTTCAATCACCCTGACATCTGTTGGAAGGACGGTACGGTCCGGCACAAGCAATCCAGGAGGTTCCTCGATTGTGTGGAAGACAACTTCCTTCTGCAAGTAATAGAGGAGCCAACAAGGAGAGGTGCCATGCTTGACCTCATGCTCACCAACAGGGAAGGGCTTGTTGGAAATGTGACACTTCAGGGCAGCCTTGGATGCAGCAATCACGAGGTGCTTGAATTTGAGATCCTCAGGACAGTGAGAAGAGCATGCAGCAAGCTCGCTGCACTGGACTTCAAAAGAGCAGACTTTGGCCTCTTCAGGAACCTGCTTAGTAAGGTTCCATGGGATACAGCCCTAGAGGGCAGGGGGGCCCAAGACTCTTGGTTGATATTCAAGCATCACCTGCTACAAGCTCAGGAGTGTTGCATCCCAACTAGAAGGAAGTGCAGCAGGAGGACCAGGAGACCTCCTTGGATGAATAAGGAGCTCCTGAGGAAAACTCAATTGAAAAAAGAGGCTTGGAAGCAAGGACAGGTGGCATGGGAAGAGTACAGGGATGTTGTCCAGGAAGCTAGGGACCAGGTTAGGAAAGCTAAGGCCCAGTTAGAATTAAACTTAGCTAGAGGTATTAAGGATAACAGGAAGGGATTCTACAGGTACATAGCAAATAAAAAACAGACTGGGGAGAATGTAGGCCCCCTCAGGAAGCTCTCGAGAGAACTGGCTACACAGGATTTGGAGAAGGCTGAGGTTCTGAATGACTTCCTTGCCTCGGTCTTCACTGGCAAAGGCTCTGACCAAACCACCCAAGTCTTGGAAGGCAGATGCAGGGACTGTGAGAATGAAGACCTTGCACCCGCTGTAGGAGAGGAACTGGTTTGAGACCATCTTAAAAATCTGAACGTGCACAAGTCCATGGGTCCTGATGAGATCCATCCGTGGGTCCTGAAGGAGCTGGAGAATGGAGTTGTGAAGCCGCTGGCCATCATATTTGAGAAATCGTGGCAGTCAGGTGAAGTTTCCAAACAACTGGAAAAAGGGAAATATAACCCCCATTTTCAAGAAGGGGAAAATGGATGACCTGGGGAATTACAGAGCAGTCAGTCTCACCTCTGTGCCTGGCAAAATCTTGGAGCAGATTCTCCTGGAAGGATGCGAAGGCACATGAAAAACAACAAGGTGCTTGGTGACAGCCAGCATGGCTTCACTAAGGGGAAATCCTGCCTGATCAATTTGGTGGCCTTCTGTAGTGGGGCTACAGAACTGATGGACAGGGGTAGAGCAGTTGATGTCATCTACCTGGACTTGTGCAAAGCGTTCGACACTGTCCCACACGACATCCTTGTCTCTAAATTGGAGCAACATCAATTTGATGGATGGACCACTCGGTGGATAAAGAGCTGTCTGGATGGCCGCACACAAAGAGTTGTGGTCAATGGCTCAATGTCCGGCGGGAGACCAGTAACGAGTGGTGTCCCTCAGGGATCGGTGTTGGGACCGGTCTTGTTCAACATCTTTGTCGCTGACATGGACAGTGGGATTGAGTGCGCCCTCAGCAAGTTTGCCGATGACACCAAGCTGTGTGGTTCAGTTGATACCCTGGAGAGAAGGAATGCCATCCAGAGGGACCTTGACACGCTTGTGAGGTGGGCTGATGTCAGCCTCATGAAGTTTAACCATGCCAAGTGCAAGGTCCTACAGCTGGGTCGGAGCAATCCCAGGCACAGCTACAGGTTGGGCAGAGAAGAGATTCAGAGCAGCCCTGTGGAGAAGGACTTGGGGGTGTTGGTTGATGAGAAAATGAACATGAGCCGGCTTCAGTGTGCACTCACAGCCCAGAAAGCCAACTGTATCCTGGGCTGCATCAAGAGGAGCATGACCAGCAGGTCGAAGGAGGTGATTCTGCCCCTCTACTCTGCTCTTGTGAGACCTCACCTGGAGTATTGTGTGCAGTTCTGGTGTCCTCAACATGAAAATGACATGGAGCTGTTGGAACAAGTCCAGAGGAGGCCACGAGGATGATCAGGGGACTGGAGCACCTCCTGTATGAAGAGAGGCTGAAGAAGTTGGAGCTGTTCAGCCTGGAGAAGAGAAGGCTGCGTGGAGACCTCACAGCAGCCTTCCAGTATCTGAAGGGGGCCTATAGAGTTTCTGGGGAGGAGAAGGGGTAATGGGTTAAAACTTAAACAGGGGAAGTTTAGATTGGATATAAGGAGGAAATTCTCTCCTGTTAGGGTGGTGAGGCACTGGAATGGGTTGCCCAGGGAGGTTGTGAATGCTCCATCCCTGGCAGTGTTCCAAGACCAGGCTGGATGAGGCCTTGGGTGATATGGTTTAGTGTGAGGTGTCCCTGCCCATGACGGGGGTTGGAACTGGATGATCTTAAGGTCCTTTCTAACCTTAATTATTCTATGATTCTATGATCTTGTATTTCCTAATTTTTGAGGCACTAAAGTTTGCATAGATTTGTGAAACTGAGCTATCCTATTGGTAGTTACTGTAGGTTTTGTATCAGAGACTTGCAAGAGCAGTGAATGATGTACTTTTACAGTTTATGGAGTCTATACAGGATTGTATTAGCATGGTGTAATGTGGTGTTGGTTGTTTTTTATTCTTGTCTTTATCTGTACTTACAATAAAGGATAAAGGAGGAGTGGAAAATGGCAGATTGTCTCATCAGTGGCTTTGTCCTTATCCTTCTCTTGCTCCTCTCCTCCTTCATTAAGTAACTGGTTTTGGAAACACTTTAGTTCTTGTAGAAAATTAATTCTGAGGCCAGGAAAATGTTCTGTTTGTACACAGTGGCAGCTTGGAAAAGTCTGGAAATCGCAAAGGAAGGTGTGTAAATGGAGAAGCAAGTGTGAATAAAAGTGTGCAACTAGGATGTTCCCTATGAGAAAGGTTTAATGGGAGCGAATGATGGCTTCTTGACTTAAAACATGAACCTAAGATAAAGCACCCTTTTTCCAGTAGGAAAATGACAACTGCTAAATTTTAACAAGGGGGAAAAAGAATGCCAGTGGGTGTCTTGAATCTGCTTTAGCACACTTAGGCTTCTTGGCAAGAAGTTCAGGTTAATGCTGTCGTTTCTTCTAATAGCAATAGCAATTTAGAGCCATTCTTTCGTTACTTTCATTACTGGCACAAAGTTCTGCTGGATGATGTGGTTAATTGTATTGTGAGCTGATCAAGGCTTAAATCTAACCTTTCTTGCAAAGCTTAATGTTAACTCTTATCAGTTTCATGATTCTTTTCGTAGTGCATCTGCACAAGTATTTGTCTTGGCACAAGTAGGTAAAATAGCTGGGGAAAAGCTATTCTGTAATGCAGCTTGTAAATGAAGGTTATAAAAGAAAGAATAGCTCTTTCAGACTGTTTACCTTCCAGCTAGCCAAGCTGGGCATAAAGACAGCATATACAGGACATAATACACTTTTTTATTTGTGTAAGCTGTGTGATAAGTACTTTTACCTGCTGCCTGAGTATGTTGTAAAGTACTGGGTGTAGCTTTTTACTTGTCTGTTAAATGAGTTGCACCAGCTTGGAAAATTAGCATGTCATTTGGCCATGCATGCTCAATGATATCCACTGTTGTGCTGCACCTGCCTTCAGGGAAAGTACCCCAAATGGTTGTGTTTCCTGCTGTAGGAGCAGGAAGGTTGTCCCAAGTTCTTAACTAAGTGGGTAGAACAATATCCCTGGTTGGCTGACTGTACTTCTCAACAATGAGATCTTGTGCAAGCATATTATGACTTTCATTCAAGGAAATAGTGACCAACTGTTTCATTTAACATAGATTTCTTGAGAGCCTTAAGAATCTTGAGGGCTTTTCTGTATGTTCTGGCTAAGCCAGTACTTTTTGGTATTCATGTAGAAGTTAGTATTGTTTTCTGACATAACAGTGTGTGAGGTGCAAGACTTCAAGGTGTGGTATTAGGAAAGAAACGTGAGCATCTCCAGAAAAGTATTTGTGAAAGGAAGAAGCTTTACTATTAATACTTTCTGTGCATCTGGGTTTTCATTGTTTTTAATTTTCATGAAGCTGACTTGTGTTGAAAGACTTAAAATGGGGCTGACATCCTTGGATGGAAAGCCACTAGCTGAAAGACTTGAGGGCTGAGTCTGAAATGTGACTTAATTAGTACTTTGTATTCTGAGAAAAGGTCAAATGCTTCTCACTACTTCCTCTCTAGTCATATTTGGAGGCTATTTGTTAGAGAGATGGAAGTCTAGCATGGCCTATTCAAACAATGAAGGTCCCATCTGCACAGTGGTGGTTAAATTAGTACTTGAATAATAAACGCTGGCTTTTCTGTGGTTTGGGAAGAATGCTGATAAATTGGAGGAACTCAAAAATACTTAGAAACAGAAGAAAATGCCTTGAAATAAAAAAAACTAACATTACGAATATCAAGAAGTCATTCTGAGAATAATGAGCAGGATAGCGCAGGCTGTGAAGCTCTTTATGTAGTACATTGGAGTGTATGTAAAAGAACAGCCAGATTTATTTTTACAGCTGCGTTTTCACTAGCAAAGAGCACTTTTTAAATTGGTGATGTAAATTATAATTGTCAGTCTCACTTGTGTGCCTCTTCCATTTACTGGGTTCAAGACTAGGTGTTTTCAACATGAGTATTTTGACTCAAGAACATCTGCTAAGACTCAGTAAACCAATTGAAATTTGCAGTGCTGTCTTAAATGCCATACCATGCAATTCCTTTCCTTTTGAGGATAGTCTTTCCAGATGCATAGGAGAGGTTCAGTTCCACTTTCTTGCATGAAGGTAACAATTAAAACCTTAGAAACTTGTTTCATAGGCTTTGTGTCTCTATCTAAAAATGTTCTTTTTTCCAGAAAGCTTCTCAAGAGGCATCAGATCTTCGGGGGGGTTTAACATGAAAAGCAGTAGTGGGAAGATGGATATACGTGACCTCTTGGGTTTCCTCTTAAGGCAGATGACTTTGTGAATAATGTGGCATTATTCTGAGGAAGATTTCTTTCACACAGAGGGTAGCAGACTTCCCTGTCAAGGTTCTTTTAGCAATTGCAACTTCTCAAGCATAATCATAAAAGAGCTCTTCATTCTGGAAGCTTCAGATAGATCATAGCACAAAGGGAATGAATGGGGGAGGGTAGAGCATGGCCAACCCAGGAGAGCTGATAAACTGGTTCAGTGCCCTGTTTCAGTAATATCTAGTGGGACTTCTATGTGCTGTATAGATAAAAACGATCCTCCCTCCTATAAGCAATTTACAGCCTGATAGTCTAGTCTACTCAAATTTGTACTTCCAGACATCATTAAAATACACTAGCAGATAGTGTTTCCAGGTATCTTTAGTGTCAGTTATATAACTTGGCTTTCTAGATCATAAATGAGTTTCTTGTTTCCTTCATCACCCTGAAGTGCCTTGAGCGCAGCTTAATGCCCCTTTCCTGCATATGACGTCACATGTGACATTTAATGAGGGTTTTTGGTCTGAATCTCCAGAGAATTAGCACCTTCTGTAACTTAATAAGGTTCTGTATAAATGATCACTGAAGAGAACAAGTTGTAGTTGTAATACGTCTGCTTTATCATAGACCTGTGTTCTGACTTCACTAGGAGCTGACCAGAAATAGCTCAGAGGATGGGGTTGTTGTCTGGGTTTGAGAACATTGCGGTTCTCTGTGGTACAGATAGTCTGTGTATGTGATCCTACTTTTTCCATGCCCTCTTGAAAAATTCTATTAGGGCTTTGCAGCTGTTGGACAATATTTTAGCCTCTGTTTGATGGGCAAGGCTTTTTAAGGTGGTTAAAGTGCAGGTAATCAAATAACTTGGGCATTCATGAAGAGAACCTTGTTAAAGATGGATTTGGCTAAAAACTACTTGTGAAAACTAAATATTGATCTAATTGCCATGTGGGATTGTCCTTGAGGTTCTGTTCCTTCTAAGCATTGAAGACCTTAGCCTGGGTCTTTTAGACATCCTTTGTTATTGTGGTTAAGTCATTCTTACTGCCATTTTCCATGTAGGTCAAAATACATTAGCTAATACATTTTGACACAATGCTGTTACAAAAATGGTTTTCATTAGCTACTATCCGATAGTTGGAATAGGTTGGTATTGCCTTTCATTTGGGAAAAACTGGAGAGGGAGGAATTTGCTTAAAAACCTTAAGTCTCCAATTTGTTTGTTTCCCCTTCGGGGACAGCTGAAATGTAAATATCACTGTTATCTTGATGTGCTCTTGTGTTCTATATGGTGCCTTATTAGCTGTTTAGAGTAAACAGTTGATATTGGCTTCTTAAATGTGTGTATACATATAAGTGGCAACTGCAGTTATGAAAAGCAAGCTAGTAAAAATGACTATGGCTCCTGCTGTCAAGTTGCAGACTTCATATGGTTGGATTGGGGCTAATTGGTTCTCCATCAAATTTGCAGTTAAACTTGAGGCTCTGCTCTTTAAAGTAGCCTTCTTTAAATGTAAGTTAAGAATGCATCTACAAATGCAAACATAGAGTAAAAATTAAATGGCTTGTCTCATGCAGACATCACCAAAGATTAAATATCTGATTGTCTTATGCTTTCATCTGTTCCATTATTTCCTACCTCTAAAACAATAATGCCAAGAGAATATCACCATAGCTTAGTGTTTGTCTTGTGTGTGGGGCTCAAGGATATAAAGTTGTCACTAGCACTCCATGTGCTGCTGTCCAGCAAGAAAGAAAAGCTTTGTAGCCCAAGGATGTTTGTTTTAAAATTGACTTTATCTGGAAAGGAAGTGTATGTACGATGCTATCTTCTTTGGCTATACACAAAAGACAATGCTCACATGAAATGTGGTGTTCTCTTAAAGCAGTCTTCATACTGAGGTGGTGATGGAGGAATAAATAATGATCCTTGGACTCTGATGGAGCCTTGAGCTTATTTATAACTCCTTTATAAGAGGCTGGATAGCAAGATCTATTCTCTTGAGACCTAGACCCTTAAAGAATACCTTTGTAGTGATATTTTCTAGGTAAAATTAGTTAAGAAAATGGAAAACCTTCATACAAATTGTCCTACTGTGCAGATACTCCTGATGAGGCTTCATAATAAATTCTGAAGCCTTTTACACACAAACCTGGTTTTAAGCATGGCTTTATATTGTTTCTGAGTAGTGATCTATTGCCAGTAAGCCATGATTTCAAAGACTGTGAGTCTGCAAAAGACAGTTTTTAGCTAGTAAATATTTTTGATTTTTTTACCCTTAAGAAATAAGCAGACATTTTGCTACATAGGTTTTAAGGAAACATAAAATGCTAGTAAAGCCTGATTGAGATAATGTTCATGGTGGTGGCCTTAAAGAGCTTGTATATTGAATTTAGGGAAAGCTATTCCTGTCTTGTAGTTGAAGATTAAGTGTTTTGCTTTTTAGCCTTAAGATTGAAAATGGAAACCCAATTGTTAGACTGTAATTTCCTCTCCAATGAAATGAGAATTGGATCAAAGCTTTTTCATTAAGAATGAATTATTGCTCTTAATTCTGCAGTTTATTCACGTGGGCCAATGTTGCAACTCCTGAAGCAGTTCGATATTTCACAGTAGATCAGAAAACATTACAAATATCTAGCTGCCAGGGGTTTTATTTATAAAGATCAGCTGTTGAGGAATTTCTTCAAGATACCCAGTCCTTTCTAAAGATGTTGTTAAATGCACGTATAGGGGAACTGAAAACTGCATGCAGTATCTTATGCTGACTGCTTCCACAGTTAAAACTTTTTTTCTTCTGATTGATTTCAGTACTCATCTGAGAAGCTGAACAAAAGTGGCAGCTTGTTCCCTTTCGAAATCAATGGTAAGTTCTTCAGAAACCTTAGCTGTGTTTTACTGAGGTAATTGGTATAGCAAGCAGCCTTTCTTTTGTAAATAAGATGAGGGGGATGGAGCATGCTGTTGTAGAGCCTGCTGGTTTAAGCTGGTCTTGGAACAATACTGGGAATAGCTGGTTGTTAGTTTTGTACTTGTGATCTGCTTTGCATAGTAAAAGCCCTTGTAACACGTTTTTTGGTTCAATATCTGCTATGCCAGAAGCACAGCAGTGCTGTTTTTCATGCTAAACATCCCTTCAGGTTCCTCAACTGGCAGAAATCTTTACACACCTTCTTGCCACGTAGAATATCCAGCATGATGTAAAACCTAAGTTGAAGTCCAGTGCCTTCGTAGAAGTGTTACCTGCATTTCCCACTTTGGTCGTATTAGAGTAAGAGGAAGTTGTATCTAGAAAAAAATAAAAATGTCACTTATTGAAATGTAGACTTTGTGCTGCTTTTTTAAGGGATGGACTTGGAATTTTGCATCTTCTGTTGTGTTTGAGGATGGAGGGATTTTATTTGCTCGGTGGAATTCCCTGTAAAATGCACATCTTAGCTTGTGTAAATTTTCAAAGGGAAATGGTCTTTTTATCTTAAATACCATTATCAGCAAGGCAGATAATCATGATGGGAGTCTATAATAGACCACCAAGACAGGATAGAGGGGTAGACCATAGTCTATAGTCTGTAAGCATCTGAGAGAAGTCTCACAATCGCTAGTCCATGTTCTTGTGGAAGACTTCAAATCACCAGATGTCTGTTGGAAATATACTGTAACAGAGAGGAAGCAGTCTATGAGGTTCCTGTAGTGTGTGGCAGAGAACTTCCTGACATAGCTGATGAGTGAGCTATATAGGGAAGGTGCCTACTGGAGCTGTCATTTGTGAACAGAAGGACTTGTGGGTGGTATTGATGGTTGGAGGCTGTCTTGGTCATAGCAATCTTGAAATGACAGCAAGGAGAGTGGGGTCAGCAAAACTGCTGCTTTGGACTTCCAGGGGGCACTTTGGCCTGTTTAGGAGCCTGGTTGACAAGAGTCCCTTGAGAGGCAATCCTGAAGGGCAGAGGAGTCTAGGAAGGCTGGAGATATCCTTCAAGAAGGAAACCTTAAAGGTGGAGGATCAGGCCTTCCCCAGGCACTGAAGGATGAGCCAGTGGGAAAGATGACTGCCCTGGCTGAACAGAGAGATTTGCCTGGAATTTAGGTAATAGAGAGTTAATGACCCTTGGAAGAGGAGATGGGCAACTCAGGAGGGGACTGCAAGGATGTCATGACGTTATGCAGGGAGAAAATTAGAAGGGCTGAAGCACAGCTATAACTTAATCTGGTGACTGCCATAAAAGACAATTAAAAATGATTCTATAAATACATTAGCAGCAGAAGGAAGGCTAAGGAGAATCTGTCCTTTATTGGACACAGGAGGAATCATAGTGACAAAGGCTGATGTACTTAATGCCACCTTTCCTCAGTCTTAAATAGTAAGACCAGTTATCCTCTGGGTACCCAGGCCCTGCACTGAAAGTTGAGGACAGGGAGCAGAATAAAGCCCCTATAATCCAAGGGGAAATGGTCAGTGACCTGCTATACCATGTAGACACATCCAAATCTATGGGTCTGGATGGGATCCACCCGAGGGTACTGAGGGAACTGGCTGAAGGACTCACCAGGCTGCTTTCAGTTATTTGTCAGCAAACCAGGATGGTCCCAGTTGAATGGAAGTTAGCAGATGTGGTGGAGGCACAATCCCTGGGGGTATTTGGAAGATATGTAGATGTGGCAGTTGAAGGATATGGTTTAGTGATGGGCATGGCAGTGTTAGGTTGGAGCTTGTGTTCTTAGAATCGCTGAGGTTGGAAAAGACCTTTAGGATTTTACCGTGTAAAGAATTAAAACACACATGCAACTTGTGACTTTATTTCGCAGTATTCTTTAAACCTACTTCCCAATCTGGGAGAAAGCTTCCTAAGGCTTTTTAAAAATCAGGGCAGTCCAAGCTAGCGAATTGTCCTACAGTACATACAAGGAGTTTCAAGCATTATCTGGATCCTATTGTGTTGGCTATTTTACTTGCATTGAATTATGGATGGTTCCTGCCTTGAAGAGCTTACATGCTTAAGGCAAAGCACAGTATGTGGTTGTACCCATCTGAAAGAATGGAGGAGGAAGGACAGAGGAATTCTAATAAAACATGTTGTTTGAATAGGCCAGCTGTCTGCACAGTTAAATGATTTTGAGACAATAGGCTGTTCTTTAAATAAGATTGAAATAAACAGGATAATCCATGACATACTTTGGGCATGGAATATGTAGAGCTATTTGCGTTCACAGTTTTTGAAGCTACTCAGCAAATCTTTTATCTGATGATTACTCTAAAACTTAGACAACGGTAAGAATATACTGGTATTTAAAGTTATATCTAGGTTCTTAAAATAGCCATTGGGGAAAAAATCTGGTGTTTTAAATACTCTAAAGCTGGGGTAAGTGAAACTTACTTGGCTAATTGGTTTAAATTAGCAAATTTTCTAACCAAGCATGAAGTGCTGTTAACTGGCCAACAGTTTTCAATTTGCAAATCCAAAGTCTGCTGTAGTTCTTCTTACACTTCATTGTATAATGTGGAGGAACAGCTGTAAAATGTGCAGAATGTTCTCAAAGAAACGCTTTACAAAAGAGTGAGAGGCTTCGCTGGCAGACCGCTTTTAACCCAGCGTTGCCACTTCAGATGAGACGTTGTGCACTGTGGGTTATGCCGGTATTCACAGTGAAACTTGCAGGAGGTTCTTAAGGGATACTCACTTTATTTTATGCATTGAATTAGGATTTTTATCCCCTACACTTTGAGCAAGAAAAGGAAAGGATCTGCAGTTTGCTTTTAACTTTGTACTGTTTCTAATTTAAAGTAAAGCTTTTCACACCACAGAATGTGAACGCCCATCTCTTTCGAACTTTTTCTTTATTAAGGTATTCTTAATAGAAGAGCATAACAGCCAAATGAAGGACAGCAGTCTGAGAGATTATCCTGTTCTTATTAAAGAATAGAAATTCCCTGGTGGGTTCTTGCATTACTTGTTAATCCATTTTGGTTGGACCATAGGTTGCTCACTGTTACAGGTTTTAATTGTGCTGTGTACAAGGAAGCAGGTAAGGAAGCTGTCCTTGTTCCTAACTAAAGAAACACAATGCTGTAATCTTTCAATATACAGGAAGAAGCATTAACAAGGTACATATGTACTGCAGTCCTGAATTGGCTTCTGAAATACCTTGGTCTTCATGTTTTTTGAATATTCTATGTTTTTTAAAATGTGACTGTAGTGTGATTAAGAGCTAGGTATCTATGGCTCATCCTTCAGAGCTTGAGTTTTATTCATGGTTTTGCATTAAGCTAGGTTGAAAACAAACTGGCTTTTTTCTTTTGCATCTTTCACTTGTATCTTTTTCTTTTCAGAAGAGAGTCCTTGGAAAGCTTTAAATGGCGGTTACCCAATCCAGACTGACACAACAAGGAATTCAGCTTACCCTTTCCCAGTGTGCCCATTCAGCACCAGCACTGCCAGTAATGGTAGTCTGCAGTGGCAGCAGGAATCTTCCAGTACATCTATGGTGTCCGGATGGATAAGTGAATTAAACCTTAACGAAAACTCGGGTCAACCCTTGGCACCACCAACAAAACGCCACTGCAGGTCCCTGTCTGAGCCAGATGAGCTGGCTCGCTGTCGGTCCCCTTGGAAGCCTGGCAATTCAAAAGTTTGGACTCCTGTGTCAAAGAGACGGTGTAATAGTGGCGGTAGCGCTACTTTGCAACGCTGCAACAGTCATGGAAGTGCAACCTTACAGAGAAGCACAAGTATCAGTCTGCCACAAAACATACTGTCACTCAATAACGTCTTCACTATCACCAGCTTCAACACATCACCAGTACCCAGACCTTCCTCTGCCAGCAGCGGGTTTGTGGACAGTAGCGAGGGCAGCACAAGCTCGAGTACCCGCTGGAATTCTGGAGGCCCTTGTGACTTTAACCCAAGGCGCCGCCTCTCCCTCTCCCAGGAGCACATCACCGAGACAGGAAATCTCTTGCCTTCAGCCAACAGCACTCCCACCTCCACACCGGAGCTCAGCCGGCGTCAGGGCTTGTTGAGATGCCGCTCTCAGCCTTGTGTTCTGAATGAAAAGAAGAGCCGGCTAAAGCGCAGACGGGAGGAGGATGTACGATGGAACAGGCCATCGTTAGACTTTTTTAAAATGACACGGGTGAGATTTTACTTTGCTCAGTGTGTGAAGGGAAACTCTTGCAGAAAGGCTGTTCCTAGATAAACTGAACTAGTCGGTAGTTTACAGACTTGCTTGTGTTCTTATACTGACATAGTCACCTTCAGCAGGCTCCTTATACTTGCCCATGCTATATACCCTATAGCTACTTGCTTTTTGTTCCCGAAGCCCAGACCCTAAAGTCCAAACTGCTTGCTACAGGGTACAAAGATCTATGAAAAAATGCTTGAAGCAGAGTCCAAAGAAAAATGGCTTGACTACTCCATGGTTTCGTTTCATTTTGAAGTGGGGGTTAGACAGGCCAGCAAAAAAATTATACCACTCTGTTCCCAGAGAACAGTGTGCAATGATTTCTCAGTCATCTTGGTGTAAATCTGTTTGGTTAATCCTCCCATTGCAGTTTGAGTAGTTCTGTAAAGTTAAATAAGAGCAAACAAGTCCCTGTATAAATGAATTAACTAAAGAAAATGCTAATAAGCAGTCAGAAATCCAAGCAGTACTGCAGTACAGCAGCTGCAGATGCTCTGGCTCAGTGGAGAGGTGTTCTAACTTGAACTATTCAGAATTCTTCTTTCCTCATGTAAAAGTGCTGATATAAAAAAAAAAACTTCAGTTCAGGCCTGTGCTTTGCATGTCATGCAAATACATGTGCACAGCTCACTTTTCAAAGTTTGTGTCCACAGAGGCAACTGCTACAATTTAAAATGGAAGATGCTAATTTAGTTTCTGTAGTTGTGAAATTGAGTCTTACTTTATGGCCAGAGAATACATTATGCTTGTGAGACTATAACCCTCCTGCCTTCAGTAGGTAGGAGACTCAGGAGGTCTGTGTGAGTGGATTGGTTAAGAATAGTGAGGAAGAGGCAGTTTGTAGAAATAGCGATGAAAGCGTGAAGAAAGGAAAAATTTTTGTACCAATGTTCCTCCTTTAATGCGCTGTGCAAAAGAAAAGCTGAGTAGAATGAGATGCTGGCAAAAATGTCCAGTCTGTGGTACCTTGGTAGTAGAAGGCTTTACATAGAATTGGGGGGGAGGGGTGGGGGGATACTAGTAAGCTACTGGAACTGAACTGTCCACTGTGGAATATTCAGAGTTAACTAATTTATGTCCACTTTGCCAAGGTAAAAGTCTGTATGACTTTTTTAACACCTTTATGAGTCAACTTACTGCTTAAAGGACATTCTTCATTAAAAATAGGGCTTTTTTGATGAAGCTGTGGGATAGGTCACTAGTTGGTAAGCCATACAGAATGATCTGTTTGCTTATTGACAAGCTTGGTAACCCAAGCTTGCTACTCTAGACAGGACCTAGACAGTGTTCCGAGTTCTGGTTAAGATGCAAGTTTACTTACTAGCTAATCAGATTTTACCTGTTACTGTGTTAATCACTGCCGAGATTAGTTTGCTAATCTACTCCAGAAATAGTAGCGGATTTGTCTTCAGCTGCTCGTGTGGTCTAATTCAGGTTTCTTTATTTAAAACCTGCTCCTTTTTTTGGCTATACTTGCTGCTTACACTCTTCAAGCTCTAGAAGTGAGATACAGTATTTAACTGGCAGAGTAGTTTCAGTTGCTCAGATATATGGATTACTTAGATGACATAACAGTGTATATGGAGAAAACCTGATATAGCCTTAAGTTTTTTGGCTACTTAGATTTGCTGCTACACAGACTAATATTCAGCCTGTCTCAATCACTTTTTTCCTTTAAGATCTATTTTGAAATCATATTTTTACTATAAGCTGAGTAGTTTATGCAACAAAGTTCACTCTGCAGTGTCATGGTGTGATGGGTTTTTTCTAGCTGTTTCAGGAGAATCCTCTTTCAGAGATACTACCGAGTATTTAATTGAAGGCAAAAAGTATAATTTGGAAATAGATGAGTTTCCAAACATGCTAAACTTTAGTGAAAACATCTGTTTAAAACTTAGACCAGTGCTGAAAACATTTGAAGTAAAAACTGAATGAAGTTTTCAAGAACTATTGGGGTTTCTATAGAATGACAGCTTGCTTACCCCTTTGATTGTTAAAACTCTATTTCTTCATAGCCTACCTTTTCCCCATGTCCCAAATCCTGGCAGATGTATATGCTTTGAAACTTACATGGTGGTCTTAAACATTTCTCTCTAAATTTAAACAAAATTACTGCTGTATGAAATACTGTAAGTTAATATTACGGAAGACTTGTTTTGAAATGTTATACATGCATGTGTCCTATATCTGCATATAGCTCTGTGAAGATCAGGGCTATGCTAAGGGGAAGTTCAGTAAGACCTCTTTTTATTTATCTTGATGGCCCCTTATTGCTTCCAAAAATACTTTTTCTGTGACTTCAGATTCACTTCTTAGTCAGTTTATGAAAGACCTGTGTTGAAAACAAATGCTTCTGAGGATTTTTTTGTGGTTGTTTCTGAGCTTTACTCCAAATATTTTGATATCCTCGAATCTTCCTGAAGAGCTAAACTTACCAAATAGTTACTCAAAACCAGGTCAGTAATTAGATGCTTGTGGAGAACTTAAGTCATAGTTGACCCATGTTAGGTTAGACCTGAAGTTGGTGAGAAGGGAGAGTTCTTACTTCTATGGCATATGGGAGCTATGACTATGCGAAGAGGGGAGTTTTGGATCTGCAGCCATTTCTGCCAACACTCCAGAGTCCTGAAAGGTTGGCATTGAAACACCTGCAAGAGTTGTTCAGGGTTTCTCAGCTAGGAATTCTCTCCTATGACTGTTGATTAGAAGTTCCCATTGTCATTGCTTTTTACTGTTTAAGCTCATAGGTGAGTAAATTCAGGTTACTAATCTATCCTTAATTTCTCTTCTTGTTCATGGCTTGCTCCTTCTGCTGTTGCCTCTTTAATATTCTAATTTGTGCCTTTACTTAAGGAAAGAAATTGGGCAGCTCTTAACACCATGAACTGTTTCTTTCTATATATTTTGATTTTATGTTCTTTCGCCACAGACCTTCATGCTTCACTTCACTGTACTCCCCCTCTGTTTTAGATTTTATGTGCTCTTGGAAAAGAATATGCCATAGTTTCAATTCTCATGGAAAATACTACATTAATATTCAGTAAAATGAGTAATTCACATACGTAGAAATAGATGGAAATGATCAGGCAGATTGCTGTACACCACTTTAGCTCTTGCATACTGCTAAAATCTGGAAGGATCTTTTTCTGGACTTGAAGCTGAAAATACAAGCTGTGAAACTTCAGACCTTCTAGAACATGAAGACAGCTGTAAAAACAAGTGGAAAAGACTGTAGGAAAAGATAACAAAAAAATGATAGCTGTTTTTAGCCCCAAAGGACTCAAAATTACTTTCTCTGTTCAGTTATATGTGCAAGAATAGCTGTAGGAGTTTCAGAATGCAGTATTTATGCCTACTTAGTATTTGTTCTCAATAGCCCAAGTAAGAAGGTGACTCCAGTGAGGAGTGTTGGTGTTCCTTCACTGTAGCATCTGATCACCCCCGTATTTCAAGATGACTGTGCATGGCCAAGAGCCTCTTTGGACTTGTGCACTTTGCAGGTAATAGAATCATAAAATAGAATCATAGAGTAGTTAGGGTTGGAAAGGACCTTAAGATCATCAAGTTCCAACCCCCCTGCACTTAAACTCTTAAACTCTTGACAACTACTGATAGATCTCTTTTCTGGGTTTTTTTTAAACCCTTTCTCTTAGACATTCACAGTAGTCCACAAGAGTTTAATTTTTGTAAACTGTTCACTGTCATATTCAAACATTCATTCTCTGAGTAATTAACTTTTCTTTCTTGGAGTTTAAGGTCTTGAATCAGCAAAACACTAACATTGATCATTCAAGTAAATTGAGCTTAAATTATCTCTGATTTGTTGATTTTATGTTTTGGGTCACAGTGATGTGCTGGCTTTGTGGATCTATGTGGTAAGGGGGGCTTCTCACAGAAGATAGCAACTGATTTGTAAAGACTTGACAGCTCTGGCCAAACCAGCAAGACTAGTGTCACTGAAGTATGAGGATGAGCAGAGGCACAAGTTGATAGTGATTTCCACAGCAATTTAAAAATGTGTGCAAAGTATGGAGGAATGGTGGAGGTGGATGTATTTCCCTGAAGGGTGTGATGAGGAGGCAGTGTTTTATGAAGGGCAGAACACATCAGAGTGCTGTTGACAGAACTTGGATCAGATGATTGCTACCGTTCCTGCAGAGACTTTGTTAGTAACTCCTGGTCTATCTTGTGGAATCTTTGCCTCTGCTTACTTCAGTTTTACTTTTGTAGCCTAGTTGGAAGAAGCCAAGGTGAATATATACAAGGGTGAGATGTGGTACTGATTTATTTAAGTATCTAAATAATAAACCAGTGTAACAACTTGTGGTTGCTGTCTGAACTATTAGGCCTACCTTTTGTTTTATTGGTCTTTGAGGTCACTGAAATGGTCAGTATGCAGCCAGGTAGATGTGTTAGCCGTACTGTGGCCTCACTAAGCTTAAGCAAAATAAGCTCTAAAGCATTCTCCTTGATCCTTTGAATTCTTGTATAGAAAATTCCAGGGATGCCTGTTAAGCATAGTTAAAGATGCATTCACTTGATTATGCTACAGTGATGTTCCCAAGCTGTTCAAGCAGTGTCACTGCTCTAAGTAAAAATCAAGTATAGACATAGAAAAGATGCTATCATACATGAGTAGTGTAGTGAAGAAGCTGCTCACTTGGTGTTAGGCTTTCTCCCAGGCTGCTGCTTTAGCATGTATAAGAAGTGATATTGAGAGTCATTCAGAATGCTAGCAGAGTAACCTGGGAGTCAAGCCTGAATGGGCTGAAGTAGGTTAAGTACTGGCTCATGAAGTTAATTTAGATTGTGTTCTCTAAATAGTAAGCATGTTGTTTTAAATAGTTTTGAGATGCTTATGTGAAGCTTGTCTCCTACAGCCCCCTGGCAAAATGGGATCAAACAGGTTATTTGGGGTAGATGTGTTTTCTGCTTGTGGATACACTGAAGTCAGCAAATGCTGTCCTCTACCTGGCACACTACACTTGTGTAGTGTGGCTGGGGGAAGATACTTAATACAGTTGTAAGTATTAAACATGAGGGTTCTTGCAAGAGTGTAAGAAGATGTACTACAGCATCTCTGGGTCAGAATATAGGTCTGATTTTTATTTTTTTTTTCTTCTACCTGTGGATGACACTTTGCAGTTCAGTGATGCATTCATGTGTTGTGTTGCTTCTCAGATAAAATAGATGATAGATGCCCTTGCACTGTGTGAGGGTATCTTCTGCTTCAGGATGCCCTTGGCTTCTGGAATACGATTTGCAGAAAATGCAGATCAGCTATATGTAGTGAGGAATTGGACTGGGTTTGATTTGGATCATTAAAATTGTAGAACTATATATATGCAACACTAGTCAATCTACTAGTAGTTTATGTTTGTGTAAGATTAAGAACCAAAAAGAACAGCTATGAATGAAGCAGTTGAGCCAGGGAAGGAATTTTGATTCTTGTTTGAAAAGTTAATACCTATTCCTTTGGGAACCTTTAACTTCACATTTGAAAAGTAGAGGTAATCCTGGGTTACCTTTGCTTTGAAACACAGTTCTGGGGCCTTTTTATTTTCTTTTTCTTTTTTATTTCCCGTGGTAGTAATTTCTCTAAGTGATCATAAACCAAAAAAGCGGAAGATAACAGACGTATTTCACAAAGGCATGAAGTAATTCAAGCACAATGGTCAATGGCCTTGTTAAGAGGAAGGGAGCTGGGTAGCAAAGTTGTTCAGCTGAGTAAATCAGTGGTTTGAATCTACTTTATGTAATTCAAGGCATAAACTTAATTTATAGCTGAAAAGAAATAGTCAGCAATGGACCTCAAGGAAAATGTCTTTACTGCTCACCTGTGTAATGTACCCCTGCATGCAAGAGGCCAAAGACTGGTATTTCCAAAGTGTAAGTGCCTCTTTCTTTCAGGGCAGCCTTATGACTTGGAGAATAAGTGTCTGAATGGAAAGTGAATGTAGCAGAACACTTTTCTAAGGTTTTCTTGTAAGTTTTAGTGTAGTGAAAATAAACTACTGCTATGCCCACAGGATTTTGAATAGTGAGGTGCAAGTCAGCTTTAGTCTGCTGGGGGTTGGTCAAGCTATTGTATTTATACATTTCAAGTTGGTTTTAGGAGCTAGAGAACTGCTAAGATTGGGAGAAATTCCTCTTTGGAGAGGAGCAGGTATGTGTGAAGTTTACAGAATACCAGTTGGAAGGGGACCTCAAGGATTATCTGGTCCAGCCTTTCTTGGCAAAGCATGACCTAAGAGTAGATGTCCCAGCACCCTGTCCAGCTGAATCTTAAGTGTGCAGTGCTGGGGAATCCAGCACTTCCCTGGGGAGATTATTCTAACTGTTGAATGTGCTCATTGTGAAAAGTTCTCTTGTGTGCAGTTGGAATATCCCCAGGAGTAGCTTGTACCCATCACCCCTCATCTTTCCCCCTCCGTCTTCTTGAGATGCCTACTCTTCTATTGCCTTTCCACAAAGGAAACACTTCTTGAGCAAACATCAGTGATGGCCAGTGATAGTCCCAGCACCGCTGTCATTGGTGACATAGCACAGGTGTTCTTGAACTCTTTGTACTTGTCTCTGTGTAAGATGTCTAGTAAATTTCCAAGTATTTTGACTTGAATTGTAGGTTAAATTGGCTTTGAAGTTGAGCAGTGTGCATCTACTCTGTAGTGTGATTAAGCCTTCCATGTACTCAAACTAAATGAAAAATAACATACAGCAGTTTGACTTGAAGTTTATATGAGTGACTATTGACATCTGGCTTACTAGCTATAAAAACCAATTGTGGAAATCATGGGTGAGTAAAGATTTTTTTAATTCATCCTGTCTCAATCTCTGTTGATGCATGATTACTTTGCACAGTATATATTTTTCTAGTATTTAGTCCACTGTAGCCTTTTAAATGCCTTCGGGAATGTGGTTTTCTTAGAGATAAAGACCCTTTTGTGGGAAGCAAAAGCAGTTTTAATTAAGCTGTAAAGTTCATTCAGACTTGCTTAAGATAGTGGCATGTACTTTTGCATCTCTTTCTTACTGTCATGACTGTATTTTATAGAAATAAAACTTTTAAATAAAGCTACTGGTCCTCTGGCTAATGAAGACATACGAGCTCTTAGTCTCTATTTGAAAGCCACTTATGCAGGAGTGGGAGGAGGGATAGCAGATATTAAGCCATGGTGCCTAGAGACTAGGAGTCTGTATCCTGTTCCTCGTTTCTGTTTTGTGATGTTAGGGGTGATTGTGCTTTTGGCCTGGAATACTTCTTCATGAGAGTTAGAGGAGACACGCATCAGCAGTAGTTTTTGCTGTGAGAAATAATAGCCAAGGGCTTCTTGCAGAGCTTCCTGAAGACTTGAGTAGGACCAGCTAAAGCGTTCAGCAGTATCTCCATCTCCTTTTCCAGTCAAACACTGGCCTTGAACACCACACACACTCGCACACACCCCAACAACACAACTTTATTTCATGCTGTTATAAATCAGTAGGGAAGAGGTGTCTAGTTCAAGTGGTATTCTCCTCCTCAAACAAGCAAAACAGGCGGTAACTTGACACAGAAAAGTCAATGCTGATTTCTGACTTCAGGAAAGCAAGTCATTCCCAGTGCTAGCTCTGTGCTTCCACTTGTGGTGTGATATGTTGGGCTTGTTGAACTAGGAATTTGTTCCTATATTTGAATTATCGGGAGTTTAAATATATCTGTACTTTGTTAGCATTCTAAACTTTTTAATTGTATGTAGCATCTACTGCTTGTTTCTTGCACTGTCTGTTATTTGTCTAGGAACTTGCTTAAATAGCAATAATATTTTCAGGGAGATGTTAAACTATTTTAATGAAGCATGCATTTGTGGTATAAGTAGTTCAGTTCAGTTTAAAGACAGCTTTTTAGCCTTGTTAGAAATCTGTGTTTTCCACTGGGCTTTATGTTGCTATCTTACAATCAGTTATGAGTTTGAATTTTGTCATTGCAGGCATGGCTTTATTGCTCTTTCTTTCTTCTAAACCTAAATAGATGAACTGCTCATCTGTTGTGTGAAAGTAATGTAGGAAGTCTTTCATTTTTTTTCTGTTTCAGGAGTGACTTTGTTAACATCAGTTGGATGGCGTATCTATAATTACATAGCTCTTAACACTGTGGTGTTTGAAAACTGGTATTTGTTTTTGTCCTGGGTTCAGCAGTAGCAGTCATGTTTCTCCTCCTTGGTAGCTGGTGCAGTGCAGTGTTTTGACTTTCGGCTCGGGAACAGAGCTGATAGAGATGTTTTGGTTTGGCCAAGGGCTTTGTGAGCCTCATGCCCTGCCAGGGAGGAGGGGAAGCCAGAAGGAAGCAGAGACAGGACACCTGACCCAAACTGACCAAAGAGGTATTCCATACCACAGCACGTCATGCCCAGGATGTAACTGGGAGTTAGCCGGAAGGGCTGGGAGACTGCAGGGTTGGAGGAGGTATCGGTCGGAGCTTGGTCGGGCTGGGGGGGGGCGAGTTATCGGTCGGCTGGTGGTGAGGTGTTGTATTCCCTTGTTATTTCCTTTATCATTATTATAATTGGTGGTAGCAGTAGTGATTTGTGTTATACCTTAGTTACTAAACTGTTCTTATCTCAACCCGTGGGAGTTGCATTCTTTTCAATTCTCCTCTCCGTCCCTCCGGGAGCAGGGGGAGGGCAAGAAAGGGGGGGGAGGTGAGTGAACGAATTACCTGACTGGGTTTAAACCACGACAGTTCTCTATAAGCAAGATTAACCCCATCCCTTTGCAGATGTTTTTTTTCATGTGAAATGATTGAAAATCTTGAGGGTTTTATAAAATAAGGGTGTTAGGCTTGACTAACACAGCAACATAACACTAAGTTTTAAGTTCAGACACTATACCAGGTGGAATCAGAATTACTCTTGTACAAAGGGCTGTGTCATTCACCAAAATGTGTGTAGCAATTTGCCTAAAGGCAATTTTTGTGCCATGACTAACTTTAAAGGGCAGGTTGGGGAGCAACTGTTGGGAGCTTTTATTGTTGATGGGGATGTTCGGAGACTTAAGTGTGCTTTTAAGTTCCATAGTGTGGTGCTATGAATTGTGGCAGTGAGAAGAGTCTGGGTTCCTAGAACGAAGTAAGGTTAGATTATGCCATTCTTTAAGTTGTAGGTAAATATTGTGGAAACCTTTCCAAAACTTGAATAGGAGTCAAGCCAGGTTATAACTTAATTTCGTGTTGAATCGTGTAAGGCTTAGGATATCAAACACTATGATGTATAGCTGCTGACTTGTCTGAGCTTTTCATGTGAAACTTGAGGGCTTTATCCAAGTGCGTAAGAGTAATGTGTAACTCAGCTCAAAATGGAAAGGAAAAAATGCTGTGTATTTGTCAGGGATGCTGTCCTGTGAAATTAACTTTCTTTTTGGACAGTTTGTGAGCCCTTATGTTTGCAATACATGTAGTTGATTGTGTAAGCTGTAAGGGTTTCCTGGAAGAACAATGATAACATAAAGGTGCACTTATTACAAAAACAAGATGTAGGAGACTTTAGTGGCAGACTGGGGTTGATGAGTTTGGATCCTGTTGGCTTGATGATACATGTTAAGTCCAACAAATTAAACTGGGAAGGACGCCTGGTTCTCCAAGCTTTCACCATTTCCTCTTTTCCTTAAAAAAGAAGAGTGATTTTTTTCCATAAAGCAGCAGCATCACTGTCAGCAGTTAATGTTTGCAGTATTAATTTCTCAAACTTTACAGTTCCAGTTCTGCAGTTGAATACAGCTGGGAAAAAAAGGGCATCCTTAACAAAAAAACACATGTTGAAACTACTTCTTGTCAACTTCCTCTGAATTATTTTTGAATCTGGGATATAATTGAGACTGAGACTCCCTCTGTTCAACAAAGTGCTTATTGGGAACTTGAGTTTGTTTCCAAAAAGCTCTGTACAGAGGGAATGTTAAACTGTATCTTTCCTTGTTCTGAATTACAGGTCCTCTTTCATCACTTGCTTTTGTTTTCCTCTGTTTATCTTATTGCATGGATGATGTGCTAACTGTAAAACACTTCATCCTTTTCACATCCACTCTTGTGTAATTTTAAGCTTGGGTTCTAGAAATACTTGAATTCTTATGTTGGTATTTTAATGATATTCTTAAGCAAATACTAACTAGGGTGAAAGGCATTGGTGATAGTGCATTATCCTCTCTGAGGCTGTACTTTCCCGTGATCATCCTGCAGCATGTTAGTGCTGTCCGGCCATTTAGTCTGCTTTGAAATTATGGAGGTTTTGGTTATAGAAACCACTTCAGTGTTTGTTTTTCTCCTTCCCCACTCCCCTCCCCTTGCTACCCCTGTGGTTTGAGTTTTGTATGAGGAGGACTCAGAGGAAGGGCAGCTGAATTCCTTTTCCTCTTCCAAATACAATGGTGATTACAGTGTCTGTATGAAACAGGCATTATTTTGGTATGAATGTTTTGTCTCAAAGCAGGTGAGTCATTCCCTGACTGCCAGGCTTCAGAATATGACAGTCCTGAAGAACTTTCCATGTGAGGAAGCAATAATGGGTTTGTAGGATAGCAAATGACTAGTGGATACTTAATGTCCTGCTTCTGCTAAGCTTTAGTATTTGACAGGTATTTTGTCTTTTAGTGGGACAGTTTAGAGAAATGTTTTCTACCCAGCTTATAATTTGACCTAATATATGAAGCGTTAAAATGCCAACTTTTTATATCATAGTATAGTATCAATGTGGAGTGCTTTCATGGGGTGACCTGCTGAGGGTTTTTTTGCTACTTAATTCTTGTGAGTTTATTCTAGGGCAGCAAATATTAATCTATTTAATCTATTAATATTTAATAGTATTCTGTTATTATTGATCTATTGGTGTGCATATAACACTAGCTTCATACTTGATTTAGAAGTATCCTTGATATATTAAAGATCACTTTAAACTTGCAGTAGTTAAAGTCCCCTAATTATTTTTGAGATATTAATTTTAGCTTACTTTAGCTTACTTTAAAAGTATGACAAATAGTTCAGCAAGCCAGAAGCTTCCAATTGGCAGTATTGGGCTTCTTTTGAGTAGCCTGGGGTGCTTAATCATCAGGTCTCACACTTTATATTAAATGGGAGAGCCCTGCCTGTAGCACACTTAATGGCTCTGCTGAATACAAATGGTCGTCTGAATCTGTGCTGATTCAATGCATCTGATGATGCTCTGCAGCTGGTGTAAAACTGGTAAAATTCCTTGATAGTCTTCTGTTGCTGATCAAGCTCTTTGACACTGAAGTGTTGATTTTTGGTAACTTTTCCCAGAAATTGCCATTCTGGGAAGAAAAGACCTTTCCAAAATATGTCTAGGTGTCTTAGAGCAAAACCAGAAAGTCTTTCCTGAGAGCTTTAGGGCACGTTTGAGGCTTGTGTAGTCTCAGATGTTCAGGAGCAAGTGTTGATACCAATGACAGGTCTTTCAGGCAGGACCAGCAGGTGCTGTCCCAATGTCTTCAGCCTCTACCAGGCTTGAATTTCAACCTACTCTCAATTTTCTAATCCTGTTGTAGTAAGCAGACCCAGTTAACTGAGAGTTTTACTATGGTGTCAGTGCAGATACCTGAGGATGCATTTCACTTTGCTAAGCTGCTGGAGGTAATGCAGTAGGTCTTGGATCTAATGCTTTTACTTTTTCCTGCCATGAACAATATGAATTACTTAGGTAGTTAAAAACAAAAGGGGAGATTGCTGTCCATCAGGGCTCCATTTCAGATGCATTGGAGCTTGGATAATCCACATCTTGCATAATTTCCCTCTTCATTATGAGGAAAAAGATCCTAATTGCTAATTAATGAACTCCTTAACTTGTTAGAAATAGCTCTTCAGGTTGAGCAATATTAGAGGGGAACGTTTTTCCTAATCTTGTTCCTTAAATAGCTTTGCTGTCAAGAACAGATCTAAGTTTTCTGTACTGAAATGTAGCTGATAACCATGTTCCAAACCAGAGTTGTGCAGGTTAAAAAGCTTTAAAGAAGTGGCCTTGTAGGGTTTTTGTTTTTTTTTTCTAACCACTGAAGAGTATTTTCTTGACCTAGGTATTTTTTCAAAGACAGATAACTTGTTCTTACCTTGAACATTTCCTGAATGTCTGATGGCTTGACCCATGGTTTGGAGAGCCTTTAGTCTCTGCCTCCCTCACTGTTGAATTTGGATGCTATTCTACCCAGCTCTGTTCTAGAACTAAACAAAAAGTGTAGGTACTTGAACTTGAAATGCCCCTTCAGTAACAGGCTTTGAGAAAGCAAATACAGGCTTTGAGAAAGCAAATGTTCCTGTAGGCACATCACCCTTCTTCTAGGGTGCATCTTACGTGGTACAAATCTAAAGTATGGAACTGTTCCACTGGGAATCAACATTTTTGTCAAATGGCAGTTAAGCATCATTACAAAACCCATGTCTGTTTATTGGGAATTGGCAAGCCAGCATGATGTCTCCTGACTAATTCCACATGGCCTAAAAGCTTTTTCCTCCGAAGCGTTGCCAGCTTTCCCCATCACTGGATATGTGTGTGCCTGCATGTGCTTATGTTTTATAAGGATGTTGTGGACTATTACTTTGTTGCTGTAAGCTCTCTTTCTTTTGGAGAGGACAACAGAACTGAATGTTGGAAGCAGGAGTCATTCTTTTTATATTGCTGTTTGTGAGACAAGTAGGATGCATGGCACAGTCAGCAATCAGATGATGGTGGCAAAAGGGAGAAAACTCGCCCAAAGTTCTGTTCCCAGACAGAATTTGGGAATATCTTCTTTACCTGTGTCAGCAGCTTGACAATCTCAAAGTTAGTGCCTTAAATCTATAGGTTAAAAAAACCCATACTTTGTACTTCAGGAAGGGATGCTGGTATTTGATGGGGGGAAGGAAGAATGTCTTCTACTGCCTTTTTAGCTTATGCTCAAGGTCTATGAATAGCTCTCAATGCCTGTCTCTCCCAATTATTACTTCCCCAAGCAGTCCTATTTATAAAGCTGATGCTCTTGAGCCAGCCTTTGGTTTCAGATGGCTTTTTAAACATAAATGATATTTCCTCTTCAGGTATGAGTCTACTAATACATGCAGGATCTTCTACCTTGCGAGTTCCTTGTACACCTGTGAAATAACTTCACTTTAGAGCCTTGTTCTCCTGAGTCTTGACAAAAGCAGTTGCCAGTCATACAGAGCAAATATGCTGCCATATTCACTGCAGCTGGTAGTGGCAATGTGAGGTGTTTCTCTGTCCCAGTCAGAGTACCACAGTAACTTGTGGGAGTAGCGAGAACTGTGACCTAAATAGGAAAGAGATTCAAACTAGTGCTACAACATATTGTCTGCAGAGCATAATGAATGACAGGTTTGGGACACTTTGAATTTCTCCTCTGTTTATTTAAAAATAAGACCTTTTTTGTTTTGATATCTTACAGGAAATACTGCAAACAGTACTGCTTGGCTGCTGTCATGCTTGGTGTTTTCTTTCTCTTGTGGTAAAGTCCTTCCCTTCTTACGAAACAGACCTCGTATTGTGCATTTCGTAGGGGATCATTTATCTATACCCATTCAGAGTAGGGGTCAGGTCTATAGTTTTATGATGATGATATGGTTTGTAATGCATATTAGTAGTTTTACCTTTAAGTTGCAGCAGAATTAACGTGATCCTTGAAGTTCATGCTTGGAAACTGTAAACCTGAGGATTATAGAGAAGAAAACAATGAGGAATGGCAGGATGTTGAAATGCGTTGTTAGCAAAGTCATATTTGTAATAACCTCTAATCTGTAAGAAGAAACCTCAGTGGAACTGTTGGTGAACTATGAACGCTGTTGTGAACACTCCCCTTCTGCACATCAATTCCAGACCAGTTGTATTTAAATTCTTCAATGTGATTAGTATTTACTGGGACTTTTTTTCTCTCTGAAATGGCTTTGTGTACATAGAGTAAGGCATAGAATGTCCTTTCCCTAACAACTAAGGTAGAGGGCTTGATTATTACCAATTTGTCTAAAAAGTGTTGTTTTATTAAAAAGTAAATTGTAGTGGTTTTGTTTTACTTAAGCTTGAATTTCAGGTGTTAGAAACCTGAAAACCACTAAGCAAGGTATTCTGGATTGTTTCTCAGAGTTGAGCATGCATGATGCCTTTTCTCTCCCCTTTTATGTTTTGGTTTAATTTTTTTTTAATCTCCTTTAGGAAGCTCATTGATAACTAAAACCACTAGTTACTAGTTGTTTCGTTTTGGTTTTATTGTCTTGGTCTACTCCATGCAGAAAACTTATGACAGTTTCCTTTTATATGAATGGAAACATTGTTCAGATAAAGAAGTCTTGCCTAGGAGTGCTAATCTCACATAGGCGGTTTAAATATTGACTCCTTGTTATTTTTCCATATTTGAAATACAGCTCTCAGAATAGTTGAATTTGTACCAGGCTGCTTCCACCCTTCACTGACCAACTTGTGCTTGAAATAATTTGCAATCTATTCAAAAATACTCAGATTTATGGTAAGCTTGTTCTTGTGTAACACTCCGCACCCAAGTAGTTTCTCTTCTGCATCCTTCTCGGTTAGTCTTAAATATTGTAGAAACATCAAAATCTCCCAGAAAGTAATAGCTGTCAGATGTATAGCCAAGCTTAAGTCCCTTGGTGAAAGAGTTTCTATAGGTTCCCAGGCTTCAACTTGTTATAAAAGGCAAGTGAATAAAGCAGAAGTTGATATGTGTCCTCAACATAAAAAGGATGTAGAACTGTTGGAGAAGTCCAGAGGAGGGCCATGAGGATGATCAGGGGACTGGAACACCTCCCATATGAAGATAAGCTCAGAAAGCTGGGTCTGTTCAGCCTAGAGAAGAGAAGGCTGCATGGAGTCTTCCAGTATCTGAAGGGGGCCTATAAGGATGCTGGGGAGGGGACCCTTCATTAGGGACTGTAGTGATAGGACAAGGGGGTAATAGGTTAAAACTTAAACAAGGGAAGTTTAGATTAGATATAAGGAAGAAGTTCTTTACTGTAAGGGTGGTGAGGCACTGGAATGGGTTGCCTAGGGAAGTTGTGAATGCTCCATCCCTGGCAGTGTTCAAGACCAGGTTGGACAGAGCCTTGGGTGAGATGGTTTAGTGTGAGGTGTCCCTGCCCATGGCAGGGGGTTGGAACTGGGTGATCTTAAGGTCCTTTCCAACCCTGACTATTCTATGATTCTGTGCTTTGTTTATCTTTACGATTAGCATGTGAGCACTGACTACCAAAGGTTTTAACTGAAACTGGATTTTATTGCTAGTTCCCAACATGGTTTGCCTGTTAGGTGTGCCTGTTAGGAAACTGGTGTGAAAAATAAGGTTGTGAGAGTGCTTGCGTAAACTTGCTAATGGCTGATTGTATCAGTGGTCCTTCCTTGAGTGTGTTCACTGGAGCTGGTTCCTCTAGCTCTTTATTTCTCATTGATGCCTCCACAGTATGTACATTTAGAGACCAGTTACTGTGTGGATTGTCCATATCCCAGTTCTAAGTAAACCAGGTTCTTAAGTAACCTTTCTATGAACCTTTCCTACCTCTGACTCCTTTCTTCAAATACCACAACTTTTTTCTGCTTTGGGTCTGCTTTTGCTTTATTCTGTCTCCTTTTACGGCTGTATTGTGTTGGTAACTGCAGTCACTTGTTATTCTTGTCCTACTCTGACCCTTCCAAGTGATGAATTCCTCATGATGCAGTTTGATAGTATGATCTTGTTCTTTTCTATAAATGTGCCCATGATATCATTTCAGTCAAGCTCTTACACTCCAGCCTTCCCTTATGTGGCTGGTGCCACTCAACTTTTAACTAGTGAAGTGCATTAGCATGATGTACTTTTTTGGGCATTTTTCCCACTCTTTTTAAACCAGTCTTCAGATGCATTGTCTATAGATGGCCACCTCCATCTCTGTGCAGTTATGTGTGCTGATTAGGTCTCAAGTCTGTATTGGGTTCTTGGTGTTGCTGCACTATGTCTGGCAAAAGTAATGTATGATAATTTAGCTGAGATAGCATAAGAGAGCAGGTTTGTGTGCCACACTGAGCTGAATATGCCAGTGCTGTTAAATACATGAAACCAGAAGACCTATAGTTCCTGTAAAACTATCTGGTCATTATGACCACTGGATGGGTGTTGAGGGAAGTGTTTAAAAAACAATTATTCTCCATTGGACTTGCTTTTCTGCGTTTGTAGAGTATGCAATGGAGGTGCAATGCTTAGTTTATTTTTTTAGGCAGCTAAAGTTTGTTATTATGGTTTTTAATATAGAGTATATTGCATTTTTATGCCAAGCACTGTGTTAATAGTGTGGTTTTGAAGAGCTAACCCTTTTCCTTTCGGGATAAGGCATAACTTCCAAGGCTAGTTGTGTCATGCTGTTACGAGCCTCCTTGGACTGAAGTCTGCCTTGACTATCTTGCTTATGCAAAAGTGTTTTAAGCTGTTTTGATTATGTTGAGAAGGACAAGGAGAATATGTTGAATTGCAATGAATTGCTGTGCTGAGCAGGGTGTGTGATCTCTTGAGCTCCAAGGGGATGAAGATGTGCAAGGGCTGAGTTTTTTTCTGTGTAACTGTATTCTGGTTTAGGTCTGTCTTTGGACAGCAGAAATAGGCATATGCAAGAAAACCAAACCAGCACCAGTAATTCAGATACGGTTCAGACGCTTTTAAACTTCAAGTCTCCACCCAAGAAACTTCCTGTGAGATCAGTAGACACAGAAAGAAGGTAAGGAGGTCCTAGATTTTAGCTGGATTAGTGCAGAAAACTCATCTTCTGTGGGGGTTTCGATGTTCAGAAGGACTTTCTGAATTCAGTGATATGTAAACATACTAGAGAAAATAAGTTTCTTCAAACTTTTATCTGTAAGACTGCTTTAGTATAATTGACTGCTATGGATTTTATGTGAAAGACCAAAACTAGCTTACAATAAATGCAGCTGCAGTCCTGATGTGGAATGAGGGTTTGTTGCTAAAATTACAAGGGCGAAGACTTTCGTGTATGTGTGGAAGGGAATTTCCATTTTAAAATGAGAATTGCAAAAAGTAAGGGGAATATTCTTCAACAGAAGAATTATTTAGCAGCAGATAGTATCAAGAAGGCCTCTAAAGTTTGGGGGCTTTTTGGTGTGGTGGGAGAGAGTGGCAGGAAGGATACCCAATGCCTTGGGTTAGGATTTTGAGTGTTTCTGGAATTCATATGGGGATTTCCAGTAATCAAGTGGTCAGATGAATGAGGTTTCTATAGCGCATTTTGAAGCAAAGGCTTCAGTAATTTTTATTAAATTAAAAATTAAGAAATTCTTCAGGGTAGACGTTGATGTAGTCTTTTTCCACACAAGTCGATATAAAAGAAAATGAAGAGGATAGGTGAGGCTCCAGTTTTCTATCCTGTCCAAAAGTTTGGAGTTGTCCACTCTTCTGTGCAAACAAAAGACCAAAAGTGAATGACTTTAGCATGCTTTTCTTTAGGTCCTGGAGTCTTTTGTTTTCTTAGTTCTTGAGTAAGTCATCTATACACCTTTCATGTGTGTATAGCAGAAGGAGCCGGTTTCAGATTTGCTTTTCAGAGATCAAGATAAAAACTTTAAGATGAAAAATACTGCTTGTATTAAGAATCATAGAACAGTTAGGGTTGGAAAGGGCCTTAAGATCATCCAGTTCCAACCCCCATGCCATGGGCAGGGACACCTCACACTAAACCATCTCACCCAAGGCTCTGTCCAGCCTGGCCTTGAACACCGCCAGGAACGGAGCATTCACAACTTTCCTGGGTAACCCATTCCAGTGCCTCACCACCCTTACAGTAAAGAACTTCTTCCTTATATCTAATTTAAACTTCCCGTGTTTAAGTCTTAACCTATTACCCCTTGTCACTACAGTCCCTAATGAAGAGTCCCTCCCCGGCATCCCTATAGCCCCCCTTCAGATACTGGAAGGCTGCTATGAGGTCTCCACACAGCCTTCTCTTCTCCAGGCTGAACAGCCCCAACTTGCTCAGCCTATCTTCATACAGGAGGTGCTCCAGTCCCACAAGATGAAATTAAGACTTGTGTCTTGTTTTAGTACCAGGAGGCATTGCAGCTTTTTTCTAGGTGAGTAGCTGTTGTCATGGTTATAGTTTCTCTGCGCTGTTCCCAGTATTGGAGCTCACCACAGATTTTGAGGTTGCTTTGCCACGTGAACACATCTGCTGTGTTGTGTGTCTGACTTTCAGGCAAATACTTTGATCAGGCATCACCTGTCTAGTTTAAATATGCAATTAAATAGTTCAAGTAAATATTTGCATTAGCTAGCAAATAAGATGGTACCTAGGAGGGTAGGTCTGTTGTAATAATGAAGTGATGGAGAACAAAATGCAGCTCTTGAATAGGACTTCTTAACTCGGAAGTGCAGTAGGAAGGTAGTGTGAGATTAAATAAAACTTCTAGTAGAAGTCATCAGCAGGATTAGTATATAGGTCTTTCTGTATTAAGCTTAGTTTTGCTAGGTTGAAAGATGTATCTTGCCGACTGTGTTTTTGATAACCGCAACGACTAAACTGGTACTTGGACTTTTAACAGTAAAACTGCAAAAATGCAGAGAGCTTGTATTATCCTGAGCTTTTTGGAGTCTCAACTATAACAACATCATCCTGTATGAAACGTAAGCCTCAGTAGCTTTCCATTTATACTTTGTTTCAAGTTGCAGTACTGGTATGACACACTTCATCCACCTCACAGCCTTTGTTTTAAGAATCTTGAACTTGCAGTGATTAAAAGCACTAACTTACCTTGTTCAGTGCTCCTTGAATTAACTGTTCCATCAATCTGGATGTTTGCTTAATAGAACTTCCAGTTTAACTGCCTTCACAAAGCTTTGAGAAAACAAAAGCATCCTCAGTTCTTAAAGTGGAACTGTTTCTGCTTGTTCCAACTGCATACTAAGCAGCTAACACTAGGGTTCCATGTACTGTTAACTTCATTATTAATGTGGCAAGCTTCTAAACTTCAACCAAATGTCTAATTCCAATATAAATTTCATATAAAACCTAATAAACTTAACTAAACAATTTAAATGAATGTTTTGTTAAATGTAGCTAACACAGGTTTTTTTTGAGCTAACCTTGCCAGTTCATTTTAATTTTTCATCCAAAATCCTTTCTTCTGGGCATTATAAAGAAGGATGATGGGGAAGCAAAAATGTAAAATACTTCAGAAACTGGGAAAGAAGAGAGGTTCAATTTATTTCACTTTGTTGGAGCTTCTTGAACAAATTTGTTTTCCTCTTGACTTAGGGACCTTTGCTTCCAGCTGTGTGAAAGCCAGGGAACTAACCTAAACTTTAGTTGATTTGTGCTTAAGTAATGCAAGGTATAGAGAATATCTTTAGACTGTCACACATCTTTACTCTGTAGTAGGGAAACACTGGTTTTAATTTGAAGGCAGCACTTACATTCTTTCACAGTAATTATTTAGCACTATCAACCAAACTTGATCTTTAAAAATGTGTTTTTCTCTTAATCATACCGTAAGTCTGACAACTCTATTTTAAATGAATGAGTTGTAGCAAGGCCTCACTTATATAGGAAGGAGGTGAGGCTTGCCTATGTAACACAGTTACCAAGTGAGGAAGGATGTGAGTTTTGAAGGACTGGCTGTTACAGAATAGCTGAATACAGACACTGAGTGCCATTTTCCAGTTTTCCCTCTGCAGGTGCAAACCTTTGATAAAATGGAGAAGGAACATGTCTTAGTATCTCAGGAAGTTGCAAAAAGAGCCTCTTAATCACATAAGGAGAAAGTTAGAATGTGCGTTCTCTAGCACAGATGTGGGTCTGTTTGCTTCTATGATACAATGGGATAAAATGTTGAGTTACATTTTGGAGGCCTGTTAAATTCTTAACTTTTCAGTATTTGCAATACTATTTGCAATACCTTAGCATTCCTGGTATCATTGCATAGTTTGCCTTAATCAGAAACATCAGTGTTGAAATTTTACATGCAGAATTGTGTATTACTGCTTTTTTGTGTAACTGCCCATATCAGTAAAAAGGATTAGCTTTTATTTAATTTCTCAAAGAACAGGGTACTTCTTGCACAGGATTCAGTGCAGCAGGAGAAAAACATGCCGCACATGTCAGCGTAAGGTGTGGAAGGAATGGTAGATCTCGCACTTCGGTAGATACTCGGGTCCACATCAGTTCTGGGGTCTGGCTTGGTGTGTTTCTTCTTTTGGATGCTTTAGCACTTCACCAGAGTAACTGGTATCTGCTACAGGTTGTGGGTGTGAGTGTCTTCTTGTCCTTACCCAGGAAGGATGTATGTAGCAGGAGGCTCTAATGCCACACTCTAGTAATACTTGTTTCTAGCTTCCAACCTGCTAAAGTAACTGTCTTGCCTCAGCCTAGCCTGAAAGGTAAAACTAAAACGTGTGTAGCCTATGGGGCCCCTTTTCTCATACAAGGAAGACTAGTTCTTCACAACTCTAATTCCATATGCGATTGCTCGGGCCACCAAATCTATGCTTTATGAACACAGAATTTAATAGAGCCTCTAAGACCAAGAGTCGAGCAATTTAAGCCCTGCAGAAAGGGTTTTGCAGATTCCAGGTATTCTTCAGGCTTGGCTGTTGATACTGTATGAAGCTGCTTCTTTTTTCCTTTGTCTAGTTATGTTTTAACTGTCTTGACTTTCAGTTCTGTTTTATGCTGATAGGTATGCTCTTCAGCTGTCTTTTAGACTAATGTATGTGAACAGTAAAAAGCAACAAGGCTTTGTGATCTTTGCAGAATTCAAACGAGAATTCTATGGTATAAATTGGTTATCAGGGGTAAATTCTTCTCAATTTCAGCCAATGCAGGGCAACTCAATTTCAACCAGTGTTAAAACTTGGTTTTTTTGCTTTTTGCTTTTTTTTTTAAAGATGTATGTTATAAGGGTATTTAGATGGAAATAGTAAGTTAAAAATTAAGTGGTATGAAGTAGTGTTATGATGTATGAGTAGTATCAAAGATCTTAAGATCTTGAAATGTGTTTGACAGGTGCCTTGTGGCTTAACTGTCATGTCCTATTTTGTAGAGTTTCAAGGTTACTTGTAACTACTACAATATGTGCTGAGTGGTAGAAATTGGATGTACTTGAAGCATAGTCAGCATAGAGCCTCACTGGAAATTCTTCCTTAGTGTACAGTAATACAAGTGGTCCAGAGGCTGAGACTCCTGATATGCTTCAAATCTTTTAAATGTAAACTTATTGTACGGCACCTTTTCCTTCCCTCCTTTCAGCTTTTAATTGCAGTTTACTTTTGCATGAGAGCTTGTCTAAGGAGTGTCTTTTGGGACTGTTGTTCATCATGCTTGTTTTAAGGATACTTGCCTGAGAAGATTTCAAGTGATTGTGTACCTGCTGTAAGTGCTCAGTTCATAGTGGTCAGTTTGTTAAGCAGGTAAAAACAGTATTTGGATAGGTTAGCCTTTGTAACTTACATGTGTATTATTACAGAACCAGAAATCATTTTAAGTTGGATATCCAAGGCTTGCTAAAATTGCATATCCCAGAGGAAAAACCTTGCTTTTATGATTTTGTAAAGCTGGTGTACTTGGCACAGAAAGATGTGTTTTCAGGGCATGCAAGTGTGCAGTCAGGTTGGCAAATGGCTCTTAAGCTTGTTAAATTTAAGTATTTCGTGCTTGTGTACTAAGTCAGGTGAATAGGAATGGATTAATGGGATTTAATATAATAGAGTGTATTCAACTTCTAGTTTCACCTTAAATTTATAGTTAAATAATATATCCACTCTATGTTGAAAAATAGAATCTTCTGCTATTTGTATTCTAAAGTAAGTGATTTTTTTTTCCTGCTATTTGTATTCTAAAGTAAGTGAATTCCTTCTGCTGTTCTCTCTCCTAGGGAGAGGGGACATCTCCTGGAGAGTTCAAATAACTGTGAAGTAAGAATTTCCTGTCCTCTGTTACTGAGCCCAAGCTACTTTAAATGCATAAAGCATAGACTCTAGGTAGTTACATAGCAATTAATGGTCTTAAGTGGCTAGGATATACTGATGAGAATGTAATTGATCCCTAGCTTTTGGAGAGCTATTAAATTCTTTGAGATCCAAACTACTTTCTTGCTACTTTTATCCCTGGAAAAAAAACCTGTTTCCAATTCAGGTTAGCTTGCCACTTCACTGTGGTGGTTCAGCTCTGTTGGGATGTCTTATCCCTGGAAGGGTGGACAGTAGAAAGAATTCAGTTGTTCTAAGGTAAATGAACTCCTCAAGTGAACAGGGTACCTGGATGTCAAGTGTCATGTTTTTTGTTATGTTTTGTAGTAATACAGTCTGATGCAAAACCAATTTGGTTAAACTTCAGGGTGTATTGAGGTCTAGTAAGAATGACTGTTCTTAACTTTTGGCAGTTACGAGTAACCTTGAAACTCTACAAAATAGGACATGACAGTTAAGCCACAGGTTCTTTTGACTGTTTAATGGGGGTAGGAGGAATCCTGTTATGTAAATGAGTATTTGCAGTACCTGAAGTATGCATCCAGTTCTTAAGTCTTAACAACTAAAGACTTTGAATCCCACCTTTGACTTGAATAAAGTACAATACAGACATGTTCAAATGGCCTCCAGATGTTTCTAGTGGATGTAACAGCATGTTCTTGTGAAAACAGAGCAATTGTAGAAAATGGTAAACTACTGGAAATGGTCAAGGAAGCTTGTGTCCATGTCATGTTCCTAGCAGAAGCATTTTATCAAAGTTGAAACTCCTCCTAAACTGGAGTGGTAAACACTGAACAAGTTAATGTAAGTGACCTTGTAGGCTAGTTTTGATACGCTTATTCTTACTAGCTTCAGGAGACAGTGATTTATTTGTAGCTGTTTAAAAAAAAAAACAAAACAACATTTTTCTGTTAATACATGTATAAGTAAATGTTAAGAGGCTTTTCTGTACCTTTTCCCCTATGCTCTGCTTTTGGATGCCTTGACGTGGCAGCATGTTGCTGAATAGTGATCGTCATGAGGACTGAAGTAATTCTGTTCAAAACACTAAGCAATGGCAGCAAGCTTGTTGAGGTTAAAATGGTTCTATTGTATGACCCTTTTTTAAAATCATCTTAGTTAAAACTACCTTGAAAGTGCTTTTACAGCACTTTGGTTAAAAAAAAATGGGTTGAAGATTAGACTTCACCTAGAGGTGAAGTTACTAAACTAGGATTAATTGCAAATGTTTAATGGTCTCTGTTTTTTGCCAATACATGATTTGATACAGTTAGAACCAGATGTAGGGTACTTCAACACAGGCTTCCTGTGTAAGAATATTAGCTGGGAAAGGGTTTCAGTGTTGGAGTTGTGGATCTTTGACCCTTTTCAGGCACTGGGGTGGAGGGGAGAGATCATTGTACGGATTAGGATGTACAGGCTCCTCTGATTTACCCCAGTTCCCTTCACTGGCATTCTGCCATCTCAAATGATACGGGCTTGAGAGTGAATCACAAAGTCCCTTCTTTGCGATCATTGGTTTTTAAGGACAGATAACTGTTGTCTTTCCATGGCCGTCTGGTGTGTAAAGGAAGGGTGGACGGGCAGGTCCTGTCAAGCTGTATCCTGGGTCTTCTTGCCATCATCATCTCCAGTTGCTTTCTGAGACTCTAATTCATACGTTTCTATAGTCCTGTCTTAATGCATAATCATACTAAATATACATATGTGCTAGCTAATAAAGTGTGAACTTTGTAAAGGAATAAGGTAGATTACACCTTCCAAATCTGTGTAAAAGTCCATGGTTATATGTAAGACTGATACCAAGTGCGAACAAGTGAGCATCCTTAGCCACATGACAGTAAGATGTTTTGGTACAATGCTTGCAACAAGCTGCATTTTGAAGACTTTCAGATCCTCCGATTACATTCCTGGCTAATCACCAGTATTTGTTCTCATGTTTTAATGTATTTGCAGGTTATGCAACAGCCTTAGGGACTTGAACTACCAAGTTGCAAGCTTAGTTTTTACTCTTAAATACACTTGGCAATAGCTCTTAAATTTACTGCAACAGTTACTGTATATATTGGCTGCTGTCCATGTGCTTTATATGGCCACGGAAAGCGCTGCAGACTTTGATTCTCCCCTTTGAACAGTTTTTATTGAACTCCTCTCAGCTGAGGCAGACTGCCCTTTGAAATGTGTCCTGTCAAAGTAGCACAGAATTGGACCTTTTTTCCTCCATGAGAGGGACAGACCACTTGGCACATCACTTGGTAGCAGCCACTGAGCTTTGACAGATGGGGCACGGTGGTTGCTGTTGGAGTGTATGAGATACTCCTCACCAGGAGCAGGCTTCAGCATCCTGGGAATGGCCTGGCTCTGTATCGCTGCCAAGGAGCCCTTCCATCTATCTACCTGGCAGTTTGTTGTACTTGCTGTTAGAAGTGCTGTGCCCTGTTTTTTTTCCACTGAGAAGAGCGAAGTGGAAGGAGGCATCCCACAGGCTGCTGGTTGGACAGCCCTATTGTGTTTTATTTCCTTCGTGCTCTAAAATAGTCACATAATGCCAGTGCCAAATGAATGTTATAATAATCAATAACATGGATTGCTTGAATGTTTTTAAGCCCTCAGGACTCTGTTAGAACCCATTATAATGGCTGTATGTTTCAGGGGTGTGTGTTTGAATTTTGACCCATGCGCTACATGCTGGGATTTACTGTTGGGTTTTTATTGTGTATTTTCTATGTCCCAGGAATGCTTGACTTGTGCTTCAAGCCCTAGTAAGCCAGTTTGCAACCCTTCCTGCTGCTGCCCTTTGCAAAGAGTGAGACCTCTATGAGCTCATTTTTTTTAGATGAGTTTTCTGCCTTGCTCAAAAGCAAAATTTCTTAATCTGACATGATTAATAGTAAAATGTTCCAATATTTGTGCTGCTGTTTTGAGTGAAAAGGTAACTTTAGTGAGTCAGGATAAGGTGTATATATTGCTGCTGTCAAGTGTGTCTGAACTTAGTAGGAACGTACCCAAAGCCATTGGAATTCAAGGGACTGGTGACCCCTTCAGTCTGTCCCTCTTGTGCTGCAGAGACCACCAGTGCAGTGTCCCATGCTAAAAGCAGAACATAAATGTAAGCTTGAAGAGATAATTTGCGGTTTAGGGGTGCTTTTGACTAGGTGGCAGCTGCAGCTTCAAATACTTCATCTCACAGAGGCAAGGTGCCTGTAGCAGCTGCTTATGATTGGTGTCTCCCCTTGTAAAAGCAGCCTGGCCTGGCAAAATGCACTTGTGACAAAGTATCTGTGGGTTTAACGAGGGTGAAACTTGGCAAGTGTTGCCCAGAAAAGCACTGCCAGGAGCGGGAACATTTTTCAGATGGGTTAATGTAGTTAATGATCAGTTGTTTCTATCCAGAAAGTAACCTTGTGAGAAACACATTGCCCCTTGGATTAAAATGATCTGCTCAGTTCTGTAACTGAAGACAGGATATACTGTTGCATCAGTCCAAGACTGTCCTTGGTCAGCAATTTGTATTTTCAAAGCATGATTGTGAGGATGTCTGAATGATGAATGTTCAGTGTGATCCTTACTTGTGCTTTGGTTTAGGCTCTGTGGATCCTTTTAAATGGGCAAGGAAAAGGGAGCTGGGTAATGTATGCTCTTGCCTAAGCAAGGGAACAAACTAGAAAAACAGATGGTGCTAAAAATAGTTTATTACCAAGGTTTAAATATGGGTCTGATTTTATTCCCCTCCTTATAAATAATGCAGCTATAAATCCTGCTAGATATCAATAACTATTGAATTATCTCCAAACTGCTGAGTGTTACAGAACCTTCTGGCAGCTTTCCAAGCTTGGTGTTGCCCTTCATTCATAGGATCAACATTTAATTCCTTAACAGGGGAAACCTGAAGAATTCATCCTCTTTGAATGGCAACATAGACGCAGGGAGCTTGAATGAGTAGCTACAGGCTAAGGCATCCCATTGCAATGGAAGGGGAGCTGTGCTTGATGAGTTCCTGCTAGGTCGCAGCCAGGATGAATCTCCTCTTTTCTTTTCTGCAACGCATGAACAATCAAAGGCTCCTTTTTTATCAATTGTTGCCATGGAGGGCATCCATTTAAAGTTCAAATTCCAGCAGGCTTGGGAAGAAGGAAAGGAGATAGGAGTAGGCTGGGCTGGGAGATGGTAGGCAAGCATCAAATGTGAGCTGAAGACAAGCCAGCACTTTGTGCTGGTGACAGGACAGACCAGGCTGGGGGTACTTGGTTTTGAATGGATGCCTGGAAGTTTGTTGGAGTAGTGAATGAAATGCTGCTGAGGTAGCAGGCACAGAGAGCATCTGGCGTTTTGCTTTCTATGCATCGGCAGAGTGGGTCACAATGTGAAATTATGCCCAGAATGGCATTTAATGAAGTGAGCCCTTGTGCTGGAGGTTCTCTGTGCTCTGACAGTGAGGGAGTAAAGCCTTGAGGATAGTGAAGGAAAGGAAATCTCATTAGGGATAGAGGTTTTCCCCCCTCTTTTGTTAATAGCATTCTGTAACTAATGCCTTGCAAATAGCTGCAGCTCCTCAGAGCTGTTCAGTGCTGTGTTGCTTTGTCATACCTGAAACCAGCTTTGTAAGTGTATGGCACTTTTCTGTAAGCAATGTGCTAAGAGGAGGAGGAGGCAGCTTAATATCCGCTGCAGATTTGCTTTTCTTTTCTGGCAAGTTGCTGTATGTACAAGTAAGTATTCACTGTTGAAAGAGCTAATGAGTCCCAGACCAGCTGCATTTGACATTATGAGGGAAGGGGCCATCTATTAAGTCCAAGCCAGCTGTGGATATTTTCTTTCTTAATTATGACTTTGCTGTCATAAAATTGGATTATGCTAAAATTATTGGTGATGTTGTTTGGGATACAGTGCAGTATTGAGTTAAGAGCCATGGTTCGGTGTTATATATAGGTTACTTAATGTTCCTAAGCTGCACCAGAGGGTTTAAAGAGAGGTGAGAGCACTTCACTCAGGTTTTACCATTTGGGTTTTGGCAGGTGGCAGGGGATTAGGGTTGAGGTTTTTTTTCTTGCTCTGAACCACATGAGATGGTGGTTAGCAGAAGAGGTAGGAGTGTTTCATCATTGATATAGGAACTTTTCCCAGATCTCATGGCAAAAAAAAATGAAATCTCAGTGTAACTTTAAAAAACTTGTTAGGAACTGAGTTACATTTCTTTAACTTGGGGTAATCTGGGGAGAAGGGGGTTCCTTCAATATTCAGTGTTCTCATAATAATACATTAAATCAGTTTATCTTAGATGAGTGTATCTTATCATAGATCAGTGACTCTTTACGGTAAGAGAATGGAAGGATTCTGAATTCTGAAACTAGGCTTTGGTCTTCCATACTCTGAATATTGTCTTTTGTGAACTTTGCCTTGCTTTTTGACAGTCAATTCCTGACTTGATGCATCATCTTCTGAAAAGAGACCTGAACTGAACTGATTCACCTGAGTGTTTTTCTCTGCAGAGAGGTTTATTGAAATGGCTTTGGAAAGTCTTATGTTTAACTGTCACTTTGCCTTCTGTTAGGCTTGTATTGCATAGATCAGTTCCTGCTGCATGTGTATACTGGTATGTAGGTGTGATAAAAGCAAAACAGATGTCTGAAGCACATAAAATGAGCTGATTCATTTTATGTACATCAACTAGTAATGTCAGTTTGCCCTTCCATTATGATGGGAAGTATTGATTTGTTTATTTGCTCTTTTTCGAGTATTTTCAAACTGTAGAGAAGCTTGTATGGCTTTTTAAACTTACTGTTAGATGTGACTTTTAATGGAGTACAGTTTTATAAGCAGATGTTTTCTGCATACGTGATCTGGGAGGTGATGGCTTAGTGTTAAGGTTAGCTGCAGATAATCAAGTAGCTGATCTGTTTGTATACCTGAAAGTACTCAGTTCTTATGCTGCTAATGACATGTGCTTCTGCAATAAAACTGAAGTATTACCAAATACTGAATTTTAAGTAAATGAGAATTCTGACTAATTTCCCAATTTGTTTTCATTGTAATAGCAACCATGTGACTAAAACATAAAAGGCATTTATGGTATGCTAGGAAGCTTGCAAGTTGTGGTAGTATAAACAAGTTTGAGTCTTTAAAACAAAGTGTTTGTAATACTTGAATGTATGGCTTTCTGGATGTTACAGCTTTTTCATGCAAACTGATCCTGTTACAACATAAAGCAAAACCGAAGTTGGCCATACAGTGAGAAATTGAGCTCAGTTTTAGTGTTACTGTAATGCTTTAAGATTCTGAATGTTGGCTCTGCCTTACACAAGTTTCATATAGAATCGTAGAATCCTTTGCTTCTCTTCTGACTTGGTATGATGTATTTTAAAACATGTATTGTTTTTCAGTGCAGCTGAAGGATAAAGGACCACATACGTGGTTTCCTGACCTAACTTTTCTTTTGAGAAACCACTGAGCATCAACTGCTTAAGTGCTGTCAGCTCTGGTATTTGAACAAATAAACTTGTCCAAATTGTATTTATCAAGCAAGTTTTAGCACAGGTTGACTCGGTATTAAAAGTACACGTTAGGCTTGCCACTTGATGTCAAGAACACTTCTTGAGCCACATTGTTTCAGAAACATTCAAAATGGTCCAAAATCAGATACTAAGCTAAAAAAATACAGTACACATATTGGAAATTGAAGGTGAACAGTGCTAATTCTATTATTTCTAAACAAATGTGTTCAATGTGTCTCTGGAAATAATTAGTGGTGAGAGTCCACCTACAGTTTGAGTTAATGCTCCTACAAGAATTTATTGTGGTTTTTGCATGGAGTTGGACAAAAAATTCCTGACATCACTTGCACTTTGTCCACATGTGTGTCGACACCTATGCATGCATGTGTGCACTTGTAGAACAAGATCGTAAGGCTTTGTTTTGGACAAGTATTTCTGTAGTGAAAAATGGGTCTGAAGAAGGGGAAGCTGTTCCTAAACCGAAGTGTTTCCCTTTCAATCCCAGCCCCCTTCCCTGGCAGAAGTGAGCTTTATGGCCCAATTATAGAATCCCTTAAAATGTTAGTTATGATGGAGCGCCAGCATAACCCAATAATATAGGTGAGGCTGACATCTGTCAGTAACTAATGAGGGTAGCTTTAGAATCAGGATTTGGAGTTCACTTCTCTAATTTCTTATAAATTTGACCCATCATATCAAGTTAATATTTGACCTGAGAATAAAAAATAACATGCTGGAATTTTAAGAGAACCTGGTACATGGGTGTACTCTGCAAAAATCAGTACATATGTGATTCAGTTGTGAAAGTAATTGTTTGCAGCTCATAGCAAAGTCATGAAGGAGTAAGACCTTGGCTAAACTGCTCAGGAATAGAAGTTCTCTATAAAAATAGATGACACATAAATGGCAGGAAATGAAGCCAACATGGTCATGTTTTGAAGCCACAAGGGTCAAATCCTGTCCTGTGTTACTCTGGTGCATAATCAGTCAACTTAAATCATGTTACTTGAGAAGAGGGTTTGGCATGGTGAAGTCAACTTCAGAGTGCGACTGATTATTAGGAGTTTTGTAGAAGCACAGGCTACAGCTTTTTCTCTTCTTGTTAGAATGCATTTAGCTAGAAATTTAGTGCAACTCCTTTGTGTTGTATGTAATTTCAGAGCTGACTGTAGTATGCAAGTCTCTCTATTCCCCTGCCAGGGGATGAATGCGTTAAAAGGCTTTGGCTACCCAGGGTGGTCTTTGGTTTTTGGATTTTGAATGCTGAGAGATGATATTGTCAGAAATAGTATTCTTGTTAAGCAGTTTTCTTTTACTGCTCATTTTGAGCAACTGTGAAGTGTGTCAGTGTATATCTGTGTGAAGGGAGGTATATGTAGCTCATGTTAATGATATAAGCATGCTTCCTTTATTTCCCAGTTTAAAATGTAGAAAACTAGATGCATCTTAAATTCTATATGACTTGGGCATCTTTTTAAACCAAGTCTCTATAAAATGATTCATATTTTTAATGAAGGTGGAAATGTGCACTTTGTTTCTTGTTTCCAGAGATTCTTCTGTTTCTGAAAGGAAAGGTAAAAGATTTGAACCTGAAAGGATGGAACAACTCTGGCAAAACATGAATCATTTCTGCTGGGGGAGAGCATGTGCTTACATTGTTTCCCTCTGTGCCCTTCTGCTACAAAACCAGATGTGTTCATCATCCCTGCATGAGCACAAATGGTGCAGCTGTTTGTTCGTCACACCGTCACACCACTCATTAATGCAGTTGGATGATGTGAATTTGCTGGACTGAAGCCTCTCAAGCTTGTGCTTGGAATTGGAGGCCTAATTCCACACTGTCCAGCTCTCCAGTTTATCCATAAGGTGGATAAATCCACTGTCCATATTAGAGACGTGCTTAGGGTCAAGCAGGAAGTAGGAAAATAACTACATGGTGTACAAATTGTTAAGGCAGAGCAGTTGCTTTGATCCTGCAAGAGACCACAGACTGCAGCTGCTGTTTAAGAGCTAGAACCCACCTTCCAGGGCACTCTTCCTGCTATTTCAGTACCCTTTTGGGTCTTTCTTTCTGTGTGGCTTCTTTCCTTTTGAGAAAACCTCTATTCTAATGCATCAGTGCATTGCAGACAAACACTGCTGCTGTATCCAGTAGTTGCCTTGTTTGGCTTTAATCTTCTTTCTCCCTGGCCAAAGTCTTGTACTGTACTATTAGCTGAACAAAGCAAATGTCATTATGGTCTACTTCTGGTGATGCTGTATTATCAGCTGCTTCAGAACAATTACATCTACTGTGTGAGCCTCTTCTGTTGTAGTTAGTGGAGTAATTCACAGCATCTGTAGGTATTTATGCTTGCTAGACTGGTACTAAGAATAGTTGCAACTTTCTACTTAATTACATGCAGGTGAAATAGGTAGGCCTGATGTTTGTAGAATGTAATTCCATGTTCTCATAATAAAAACTTGCATGATTTATACTTACTCCAGCAGAAAAGGTGAAAGGTTGCTGTTCATAAATGCACTGAATTAGAAAATCTAAGATGCCAGCATCTTAATTAAAATTCCATACATTAAACTTTTTAAATGCAGTTTAATGTTGGCCTAGATTTTATACAAGGGGAAAATTACTATATATGTTCACGCTCCTCATGGTAGTACTGGTGTTAAATCATGTTCTTGACTGTATTATGTTAACTCAGCTTCCAGTTTGTCTTTAAAAACAAACAAGTTAACCCCTATGATGAATGGTCCTGGACTGCTAAACCCCAGCACCTGAGTTTCCTGCACTTAACTGCCCCCTTCAACCCAAATTTAATGTAGAAAGGAATGAATGAAAAATAGCAGCAGTGTTTTGTCTGCTTAAGTTCAGTTTAAACACCTTTAGACTGCCAAACTTTAATCTGCTTGAATTCCTAAGTTCCTATGTTACTTAATGTTGGAACTTAATTGAGCACATGTGCATGCAAAGCATGTGATGGGGTCTGAATTTTCTTCTCAGATATTCAGGTGATCTTTGCAAACCACTACAAGGAAAAGAGGCTATTTGGTTTGAGTGTGAAACTTAATTTCATGTATGGAGTGCCTGTCATGAATAATTTTGTCTGAATTTGGGGCAAGAGGGAAGCAGGTGGTTGTAATCCCTGCTGTATGTGGAATTGGCTATGCCTGTGACTTCACACGTGGCTGTTTGGAATTTGATGTGATAACAGTGCTTTTAATGGGGTCCTGCAGAGTTTCCTAGCTAAAGAAGTAAGCTGCTGTACAGGTCTGAAGACTTGCAGTACAAGAGTTCCCAAAACCTCCCAACCAGGGTGGGTGGTGGCTGTGTATGCACTGCAGCAGTGCTCAGGCAAAGAGCTGGACCCCCAGTTCCCCCTGCCCAGTCTTTGTGCGTTCTGTTTCTCACTTGTAGCCTTTAACTATTCCAGTGGTTTCTGTCAGTTATCTTACATGATGAACAGCCTTGTATTCTTGCATACTGGAGTGTAATTAGACAAATTCAGCATTTCACTTAAATACTTCTATGTCATTAAATCAGAGTGCTTTTTCAACTAATAGCACTGAATAAAAAGCCAAATTAAAACACAAGCTCAAACAAAACTTGTAAGGATACTGTGGCATCATTGAGAATACAAGCAGAAAAATCTAGGCCAATAAATAGATCAACTTTCATGGTAGACTAGACCAGAGAACTGCATGCTTAAATCTAGAACAGTCTGGCTAGTGGAAGATGAAAGCCTGTTACTTCATGCTGCTGATGTGAAATGAGCTGTTGTCGGTTTACTTCTCTTCCTGGGCACCTCCATCTAAAAAATTAAAATAAGCTTTGAAGATACAGAAGAGACAAACTACTGAACAACTTTCATTTCAAGTCAGAGCCATATTGCTGCACGTCAGCTTGTATTGATTTTTAACTAGGTCTTTGGCTTTGCAAATAGGATTTACCTCATTTGACTACAAGAACTGCAGCAGCGACTTTATCTCTGATGTAAGGAATGGTTGTTTTAGTGAAGTGCCTAATCACATGGCAGAATGGTAGAGGTTGTTTGCTCTTTCCCGTTCATATCTGGTGTTCCATGTTTTTTTCTGTTTTCTAGTTATATATGATGAAATAAATGTTGCGTTTTTTGAATATAAGAATACATACCAAACTTCCAGGGAAATGAGGGATAACTGAAGAGCTGCAAAAACTGAACAGCATGTTTGCCTCTCAGAGTGAATTTGATCAGAGATTAGATTTTGCCCACAGAGGTGTTAGGAATACTTTAGAGAAATGATTCTTTTTCCACAAAATGCATAAATAGAAATGGTTTTGTGAACTACTTGCTTTGTAGCTTAATGCAAGGGGAAAAAAATAACTTCTCCTTTGGTTTATTTCAAATGCATAGTTTAAAGATCTGCAGTGGGTTTTGAACTGAAGTGGGGTTTTTTAGACACCTGAATTGAAAAACTTCCTGTATTCCTACACCTTTCACTTCTCATTTGAGCAGGGGGAAATTCTTTTCCACTTAACTTTTTTTTTTCACCAAAAAGTTTTAAACTGTGCCTTAGCAAGCCTCAAGCATATCACATTATGAAGAATACTGTATTGTTTTCTTCCTGTCAGCATGACTTTGTACTGATGAAGCAGTATTTCTTCCTAAATGAAAGTTGCTTAAAGCTGAGGCTATCTGAGCACTTCAGTGCTCACAAAATGCTCAGTGTTACTCAAGGCAGAAGTCAAATGTCAAGAGCTTTACTCCACAGAAAGGTTAATAGTTTCTTACATAAAGACAGCATTTTTCTTGCTGTTTTTCACTTTATCAGTAGTAGAAGATGCAGGGATTAGGACTGTGATGGGGTATTTTTAATCTATACAACTAACACTTCCAATGATTTTCAGTGGACACCGTCCATGTCTCCAACTTCAGTTATCACAGGTAATGATAGTAATGCAAGTAATTAAATGCATGAAGTGAAAATTCAGTTTGCAGGGAGGGACCAGTTGTCATCTGTTTGTGGTAGGATGTGATGTCAGTCAGATAGTATGTTCAAAAGGCAGTTTTCATCATGATTTAGTGAGATGTTAGGACCAGTCTTTTGTAGAAGTTTGCCTTTATAACTTAAAGGCCGTCCTCAAATTTCCCTCTTAGCTTCATTAAATGAAGTTTCTTCAATGTAATGAATTTGTACCATTGTTGGACTTTATCATTGCTGAGGCTAGGCTGTAACCTCTTTAGGGGTAGGTTAGTGTCTGAGGTATAAATGCATCAGGCTGTATGTGGTGCTTCTGATCTAAAACTTAGCCATGGTATGAGTTACCATCAGTAAGAGTATTTGGGTTTGAGTCACTCTGACTTATCTGTAGGAAACATAAGTCCAGGAAGTGAAATAACGACCTGTGAAGCCCTCAGAGGGAGAGATGCCACCCATCGAACTCGCTCCATCTCTACTGGCTAGGTGCAGGGAAGCAACAGAAAAAGCTGTATGTTACTCCATGCTTGGGCTGCCTCTTCAGTGTGTTGTGCTTGGATTGGCTGCTGATATTCCAGGAAATTCTAGGGTGCCCTCATCACTAGGACCAATGCATCACACACCTTTCATGGTAAAGACCTTAACAGTCAAGAAACCCTGTATGCTGGTGTCTCTTAAAGCAGCATCTCTTGTGTAGTCATAGGCAAAAGTCTCAGGATGGGAAGGAGCGGAAACAGCCAGATAACTAGTCTAATTAGTTTGCTGAATTCCCTCTCTTCCTAAGCCTGTGGCTTTAGGGAGCAGCCCATCCTGTTGTGATGACTAGTGCCGAGAAGCAGTAGGATGGGCTTAGGGCTTCTGGTAGTTTCAGGCTCCTCTGCTGCTTGCTCTGTGCCAGCTGCTGCAGCTGCACCTCTTCAGAGCAGCTGTATCTTCCACCCCATTCAAAACTGGGGGGGAAATGGGTGGACTTGGTGTATGATGGGGGCATAGGGAAGAAGCATGAGAACTGCTGTTCCCATTATACGCCAGGTTTTCATGCACGTAAATGACTTATTTTTCCCTTGACTACTGTAGCAAATGCTCCAGTTTTTGTTAGTAAAACAAAAGCAACCTTTTTATTGCTTTTTATATTTGGAAAGTGATGTATTGCGGGTTTCTGAACTGGAGGTTTAGTAAGGAGTACAGACATTAGCTTCCTTTCAAGCTCCTCTGGGCCTTTCTTGTTTGCTTTGTATGGCAAGGGTCTAGAGAGATTTCTTTTATTTCCTTCCCTGCCATTGTTTTTGGTACAAAGTTGGGGTTTTTTTTTCTTAATATTCAGACATTTTATCGCCTCACTTCTTTTAAAACTGAGTTTCTTTTTTTCTTCCATCACACAAAAGAATACTTTTAGCTGATTGAGTTCTATCCATTGCCAACTGTGGACTCTTTTGTCTTGTTAGTCCAGCATCCTTTATAAAATGAGGACCATTGAGCAAGTACTCGCAGGCTCCCCACTGAGCACAATTGTGCTTGAAAGGTGTGGTACTGTACCAGTGTAACATGGAAAGCTGCAGTTCAGGGGGCTTGAATGCATTGCAATTTCTACCTTTTGCTTTGTGAAAGAAGTGGGATTGTGCTGTGAGATAATAAATCCACCTATTTGTAGTTCGGTGAGGTTGTGACAAGTGGGGGAACAAAGAACCAGTTGAATGCACTTGCTGTTGTGTTGAAGCCGGCTAAAAGTTCCCATTGAAGTGGTTTCAGCACAGTACAGCTAACAGGCAGTTTTCCATTTATGTACACAAACCTTCTAGAAGGACAGCTGTGTGGTTGGATTAATTTCTAGCAGTAAATTGAATAAAAGATATTTTGAAGGGGGACTTGGGAATTCCTTTCTAAAGGGTTGAAAGCAGAACTTTCAAAGCTTTCCTTTCTTTGACCCCTTTCCTTCCCAGTACCTACTATAAGATTTAAAGAACTGAAAATATTGTCCCCTATATGGAGATACACAACAGGAAATGTGTTGTTTCTCAAAGCAATGAGTTAGAATTAGGATTAAAATATCTTTTAACACTTTCAACATCAAAAATACACTGCTTTGCTTAAGGAAATATGACAAATTCACAGTTCTTAGTCAGGAAAAGGAGCTCAAATGTTTGTATGTGAATAAGCTGTGAGCTGCATAGAAGTGTTTTGAAAACAAATACATTTTATACCAATACTGTTCTTGTAGGAAAGTGAAATTTGGAAACATAAAGCTTTTTGATCATGCAGTGTTACCAGTTTTGTTGATGCTAGTCACATGCAAAATTGGATGTGCTAACAAAGGCTTTGGTGAATTCCTTCTGATGGAACTACGGTCAACAGTTGTTTTGTTGTTTCTGAAAGTTGATCTTTGGATGTAGGTCTTGGAGTTGCATAAATCAACTTCTAAATTAGGGCTTGTGTCTGTCCAAGCAAAGTAAATTAGCCCTTATAGAGCCTTCTAGCCTGAAAGCTATGACCGTCTATTACAAGATAGGAAAGTTGTTTGAGCATGATAAGAGTTGTGTGCAGTACAGGCATAAAACTTAACTTCTGACCACTAGTGAGAGTTTCAATGTGGTATGTGTGGGCTGGGAGAATACTGAGGCACCAGTGATGGTGAAGCACCATCCCATACCAGAACTGCTGTTCAGTCAGTCTGATTGTGCTGTGACTAAACTCTAAAACCCAAGTGCTTTTGCTTTTTGCCTTTGCCCGGACTTTTCCACAAGTAAACTTTGTATGTAGATTTGATGTAGGAATGCCCAAGGAACTGTATGAGCTTGCAGAGTGGCAGTGGGCTTGTCTGCAAAATGATCCATATATAACATTGATCTTCAAGGGTCAGGCAGATCACCTCAGTGGGGTTTCCTCATTCTCTTACCCAGTTATATAAAGGTGAGGCTTACTAATTGGGAGTTCTAAATCTGTAAAGTTTTGTTTAAAAAGCACCCAAAGATACTGTTAAGCTGCTTGTGTGGCTGCTGATGTGCATTGCTGAAACAGATTATCCAGTGCTTTAGAAGAGCATCTGGAATATAGCACACTGGGAGTGTTGCAATGTTCCCATTTCATCTGAATATATCAACAAATATAAAATACTTAAGAAGTGACAAATGGGGAGAGGAAGCTGAAAATGGGTGTGAAAGTTGGTCTTGTTCCCTGTGGATCGACTTGTAATGAAATGATTGCCATGTGTAGGAGAAACTGGAGTCACTTAACCAGTAAGATGATGAAAGCTAGCAGAGCTTTATTCTCCTGGCTCTTACCACCTCTGAGAGGAGCCCTGATCATTTCACCCTTCTCTCACTGTGTAAGGCAGAGCTTAGAAGTTTCTCACTTGTTAAAATCTAAGTTCTGCTGTCTGTGTAGGTCTGTTTCTTCTTAAATGCTGCTTCTGGATTCTAGTCAAGGATCCCTTAGAGTTATGTGAGGAGTTTAGACAATTTATCCCTTTATCTGAGGGACAGAGGTAGCATTTTTACTGAGGTTTTCTTTTCTTTTTACTTTGTCTAAATAAAGGTGAGTTCCCCTCTGTTCTCTGTATACTTTTCATTTAAACAAGATTGCTCAAATTCCTGAGCTCTGGTTCAAACAGTAACCAAATATAAGACAAACTAAGCTGATTCTGGAGCACAGTGCTTTCTAAGAAGGCTTGGTTTTCCCCTGTTGGAGGTTAACCAAATGTGCTGTTGCCTTGTGGACTCTGGCTGAGGTGATGCCTCAGGGCTCATTGTCTGCATGCTTGGGAACTTTGGGAAACTAATTGTTGACTGGGTTGCAGTGCAGCTGTCTGACTTGAATGCTGATGTTACCAAATGCTGTGCTCTCGGTTTGCCAAAAAGCTAATAACATCAAACTGGGCGTCTGTAATTCCTCATTCAGTTGACTAAAGCTGGGGTTTTGGACCCTTCTGCATAAAAAAGGGGACGGGTAGTTTTTCTCACTAGTGGGAAGCTCCATAGGCAAAACACCTGTGCAAAACCAGATTATGTAGTAAGTAAGTACTTTTCTTCGTGCCTCTCATGTTTCCAGGATTACTTTAAACTTGTGGCGTTCTGACTTTTGAGTACATGCTCTCAATCCACTCAGGAATTTAAGGAATTTGCTCTCCTCATGGTTAACATATTTGTGTATCTTTTTCTAATTGCAGACTTTAAAAAATTCCAAAAGTCTTTGCTCCCTTGACTATGAAGATGATGATGATGACACGCAAATGAAGACGATTGTGTCATCCCCATGTGACTCAAATGATCTTATGAACATCATCACCCCTGGTTCCAGCCCGATGAAAGAACAGCTGGATGAAGTAAGGCATCACGGGTCATGCCAAGGTAGCTTCAAAACAAGGGATTATAAGAAAGCAGCCGTAGTATGTGAAAGCGATGAAGACACAAGTGATTGTGAGAGCACCGAAGAAGGCATCTTTCCTCTAGACTGTGGAGACTTGGACCTAGAGCAGATTGAAAACAACTGAGACTCGGAAGTTGTGTGCTAGAATCAGAGTTGTTCTAAATTAAAATGATAGAGGATTACCTTTGCCATGCATAATCCATGTCCCTGAATCTCTGTATTGCCTATCTTGGGCCTGTGTTAGAAGAAATGTTTCAGGTGGGGGAAAAACGTGAACCATTGTTACCTGTTTAGTCTGTTGATCAATATGTGGATGACAACAAAAAAGGAAAAAGTAGGAGGTTAAACGTTATTTTGAACATTAAGGAATAATTTTGATTAAAAATTTCCTAACAGATATTTTGCATTTTTATGGCTTTTACAGTTCTGGAGAAAAAAGCATCTCTATTTTGAAATGAATTTTCAGAAGGGCATTCTATAAAACTAAATCTGTCTACAGTGATTCTGGTGCGGGTATATGTTGCTTTTGTTAAAGAGCTTAATGTGAACAGTGACTTGCATAATGAAATTGGTAATAAACCTTCAGATAGAACTCTTTAATATCTGGTTGACAACTGGTCCAAAATACTTAACTGCCATCTTTCAACAGTGTCTGGTTAAAAAAACCACCTTCATAACGTGTACAAATGTTCTTTTCATACATTCAGGACTTTTTGATCAAAATATGGTAGTGACCTTAAAGGTTAACATTTTCCATTATTTTACTACTTGAATTGTTTTCTAGCCTGAAGCAATGCTAATTTAGGTGGGATAAAACTGCAAGTAGCTGCCCACCTACTTGGTCTTTGTTTTCTGTGGTTCAAAAGAATGTACAACAAGAGCACTTGAACTTTTAGACAGGGACTTTGTAATGATGAATTCCCCAGGAGGTGATCCCTTCAGCAATACTAGAAGGAAAATAGTCCTTGAATTAAATAAAATGACATTTTGCTTTGCACTTGTGTCTGCGTATGAATTTTAGTGGTGGAAGATGTGTAATCTGTGGCAGATTCTCTATTATGGTATTTGTGTGGAATTGGGTGGAGGGAGAAAGCAGATTTCTGGTCATCTAAAAAGAAAGTGACATCAGGTTATTCTGGAGACCTGGGGAAAAACTCGGGCCGGGTCCCATAAGTCTCAGTGATTACATGCACTGCAGTCATCTCAAATGTAATACTGCATTCATTGCAGACTATTGCAACACATACTTTGTTAGTTCGGCCACAATAAGGATTTTCCTGAACAAGGGGGAAATTAATCTTGAAATGGTTTTAAATTGGATAGGAATGGGGAAGCTTAGATTATGCCTTTCCAGTGTATCGTGTTAGCCTGCTTAAAGGAGCAAACTCTTACTGTAACTTGTGCCATAAAACCAAAACACAGCCACGTATTTTAAGTCAGCTAATGGAATGGGATTAAAGTAAGACATAAATATGGGGCATATGACAAAGACTAAGCAAGGTATGACACAGGCTCCAACCTTGTGATTTGGGTCAGCCTTTGATTACTGACCCAGCTTGTGTCACTCAGTACCTATACCAAAAATGTAAGTTTTGGTAGCAAGTAAGGAACTCTAAACTTTTCTCTTGCTTTTGTGACTTCTATTTCATGTACAACTACATGTAGCAATGGTCTGTGATGGTGATACTGGTATATGTGTGTAGTTAGGTGCAGGAACACTGCCCACGTTTGTTGGGGTCTTGATATGTTCATATATATATATTATGGGAGAGAAAGTGAAGCTGCTCATAAGTGACAAAAATCATTCCCCTTTTCCTAGATTAGCAATAAAGCAGTTGCTCTTGGAGCAAAGACTGGTTCCTTCAGAAGCTCCTGTTAGCAGTGTGCATCTCATCCCACAGGTATTTGCTCTGGTGTAGCACAGAGCATACCAATTGGGGGCATACACATCCACAAAGCTATTTGAAATAATCTTATGCAGCTGAGGATCCCTGTTCTTGCTGCTGCTTCAAGAAGTAGCAAGTGATGTACAGCTTTTTTTCCTCATGGGTATGTGGGAAACATGCTGTAGTACAGTGATCAGTCACTGTGGGTAATGGAAGAATGCAGCTCCCCCCTGGACTGCAATTGCTCGTTGCAGAGCTAGGTTTCTCTTTGTGTACTCTTCTTAATTGGGCAATAGAGGTAAGTAAAATTGAATCAGCTTTAATGCAGGATTGTAGCAAAGGCCACTGGGATCACTTAAAAGCTAATTCACCTATTTGGAAGCACTCTAGTTAAGTATAATGGCATGGAGTGAGAAAGCTAATGTGGCAATGTGTTTGACTCTTCCTCCTCCAAGGGAGACAAGCTCCTAGGAGAAGTAAAAAAAGAAAATACATCAGAGGGCATGAACAGAAAAAGGTGAAATGTACTTCATCAAGGAAAACAAATTAACAAGAACTGAAGCTATTAAGACAGCAATAGAGCAAAAGGCAAGAGTAGAAGACCATATAACATTTATTCTATCTCAGAAATGGAGTCTGGCTGTGATCTCAGCGCACTGACTTACCTAGACTCAGAGGTAAGGTTCTCCACTTACCTTTTGTAGGTGTGCTGGTTTCAGTCAACACAAAGCCACTTTCCTACCCAGATGCTCAGAGTGGGAAGAGGTTTCCCAAGTGAAGGCCCAAGTACATTTGCTTATGGTAACACAGGACTGGGTCTCCTGGTGAGCCAGCTGTTCAAACTCTAAATGGCCCTTTCATGGAAACAAACGAAAGGGAGTGGTTTTAGATACCGAAGAACAAGTTTCATGGGAGTAGGAACTAGTAATTATCTAGTTTAGACCCTTATTAGTGGGTGACAGGAAAATAAGTAGTTGAGCAGCTGTGCAGTAACACTGGCAAAGGAAGAAACGCACTGAAAGAATCTGTGCGCTTTGCCTACAGATGCTAGCGTGATCCCTCATGAGAGCCAGGAGTGAAAGGAGTTACAGGTTAAAACTTACTTCAGATGGAGCAGGCTTTAGGTTTGCATCCCCTCCCCAAGCTCTCGTTCCTACTCCAAAAGAAATTCACAGATGGTGAATTTGGCACTTCTGTTGCACTTGATCATAGCATAAAATCTGTGGTGGCTGTTGGGCAGATAGAGAAGGTGGTTTGCAGAAAGGGAAAGCATGGTTTCAGAGATTGGATTGTATTTGGAAGCGGGCTGAGCTAGTCTGTAAGCAGCTCTGCTGCAGGAGTGGTTTCCTTCCGCCTTGCACCCAGTGTCAGAATGGAAGAGCGTGCTGCATGGGGTTGTGGGAGTTGTTCTAGGTCACTTTATCTTTCCTTTTTATTAGCAACCTGGCTAACAAAGTAGTACACATGTTAAATTTGCAGTCAACAGGAAGCTGGACAGATGTGGCAGATAAGATAGCATTCGAATTCAAAATAGTCTTGGCATCATGTAGCAATGGTTGTGACAGGGAGGAGATGGAGGGGCAAGACAAGATCCTTTCCAGCAAGGCACTAAATTTAGATAGGGTTAAACAACTGCACAGAGTCCTGGCAGCTAGTGAGCAGTGTTTCAGATACGGGACCTGGCAGCTTGTCCTGCTGGTGGTAGGAAAGCAAGCTTCAGGCTAAGGTTCACCAATGGTGATATATTTGGTGAGACTCAAGATAATCTTGTGCTTTACAGGAGCACCCAGCACTTGAGATGCTGTACTTCAGGCTGAGGAAGTGCCCTTGTGAGGATGCACTGGAAGAACTGAGCTTGGAATCATATGGTAGATGGCTTAAATTACACCTACCAGTGATAGTTTCTTCTAATGCCAAAATAACGATTGGGGATGACTGAGGAGGTGTGTGGGGAGATGGTAGTAGCTCTTCCACAAATGGAGATAGGAGCAATAGCTACATTTCAGCTTGCTTTAAGGCAGGAAAAATGACTGCTCACAGTCCTTTCCCATCCTATTTTCCTTTGGATCTCTGTGACTTCCATCTCTAGGCAAACCTAAAAGATACAAGGTAAAATAACTGCTGGAGGAAGAGCGTGTGAGAGTAGTGTGCAAGGAAAGCTCTCTGGAGCAGAGGTGGGAGCCTCCAGTGCATTGTTTAACTATGGATCCTATTCAGAGTTGATATTTGCTGGAATCTACACATCTATGTTGTAAGCTTGGGCTAATCACCTTTCCCAATAACACATCCATTTGTCAACATCCAAGCCCATTCTGGTGGGGTGGTACCCAGTGAATTTTCATTTGCTTTCAGATTGCAGGTACAGATGCTGATGAGCTACTGGTGTACGGCTCGGCTCTGCAGAGCCTCTGAAAGCACGTGGGTTTGTTGGTAAGTGCTCGGTGGTGGTTGGCAGATGCAGGAGTGTTTTCTCTCAATCTGCTCACTGTGTTTATTTTGCAAACTGTTCACTGTTTGTTTTTGCACGTAGTGGAGCATGGATCTGTGCGTGCGCAGTGGGCTCCCGCAGCAGGGCTCATCCTCTCACTGGAAAGCATCCAGTGCTGCTCAGCACATCACCCGGGACGTGGGTGAAGCTCAGCATGGCTGGAAATGGGAGGTTGCAGCCCAGAAAGCCAGCCGTTCCCTGGGCTGCATCAAAAGGACCATGACCTGCAGGTTGAGGGAGGTGATTCTTCCACTCTTGCGAGACCCCAGCTGCAGTCCTGTGTCCAGCTCTGGGGCTGCCAACAGGGACTTGGACCTGATTCAGCAAGTCCAGAGGAGGCCATGAAGATGCTCAGAGTGCTGGAGCACCTCTCCTAAGAGGCTGATGAGAGTTGGGCTTGTTCAGCCTGGAGAAGACTCTGAGCAGACCTTAGAGCAGCTCCCAGTGCCTAAAGGGGACTACAGGAAATCTAGAGAGGGACATCTTACAAGGTCACATAGGGACAGGACAAGGGGGAATGGCTTTAAACTGAAAGAGGGGAGACTGAGATTAGATATAAGGAAGAAGTTCTTCCCTGTGAATGTGCTGGCACAGGGTGCCCAGAGAAGCTGTGGCTGCCCCATCCCTGGCAGTGTTCAAGGCCAGGTTGGACGGGGCTTGGAGCAACCTGCTCTAGTGGAAGGTGTCCCTGCCTATGGCAGGGGGCTGGAACTGGATGAGCTTTAAGGTCCCTTCCCTTCCAACTCAAACCATGCTGTTTGATGTTCCATTCGAGGCCTTGTCCTTAGAAGAGGTGAGCTGGCTGGGTTGGTGGCATGTGTTTTGTGTGCTCGCCCTGCAAACGACCTGGTCCGGGAGCTGTGGGCTGCCACTTCCATCAAACCTCTGTACCTTTTCCTCAGCATTATAAAGGGATGAGCATGAAATAGTTGGGATCTGGGACCCTGTTGCTGTGCTGCTTATGCTTGGACCCCTTGGTGGTGCTTGTTGGTTGTTTAACGCACACAAAATACAGTTTTCGAGGAGCACTGCTGCCATACGCTTAGCAGCTCATTCTGGTGTGTTTTCAAAGTGAGTTTTGACATCAGTTGTTTTGGAGTTTGTGTGTAACTAACATCATCCAAGTTACTGCTCCCACCACCATCTGGTCAGCAAAACAGTCACTGGTATGCTGAGGATTGGTTGTTACTAGGGGAGAATGAAGGGGCTTTCACTACCTGCAGCTTAATGGACCCACTGGCAATATTGCTTTCATGTTTTCTTTTGCTTAGAGATCTCTGCTGTGAGTGATTTGAGCCAAGGATGTGTTGCATGAACTCTAGAGACAAGTTTGAGACTTCCTTAGAGCAGCACGTTTTCATGAAGCAAAGTTCCCTCAAACCATTGCTCTTCAGGAATAGAATGTGATTTTAGGCCAGGAGCAGGAAAGGACCGAGGGTGCAAGTCTTGTTTGTGCATGCACAAAGCTATCTAGACCTTGAACTTCTGAAGACTTGTGTATTTTGCATAGTAGGAGCTGTGCAGAATGGTAGTAGGTCCCAGGGCTGAGCTGAAGCAAGGTCAGGATGCCCCATAGACCTTTTATGAAGAGCATCTGCCCTTTCCCTCTTCCCTACCTGTTTGCAGAGCTTTGTCAGCCACACGGTGCTGAAAGGCAGCAGGAGTGACCCCTATGAAACAAGGGGACGTGGAGAAGCAAGGGGTGCTGTGGTAGGAGACCATGCAAGAGCAGGGGCACCTGCAAGAGCAGCAACAACCCAGGGATGCTGCAGATTTCACTTTACCCCATCTGCTGTGCTCTGCTGTGGGCCTGCTGCCTCCCTGTCACTCATTGCAGAGATGTCAGTTGAGTTCCTCATCCTTTGCCAAACACACATGGGTGCTTGGGAGTGCTTCCCTTTGAATCCAATGGCTAAAGCTCCCGGGAGCTGCACACTGTGTGGATGTGCTGCACCTCTCACCTTGCCAACACACTTGTGTGTTTGCAAGCATATGGCTCCTGTAAAAGCTGTTCCTGGAAAGCACACCATGTGTCTCCACTGCCATCAAAACCCCAACGTGCAGTGCTATGGGTGGCCCTAAGGTGGGATGCAGGGATGCTCTGCCCTAGGTGCAGCCAGGGTACCAGTCACAGGGAATCACTGCAGCCTTCTTTTGGGCAGAGGTGGGAGTGGGGCTGGAAAAGTATGATCAGCAATTCATCTGGCTGAAGGCTGAGCAGTTTCCGGGGCTGGGACTTCAGCGCTGAAATCCACCCCTGCAAGCTTTGAACTGCAATTAGTCATGTCAACTGTTGGGCTCTTGAATGCTTAGAGCGGGGGAATCGGGAGGGACTGACAGGCTGTGGGAGTTCATGGGGGGCTGAGGGGAAGCTGCTTGTCATGGTGAGATGTTTGTGAGGGAGGAAGGGTGTCTTGGATGGGGAGGTTGGCAAATGGGTTTCTAAAGCCAAAGGAAAAGCATGGCTAAAATGAATGGAAGAAAGCAGCGCTCTAAGATGTTGAACCAGGCTCGAGCAGCTCAGCCCATGGAGGAATTCACTGTACCTGGCAGCAATGCTGGCTGTGTGTGACAACACCTGTAGGTGTGAAGTGAACATTATTCTCCCATACTTTTCCTATACTGAATGCTTGAGCAACCTGATGTATCTTTTGGATATGTCCTGCAGGGGAACGACCCAACAAGGTGGCACAAAGCATGAAGAAGTATCTCACTGTCATCTGCAGGGAAAAGATGGGTTTTCCCCAGAAGGACCCTTTATAGCTTGTCAGGTGTTTGAAACCTGACTCATTCTCCATTCCTCACTCTTTCACCAGGATATTGGTGTTTCTATTGATGTTAATTCTTGCAAATAGCTTTTGCTGTCTAATTCTAATGCCTTTTACAAGAAGTCCATCTGAAAATGTAACCGATTCCCATGGAGATAGTCCAGGCTACTGGGAAAATAATGTGCCTTCCTAGGATGTCTTTACTGTCTGGTAGATTGTTGAATGTTTTAATAAGATGTACTGAGGATCGCAATTACTTCTCTTCTTTAACTTCTCTCCTTTGTCAGTGAAATGGAAGGTCTGATTAGTGGAGAAATCAGCATTTCCCTAATGAGGTTAAGCGATTAGATGAAGGAAATTCATGACCATAATATGTCCTGTTCTAGACACCCGATGCAGCAGCCTGTGCTTTCCAGGCTGGGGGCAATTCAGCCTCCTGGACACCATTTTTTTGTAGCAGGGATAGAAATATCCTTATTTTTATGGGGATGCCAGGATGCTTCTGGTCTGTGCTGAGAAGCTGTGCTGTCCTGATTACACCTGCTTAGACTCTACAGTGCCAATACACACAATTCCCATTACTTTCTTATACGCTTTGGGATCTGTGCTCAAGTCCTGCGTTGGGATTGCACCTTAACACTGAAGGGAGCCTGCAGTGGATCTGGGGGCCAACACAAAGATGCTCTGGTCTCCCTCCTGCATTGCCCCTCTGCTCTCTGGTGAGCTGGTCCTCAGGGCTTTTAACCCCAGGCATGTTCTCTTGGCTGGTTTTCCCAGCAGGACCCATGTGCTAAAGCACCCTCGGCTGCAGCTTCATCCTGTAACTGTAACACAGTGCATCCCAAGCGGATTTTCTGTGCTGTTTTGCAGCCTGGTTCGTTGCTCTTTAGCTCTCCCGCTCTGGGAGGTCTGATGGGGTCTGTCTCCTTTATGCCTGCTCAGCCTCAGCCAGGCACTGATTTCGGTTGAAGCTGTTTAACAAACGCTGGCCTCATTGTGCCGCATTGTTTTGGTGGGTGTCTGCACGTCTCGTACGAGCTCCAATTAGGAGAAGTGGGGAGGGAGAGAAGAGAGGGGAAGAAAGGGAGTAAATAGAGGCAAAACGATTCGGCTTTCAGCCAGTGTGCAGCCTGTTCATCAGACAGATGGAGCCGCGCAGTGGATGGCTTCGCTGCAGCCCGGCCCCCGAGCAGGTGGGTATTTTGGAAGCGATGAGCAGTTTGCCCCTCTAATTCGCTGCCACGCAGCTTACACCGGACATATGTCGATTACAACTCAGCTCCTGCTGTTGTAGGAACAGGAACGCGTTCACCCGTTGGGGAAAGAAATCACTGGGATGAAAACAAAGGGAAAAAGTTACAGACACTTGTTGCGTTGGGGTGGGGAGGACAAATGAGGGTTCAGAAGCACCCGGGCACGATTTCACTTAAGTGCTAATTGCTGAGCGCCTTTCATTAAGAGGCCATCGTGGTTGTCCCGTTTTGAACGTATATGCAGATGGGCAGATGGCCCTTTGCTGTAGTACAGGCAGGCGCAGCTAGTGTTACAGATGGATTATTATGTTGATTCGTTGCTAAAAGAAAAACTTATCTTACAATAGGGCACTCGTTTGAGCATGATTCCTTCTTGAGCTTATGTTTCTCCTCGGTAGTGCCAGCTTTTACTCCATGAAATGAAGTTTTCAATCAGCAAGGCCAGAGTTTCCCCTTCTGTGCTGCAAGAAGAGGGAAAAAAAAAGAGTTTAAGAGCCTGTCTAAGAGTAAAGTGGCCCTTTGCTGTCTGTATAACTGCTGCTGTTGGCAGGGAGGGCACCTTTGGTATTAAATCCTTATCTTTCTAACCCATGATGAGCTGTGGTTGTTCCCAGGTCAAGTCTTACACCATCACTGGGTTAGGAGTAAGATCTGGGGCAGACACATCGTGTTGTCCTCTTGAAGAGGAATCAGTTTGAATCTCAAGGTGACTTGCCCAGAAGATGGTATCTTAGCCTCAAGCCACCGCCATAGCCATTGGGTTGGTTAGATACAGGTCAAAATGTCTGCTCCACCACTATGGTGGGATGAACATTGTACTTCCACAGTGAACACTGGGAAGATGTGCTTGTAAAGACGCCATGGTATCTTGCCTAGTTACTTTAAAGGATTCCTTGTGCAACGTGGGGTAACCTGAGGCCTGCCCTGTCCCAGGTCCAAGAGGAACAAGAGGAGGAAGGAGGCAGATGGTCGGATTATGGCAGACCATTGCTGTCCTTGGGCTTGTGCCAAAATTGGCTTCTGGCTACTCCTGTGCTGATCTTCCTGGGCTGTGTATTTTGTCACAGTCTTGTCAAAGGCAGCTCTTTTCCCTGGGTCATCCACCACAGGACATGGGAGTAGTGGGGAGAAGAGAGTCAAGTAATAGCCCCTAGCATCACTTGTCACCAGCTACGTTGCAGTTGTGACAAGAATCACACTCTTGGTTCGCTCTGTGAACTTTCTGTTTCCTCACAGAGGAAAAAGAAAGGGAGGAGGGAAAATAAATCTAGAATTTTCTGCTTGACCCTGATATCTTGATGCTGAATTTGTATCCACTACAGAAACTCATTTCCTGCTCCTAATCATCTACCCAGCCTTTGTAACTTGGTGTCACCCTGAGCAGAGTTTCACCAGAGGTCTGGCCAGCAAGAGAAGAGCAAACAAAAGATGAACTTGGAGATATGAAATCTGGAGCTACACCTGCTGCAGACAAGGTTATTCTAAAGGTGGCTGGCACTGCATGCTTTAATAATGAAGCAGCAGCAGTAGCAGGCCCCAACAATAAGAGCAGAAGTTGGACAGAGCCTTGGGTGCCGTGGTCTAGTGTGAGGCATCCCTGCCCATGGCAGGGGGTTGGAATGAGATGATCTTAAGGTCTTTTCCAACCCAAACCATTCTATGATTAATGGTATTTCTCCAAATAAAGGAGGAAATTGTGTTCTAAATGTTGAAAATGAACCTCAAGTGATAGCTTTGATTTGCCAGTTGTTACTTGGACAGACATGCCTTCCACCCAAGAAATTCTGGGTTTCAGATGTGTCTGGACAGTCATCAGACATCTGAGTGTCTGGTTTACAGCTTGTTCCCGTGACATCTGTCCTAGATTTGGGTCCAAACAGTCCTCTCTAGTACCTGTGGATGGGGCCTGATGATGCTCTATAGTGATGGGAGCTATTGGGGATGCAAAGATGTGATGAAGGCCTGCAGGTAAGGGCGATCTCCAACAAATAAGTAGAACAGTTATCTGCAGTTGCAGAACAGAAAGCCATGGAAGCCAGCAGGATTTAGGATAGACACACATGTAAAATACTGGGAACAAAATGGCTGCATAACACGTAGTAATGTTACACAACGCAGGGAAATGGATACTGTCCTTAAACCAGAAAATGACCTTTTGGTTTTAGTTTCTGAACGCCATCGACTGAGGTGATGCAACATTTGACCTGTCTGTAAAACAGGGGAGTTTATATTTACCACCATCCCCAGGACAAGAGTTGTGCATTAGTGTTTGCAAGGCAGTTGGAGGACTCTGGATGAGTGGCTTTGCAGGTACAAAGATACGCAGTAGAGTCCCCTTACTATCAGATAATGCAGCAGCGGGTGCCTCCACATGTGTGTGCACATGTGCTCACAAACAGCTCTCCTAAAAGAGCATTGTGGTTTCAAGTGTGCATGAAACAATTCGTTGTTAGTTAGTTAACCTTACCCTAAAATGCCTTGTGCCTGGAAGGCTGTGGTCATGCTATGGATGCATTTGTCATATCAAAGGAGGATGTTATTTCTGTATTGAACATACAAGGCCAGTCTAGATGCCTGCCATGGATCCTTCTGGCCCTGGTTTCAGTGAATCTGTGCATCCTGACAATACCTGCTTCAATATTCCAGCTGTATCTAACAACACTAACTTTGGTGGTCCCCACCTCTTCCAGTTGCCTGATGCCATCAGTGTGATGTTACTTCCCAAGCTCCACCGAAGGATGTCAAGAGCAGTGACTGTTGGCATGGAAAGCTGTCTGAAGCAAGGTTTGGTAGAAGGTCTCTGCTGTCACTTTCATGACCTGATTTTTTTCCAAAGACCCTCTAAATTCTGGATGAAAAAAAACAGGCCATTATTTGCCTTGCCTAAATGGGATTTGAGCTAATCTTTGAAAATCTGGCCCAAATATTTCTCCTTCAACTAAAAAAAGGTAAAATTCTAGTTCTTAGAGTTATAATTGTCAAGGAAATGCTGGTGTCTTTGCTATCCGAGGCATAGCCCTTGAGACTTCCCATGTCTGCATTTTGTGGAGTGGCAATATCTTCCTATACAGCTCAGGGAAACGAGGCAGTCAAAGCAAAGACTGAGACAATCACAGGGTGGCAGTGATAACATCTTCTACAGAGTTGACAGTGACCTCACTGCTTTGCACTGTGACTTATTTGAGTGTGGTGGAAAGGACAGAGTGAATAAACCGGGATTCAAGGGGGAAAACAAGCAGCCATCAGTTTGAGGGCAAAGGTAAGGAAATAAATCCTTGCTAGGAGCTTGTTCAGTGCTTTCTCTGTAGGAAGGAGACCCCCATTTCCCTGCAATGGATGGACTTGAGCTGGCAGCAAGCCGGGATGTCTCTGTGAAGATGGGAGACAACAGGAACACTGGAGCTCCGCTGCCTTTGAAATCAGCTTTATGTGATCAAGAGCTGGAGCTTCCCTGCCTTATATGTATCCAGGTCAGGATGTGGAAAGGGGAGATATTTTCTCTGCTGTCTGAAAAGGATGTTCACATTTGGAAGGGTCTCCTCCACCCTGCCTGAGGTCTCTTTTTCTCTAGGCAATTCGCACCATCTATAGTCTCTGTCCTCCTTTCCTCCTTGCAGAATCCCAGTTTCCAAGCTGTTGGCCCCGCTGCATAAAGGAAGACACTGGCTCAGCGTGTTAAGACCACGCTGAACATTTATAGTATAGAATAAGTAAAAGTAAAGGTGAAACGTGCAGCCCAGGGCTCCCGGCTCTTTCTTGTGTGCTCCTGGGAATGGAATTTTTGCCCATTGGACTGGAGCAGCTCTAAAAGGCAGGGAACAAAAGCTGATCTTAAAAGTGATCCGCAAAAGAATAAATGGCAGGCTCCCTCTTTGTTATTCATGTATGGTCCTCAAAGAGCACTTGAAATGGTTGGGATTTTCTGCTGAGCATTTTCTCTTTTAATTCTTCTTGGGTTTGGGGGGTCTGGGTATTTGTTTTAGCAGTGGCTCAGGCACACGTCCCCCCCGAAATACATTATGGCTGGGAAACCTGTACATTAATGATGTGAGGGGACACGTGGGTGAAATGGGCAGACATGGGGAAAGCTGCGTGGTTGGAGGGGTGATATTCTCCAAGAGGCAGCCTGGCCTTTGTCTGTTACTTAATGTTATTCCTGCCTGCCCTGTGCTCTATGCCACACGATTTACCCACTGAATCAAGCTCAGCAGCCGTATTCACAAGCTGGCATAAATTTATTTTCATCTGCTGGCCAATTACACCAACTGCCTCAACTGTTGTTTATTTTCTTCTGTTGCATCCTCTTGAGTTACTGTTAACAGTGTCTCTTTTGAGTAGAGATGGGCTTTTTGGCACGGGGGCCTCTCGGCCTGCCAAACTAATGGGCCATATCTGTTATCTAACTACTTGTAAAGGCTCCAGTTTCAGGACAGCTTGCAGTTGCTGTGGCCACCTGCAGTGCATTGGCAGGGCTGGAGGCCACTGCCCATGTGGAACGTGTCACCCCCAGCTCCAGAGTGTCCTTTGGCACTGACCTGCCCTCAGGGGGGACACTTATGGGCTCTGCCTTGGAGAACAACTGCCCCTCTGTGGCTGATAGTCTCACCTCCACAGGGCTGGGTGGCACAAGCAGCTGTGCCTGGGGGGAACCTTACTGTCCAGTGATGGAGGTCCCCTGCACACATCTGCTCTGGAGGATGCTCCTCTGGCCAGAGAGGGACCCCCCATGGGGAGGCTGTGGAAGGGCAAAGCCCTGCAAGGCAGCAGCCCCTGGACTCCCAGGGTAGGGGAGGAGGTTCAATTACACGATGAATCAAACGGCTTTAGGGGTCACAGATCTTTTGTGCAGTGCAGTTATGACTCTGTCCCATTTTGAGTAGCGTCTTCATGGACCAGTGTTGCCAGTGAGGCGGGGCTCCTTCTTTTGCAAGATGCTTTGGACACACAGCACTTGCACCCTGCAGGATCAGCTTCACTCTTAGCTTTGTAGGATATGCTGGGGTTTGGCCAACAAAGGCTATCTGTGCCTTGCTTACATTCAAACCTGGGGCCAACCACTTGAACCATCCCTGGCTTGCAACCTACTCCAGCCATCTGAAAATGTCTCTGTTGCTTTACTGTGTCTCTGGTTCCATTTGCTCTGTTTGCTGTGGGTTGTTTACTGCCTACCTTGTAGACTCCTCTGGGAATTAGAAAGCTGAGACATCTCCTTTCTTTCCCGACAGCTGGGTGCTCCATGCCAGCAGATGGGCTGCTGGAGGACTACAGCCTCCCTGAACCACAGCTACAGCCCAAGGGGCACTGCACTGAGATGCTGATGCTGGACATGGGATGGGGCTTCAAACCACAGCTTGCGTTTGCAGGGCTGGCAGTCAGGAGGAAGATATTGTCTTGCTGGTGGATAAAGAACCTTTGAACTTGAGCTTGCTCAACCTTGGGTGGTTTGTGTGTTCACCTTTTACACTCAGGGCCTCGGAAGGGCTTTTCCCAGGCATTACAATGAGCATGTTTCAGCTGGTCATTTTGAACAGAAGGGTCCTGGGCAGGGTAAGGGTCCCTCAGCTTTAGCTGGGGAAAGCCTTTGCTTCTCTCATGGGCAGTGGTTGTTGTTAAAGCTGTGGAGGGGAGCGTGGGGAGACACCACTTGTGAGTGATTGGGTTAACATACAGCTCTCCGTGCAGAACCACCATATCCCTATACATGCTCCAAAGTCTGCACTTGTGTTCGTAAACCAAGCCATCACAAGGAGATTTGTTTGTTCTGAGGCCAGAGTGGCTCTTGTGTTTGCAAACCAAGGTTTGGCTCTATTAAATATATATAGAACCCTACTCATGTCTTTACTGCATTTACTACCCTAAATATAAATAGAACCCTACTCATGTCTTTACTGCAGGAACAAAGGCTTTGCAGGTGTCCCAGCACATGCTACATCCTTCCAGTGTGGATAGGAGAAAGTCTTCCCATAACTGTTTGGCAGCATGTGAGATCTTAGTTCCCTTTATGTCGCTTTCATGAGAAACCCTGCGTGATCTGAAGGGGGCCTACAAGGATGGTGTAGAGGGACTCCTTATCAGGGATTGTAACAATAGGACAAGGGGTTTGAACTGAAACAGGGAAGTTCAGGTTAGATATAAGGAAGAAGTTCTTTACTGTAAGGGTGGTGAGGCACTGGAATGGGTTGCCCAGGGAAGCTGTGAATGCTCCATCCCTGGCGGTGTTCAAGGGCAGGTTGGGTGAGCCTTGGGTGACATGGTTTAGTGTGAGGTGTCCCTGCCCATGGCAGGGGGGTTGGAACTGAAGGATCTTAAGGTGCTTTCCAACCCAAATCATTCTGTGATTCTATGGTTTCTAAGTGTGCTGTTGGCTCTGTGACTCCACTGGACTGGGGGGTTCCCTGCCTCTTTCCAAGTGCCACATGTTCAGCGCGCATTTGCCTTCGCTTTGAGGGCTGTGACAGAGAGCGGTGCTTCACACTCCTCCTCTGAGACGTTCTGCTCCCTGCTCTGCAGCGAGCGGCAGGACGTGCAGGCAGGGACGGGCTGTGCATTGCCAAGTTTGGAGTCATTTCCTCCTCCCCAGTGCTTGGGGCTGTCTGGAGCAGAAGCTGCACTTGAGGCTCATGTGTAGCCCTCAGCAAGATCTTCATAAACAGGAAAGAGCCCTGGGGAGGCCGACAAGTCAGAAATCAGCCCTGCTCTGATCTTTGGTGCTTCCACTCCTCTTTTGTCTTAAACCTAACAAGGCGTCGCTTGACTTGTTGCACTGAGGGCTGCCAGATGGGAGGAAAGCTCCTTCCTTCCCGAGCGCGTGGCAGCCCTCAGCAAGGACACAGCTCCCTCAGCCGTGGCCAGACCCTGCTTCCACCTGAGGAGATAAATGCAACCTACTGATCCGCTCCTGCAGCAGACACACAGCATTACTGTGTGTGACGGGGAAAGGAGGTACAACCACAGCTGCTGCCTGGAAGAGAGCTTCAGGGTACAGCAGTGGTACCACGATGCTTAAGACCTAACCACAATGGTAGTAAAAATTAAGGGTAGAGGGTCCTAAAGATGCTAGCAAAGGGCTCTGTGGCTGGGGCATGTTCTCTTTACCAAGTTTTCCAGCCCAGAAGAGCAGAGGCAGCCCGACCAGGGGATGTTATCTCAGCCCTGTGTCACTTTCTGTTTCGTTTCCTTCCCTAATGTCACTGCTGGGAAGGGGGGGGGAAACCTTTTGTTTGTCAAATATTCTCTCCAGCTTTTCACTGCAGCCCTCTGCCATGCGTGCTGGCAGCATCCTGAGTGCCAGAAGGCAGCTGGGAAATCCCACCTTGTGCTAGCGAGGCTTATCCTGCTTTGAGGGGGCAATAAGCTGTGGCCCCATAGCAGGAAGCAGTGCCCTCAAAGCAGATCTATTCAAAACCAAAGCAAAAAGTATTGGCCCTCTTCTGCAGGATCTATTGCTGCCTTTACAAGATTTAATGGGCCACTGAAAACATGATTTAAGGAGGAAATGAGTGCAGAGTTTATCCTGGAGACGGGAGGCATGGTCTAGTGCTAAGGAGATGCAGCTGGAGCAAGAAGTAGGATCCAGGTCTCTGCTGAATGCCCCAGGTACCAGGTCTCATTTCTCTGCACCTGGCATCTTTCTAGCCCCATGAGTCTTTCCTGTGTGGCTACTTCTTAAGCCAACTTCAACAGGACATGCCTTGATCCAGCAGTGCTGTACCCCTGTGTTTAAGGCACCTTCCAAGCATGGTGGTGATTTGAGTCTTTTCCAGGTGGAGGAGGAACTCTTGTTTCTCATGTCCCAGGTGAGCTGTCACGGGTACAGTGAGCAGTACCACACAATGCAGCTTCTAGCAGCTGCTTTCAGGTTGTGTAATGCCTCTGCTGACTTTCTGCAACTCATCTTCATCACTTGTGGCTGTACCCACAGGGGTTTCTGACTCCTCTTTGGCAGCAAGGGTACCATGAAACCATCGTGGGAGCTTCCTTTCAAAACTCCTTCCTTTCCCTGCTCCCAAGACCCCAAAGGGATGTGTGAGGGTTTGGATCCATGACACGTCTACAAGGCACTTGGCTGTAGAAAGCCACATCATGAGGCTGTTACACACCGTGTGAGCCTCAGTGGGGGTGAGGTGGTTAATGACTAACTTGTAAAACTGCTCCCCGAATGGGTGAACAGAGTAGGTGTTTTCAGAAACAGCTGAGCCAGTTTCCCCTGTCAGGATGGGCTTGGGTGCTGGCCAGCTTTCCTGTCACACTCTGTGTTTGCAAAGCTTTGGGGGCTTGAGTTTTGGTTTCTGAGACCTGTCAGGCACAACTGAAACTCGAAAGTGCCATTGCCTGGTTTTGCAGCACTCTAAGGGTCCTTTAGTACTCTGTGAGATGCTGAAGTAAAATATCTACTGCCAAGAAGCTCCAAGCTGTGACTTACACATTGGTTATACCAGGAGGAGAAGCTCAAATCCACTTAGATGATGTTCATCATACCAAGCTCCAGAGTCCATACACAATGTCTAGAAAGCTGGGCTTCAGTATGGGTAGGAGCTACTACCTTGACCATTTTGGCATCCTAGCTCTTCATGTCCTACATCATACATTTCCCAGTGTATTTAGCTCTTTGTATGAGAGTCTTTCTAGAAAGGACTGTCCACCTAATACTAATTTGTTCAGCTGTCAAGAAAATATCTGGCAGTCCAGGTCCCTGCCTCCTATGGCAATGTGTGGCCCAGACCTGAAGGAAGCTCTTTTTGATCCAAGAGGCAGACTTTCACTGGACTCATTACCTGCACACAGTAACAGGCAGCTCAGATTTTGTGCACCAGTCCCAGCTTGGCCCATGAAACCAAGTCCTGTCCACTCCTTTTGGTTCCCAGGCCTGGTCCTCTAGGCTGTTGAATGTGTCACATCCACTGACACTGCTATTTCTGGAGACAGCAGAGAGTTGTAGAGCGATTTGTTCCCTTTCATAGGGAACAAAATAGAGTTCAAATAGAATTTCCACCCACTGATACTCTTTATAAGTAAATAATAACGGCACTAAACTGGAATCCCTGCTGCTCCTGATGCCACTCAAAGACTATGTGGTTGTTACAGTCCCATCAAGGGGCCTGATGTGTGAAAGACGCAGCTCATCTTGAACCATTTTCCATTTATTCTTATCTCACCTGAGCATCTGTGAATCAGAGATCTGCCTCTTGCTTTCTGTCCTTTTCTCTATCTACCTCTGAAGACTGAAATGCGGGGTTCTGGTAGACCTTGTCACATATATGTAACTTGGCCATCACAGAATGAAGTTCCTAAATGGCCTCAAGCTGCTAATATGTCCTCTGCACCCATTATGCGTGGCAATTGGGTGTGCTGGTATAAATTGTGCATAGGAACGTAAGCTAGAGCTAGGGGAAATTACAAGTGCAGATTGAGCAGCCTGCTTCTGGTGTCATTGCATCTGGGGACTCATCCCTCCATCAGCTGAAGAGTTGGTGCAGCCACTCGGCACACAAATGCCACTCCAGGTCTCTGACCAGCACTGCCTTCCACGTTACCTCTTGTAGTTTTGTTATTGAGAAATATTGATCAGGACTGCCTAAAATTTCCAGCATTTGGGGGTGTGCAATAGACACCCCTAAATTCTCTTCCCTGTTCTGACAAATCCCATCACTCTCTTTTTAAAGCTACTGAGATGGAATTTTCAGACATTCACAATTCACTTCAGTCCTTTTCCTATGTGACCCTGCCCATGCAGGGGGGCTGGAATTAAATGTTCTTTAAGGTCCCTTCCAACCCAAACCATTCTGTGATTCTATGTATGGCTAGGATGATTTGGCCCCCACATGTTAATCTGTGTTTATTGACACTGACTTTTAACTCTGGTTTCATTGCCTGATTATTCAGTGTCATGAGATCATCTTACAATTACTCACATTCAGGTTTAAATCCTGCTTAACTTTTAGTTAGTGTTGGTCATTTCATTGCTCATCCCCTTTCCAGATCGCTATGATTGCACTAAAGAGCTGAAATTGCAGCACAAGTTACAAGGTGCTAGGGGTATTTCCAGAGACTCTTCTTTTATTCCATATGTCAGAATGTGGACATTATAGACAATTACATGCACACATATGTACCCATACATATGTATGTGTGTATATGTATTGTTATTTACACCTACTTTTTCTATATTTTAATCTGAGTTATGATAATCCATGACAATAATTTCTTTAGAGCTTTTATCAGATGTCAATGCTTTTTGAAATCCAAGTGCAGTAACCAACCAAACTGCTCTGGCCCTCATGTCTGGTGATCCTTCAAAACTATCTAATGGATTTTTGAGGGATGACTTACCTTTACAAAAGCTATGATGACTTCTATTGATTGATTCATTGATCTATCTATGTACAGAATCATAGACACACTGGTTGAAAGGGACCTCCGAAGGTCTCTAATCCAGCCCCCCTCAAAGGAGGGCTGTTGCAAAGGCCAGCTCAGTCTTTGCCTGCTCAGCTCTTGTAAATCTCCAAGGGTGGAATTTCTACCCCCTCCCCAGGTACAGGTCCAAAAGCTGCCAGTCTGAGCCTCTCAAACGGCAACTTGGGAACCTCTTTTGCTACCCTTTATTACTGTCCTTTGCTCTACCACTATCAAGAAGATTTTGGTTCATTATTTATTGCTCTTCTTCCAGTAGTTTGAGTCTGGGAACTCTCCATTCTTGAAGATACTCAAAACTGGAGCAGACACCTCCGAAGGTGACCCTATTTTGAGAAGGAGGTGGAATAGGGGTCTCCAGAGGTCTCTTCCAACCTAAATTATTCCATGATTTCACAATTAGGCTGGACTCTAATAGTAGGTTTCTCCTCAAGGGACATCAGACCAAGGTGATGTATTAGGAGGTGTCATCTACTAAAGCACAATTCTGGCATCCCAGGTATTGTTTGGAAGTTGTCCAGGCAGGCATTCTTGAGAATCCTTGGCATTTTGGAGCAGTGACAACTAAACAGAACAGGAAGTTTTCATGCAGTTACTCCATGTGTTCAGTTTGCATTTCTGGGATGTGCCTGTCTTGAGAAAGGGGCTGTGAACTGATACTCTGCCACTCTCTTATCTTGGGTTGTCAGTTCATTCTTGGATCCAGTGCTTGTTATAACGTAATAGTGACTGCAAAACAAAGCTAGTGTCAGCTCTTACCAGCAGGGCATTCTCTTGAAGATAAAGAGCTGGAAGGCAGCATGGTAGGAGCAGTGAATCCTATCAGAGCCAGCAGCAAAACCTTTAAATGCTGAAATAATTCAGCATCTACTCAGAGCAAGAACTATCCGTATGGAAGACACTAATCTGCCAGTCTTCAAGGCTGGAAGAGATTATGATGATCTTTCAGTCTGACCTCCTACATGATTCGGATCATAAGATAATATTTTGCATCAAGCTCATAGCTTCTAAATGAAAGGCATCCGCTCTTGAATGAAGCACTGAAGGACCTTGTTTTGGGGAGGTCATGGTAAGGTTATCCTCACAGCTGGGAAGAATACTGTCAATCTCAGTGCTTTATTCCAGCTTTCACCCACTGGGATTTGTGACATTGGATTTTTTCTGGATTAAGCATTCTTCTACTATCAGGGGAAGTTTAGCTTCCAACAAAATTTTGACCAGATTTCTTTCCTTTTTCAATACCTTCAGTCAGAACCAGAAGAACTATTTCTGGCTGGCTTGTAGACATTGCTGATAACCTTGACCTCAGCTTGTGTCTGCTAACAGTGATCCTCTGTAAAAGAGAGATAGTCCTACTTCCCTCCCTCTCACAAGTGTTCACTAGAAAGAGAAAGAGACCATCGACATTTCTCAAATGCTACAGTAGGAGGCAAATACTAAGTCAGTCAGAGATCAGGGCCTGGATATTGCATTCCAAAATATGGTTTAGTGCATTCTTATCTACTGGAAGCCAAGTCCTTTATATTGCTAGAAGATACGGGCTGCATTTTCACATATGGATATTGGTGTTCTAAATCCAATGACATCGTCTGAAGACTTTTGTCTACGGTAATAATTGGACACACATAATTGTTTCACTTGTAAGGGACTTTTGGCTAAGGCAATGGAGACCTTGTTAAGAGTACTTCTCATAGGAAAAAACTTATAAAGACGTAAAAACAGAAGCTGGTCTATTTGAGCCAGTTCATCTGTTTACTCTAGATGGGGCTCTTACTTGTAATGGAGCCAGTCATCTCAGCTATCAACCACACCATTTACAGTCAAAGGCTAGACCAAAATAGCTCCCCGGTCCTTCTGATTTTCTATTTTGGTCAATGATCCACTTAAATGCTGACTATGTTGCACTTAGGACACTCAGATCAATCTAATTGGCTAAGCATCAGTTAGCTGCACAGTGGTGGAGGAGTGGATCACCTCTCTATATTTAAATAAATGTATACATGATGCCCTTTTGGTGGATGACTATGGGTAGACCTGGCATGGCCAACTGCAGAGTCATGGCTGAGGACTGAGGAAGATGCTCCACTTCAGTGCAAGGCTGGTATCTCCCTCACTGTTGCTCTGTGGTGCTTCAGATGCGAAGTGCTATGCAGGGATGAGTTAAGAAAGTGGATGCTCTTCCTCCATTGCTTCCCATGCTGTGGTGAGCTTGTCTTCTGAGAGGTCACCAGAGATGGATTCAGCTTCCCTGGTGATGGGGAATGACTCAGTAGTGTGGGATTGCTCTCAGCTATATGTCGGGGAACTGGTGTTTGCTCTTAACTCAGCCATGACTGTCTCCTGAAGGCCTGCGGAGGCTCCCCCTGTTGTGCTTTGTTTTCTGTTATTCAGAAGTGATGTAGGTAGCTTTATTTATCTAGTGCTCCAAACACATATGGTGTTGAGTTGGTATTTGGGCTTCAGTAACAGCCCAGAAATTCATCCACACTTTCATATACAGGGACTGAAAGGCTAATGCATTTGCCTGCCTCTGGTACCCTATTGACAAGGACTTGTCAATAGTCCAGAACCATCTCCAAGTCTGTATGACAGAAATAATCTCTCCCATGTGTCAAAACCAGATATTGAATCTGAAATCCAAGTCTTCTTCCAGATCATTCTGGAGTGAAGGCTTCAGTCATATGCCTTGTGTAGCTCCTCTAGATCATTTGCAGGTTCACAAGAGTGGTTCAGCATTAATCTGCTAAGTGGAAATGCAGACATGATTGTGTCCAGCTATCAGAGTGATTACTCTGCACACTTGCCTGTGTAGTGCCAAAGAGTCACCTTCCAGTGTTCAAATCTTGAATGCCGTGCAGGAACAGATGTTTTAAAGTTCTTTTCCCTCCCCTCCCCAGTCTTCCCCTCATTACTGTCACTAAAGAAAAACAAATTAAACAGTCAATTTCATCTCTTATCTGATTTTAATGTAACCGGCTAAAACAGATGAGTCTTGGGATGGGGAAAGGATTAGGCCATATGTGTGTCTGGGAGCTGTTGGGCACATCAGGGGGATTGTGCTCAGTGGCACTGGGTGCTCACAGTCTTGGCTTTGTTTAGAGAGCACGTACAGTCCATATGGGGTTACTTAAACCCAGCATCACAGGACCAGACACTAGAAAGTCCTGGGAGTTGGGCCACAGCTTCCAGGTCAGGCCATAAGTGACCGTGGGAAAACCAACAAACTGTTTAATGTTGCTATGTATTGCTTTAATTAAACACTAGGAAACCCAAGTCATAGCCCAGGTCTCTCCTGGGGTAGTAATTACAAAAGCTGTTTTGGCAGGGTCACACGTAGCTGGAAGTGTTGTTGCTGTTGTCTTTTTTTTTTCTTTTCTTTTCTAGTATTTTCTTCCCAGTGGGAAAAGTTTTGTAAAATATAATTTCCTTTCAGAAATTTGTGAAAACAAAAAGGCCTTGAGTTTCCCCCCCCCATCCACCTTGGATTTCATTCAGAAACTGTGCAATCATTGCAATATTTTGGCTTTGACAAATAGGAAACTTTTGGATGCCAGTGGAACATAGGTGTGTTTTGTCTCTTCCTTCTGCTGAGGATATGCCCTGTATTCTTTTGCTAATGGTGGTGTTCCTGTTTTGGGCTTTTGTGGTATCCTATTAGCAATATATCACAGAATGTTTCAACTGAGAGTGTTAGGTGGTATGTGAATATGTATTTTTCTCAAAAGCCCTGCTTCTGATACGTGACAAAAGGAATACATTAAATGGATAATAACAACCAATCCATGCAGTATGCAAACTAAACCCCAGGTGCTTACTTTCCAGCAGTAACTTTCTGGTGTTATCCTACATGTGGTTCCAACAGCATTTATGCTGTTGAAAAGGAATGGAAATTTCGGTTTTACTTGATTACATGATACAGGGAAAACTCGTGGCATCACTGGTGTGAATTTAACAGCATGAGCTCAGTTGATGGCGTGTTTCATTGCTCTTTATTGACCTGTTGTGCAGCTGAGGACACAGGAGATCTGAGCAGACGTTTCCTCCATCTCCCCTCTCTCAGAGAAAGGGAGAACCTTTACCAAGGTGATGTGCTCTCAGAAAGCCCGTGTTTGTGACATTAGCCTCTTTGGGAGCTTGAATTCAAAAGCAACACTTATTTTCACATTGCTCTGTGTTACATGAGAGTCGAACAACAAGCAGACCCCTATGCCTTCTTGGGACTCTGGGTGCATCACACCGGCATCTTTACTGTGTTTCACATTGCATGCATTTTATAGCATGTGTCCTTTCATACAGTGGTGGCTGGGCTCCCTTGGCTGCCCCTGAGGTCATGGGATGTTCTGGATGGATGGGTGGTCACCAGCTGAACAGGCTGCTAATAAATAAATAAATAAATAAGCGCCTGCCGGGTGTATCAGGTTTAGGTCTCCTTGTGTGACAGGGAAGAGCAGGGCAAGCAGAAGGGACGGGAACAGATTGCATTTAAATTTAGCAGCAGTGTTGTGGTTGGAAAAGCTGATGAGAACTTGGCACCTAACTCCGTACCTCACACTGCTCTCCCCAGTAGGGTTGTTGCCTCTCAAAGAGAGCCCTGCTGGTGCTTAGCCTGGGCAAGCACCCTTTAAATAGCCTATTCCCTTCTGTGCTCTGTTTTGCTGAGCCATTCTGGTTTCTTAACATGCACAACAGCCTTTTTGTGCCAGTGCTCCAGCCTAAGGGGGGGTCTCAGTCCCACACTGAGAACTGGTGGACAGTTAACTAGCGTGAACCTCCCTGTTAGTCCCTTTCCAGCATCCTTGTAGGCTCCTTCAGATAGTGGAAGGCTGCTCTGAGCATCATAAACACCAGTAATGTCTTGCTTTCTAGTTGCATCTTGAGCCTCTGACTTTCCACCATGAAGACGCCACCGCTGTTCCTGTCACTGCCTTCTGTTGCTGTGAACCTGCTGAACGTGGCTGGTGTCCCCATCGTTGGGGCAGGATAGAGATATCCACTTTGTGTAGCCCTACAAGAAACACTTGCTGGCTCCAGTGGAAGCAAGCAATGGGTTTCCTTGGGGGGAGCACTGCAGACCCTGTCTGCTCATCATGGCTTTCAGTGCTGCTGCCTACTTTATTTTGGGTGCACAGTTAATGACCCCTTAAATGAATATTTACAGCTGCCTTTTTTCATCTTAATTTAAAGAAGTCTTCAAAAAGTGGAGTGTCCCTTGTTTGTGAAGTAACAAAACTGCCTTTCCCCCCCTGCCCTTCCAGATTACATCCACCAGACTCAACATTTCTACTCCTGGGATTCGATTGAAGAGTGTGTTAAGCACCCTGAAGAAGGAAACCTCACTCAGTGTCCATACGGCTTAGCTCAGGTCAGCAAGGTTTGTAATAGAGATGGACTTCAAATGCCCTTTCTGCTGCAGGTATCTTTGGATCCTCTTCCAGGGATGGAAGGAGGAAGCTTGGTCTCTCTTTTCTGTGCTAAGGTGAAATCAAAATCGTGCACTAAAAAAATCCTGAGGAGCTTCTGGACAGAAGTTTTCAGAAACTTAATGCTGAAAATATTTTAGGCCAACATCTTTCTGCACACTGCAATGGCCAGGAACTGTGTCCCCACTGAGGCAGTAGGACCGAACACCTGTAGACAGTGTATTATAGGGGTAGGGGGAAGCTAAGGCTGCTGCTACACTCACATTTTAAGGTCCTTTCTGCCTATTCCTCCCTGCACAAAAGATTAGCCCAGGCTCCCTGTAGTGAAGATCTCTGTCAAATCACACTCACTGACAAAGGAAAGCCTCCTGCACTGAGATTAGGAGGAACTTTCTGGTTGTGGGATCATTTAGACAAAAGATCTATGAGACTCCACTCCCAGTCCTGCAATGTGCAGCCACGACAGGAGCAGCTCGTGACTCCTCTCGGCCATGGACCTCAGAGCCCATAGAGGCAAAATGTGAGGATGGAGCTCCAGAGATAACTTCACCTTGTGTGGTGGCCCTGATGAATATAAGGTGGACAAAGCCGCTGGAGCATCCTTGTGCCATGCAAGAGGAGCATGCTGAGGAGCAGCATTGCAGTTCCTTGGCATGATGAGGAACAGCACTGAGAGCTGTTGGCCACCAAGAAGGAGACAAAGAAAAGGTGACCATCTACCTGAAATGGAGCATGTCACAACTGTCTGGTAAAGTGATGGGGGGTGTGTGTGTGGAATGAAAACTATGGAAAATAATGGCATAATTGGCTGGCTGGCAGGCTAAAACTGCAGCAGGGGCTGTGATTATACTTGTCACTATCTGTTAACCTTCAAAACAGGTGTTATGTGTTTGAAGTGCTAACACGGAGCTGAGGCTGCAATGTGTGTGTGTGCAGTGATAGGAGCAGGAGCAGGGGGAAGAGCCTGGGCGCTTGCCAAATGGGCACAGGCACAGAAAAAGGATGGTCCTGGGCAGTCAGTGTCTGTGACACAAATAGATTTGGCTGGCGTTGAAAGGGGGAGCACCTCCATGCACTGCTGGGACTGAGCAGGGCATGTCCTCAGCTAAAGGCAGACAGTGAGGACCCCAGGGAAGGGGCTCCTCTTTTGTTGGCTGATTTAACTGTTGAAAAGATCCAGGTTTATTAAAGTTCTCAGGTTACTGAAATTCAGGGGGAAGAGCACTGACTCCTGCCAAGATCCTGAATTTTTACTTGGTTTTAGGAATTAGGACTATAATGATTTGTTGTGCTCTTGGTGTGGATCAGTGTCTGTCTATAATGTGTTAGGGGTTTGTTTCCTCCTTACAAATGCCATAAAACCCTAAAATTTGGTTAATTCTCTTTATTTGGGGAAGGCTGTGGGAATTTAGAATGCAGTATTTCAGTGAAAATAAACCACCTTCCTTTTTTCTTTCAGGGAATATTTACATTATCAAACATTGTGATGACAAGTGTCTTGGGACCTTGCAAGGCTGTATTGTTAAGTAAGTCAACAAGCGATGTAACGTTTGGCATATGTGGAAGGTGAGTGAATTATATTCAAGTGGGAAGATTTGAAGAATACCTAAAGAATCTGAAATACAAGGCTTTGAAGAAAAATATCAAGGGTGAAGATCAGAAGTAAGGTCTAATAACTGGCACTTGGCATGGCTTGCAAAGCAAAACCACTGTCAAGGCACTTAAAAATCTCAGCTTTTCTAAACTGAATGTAATTAGCTTTAAAATCCAAACTCAAACTGGGATGAAAATGTTCTTACACCAGTTTGAACACGATAATCTTGCGTCTGAGTTCCACTGTGAGATTCCTTTTATGCAATTCATAAATCAGACTGATTGCTTTTTTAAAATTAGTATACACCTCTATCGTGCTCTTGTCCCAAATGGGAACAACTGAGAGACACATCTCATCCTGACGTGACAGCCATCGAGCAGAAATAGCTGGTTGTTGACGTGCTAACAGGTTTTCTCTAATTGTTGATGAAAATCCAGGGCTGTTATTTGCCTCCCTCCCCAGTATTTATTAAAGAGATACTAGTTTGGGTGTGAATTCGGCAGGTGTGGAAAATGTGTTTCTATTATCAGGGTTGGTGCTGCAGGGCATTGTCTTGGTTTGGGGTCTTTATATGATATTCAGGAATGTTGCAAATCACGATGTGATAACTGAGTACCTATAAACAACCTCTTGGCAGCATATCTTGATTATCAGAGATGTGATGCAAATGTGTCTTCATACCTCAGGCATTCTCACACCATGCACCTCCCATCCTGTTCCTGCAAACAGGGAAGTTCTCATTGAAGGCGACGACTTAGGGTGACCTGAGCAAAAATGGGTGTCATTTCACAGCTCTCTGCTGTAAGACAGAGATGGCTCCAGCTTGGCTGTCTAGGGACGACAGTCTTGGTGCATCCCCTGCAAGCCTGGCTCAGATGTAGTGTTATTTCCCAGCTGGAGCTGGAAGGGCTTACACAGCTCTTGGGAGAACCCTGTCATTTTCCTTCCTTAGAAAGAGTCAACGGGCACATCCAGAAGTCAGGAAGAATAAATTCTCAGAACAAAAAGCGGAGAGAAATCAATTGAAAGCTTTGATTTGTACTTATTCTTGCAGACGGGCATGGTGTTTGCAAAAATCTGGGGGTGGCTGCACCCTTCAGACACTAAGAGGAGAGATCTGTGAAGCAGGGTAGTTTCCACAGTGTTGAGGAACAATCAGGTCTTTGAAAGAACATTTGCTCTAGAGCAGTAAGCAATGCCTTCTGTATGGTCCTGAGGAGACATTTTATTACAGAGGGAAACTTATATTGAAAGAAGAATTATATTGGAAAAGAGCTCTGCTTTCCTTCTGCAAATCATCAGATCAATTTCTGTGCAAAATTAAAGGGTTTTTAGTGGGATGTAACCTGCTGATCAAAGTAGGTGTCTTCTTCAGGCAAATAGCTGTCCGTATCTCACCACATTGACTACATTCCCACTGGCAGCATAAGGAATTTGGACACCTTGCTATGCTCCTATAGCCCAATCTAGGATTTCAATCCCACCCCTCAAATCACAGGCAATGTTGAAGCAGGTCTGAAGATGGATTTTCCTCTCCGTATGGTAAAAGGGCTGCTGGAAAACACAGAAATAACTGTACAAAGCAATCAGCATCATGGACCCCAGTCTTTCCCTGAACTCAGTAACCTGCCGTTGTGTGCTCCATCTGGCAGTGATGAGCATGTATTGGGCATATTTCAGAAAGCTTGGGACAAAAAGGGAATTCGTCTCTTCACCCCAAGGGATTGGATGTGCCTTATTTCAGCAAAGAAATGACAGGGTTCTAAAAGAACGTGTTTCAGTTATTTACAGAGACCATGCTTCGTGCCTGTGCCTGACTTGGGTAGAAAATAGATAGAGTTAGCTGTTTCTCTTCTACTTCGTTCACAGATACTTTATTTCTTTATATTGGAGGTTAATTACTGAAGCATATGTAAAAATAGAGAGGAGAAGAGTATCTTCTATCAGCCATAGCTTCCTGCAGCTGTTCTGGATCACGGTGCTTCAAGCTTTATACCATTGATAAAATACGATACTAACAAAAAACCTATTACAGCATCACCACAACTGACTAAAAAATGTACAGATTACAGCTGGCAATTTTCAATGAAAAACTATATCAAGTTGTACCAGCCCTAACTATGACCTCCTGTATCCTTCCACGTTTGATAACAAATGCTTTTTCAAGGTTGTCCTAACCCCCAAATATTTTTTACCTGGGGGATAAAGTGAGTATTTTGCATCTTTTCTAGAGATGAGAACAAGTGAAAGCAGCATGTGCTGTCTCTGCCTTACGCAGTGATTAAGTTAGTAACTTCCAAAAGCTCTGTTTTCCATAAAACCTTGTAAAATGTTATTATTTAGAGTATCTGCTTGAACTTTTTAGCAGTTAAATCTTGTATCAAATTTTCCGTTATTACTACCCTCAGTGTCAGGCTGACAGACTCGTGCTTGTTTCATCATTTCCTTCACCGTGTCCAAACGTTACCATAATATTTCCTTTCTCTCAAGTTTCTGTCACTTCTGGACCTGAGTTACTAGAATCAGCATCCAGAGGAGCTTCCTAACCTGCTCTGGAGCAAGGTACCTGCTTGTACTGATATTAAAAAGTTACTTTAGTAGAGACTGTTTTACTTCTGTTTCAATTATGTCAAGAGTGGAAAACATTCGTCCTTTCCTTATATGACCACAATGTCTGCTTTTCTCCCGGGCAAGGAATGGATGTATTTGTTAAACACTTCTGACTTTCTGCAGTACTGCTGGCTATTCTGATGCTCTTACTGTTCATGGGCTTATAGCATTGGTAGGGTCACTCTTGGTCTCAATGGACTCAAACATCTGCTTCTCACTGTCTTTTTTTCGGCCATATGTATTTCCTTACATCCCTTTACTTCCTTATTAATTTTGTACAGCTCCAGGATGTATTTCCAGTGTTTACAACACCTATCCATTTGTCTTTATTACTGCTCATTTTGCATCCTTTTCTATCATAGATTGTTTTTACTTACAGTTTTAGTTTGGTTTTCTTGTTGTTAATTTGTTATTTTTATGTCTAGCTAAATAATATTAAACTGCTCATTACAAGCAGCACATTTAATTTTCAGTCCTTCCTTACAGCTGGCTTGTACTTGATTCAGCTATGTGAAACCGGCTGTCTTGAAATGCCATGTGTTTTTAACTGGCTTAGACAGGAATCAAACATAATCACTTCCACCTTAGTTACTGTTAACTTCTACTTCTTGGTTAGGAAATTGTCATCCATTATTTGTAGGAATTCCAGAGAAGCTGGTACTGCTAGCATGAGATTTTGATATATATCATCCAGTGTCAAGTTTCCCATGACATTCCTGCGCCCGTGGTAGATAAATGGCTTTGGAGCAGCCCCATGTAATTTTGAGGGTGGTTTAGCATTTTGGGGCATGCAGCTATTAAAACCTCATTTTGTACTTTACACATCTGGACATGATCCATAAGCAGTCAAAATCCTTTGCTCCTGAGCCATCACTGCCACAGAAGAAATTAATGACAGTCTTTGTCTCCATTGCACACCTGATGCTCCTCTAGAAGGTTATGGTCACTGCCCTCATCCCATACATAGAAGTAGATATTTTCTCTGGGTTTCATCAGCATAAATCAAAAAATAGGAATTTGACAATGAAATTGGGCAAATATTTCAGAAATGTTGATGAGCATTTTAAATTATTCTATGAAGTTTATAGTTTTGAACCTAAACCCTGTGTTTCCTCATCCCCAAAATACCATTTTGTTCTCTCACCAGGTTTAGTTATAACACCTATAAAATGCTTTATAATTTAACTTTTCTTTTAAAAGCTGTGAATGAGGGAAATAGAAGTCCATTGCTTTCAGGATGTCTCTTTATGAAGTGCACTCTTTCAGAACTCAAATAAAACACATTGTAAAGAGGGAAGCAATGACAAGAATTTCAGAGGCTGTTATAGTTGGTGTGACTTCTGTACTCATCAGCAAAGACAGAAAAAGCTCTTTCTGTAATGAGAAAAATCGTATTAATAAATTCAATTAGTCCAGAACAGGACACATCCTATTGTATTCTGCATTTAGTTATTTATGAACCATCTTTTTAGGCTCTCATCATCTTGTTTTGGGTTCACCAGACTAGACATGGAAGAAATCCCAGCATTTTAGTCAATTTTTAACATTCAAAACTAGAGATACATGGGAGAGCAGGGACATGGAATCATAGGAGGCCATGGAGATATTGCTGTCCTCAAGGTGGTATGTCCCAAGAAGCGTGCCCAGCACAGGGGCTAAATGAGGCTGAAAGACAAATACTGATTTCTGGCAGAGTTTGAAGAAATTCATGTGGGTGTTTCCAGGAGTTTATGAATTAACCAGAAATGCAGATAAGTCCCTAGCTATCTATTTCATCAGCTAAGAAACTGTTGACCAAAGCCTAGTGTGAGCCAAGCACCTACACGAGCAGTGTTTCAAAGTATTAATCGTGCCTTCAGATGTGGAGCCTGCTAGTTTAATTACTGTCCTTGGGGGGTTTTTTATTCTTTCAGTAGCTAAATGGATCCAGTGACAATGAATCTTATTTCATTTTTTAATAGATGAAAGAGAAGCAGGCTTCAAAACAGATAATGAATTTCTTCTAACTCGTCTGGAGACTGAAGAGCTGTAATTCTGATTGATCAGATATGGTCTGCTTCAGAGAGGCACCAGATGTGATCCAGATTTTAAATAGATGCTGCTACTGTCAAAATGCATTCGCTCCCTCCTGCTATAACAAAGTGAAGTCCATCTGTCTGGAGTTGTGCACTTTTTTTAGTGGTAATAACAGTTAACATCAACAATAAGCTTTGTCTCATTAGTATCATATAATCCCTAGTACCAAGTCCCCAGTTTCTGGTCCCCATATTATCTGCCATGGAAAAAATAAAGACCACAGCAGGAGCTAAGAAGGTCAGTGCATTCTCAGGGTAATCAGCTGTAGTAAATTCAATTCTGACAAGACAGGGCTTGCAAATGTCTAGGGAATTAAGGGATCATCTATAATTTCATATGTTGAGTGGGAAAGTGTCCTTCCAAACATTTATTAATTACAGATGAGGATGCATATGGTGGTCATCCTTGGAGAGATTTCTTCTGCAGCAAAGCAAGAAAAATAGATTTAACTCTTTCTTCTGAAGTACTGATCTTAGCAATTGGTTTTGCAACAGTTTCAGCAATAGAATCATAGAATAGAACAGTTTCAGTCTGTATTCTTTCTCTCCCGGTGTTTATTGCTCTGCCTTAGCGACTGATGCCTGTCACCCCATATGAAACTTTTTCATAGAAGTTTCCCACTGTAATAAATGGAGAAGCTTTTCCTTGGCTTTAGTCTGGCTCAGTGCCCCCTCTCCAGGGTTCACAGTCCTTAAGAAGTAACATGTAAAGAATAACAGACAAAAGAGCTTCTCATTTTAAATTGAACCTTTCACCTGAAGATCTCGGAGCACTTTAGCAACCTTAATTACTCCCTTTTGAGGTCTGTACTTCCTTTCTGTTTTACAGAGGAGGAAATTAAAGCACATGGAGGTTAGAAGCTAACATTTTCCAACTTAGGCAACAAAAGGTAAGCGCTTACGTCCATGCTCTTCGTTCCCAAGAGGAAGTCCCCAACACTTTCAAACTCACTTTTTGAAAGTATGGGCTATAAGCTTACCAAGAGCTCACCTAAAGTCACCAGAATTACTGACAATGTCATTAAATTGTCTTTAAAAGAACAGATTTGTGCATGGCTTCTTTATTTCCCTTAATGAAACCACGGCTGAGGAGGAGAACAGAACACTAACTCCATCAGGGGGCTAAATATCCAGGGAGAAAAAGAGCTATTTAGGAAAAGAATAAACCTGCCATGAGAAGAGATTGATCTCAGTCAATCACAAATAGCATGGACTGAAAATTAGGAGAAGGTTTGGACCCATCAGATAGAAATCTTGGGGCAAATGGGGAGACTGGGGACAAATGATATCTCGGGTTGAGATGGAGTTGGATCAAAGTTCAGGAGAGATGAGCAGATGCTGTACCAGCACCTCCAAGGGACTGGATTTGGTGGTCCAGCATGTCCTTCCCATGCTGTGCTCACAGGATTGTAAACCAGTTTCCTAAACCCTGGACAAGCAAGTACTGAAACAAACTGGTTTTCCTCCCTGTAGGGGCCCTGGGGTATTTCTTGTTTAGGATTTAGGTCATTTGGATAGGAAAATGCTATTGCTGCCACAGGGAAAAAATGAATACCTGGTGATATCAAATACTGCTCTCCCCTTTAGACCTCCAGTGCCTCGTATGCCAGATTGCAGCTATTGTATGAAGAATTTTCCATCCCTTTTTGTGCCTGGCGGCTGATTGAAAGTTCATATTATTTATGGCAGAAAACAGCAGTGTACTTTTGAGCCTGAGGAAGCTGGGAAAGTGCAGTGGGTGTCAATCAATTAAGCTATTCAATTTATTTATGAAACAAGACAAAACAATGTCTAGGATATGAATTCCCATCTCAATAGGATCCTCCCTGATATAAAATGTCAGAGCTGAAAAAGGGTCAGCTCATGACCCTTGAATATTCTTTTAAACTATTTGCAAATCAATACCTCTTCTCTGGGTTTGTTCAGGGACCATCGTTCCCTTTTATTATAAGTCACGGGGCATAGACTGCTTATCAGTGAGTATGGAGACAGATCACTGCACTAAAGGAGCAGCTGGCTTTGAAGACTGGGCCTGGCTCTCATTTATAGGAGGGCTCAGTTCACACTACTTTGGCAGTGTAAAGGGTTTTAAACTTAGTATAATTATGTTTTTTGCTGACTCTTGGGCTCCTTTATATCTGCTGAAAAGGCAAAGAAGTCCTTCGCTGTGCATGCAGTTGGGATTGTCTTCCTCTTACTAATGCTATATCAGCCATGAACATCATGTCCTATTTTCTCTTTCCCATGGGTAATGTCATGAGGTCCTTCCATGTCTCTGGGTAGCTGGATTTCGGGTTTGCAGTCCCAAGTTTTTTCCCTCTTTCTCTTAACAATTCTGCTAGCAATAACCTGTTTGGTACAGGTAGGGCTTGAGTGGACAGATGGCCTGATCCTCAGCTGAGCATCTGGCCTATTAAGCTGTCTAAAAAGGCATCATGTTTACAAATCCCGGTCTTAATCTCATTGCCCACTGTGTGACCTGTGGGGGTTTCATATCAGTGCCAAAGAGAGGAAGAGGAAGAGAAGGAGGGCAGCTGGAGGATCCATGGAGAGGGAGGGAAGTGCCTGCAGGGCAAGTCAGATGGATGGAACACTTGGGGATGTACCCGTTTCTCATGACAAGAAGGTCAACAGTCCTGGCTACCTTGAGTTTTCCTGCAAGGAGAATGCACACAAAATTAATACTTGAAGCAGTTGGTCCAGGCCTTTGGATGGGTTTGTCTGAAGGACCCCCCATTGCATCTCCTTGTGGCATCTTCTTTCTCAATGTGAAAACATGACATCATCCTAACACCTTTCAGCACTTGGGCAAGCTCAACTCCAGGCAGGTAACTGAGAATAAAACAACAGGAGAAATGTCCAATTGTCTACTGAGTGACATCAGTAAGGAGAGCTTTTTGTGAAAGGGAGACAAGGTAGACAGTGGTTTTCAAGGGAGTGGGTTGTTCTTGTTAGTGATCCCATCTACTGAGAGCATGCCATTCTTCATAGGGAATCAATATACACATTTTTTGGCTAGAAGGACATCGATGTGATATATCTGTAAGGCTGCTATGAAAAGAGGACTCTTTCTCTCATTTTCCCTGTTGTAGAATGCTCCTTGAGGCAGATTCTTGGTAGTGGTAATAACCTGAGAAAAAGTAAGGAATTCCAAAAAGTTGAACTTGCAAATAGTGCTGAGTGACCTGGAAAAGGTATTCAGTTCTACTCTGATCCCTCCAGCTCGGGACTGGTTTTGAGGTAAATCTGAATTTGACAGATCTGTAATGGAGTAACCCAAAATGTAAGCTCCAAATAGAAAATAATTTGGAGCAGGTTTGGATCAGACTCTTTTAGAATTAAAGATATTAAATCGGCTATTTGAGTTCCTTTATATTTTCCCTTGAAAGATTTAGAGGAATTCTTACAGAATGAATAAGCACAGCTACTTTAAGTTCCTTATGGTAACTAAGTATAGACATGGCCCCCTTCTGTTTTTTTTCAGATCTAAAATATTTCTTTAAATGTATTTTAAAAGATAGTAACATTTTTCTTCAGCCCACTTAAATAGCTGAAGAAATGAGTACTTCTGAAATGCTGGGTTTGTGTTGCTTAAAAAAACATGTAAGTGAAAGTCTCTCCCATGATTGTAAAAGAAAACTTGGCCACTGTTTCATGTGCAAGTTTGTTTGCACTCCCTAATTCTGGTGCAGGACTGTACTGATGTCTGCTCAGGCAGGAAACATGAAACAGAGGCTCCCAAAGCATCTCTCATTGTTTGGTTGGAATTTTCTTTAAAGAATTTTCCCTTAGTTGCAGAATCTTGGAGAAATTGTTGTCCACTTGATCTAAGATGTGCAACAAACACCTGCATCGGCGCAACAGGATCAAAAGGAAAATGAACTCCTAGCCATGGAATTTCTCTATTGTGGAGACCCACTCTTCAACTTTAAGCCAATTGTTCCAAATTTTTGCTTCAGGCTTCCATCAAGTAATGTTACTTAGACACATTCTTAACTTTAAATGTATATAGAACTCTGTAAAATACCATGTAACAGAGCTATTCACAGATACAGTTTAATATGAATAGAGAGTTGTTGCAAGCATAGCGTTTGCCCCCAAATAATATCAATAACGTTTAGGTACAAATTAAAACCCAAGCAGCTCATTACTTATCAATTTGCAATTAAGGTAAAGAAAGCAAGTCCGAAAAATAATATAGAAATGTCTAAGTTATAATTATAGGCATGAAAGGAATATATTTAATATGGCATTCACTGGAAAACTTTCTAGACAGCTCTGTCATCAAAAACTGAAATGAAATCGGGTGAAAACATGTCAAAGAGTGGAATATGAATGTTGAAAAGGAAGCTTCCAGTCAGCCCAAGGTTTGTTATTAATAGTCATTTGCCACACAGTTCTTCCTAGAAATAGATCTGGAGTTGAAAGTTCACCATGATGTAGCTATAAAGGAAAGGAAAAGCTGATGAATCGCAGTTGCTTCCCTCTAAATAAAGAGTAACTAACCAAGGAACCATCTGTCGGTGTATGATTACCAACTTTCTTTTTGTCTTTCAAAACAGCCGGAGAAATCAAGGGCACTGGGTGTAAAGTGGAGAGCACACACACGCTGCAGGCTTGCTAGCAGCCAGCCCCAGAGGGTAGGATCCAATCCTTGCCTTTTTCTCTTGCTTCACTGATTTCATACTGCTGGTTTTCATCTGGCATGCCTGTATATCTCAGATACATGCTAAAGGCTAACAGGGTTATTCTGCAGTAAATGTGGCTAATTTGGGTATAGTTGAGACCTGCAAAGTTAAACTTTTCTAAGAGAGGAAAATCCTGAGGCCTTCTCAGTTTGTGAAATCAACAGAATATTAATTAATTTCCCCCCCCCCATTATTGAATACTAAAAAGCCTGGGATACCCTGAGAAAACATATTCTTAATGGTTTTCTTAAGGTTGAATGCACTACTAGCAATAAGAAAGACAAAGCAGCAAGATCTAAGGCCTCTTAGTGCCTAGAAAACTGCATAGGTTTCTATGCTGGAAAAATGAAGGATTTATTCTTTTTTCTTCGGTCAGATGAGTTCAGGGTCAATGTGCAATTTCTCTTTTTGTTTCTATTCCAATGACCACCTATTTTGGGGTGTTTTATTCCCCCAAACTCCATCTGACTCTCATCGAACTCACCATATCTGGCTTTTTGTTGCTGAAGGCGTTTTGCAGCCACATACCTGCAGATCAACCCAGCACCCAATAAGCCCTTTTGTGAAGGACGTTAATAAATTTGCCACTGAAGAAACACACACATCCTAGCCAGAATTATATCTTATATGTTATATTCTTACAAATCCCCACCCTTGCTCATGACTCCATCCTTTGCCCTCCCTCATCTCCTTTGGCCGTTCTCATGCCCCAAGTATGCATGCCCAGGCTCCACTCTCAGATTCTTTCCCTGCTGCATTTTCCCTTGTTCTCAGTCCTTAATCCGTACTTCCTACATCTGTCTCAGAGCCTGAGAGCAAATGGAAAGGTAGGTGATGGTTTAGACATTTATGTCAGGAAACCTGCACTTGGAAGTGTTTCCTGATGGAGTTGTCACCCTAAAAGCAAATAAGACAATTCATCCATCCAACCCCAAAATACATATACAAATCCTTAAAGAGGCATCTTTCCTTTGCCTGGCCACCAAAACAAAGACTCCCTCTGTATTATCAATAGTAAATCTTAGGTGCATGAAATTAAACAGACCTGAAGTTGCTCGGATCAGGTACTTAATGTGTTTATAAAGGATGTTTACAATGGGAAGCCAGACAGCAATAACTATCGTACAACTACTTGAGTAAAGCAACTGTTTATGTGTACAGCTTGCCTGTTTGATAGGCTGGTTTCTGATTCCTGTCAAGTGCAAGAGGAACGCTCCTGCTGAAGTTTCCATTTTTTATCTCATAAACTGATCTACATGTCAGTGTTGCACCAGCCAGTGCAGCATCTAAGTGCCAACGAATAACGCATGGGCGCAGAATTAAGCAAATAAACCAGTTTGCAAGCAGCTCTAATAAGCACCGTCCAATTGCATGCCTGGAAATTCCCTAAGACTCATTAAGCAGTCAGCAAATAAGACACATTTGTCTCCCATTAAAGACTAAATTGGAAGTACTGAAAGGAAACCTACGCATGGCTGTGATTTGTCAGAGACCGTATTAGCAGGAGCAGCCACAGTATGTTTAGCAGTTGGGTATGAGTTAAAGCAGGAACCGGAGTGAGAGGAGCTATTTTAAATCAACTCTATTAATACTCCAAAAGTGCATTTAAAAGCATCAGCAGCTACAGCCATCTTTGACTCTTCCAGGAGGAAGTTGCCATTTGTTGCAGAGCTGCTGTTGCTTTCATTTGACACTCAATATGTGTTTTCCCCACAGTATTAGAGATCTTGGGCTCTATCCAGGGCACATTTGGAAACAAACTGATCCATGTAGTTCCTATGCAACCCTGAGATTTACTACTTAGGTCGGCGTGTATCTTCAGTGAGTCAAACAAACATGAGGAGCATTAATTAGGGCTGCCTGCTGAATTTAGATTGCATTCACACAACCTGATATGGTTGGGGCCAGGCTGGTTTACCCGAGGTCACATAGGATGAGACAGGCAGCAATGAGGTCCTGGATCAGCTGTGGGTGGAAAAACAAACCAGCCCTACTGATCTCCTACCCAGGCTCTAGGCTGACTTTGGGAAACTCCTTCAGTTTATTTGAATTTAAAGAATTAAGGGAAAAAAAAAACAACAAAACCACTGATTCTGGATAAAGGTTTGAGATAATTTAGGGCCATCTCAGCAGGAGAGTGCTTCTGTGATAGATGATAGATAGATAGATAGATAGATAATCAGAAACACTAATATATATGTATTATAACTGATATACTGGGACACCACAACTGTCAGACATATATGTAAGTGAGTATCATAGATCTTGAAAATGCATCTTTATAATATCTTTTAATTGGGTTTTCATCTAGAAAGTTTGGAAGAGGGATCCATACACATTGTTGATTTCTGTTCTCAGCACTGCATTAACTGTGGTCTCTAATGATGGATGCAATGCTCTTTGGAGCTGTTTGCCTCCAGGTGCACTGAAATAAAACACCCTGGGTTGCTGCTTCACAAATCACAGCAGCTTTCCCTTCCCTCAGCTTCTGTGTGCCAAGTCCTTGCAATCTCAGAGAGGGAAGACTTTTGAGGAGGCACATGCTGGGATTAGGGTACTTCCCACAAAACTGTGCTTAGCCATTAGAGCCAGCATGTACCAATACCATTGCAAGCATTTTGCATATTTGACCTCTCGTGCTGAGGAGGAAAATTGCCTGGTGACACCAAGGAATAGGTTGCCCAGGGAGGTTGTGAATGCTCCATCCCTGGCAGTGTTCAAGACCAAGTTGGACAAGGCCTTGGGTGATATGATTTAGTCTAAGGTGTCCCTGCCCATGGCAGGGGGTTTGGAACTGGATGATTTTAAGGTCCTTTCCAACCCTAACGATTCCATGATTCTATGATTTTAAGTCAGGTCTTAGCAGCATCACTCTAGTTTTCACCAAGCCCAAACTGGACAGAGGAAGTATTTGGTGTCCTACCTGGAGGTTTGCAATTGGCTCTCTTTGGTGTCCTACCTGGACTGGGGCTGTGATCAGCTCCTTGTCTGCGTTTTTAGACTGTTTTTAATAGTTCCATTACCAGTGGTTCCTAGGGCCACCTCTGGTGACGTTACATGAAGTGGGGCTGGAGCCCAGCGTCACTCAGGAGGCATTTCATCCTGCTGCTAGGTATGGCAGAGCACTGCAGGTACTTGAGCATGAGATCTGCATTGCTGAGCACCATGGAAGGAACAGGTAAGGTTGCAGCCCACTTGTGCCTTTGGGAAGCCTGACATAGGTGAACCTCTCTTGCTTAGACTTCCCCTTTCTGCAGCATACACAAGGACCAGGAGGACAGACTGACCACGCGAATGTCACAGTAACTCTGAGTTATCCTTATGTGGGACAGTGATAGCTTTTGCTTTTTATGTCACATGTTTTTGACAAAGGAGATATATGTTTTAAACATATAAACATTTTTTACAGTTCCACTTTTGCCAGTGTCATGTTAATTCACTGCAGGCTTTACAGAAGTGGCTCCTGTGTGAAGCAGGGAGGAGGAGCGAAGCAAGGCAGACCGGCATCCTTTTGATTTCATCACAGTGGATCAGCAGAGGTGAATGCTCATCCCTGCTGCAGAAGAAAACCAAGTAAGTCTCTAGCTGACACCAAGACCTCCAGCACGCTTGAAAACTGGGGGCAGATTACTGTGGCTTTCCCTCGTTTATTGGGGCAAAGTAGTTTCTATAGTGCCTTGTCTCTGGATGCTGGTGGAAATAGGGCATGAGGTTGAGACACACCATTCCCCACCCATTGCTGTCACAGCATGACAGGGGCATGGGATGCAGATAAGAGGATTTCTTCTGGCATATCCCTGATATGGGGTGTACCCGTGTCTGTGGGTGTTGGAAGGACTGGGAGTAACTGAAATGTGTGGTTGATAAAGACTTGTTGTTTGAGAGAAGTCCCACATCTTGGCAGGTTTGCTCAGCGTGACCAGAGGTGAGGATCTGCAGCACCCCCCTTGGGTAATAACCTGAGCCAGGCTGCATCGTTTACAGTAGAAGATCCACCTTTATCCACTGTGGATATCTAGAGGATAGGGGAAGGATAGGAGAGTCCCAAAAGAATCATTTTAAAAAGGAGAATGAGGTCACATTACTGAGGATGAGATCAAGGAATAAAATAAGCATGTAGGGCAGAAAGGTTGCTGTGCTAAATGAATTACAACCACTGAGGAGTGTTAGGAAACAAGGAGAAAGGTGCTATAAATACAGTAAAGTAAGAGAAAGACAGCAGCAGGCAGAAGTGCATTACCTAATGAGGAACAGGAGAGGCACAGATGACCTGGAGAAGGCTGACATATTTAATGCCTTTTCACTTCAGTTTTCTTCAACAAAAAAAAAAGAAAAAGCACTTCACTGAGATATAAAGACGGCAAGATACAAAACAGAAGAGGAAAAGAACGGACAAGGGAGAACATGGTTAAACTGAATCTGTTCACCAGAGAGTACAAAGGAAAGAGACCAGTGACGAGTGGTGTTCATCGGGGTCAGCTTTAGGACCAGCACTGTTTAATGTTTTTGTTGGCTACATAGACAGTGGGATTGATGCACCCTCAGCAAGGCTGCTGACACCGAGCTGCGTGGGGCAGTTGACATGTTGGAGGAAAGGGATGGGTTCCAGAGGGACCTTAACAGACTCAAGAGGTGGGCCAGTGTGAATCTCATGAAGTTCATCACGGCCAAGTGCAAGATCCTATGCCAGAGACAGGGCAATTCCAGGCACAAATGCAGCTGGGCAGGGACTGGGTTGAAAACAGCCTTCAGGAGAAAGACTTGGAGGTGTTGGTTAACAAGAAGCTCAACATGACCCAGCAGTGTGCACTCACAAGCCCATAAACCAGCCGTGTCCTGGGCTGCATCAAAAGCAGCATGACCAGCAGGTTAAGAAAGGTGATTCTTTACTGTGAGGGAGGTGAGGCACTGGCACAGGTTTCCCAGAGAAGCTGTGGCTGCCCCACCCCTGGCAGTGTTGGAGGCCAGGTTGGACAGGGCTTTGAGCTGAAAGTCACTGGAATGAAAAATGATCAAACTGTACATACCGCTGCATCAATGCAGTGATAAGAAACAAGCCAGCTGGACTTGCTGAGAAACAAATATCCAACCAGTCTTGCATTTGTCTGTAAGCAGGTGGGTGGCTCAGAAAGGCAGGCAGTGCAGTCACACATCTCAATGTGTACAGGTCTGGGTGTACTTAAGGGTTTTGGTGCAAAGCCATTGCTAGAAATGTTTATGTGAATAGGGGTGAACAGGAACCAAGGGCACCTGTGTTAATCCAATGGCTCTGTCACAGCTTCTCACATGCTTTTGGTAAATACAACCATATTGCTCATTGTTAGAGAAGTGGAATAATTATCACCCCATATTATATCAGGGAACAATGAGATTTCATCTGCTTTGACTGTAAACTGTGTGGGTCTCCTATGTGTCTGCAAACAGGAACATCACTGGAATTTTAGATGCCCCCATGTGCAATTAATAGGGATGGGCATCCCTACGAGCAAGCTGCTAGATGCGCTCACATGAAAGACCATTTACTGGGGTGCTTCCAGTCTGCTAGTGTGAGCTGTATGAGAGAGCAGAGAAGGATGGGTCAATCGGGTTTATCTTGCCATTTCAAAACACTGAAAAAGTAAAATAAGGCTGAAAACAATGGATGACTTGTTGGGAGGGATTTTGCTGGTTAAGTTTGCATGAGAAGAAACAGGGGAGAGGAAGACCTGATGGGGCCTTTGAAGACAAAGGAAAAGGAGATGGTTTTTAGGATTCCTGCTTCCTAGTACATCTTCCATCAGTACCTGCTAATCCTGCCATCAGCCGCCTATTTGCAGGTTAAAAGAAGTTCAGAACATTCTCAGATTTTCATTCCAAGGGCAAAGTGTTGTTCAGGGATTATGCAACAGGAGGTACAGGCCAGAGAGAGACAAGAATCTGCACATTCAATCCTACATAGGATTAACATGTACATGACACCCTGTGCACGTGACAGCATCTATGAGTTTCATGTGTTGCAAAAGCTTTGGTGTACTGATCAGAACCTGATGTATTCAGCTTATGGGCTGGTGTTGCTCTTATATTTATGCGGTCTAAGAGAAGGAAAAGAGAGAGGCAAGCCTTCAGGGGCAGTGACCCTTTCTTTATTCAAACCTGAACAGAAGGAGGGTCTTTACTTCCAAGAACTCATTTCTTCTTTCTTCTTGCCACACAATGAGAGCTCCGAAAGAATAGATCATTGAAGCTAACAAGGTTGATCATCAAGGAAACTTCTGTGCCTTCTGAATCCTAGGGCTGTGGAAAAGATTTAGTGCTTTACTGGGCCAGCCTTTGGAAGCAGAATTTATGAAAGCCCAGTTTGAAGGCTGGTTTTGAAACTGGTTCTGCACAGATATTTTCTGCTCTTCCCTGAAAACAACACAGCATAGACCTCTGTATGCCTTCATCTCCTGAAGAGCCAAATAATGCCCGATATTTCACCATGTGATTACAGCAGATGCCTTCAGCAGTCAATAGTGGGCCCAAGGTTAATGTTTAACATTCAGGGGGGACATGACACTCAAGAAATACAATGACACTAAATTATGGTCATTATAATGGTAGGTTAAAAGCAGTGCTGCTGCAGAGAAGTCCTGCTGGGAATTCTCCTCTTGGGTGGTGTTAAGTAGAACAGCCTGCCAGAAAGGACAGCATGAAGAAATATAAATAACTGCACATGGGATGTGCTTTAGAGGAAAGAGCAGTGCAAGGGTAGGGCTGGGCTTTGGATAATGTTAATGTGATGGGTTTATACCCACTTGTGTTTTACACGTGTAACATGGTGGCGACAGCAAGGCCGTTGAGAGATCTGCTGGTCCCAGCTTAAAAAACTCTAGGTAAAAGTAGTAGCTATGCTGTGGCACTGAGTTTGTCCTGTCTTGAAAAAATAGACAAAGGTGCTAAAAAATAGACAAAAATAGTGACATGACACTGCTTTTCTAGTTCTGAATCACGTCTGAATGTGATGACTACTGTTCTAGTCATCACATTCAAGTCTTTAATAGTGACTGCCTTCATGATGCTCTTGAATGTGTTTACCAAAAGGGTAGTACCAGCATGGCAGAATTACCTGCTTGGACACCAGCAAAATGCTACCAGGAGCCAAAATAAACTAGTTTAGGAAGAGTGGCTTTAAAAAAATGCTCTTGATTCTTATGTTTCTGTTCCCAGCTTTATTTCTTGCTGTCCAGGTGTACCACTGCTGTTTGAATTGCATAGCTGGGTGCTTTGTGTATCTAAATACAACAACTTGATCACTGCCATCGTAAGCGCCTTGTACTCAGCTATAGGGATGCAAATCCTGAAGGAGGCAGGCCCATGGCCTCTGTCTTGAGCAACAATGCTGTCAGATGCGAGAGATAGTGAATGCAAAATGCTTGATGTACTTGTTGATGTTGTTGCAAACCCAGGAAATATGTCACTGACATCCCTGGAGAGTCAGCAGCATAAAACTGGTGTGAGAAGAGAATAAGTGCTGTCAGGCTTGCTGGTTGTATTTATCTATTAGCTTTAACTTTTAAAGTTTGCCTGCTGCTAATGTCCTGATTCAGTGTTGATCCCACTGGAAGGAACAGGGCGATGTCAACTACATCAGGCTATTGCAGTGTCCATCCTCACTAACAGTGGGTAATAACACCACCACCACTGCACTAGGATGCCAAGTATGTGCCAAGCTGTACCAAAATGATGTAGCATTGGCATTAGCACATCAGGGAGGTGCCCAGAACACTCTCTAGTGTGAGCCATGTATGGTAGTGGCTTATTGTCCTATGGTTGGTGTATCCCAGATACTCTCCTCCTCTACTGCTGGGCCCATCTTCCCCCTCCCATGCAGTGTCTCTGACTCTGTCCCATGGAGAGAAAGGATGGAGCTGACCTCAGGTAAGGAGCCATCTCCACAGTGATGCCCAGTGGTCACTGACCCCAAAGGCCAAGGGCAAGAGCTGAGTTTCACACACTTTTGAGCCTTCTTAACAGCAGATCTCCTCCCACTGCTGCTCACACAGAGACAAAGCAAAGCAGAGGGTCTGCAGGGGTCATCAGTGTTGTGTGTATAGATAGCTACTAATGACATTAGATGGGCGCTGAGCTGCAGATTTGGTGGAGGCTGCAATAATACACAGCTCCTCTGAAAGGTCAGTGGTACATGGGGCTTGACCCCACATTCCTTGTGCATCCCTGACCCCCACTGAAGTCAATCAGACCTATTCTGTGGCACCATTAACTTAGAAGATTTATGTGCTTCAGGCAGTGGGAGGAGAACTTGATTTCATTTCCAGCATGGCTTTTTCTTCCCTACCAACATTCATGTTAATGATAACAGCCGCGAATTCAGCTCAAGTAGCCAGGGAAACAGTTCAAGCTTGATTCTTCTCCCAGGCAGATGCGAACCGCTGGCTTATTATTTAACTAAGTTGTTGACGACTAATGGTCTAATTGGGAGGGCAATTGATTTTGGATGACATTTTAAAACTGCAAACTCAGCTCAACAATTTCTAACTGCAGCGGGGGTTTATTGCTCTGGCAGAGTTAAGTGGATTGATTGGTCATAAACTTCCATTGGTTTCTTGTTACCATGATCCATGTTTAATGCTTTGTTATTGATCCTGATCTATCATTTTCTGAAAGGATAAGTTTTCTGTAAAGAAAGAAAGCCCCTGCAGCACTGGGTTTTATAAAGAAAGGTGTTCTGAAGCACACACATGCAGTTTGGCTTCAGGAAACACTGGTTCTCATCACACCTGGCCTATTTTTGGATAATTCTAAGTTGTTATGCAGTTTATTGAGATGAGTGTGCTTCATTCTTCCTGCAGCAGGAACAGGAGGTGTCTAGCACTGGATGAGCATGAGCCTGCACTTTTAATCCAGGAATTATTTAGGGAGAGTTCAAACTGCCTGAAAGACATGAAACAAGGGTGTGAGCATGAGAACTGACTGTCATGTGAGAGGTGCAGTGAGAGGCATCCCAGGGCAGCCTGTGGTCTAAATCCCTGCTTTCTGAGCCTGGACTGGTCCAAAGGCAGCCCTTCCTCCAGCTGAATTCCAGTTAAGCCCTTTGTTTTAGAAAAGGTGGGATCTTTGGCACCAGTAAGAGGAGCTAAGGGAGAAATCCTCTCTGTGACAACAGACAAGTCACCAACTTTGCTGCCTGAGCTGCTCTTAAAATAAGGACAATAAAGCCCAGCTGCTTCAACATGTTGGGAGGATTAATGGATTAAACAGGTCTGATCCTGCATGAATTGGAGGTTGCCAGTTGCCCTGTGTGCTGGACATGGCAAATCTACTCATTGATAGATCATAGAATCATAGAATGGTTTGGGTTGGAAAGGACCTTAAGATCATCCAGTTCCAACCCCCCTGCCATGGGCAGGGACACCTCACACTAAACCATATCACCCAAGGCTCTGTCCAACCTGGCCTTGAACACTGCCAGGGATGGAGCATTCACAGCTTCCTTGGGCAGCCCATTCCAGTGCCTCACCACCCTCACAGTAAAGAATTTCTTCCTTGTATCTGATCTGAACTTCCTCTGTTTCAGTTTGAGCTCATCACCCCCTGTCCTACCATTACAGTCCCTGATGAAGAGTCCCTCTCCAGCATCCTTGTACGCCCCCTTCAGAGACTGGAAGCCACTAATTCTTAATTATTATTCTGAATAGTGAGAGTCTTCTAAGCATTTCCTAGGGTTCACCCCACAGTCTCTGGGACTGGGCACATAAAAGGAACCAGGACAAATGTAGTCCATCCCTTCTGCCATGTGAAAACTGTTGATACTTCAAACTTCTGGTTGTGTGAATCACAGCAGCTGTGAGGTCTCTGGCAGAGGGCATTGTTGTGTCCCCTGTTTGGGATCAGCTCTTGGGAAGGTGTCTGGGTCCATCCTCAGTGCCTCCCGACACAACTGTAGTCATCTAGCCAGAACAACCTGCATGATTCCGAGCAGGATGCAGGCAGAGGGAAGGGTAGATAGATTGGCAGGAGGCAACAAGGTTGTGGGTCCCACACAGCATGAAACTTTGTACCCTCAAACCCAAAGAAACAAGGCAAGGAGAAACAAGGTGGGCTACGAATGAACTATCTCAGAGCCAGCACAATCTTCAGTTGAGGTGAGCGAAGAAATGTTGTGAAATCTGGGTCTCTGCAGCATCTTTCCTGGCTATTTCTGCTCCAACTGTGATTCCAAAAAACTGATTTCCTGGAAACTTTAGCTCATGTTGCAGTCAGCTCTGGTGCTTGCTATAGAGCCCAAGATGAGAGCACACACACCTAAAAGAGCAAGGGATTACCCAAACACACACCAAATATTCACTGCAACACTAAACTGTATCAGGTGGAAAACGGGAGGCCATTATTGGGGTGACTTGGATAACTTTCCAAGTTTTGATGTGTTTTAATTTTACAGTGCTTGGCATTGTTGAGGCAGGATGTTTTGGATTAACAATTATACAACTCAAGTGCAAAAGCAAAAGGGCCTGCTAAAGTAAGCAAGGTCTTTGCTTTGAAGTTTATTGGAAAAAGAGCCAAGTCTATAGGATCTAAGGATATAGTCCTGCAGAACTGGTTTGGTGTGGCAAGAGTATGAGAAGAAACAATAAAATCAATGAGGCTTTACACAGATCTTGGCAAATCTTGTATTATTTTGTTTTAAAACGCACTTTTCTGGGGAAAAAAAAGAACATAGGCACAATGGTAGGTCCTTTTCTATTTTGGATATGAAGCATAATCCTAGTCTTCCTTATGTCCAGAAAGATACAGGAGACTGGCACAAAGAAAAGCAAAAAAGACAGGGAAGAACAGAACAGCTTTCCTGAATAGACTGTGACCCTTCAGCTTAGAAGTGTGGTGGCTGAAGGCAATGCAGTGGAGACACATAAAACCCTAAACGGCGTGGAGAAGGTGAATCCAACCCAAAAATGTGCCCAGTCAAACTATCAGGTTTAAAACTATGTTATACCAATGCACTAATTTTTCACCCAGTGGAATTGTGGAAATCGTTGCTAGGCATGATGTGGAGGCCAAAATTGTAAATGAGTTCAAAAAGGCACTTTCAAGGAGGATGAGTCCATGAACAGTTATTAAATGCAATGTTCTTCCAGCTTGGTAAAGCCCTGGATGACTGCACTTTGAAAGTGTACATCATAGAAATGCTTGACCTGTGCGTGCAGTGTTTCTTCCTAAGGCTGGTGAGGACAGGTCTAAGTGGGCATTGACCTAACTTAGGGTGATGTCTTTTGGTCTTGTTCCACATTTTTGCCCAGAAATGTCAGTGTAGAGTGAGAAATGAATGATTTTATGTATTTTAATTGAAAAATATAATGTCTGACACTAAGTGAACTACTTTAGACCAGCTTCTGCTTTACCCAGACATTCAGGATTGATTTCACACATTAAGCAGAAGCAGGGCTCCCATATCTCATTAGCAGTGCCCTTCTCTGCCTCCTAAAAAGATGTGCAAAATTAAGATCCCTTTTCCACTATACCCTCTAGAAATATGAGCAGTTTCTTCTTTAAAAGACCTAAATGTGATTGTCAGTGCATCTCTGAGCTGTGACCTATAGTTATCTGGAGGATTTTCAGGTGTGTTGCTCCATTCTGCTAATCTCTTCTTGGGTTTTTAGGTCAGGGAGCCCAACTCTGAACACATGCCTACCTCTTTGCTTGAAGATCTGAAACCTTTAATGAGCAGGCCAGATCTTCATCTTGTGCAGCTGGCAGAGGTCCACTGCCTGCAGGAAAGCTACAGCGCTTTATAAAGTATTTCCAAGTACCTACATTCATGACTCTTTGCATCCACCTCAGCTATTTCCTGGAGTTCCTATGTGCAAATGTAGCCAACTTCTGTTCCAAAAGGGATATTAAACAGCTTCAGGTTAGCATATTTACCAATGAAAACCTGTTTTTTTCATGGCAGAAGCAGGTATCCTTCAAGATTATTTTCTTCTTCTGCCATGTATCTCAAATCTCTGGGGTGAGAGATGTCTTTTCTTCAGCTGTTTCAGACTTTTGCTCCCTGACCTTTTGAAGTTATACTACTTTTTTATCTTTCCCAGTGCTATACTCTCCTGGAGCTGATTCTGATATCTAAGGCACTTGCAAAGGTCTTTTTCTTCCTCCTTACCTTTACTGACTATGTCTACTTAGACTGTTGAAACCAAGCCTCTTTGAAGCTAAGGATTTAGCAAGGTTCAAGTAGGAATTGGAAGTTTTATATTGATAGCAAGTGTAGAGAGAACTATAACTCTAAAGCCAACAAAACCAGAGACTTGGAAATAGTATCAGACCTCGTTCTTCAGGGTTTAAGTGTTTAAGTATAAAGATTTAGGATGAAATTGTCCTGGCAGGCAGATCATTCCACAGCTGCACAAATTTTCTCTAAAGCATCTGTTGCTGGCTTACATGTTAAAAAATGTCTTGCATGGATGTACATTAGGTCTGATCCGTGGTGTCCCTGTTGACTACTGCCCGATTCACTATTTTAAGACTCTCTGTAGGAGTGTGTGGAAAATCACAGTGGGACTTTCTTATAATGTGAGACAGACCTCTCTTTTTAAGGAATTGCTTCAAGATTTTGTAGCGGGGTTTTTATCTTTTTTCATCTTTTAAGGTTACCGAAACCCTACTAGAACAGACACAGTTTTTTATGGGCTGATCTCAGTAAAAACCCTTTCCTACCTGGAGCCATGATAAAGCTTGCTCATTTTTTTGTGAAAGCCAGTATGCACTGGTCTGAGGTAGTTAAAACTGAGATTCAAACACTAGATACTGCTTGTCTGAAATGTCTAGAATAAGTGACAATGTGAAAGAAAGACCAAACAATATTTTTGCAAGTTAGGAAACAAGCCTCCTTTGTATCCAGTTCTGCCTTAAAGATGCTCACCCTTATTTTCTCATGTTTCAGATGAGATTAATATAAAGAAAGTGTAATGCAGAGTTTCCATCACTGCAGATTTGGCAGAACAGCTCAGATGGATGAACAGCCATCAGGAATGGTCTACGCACATGGATTATCTGTTTTCTACCCAAATGACTTTCAGTCCTTGCAATAACTGGGGCCATTGCTTCCATGGAAAGCCACTATCAGATAGAGGTACATTCCTTAAAGATGTTTACTTATATGTACTATAAAAAGATTCATAAAGAAAAGTGTCCTGGTAAAGACAATGGGTGTGGATGACTTGTATTTCTGACGTTTTCATGAACTGGCTTTGTAATCTGCAGGGACATCAGTCTAAATCTGATCTGATCAATCTAAATGTGCTCTACCTCCCCAGTTGCGGAAGTGTTGAAGTTTCAGTCTTCTTGGCTCTGTAGGGAGATATCTGTTGTGTAAAGGACTCACTGCCAAGGCATCTGGCACATGCTAAAATCGTTGTTTGGGACTTTTATCTTAGTAATATGCTTCCTGCTTCTTTGCTGGAGCGCTAAAATTGCTAACAGTAATTCAGAGATCATCCCAGTATAGGGAGAATTTACCAGGCAGGGAAGGAAAGGAAGGAAGATAGGGACAAATACACATCTAAAAGCTCATAAAATGAGTTATCTTTACAGGCATTCTCTTTAAAATCCCATTCCACGGTACTGTACCTACTTTCGTGCTGTAGGAGCGCTGTTTCCCATTTGCAAGAATCTCTCCTGTGGCTTGATTTCACAACAGTTTTCTCTTATACTTTTCCTACACTAGTAATAGAAGTTGCTGTGAGTTTTATTTGGTTTTAATTACACGTTTAGGGGCAGATACTAAATTGACAAATCTTTGCTACCCATCAGGCAGCTCTGGCAATGCCTGTAACTGGTCTTTGAGCACCGTTGTGGATCTGTCTCATGCTGGGACTCTGCTGGAGATGCAGCAGTGTTGCTTTGTACAGACACAGTGGTGGTCTTTTAATGTTGACATGAAGTGGCAATGAAACTGTACCTAAGTCAAGGGTTTTCAGCAGGTCATGGGAGTCCCAGGGCAAATTGTGTTTCTGCCACCATGGAGCAACCCACAAGCTCTGTCCTGAATGATGTCTCTCCTGAAGCTCTTCTACTTTCACAAACTACTTCCTTTCCAGGAATAAGCGTTTCCTAATGAAAAGGATTTCGTTGACAAATTTCTCTCCCTGATTTCTTTTACCACTTGGGAAGATGTTCAAGGCCAGGTTGGACAGAGCCTTGGGTGACATAGTTTAGTGTGAGGTGTCCCTGCCCATGTCAGGGGGGTTGGAACTGGATGATCTTAAGGTCCTTTCCAACCCCAACTATTCTATGATTCTAAGATTTTTTTTTTTAAATTAGGCAAGAATTCATATTTATCTGGCCACAGTCACCAGGTCATTTGATTTTTGGGTAATGTGAAGGTCTCATTCACCTTTGACTTGAAGAATTCCTTTGCTTTCGCTAACTGAATTTTGCCTAGGCAGAGATTTTTGCAAGGCTTGGCTTGAAATTCCCCAGAGCTGTGCCTATTTTCTACCAGCTCCTACGTTACTCCTCACTGGTCTTTACCTTTATGACAATTATACTTTTTAGCCACAGGGTCTTTGCAGTGCATTCTTGCCAACACTCTTTCCTCAGCATTAACAGCTTCCTTCTGCAGACTGCTCAAAAGTTTCTTGCTCAGGGCTGGAGCAAGGCAAAGTCACAACAGGTTTGTGCCCAAGGCCACTGCTCTAGCACTTACATGACTGCATCATCTTTCAGCCCTCATCTATTAGGAAAAACAAGTGTCTAGCTCCTATGCTTGTAAAAAAAAGGCTTCAAATTCACTCTGAATGAATTTACTGTCATTAAATCTGAATCAGTTCTTTAATTGTTAGGGGGAGGCTTGGACAGTGTGGTGGGGCTTAGCATCTTCTCTGGGACATTGCAGGCTGTGAGGCCCAAAGCCATCAAATGCCTTGTCAAGTCTGACTACTGCCTCTCCTCTCTTGTGCCACTCTTCCCTTCAGGGATAACCCCTTATTCCTGAGCCTTCTCCACCCACTTGCTTTTCTCTCAAACAGGGACCTTTATGAGGCTTCTCAGAACAATTTCCATGGGAAATATCTGTCTCACAATGGAGTCCTTTCCCATCGTTTTGGGAGCAGAGGGGCAATTTTTTTCTCATAAATCGGACTATGCCCCATTGTGCATACTGTAAACCTCTGTTAGAGGCCTGAAGAAGGACCCGTTGCTCCCAGCTAACAATACCACTGGGCTAATTGGTCAAAATAATTATCCCAAACACTGGAAAAACTCAATTAGAAGAAAAACCACATTAAAATATTGTTCCCAGATATTTTATCTCCATTACAAGAGACCACCCATGTGAGCCCAGTCCTCCCACTGTTATACATTGGTGTTCCTACTTTTAAGAAGTAGGAAATTTCAGGCAGGGTAGGGAAGAAGAGTGGGGGAATCTTTGGGAGAGACACAAATACCTCTGTCACTCTGCACTGGAGAGACAGTGCTAGAGTAGTAACAGGCCATTAGCGAAAGGCAAGTGCCTAGGCTCTACTCTTTTTAATAATGTGTGGTCCAAAGCCATTGTATGAAATGTAAATGGAGAGGGAAATTATATTCCATATACTCCACACTGTATTGTAGTCTCGCAGACAGCTGGTTGCAGCACACACAGCCTGAGCCACCTCTCCGGCGATACATGCCATCCTCACTGAGGTCAGTATTATTTCTTGTCCTGACAAGGATTCTCTGCTCAAAAGGCTTTAATTTTTGTTGTCTGCTTCAAGCAACAGCGGGGGGTATGAGCAGGGCATTTTTCTCAAGTGATGAAGTCTGTTCCCACGGCTGTGGGAAGGAAGATGGAGGGAGAGGGAGCGGGAGGCAGGAACAAGCAGAGGAATGGGATACGATGGGAGATCCGAACTTTGGCAGGAGCACTTAGACAAAGGCACTGAGAGTAGGTTTAAACCAGATATGTGTTTTGTGAGCCAGGAGTCAGCTTCCTCTGCAACAGGTCTGCAGTCAGCACAGAGTTTGCTCTGGCCTGTGTCTGAGTTGCAGCTGATGAATTATTTCACTGATACTCCTAACCTTGCATTCCCACGTGCAAGCAAGGAGGCACGATGAAAACCTGCCTCACCCTCCTTGCGTTTGGTCAGCAGCATCTGCAGCTCTGACTGCTGTGTAAGTATCACTAGGAGAGGTATTTAGGAGCCCTGATGTGCACGCTATGAGCTAGAAAAGAGGCAGTGCTGCTGCCTGCCCTGACCGTGCACCACTGCTAATCATTCCTATTATTGTTGCGCCTGGAGGCCCTGGCTGGGAGCAGGGCTCCCACTGTGCGCTCTTATCTGCAAAGCTGCAGCCAGATGAAATCCCTGTCCAAAGGGTTGACTAGCCCGGACAGCGAAGGCATGGGAGAAAGGGAATGTTATTCCCTCTTTACAGAGGAGACATTTGTGGCACGGAGGTTTTCCCGTGTCAGAAGGGATGTTGTGGCACAGCTGGGAAGAACATCCAGGCTTTTGCTGCTAAAATCCAGATTCTGAATTCTGGAAGAAGCATCTGTGTGTGGTAGGGTGGCTGTGGCTTCTGCTCCTACCAGACTGAGCCAGGAATGGGCAGAAGTATGTTTCTGATCAATGCCTCTTTCCCTGATATCAGGCTACAGGTAACTTCAAACGTTGCCCATCTCTAAGTGCAGCTTCCCCTTTCTCTCCTGTACCTCCTCCATCAGATAGGTCTGCTAACCAAAGAAGCAAATAGCACTGTCCTTAGGTAGCAGATAACATCTCACCACTCCTCCTCGTTCTCAAGGGTCAGCAAAGTTCCATATTACTGAAATGCTCCTCTTTTCCTTTTCTTTCATGTAACTTGCAACTTTAAAGTGCATCTTGCCTGTGAGACTAGCATTCAAAACCCTGAGCAAAATCCCTGTAGGATAAGGCTGTAGTCGTATATTCAGGAATTTGTACATAGCTGGAAGTGAAGGAGGTAGCAGAAAGGGTTGGTTGAGGGGTTTTCTTTTTGAGATACAAGTGAGAATTTAAGAAGAAAGCATTCATTCTTTCTGCTTAAATTTGAGCTGGATTCACAGTTTGGATCACCATGTTTGCAGGTGACCTATATGCACTATATAGCCACTATGCAGAGTGGCTATAGTCGTGTAAGTGCCTCACTTTGTGACCAGTAATGATGTATTGCTACTGCAGAAAAGAGCAGAGGTGTTGAAACACATTTTACAGCTTAGAAATGGAGAAGTTCTTCCCTTCTTCCTCCACACATATATGCCATAATGTGAGCAAATATGGCAGAGTGCAGCTATGTGGCACATGTTGAAACTGAAATATGCCTGCTCTTCTCCCCTGGGACTGAATTTGACAAGGCCTTACTATTTCAGGAGTGCTAAAATGAAGCAGTAATACACTGCTGAGTTTCATCCAAACCCAGTTTTATTATATGAGCTACTTTCATCTACTGCCTGTGCCTCTTCCCATCCAAATATGGACAGAATAAACAAAGCAAACCCACAAACTTTGCTGCTCTGCTCAGAACACACAGCAGCTCTCCAGTACACGCATGAAAAAGCTAAGATATCTCACCTCTGCATAGGGATTTTTATCTATAGTTCTCAGCTTGCTTTATAAAGGAGAAAAGAGCAGTGTCTCTCTTTTGCCGATGAGGGAATGGGGTGAATAAGGTGTAAACCTGAACTCTTTGGAGGTTTGAATCTTCACTCCAGTGTGGGAAGATGTGAGTGGCTGTAGGGAGAATATAAAGATGTATGTCCGGTGCTGGGAATCTTGAATAGACATTGTATGGAGATGCTGCAATTTCACCTTTCCCAGCTCTGGGGAGAAAAGTGCCTGTTCACCCAGAAATTGGGAATTTTGCCTTAGTAAGGCTGGTAGGAATGTCAGTGGTAGGTTCAGCAATATCACCAAGTCTGCTGAATCCATGGGATTCCTAACAGGATCAGACTTGAGTTGTAAAAGAGCTCCTAAGTTACTTCAAGAATTGTCAAAACCTCCCAGTTTGGGGATTTCTAGATCTCCTTCTTTCATGACCCTTCCGTAGGACGGCTCTTGTGAGACCCAGGTGGAAAACACCCTGCTGAGCTGGTGGTTTTCCATCAAAAGGACCAGCTTGCTCACAAAACAGTTCTAATAGCGGCTGATAAGTAGTATAAATAAATAGGATGGGACCAACAGCAATATTATGCAGACACGCATTGTAGTCATTTTAGCTGGATGAGCTCATTCAGAGCCACAAAACAAAGTTTTATAATTGCCTGGGGGACATAGTGGGTGCCTTTAAGGGACAAATGATATTAATGATGTACTCAGAAAGATTAATGCCATCATATCAGAGTCCCCCATGACTCCAAAAAGCACGTCTATTAATGAACTTACTTATGATTAAAACACACTGAGCGAAACAATAGTTAATTGAGCAATGGAAAAAAACACAAGGGAAGATTTTATCTTTATGAAAGCAGATTTATACAATTTAGGCCGTGACTAAAATTGTCTTTGGGGTGCGTAGGATCATGTTTGCAATCAGAGAATATCATCGCCTGTTGGACAGGACACAGGACCTGGCCACTGTGGGCATCTTGCCATCCTAAATTAACTGCTGCACATCTGGCATAGGAAAGCTTCACCACTTTCCTTCATTTCACTGTTGCAATATCTACACCATCCTGTCTGCTTGGCCAGGCCCACCAAGGGCTACTGAAGCAAAAGGTCTGAGGCAAAGTGTACGGATATCAAACATCTGTGGGTTTGGATAACACCCACAGTGAGACCCGGGGAGTGGTTAACTGAAGGCATGTCAGGGTGTTGCAGGGCATTTGTTGAGCATGATAACTGCTTGTGTGCCTGCTCCTGCTTGTTGTGGGAGGCAGGAAGTGTTGGCCATGCTAAAGAGGGTCTCTGCAGAGTGATCCCAGAAGGACCTCAGGTCTGTGCACCTTGGTCTTGGAAAGGGACCTGCTGCAGAGCTGCTGGTGTGGGGAAAGCGACCCTGCAGGCAAGGTCCTCGTCAGTGGCCTCTTGAGAGCAAACAGAAGAGAATCCTGCCTGTGAAGGCCCATCATAAGGGACACATTTCCGTCTCCACTTGCACTCCTGAATCACAGGGCTTGAAGAACCCATGGTCTATTTGAGTCTGCGTGCATTATGCATTCTTCTTGCACGCATCTGGCATTATGTGTGTAAAGGGGATATCTGGGAGTTAACTATGGACTTCCTCCACATCAGGCAGTTGAACCTTTGAAGATGCTGGATGACCTAAGTTTATGCAACCTGCTCTTCTAGGCAAGACCTTTTTCTGGGATCTTAACTCTTTTCATGAGTAACAGCCTGGCAAGATCTGCACTTCAGCACACTACCTCAAGAAGCAGCTGAAGATTCTACTGAACACTTCTGAAATATCCAGGCCTGTCCTAACGTGCAGCTTCTCAAGTGGTTTCTGTTGTTTCAAGAGCCATGTGGCTGTACTGAAAGTTTTCTTTCACTTCCTCAGGCTTAATTCCCAAAAGTCATCAGAGACACCTCGATCAAAGCATGGCCCTGGGAGCCTGCTGCTAGAGTATGCTTCCTTGTGTCTTGCCCAGCCCCAGGGCCAGAGGTGGGTTGTGCACATCTTGGGGTGTCTGTCCATGGATGGGGAACGGTGTTTCTTGGGAGTGGAGCAGGGATGCTGGTCCCTGACCCTGTTGTGGATTGTGCCCTTGGTCAACTTCCACACTTTCTGCTGTAGAACACTTCTTCTCCATGCCCTCAGATGGATGAAACCTCTACCTACCTCTCAGCTGCTTTGGTACGAACTCCTCTGTCTTTGCTCAAGCACTCAGGGCTTATGGGCCAGCACAATGCACCCAGTTCTTTATAAGCAAAGAGTTGCAGTTCATTTTCTACTTCACATCCTTTTTTCCTTTACAGGCCACACTGTAAATGGCTTTTCCTTTAAAAAAGACCCCCCTACACACATGCACATATCCCTCCCTCCATCCTCTGTACGTGCCAAACTCCACATGCACTCAGTGTGCTTGCTGAGCCCTGCCTTGGCACAGCGGTTGGGCTCCTCTTTCTGGGGCAGCCGGTGTGATCTCACCCTGGACACAGGCATTTTTCTCCTGCTGGAAAAAGAACATTTGGGTTATTAGCAGAGAGGAAGCTCACAGTGTCATGTAAGTTTATATCAAACAATTGTTGTACCAAAGGAGCTGGAAAAACAGTTTTTTTAAGCACCACTGTATCATTTCCCATTTTCTTTTTTAAACAAAAGCTCAAATATTTCAGCTATAAAAAGTAGACAGTGTATTAACTCTTTATGTTACTTACATACAAACAATAAATAACTGAAGGTTTAAACCCAGAACACCGTATCTCTAATCCCTCATACTGGATCCTTATCTTAAAGTTGTGATTCAAAATAAGCTCTAATAAAATCTATGCACCAGCCAAGGCAGGAAATACAATACTTGCCCTACCCTTTCTATCTTGTTCACCATGATTACAAACCTATTGAGTGTGCCGTAAGGAAACACACAATAGAATGAGATCAAATAATAAATGGAAGCAATACATCAGCCATATACTCCTTTAGCCCAAAACAACTTTCACCTCCAATTTCAGTCCATAAGGCCATGAACAGAGCAGCACGTATTACCCTTTATGGTAATAGGAGTATTATGGGTAAAGGAAAAAATGTCAGTTGATTTTGCTGGTGATCACATAACAGAGTTTCCCAAAGGAAACTTAAAGCTAAAAAAGGTGTGTGGATTCCAGTTCCATATCACAATGTTGATTTTTATTTAACCATTTATTTCAGAAATTAGGTATTTTCTTGATCTCTGTGAACTTTTTTGTAACTGGGGATGTGAAAAGCTATGGTACTCAAACCCCAGTGTGTTTTCTCATCTTTGGGGACATTAAATTCTCTTCCAAGTATTTGTTCAGAATCCTCTCTGAATTGGATAGAAGCAAAACATCCTCCCATGTTTTTCATCCTGACTAAATTTTGATGAACTTAATTTGCAGAAGTCTGTGCTCTGTACTCATCCCCAAGATACAAGAATTGTTCTGCCTTGCTACACAAAGTCGGGGTTAACTCAAAATTATGAAAGACCAGTGATTTTGTCAATGGTTTATTTACTGTAATATAGTGACCTTTTATCTGTTGTTCATGAAACTTAACAGGGACCTGAATTACATGGTGAAAACCATGTTAATCCATATGCTGATGTTAAACATATTACGTCTAACAGTGATTTTTTTATGATATATGACTCAAAATAGTAACAGAAGGCTGTCTCTATGAAATTATTTATCTATTTGTAAAGCTGCAGTGTTGTAATGCAACTTTAACGTTCATAATGCAGTTTTACTGCTAATACCTTATTAGATTTTGCAACCTAAAGGTTGGTATAATAGACAGGGTGAAACACTGTTTTGCCTGTAAAAGGCTTAGCAAAGGCTAAATATCCTTAAATTACACTCATGGCAGTATGAATGTTTTGAGTTCTTTTGCAATCACGGTTTTGTTAAGCAGCAGAATTACTTTTGTTGAACTTGTAAACTTTCCAGTACAAACTTGCTTTTGTTGACAGTATGTTTTTTTGTAGCATTTTCAAGATAAAAACTATTTTGATGATCAGAAAAACTTGGCACTTACTTATAAGAAAAATGGGAACAAATATTGCCATTATATTTTGTTCTATTGCGGTAGGCATTTGCAGAGGATAAAGACCTAAATGCATGGAAGCTGATGAGGCATAATGTTAATAAGAATGATGTAAATGCATAAGTAGTTAATTGTCTGGACAGTCACATGGAGTTAAGCATTTTAAGCAATTAACTGTGTTTATTGACTGGTCCATAAACATCTGGGTCTACTGTTCCATGAGCATTACCAGCTAGAGAGATGAGAAGCTGCTGAGAAACTGTAATGGAAGGACACTGCTGAATGCAAAGAAAGGGGGACTCAGCCTAGGCTGACAATGGGGTGTTTCAGTGAGCTCTGACTTTAAATTAGGCCTGGGGTTGCAAGGGGAGGACCTGGTTGACTTGATTTCCAGTCATGCCCTTACTCTGAAACTTCATGAACCAAAGCTATTGCTATCACCCTCCTTTACCAAAAGCCATCTCAGTGTGGCTCCTTGTTTGCAAAAGGGATGTGGATGCAGCTGCTGGGGCACGTAACAGTTGGTAGCTCTTTGCTATGTATGCTGGAGAGGATGAACTAAATGCTCACAGCTTGTGTGCAGGAGGAGAAAACAGCACTAATGTGTGTGGAAAAACAAAAGGAGGCAAGCAGGAAATAAATGAAAAAAATTCCATGAGAAAAAGGATTTTGTGGTGTATTTAACCATGGCTGGGAGGGGGGTGCCTATGAAATGAGAAAGTTTGCTTGCTTGCCTGTAGGGTTTATTTGTTTTTTAAAGTTTCCTTTAAAAAGAACAGGAAAAATCAAGCAAAAAGTCAAGTTTCTCATCAGCTGGTGACTCAGACAGCTCAAGCTGTGAGCAACTCTGCCATTTCTCACTAAGCAGCATGTGGTTCTCTCCGCCTTGCTGCAAAGACCCCCTTGAAAGACCCATTTGGACAAGCTAAAATTTATGCGGGTGTCTAAAGCTAGGTAAGCAGATGGATTTTTACTGGAGGAAGAATGCCCTGAATGAAAGCAGGATTAGCTTTGTGGAAAATCACCTGTGCTAAATACTAGTTTGGGATAGTGACTGATTTAGTGGCAGTGGATGGAAGAAGCCAAACATCTGTTTCCCTCAATCTTTTTTAAGTGTTTCCCTCATCCTTTCATAGCGCCAAGCCTACAAGTATTTCAAGATCAAAGCGTTCAGCTTCCTGAGCATTTCCTATATTTAGCAAATACCTGAATGAAGCAATGACCTTTCTCAATAAGAGATGGTTTGGCAACTGAACTGTGATTCCTACCTGTGTGCACAGCTTTCTTCCCCATACCCAACCTGGTCATGAGTGCCATGGCTACGTGTGCCCCTAGTGTCAGGCTCATTTGGCATAAAGTCTCACATCTGCAAATCAGTCATGGAATCATAGAATCATTAGGGTTAAAAAGGACCTTAAGATCCTCAAGTTCTAACCCCCTGCCACAGGTAGGGACACCTCACACTAAACCATGTCACCCAAGGCTCTGTCCAACCTGGCCTAGAACACTGCTGAGGTGGAGCATTCACAGCTTCCTTGGGCAACCCATTCCAGTGCCTCACCACCCTCACAGTAAAGAACTTCTTCCTTCTATCCAATCTAAATTTCTCCTGTTTAAGTTTGAACCCATTGCGCCTTGTCCTATCACTGCAGTCCCTAATGAAGAGTCCCACCACAGCATCATTATAAGCCTCCTTCAGATAGTGGAGCTGCTATGATGGGCAGCAATAGGATGATCTCCTTTACCAAAGATGTCATTGATCTGGGCTGTGTAGGATTACAGGAGGGCAAGACTTGGGTTTCCATGTAAATTGCCAAAATGTTGCTATTTTTTTACTTTAGTTCCTCCTTCAGCATTTAATGCAGATCACCTGAAATGTTTTACTTTGAAGATTTCTAATCATTTTGTTTATGAGTCAAGCTACTATTAATTTGCCATGCATTTTATAGAAACATATCATAGAATGCATTTACATGTATCAATATGCACTGACATTTTTTTATTCATTGAAGAGGTTAAAATGGGTCATTCTGAGAACCCAGAATCTGAGATACTTTCCAAAACATATTTTATCCAGTTTCTCTGGAGAATTTCCCACCAGTTCTATAACGAAGCCATTCAAAATAGACTAAACAGGCAAAGTATTTAAATGACAATATTCCAAATGGCAGACACTTCAGAGAGAGGCATTCGTACATGCTATGTGTTTTTTTGACACATCTTGGTTCCTTGGTACAGTATGTATTACAAAATGTTTCTCTTCTTTCCATGATATTCTTTAAGGAGGGAGTGCTTATTGGAAAAAAATTGCTATCCAAATGCACTCAGGATGAGGGCTATTACAGTTGAGCAAGAGGTATAATTTGCCTTTTATTAATTAATGGCAATATACGATGCATCTGTTAATAGTTATGTTATGGGTCGTGGATTCCCCCCCCAACATTATTTTCTATTTCTGAGGCTTTGATTATTTTTGTAAAGAATAAGAAAGTTGACGGTATCTGTACCTATGTACAGCTTCTAGGAGAGTTTAGGTAGACTGAAAAAGCATTTCCAAGGGCTGACTGAATTGGATAATTTTTGTTTTCCAGATTTTTTTCTCTCTTTTCCCTGTCTCATCCACCCTGACGTAACTGCCATCTTAATTACGTGATACTGTGTTTGTTCAGATTGCATTTCCCCGTTGCTGATGGAATAGCAGTTCTCCCATCAAGATGCATGAAAGTGTATACAGTTGTGGGTGGGGGAAGGAATTTAATATATTTTTATGCAGAACTCATCTATACTCCAAAAATGAGCCAATTTCCATGTGGAAACAGATTTGGCCTCCTTTAAAAACTGGCTGACATCCCTGGAAAATGTATCCATTTCGGCCAACAACTCTCTAAACTAACAGAACTTTCTTTGCAAACATTTTGAACCCAGAATGCAGTACAGAAAACTTTTCAGGATGAGTTTGTTTGCTGTTTTATACTTCTTCAGTTGCCACTCAGCTATGAAATTGGCTTGGTGTCATGGTGAGCAGCTTCAGTCTTTCCAAAAGTGCAAACCCGCAACTACAGCCACAACCAATTGAAAACCTGAGTTTATCCTCTCATCTGAAGCGTGGTATTGGCCACAGCATAGAGCTCTGTGGTGCCATGCTGGGATATTCATTCTGCATTCATGGAGAGGGGTGGCCAGCCTTAGCCAATCCCCCCAAAAAACCCTAAATCCAATCCTTCCTCAGGGTCTGAAACATTTTATAATCATCCAGGCACACTGAAAACAGAGAAAAGTGTGTCTTTTTGCTGTTGTTGTGAAGCTGCATGAGTAAATTCCTGGGCGTCATGCTAAGGCTGTACTGTAGAGCTTGGCTTGTGCCACGCATGGATTTTAATATATGTCTGTAGACTTGGTAAGTGCCTTTGCTTCTAGAAATACCTGGTCTGCTAAGGGACGAATACAGCTTTGCACAGTGTCTTCAGGGCTCAGAAAAACAAATGAGGTGGGAGCAGCAGCATTAAAAAAAGCACTTCTTCCCTTTGAGAAAGGCTGTTCTGTTAGTGAAGGGGGAAAATGTGCAGTGTAATACATGTCATCTGTCTTACTTTCTAAAGCATGAACTTTCTTTCCTTCTTACCTCTCTATCATCCCAGTCCTGTTAAATCTCAGTCTCTGACTACACAGCGTTTGATATCTGGTATCTATTTTGCCCACTGCAAACAGCACGTACTGGGCTTTGCTGCCAGAGGATTTCTACCTTCATTGTGAATTTTAACATGTGATCATATCTTTCCCTTTTGAAAACATATATTAAAAACTCCAACATAATTCCTTTTTTTGCCAGTGTCAATGTAATAGGAAGGATATTGTCATTTGGGTTGCTAATGTGTTATTCTGACTTGTCGTAGCAGGAACATATGATTATTCTTTTCAATTTTTATTTAGGAATTGTCTGTAAGCTTCAGATTTAAACTGAATTAACCAATTTTCTCAAGCAATTGCTGTCTTACTTTGGACAAGAAGACACTTGAATGGATAATATCCCATCCAGTTCAGGTCCTCTTTCATCTTTCTGACAGTTTTGCAACTCTTCTTGACTTTACCGTTGTTAATAGAGACATCCTGAAGCCAGGTCAGCTAATCAATATATTTATGCAACAGTCAGGAGCTGCCATATGGTGACATTCTCCTCCGAGCCTGTTCCCGACTCCTGGCTCAGTCTATTCTTGGATTTACTGAGAATCCTCTGAGAATAACAGCTGGGTGTAAAATGATAGCCCGAGGGTGCTGTCCAACACACACTTCAGATTTCGGATTATTTATATATTTAGTCAGATAGTGATAAAGTGGAGCTCGCTCTCCTTATGGTTTCTGATTATAGAAAGTGGGGTTTTGTACATGCCCACCAAATGCTCTGTGACTGAGGGAGTGCGACAGCTTTCTGGATGAATGTGGTCTTGGTATAGGCATGTCTACAAAATGAACCTACTGAAACACATAATTGTGGGTTTAAGGAGATGCTTGTCTTTGGTGCTGGTTGCTATTGTAAATACTGAGACTGCTGGAAAGCCCTAAATGGTGGATGAAAGCCCTTAATGGTAGGCTGAACTTTTTGACTTATCCAAGGGGAATTCCTGGAGAAGATGTTTTAAGTCAGCTCCCTGACCTCAATTACACCTGCTTGCTCTTCTCAGATTTATTGGTACGTACCTTTCGTCTATTGCATTGGCTCTATGGGCATTTCTGCATGTGTATAGAGCAGCAAAGTACTAATTAATTCACTCTGTGTCTGGCTGCACCTGGAAACCACTTGCGTCCAGACCATCTTAGAGCTGCTTGTGTCATTTTCCTGCAGCACATGCTGCTCAGGACTACGGCCAAAGGAAGTTGAAGTCTTCCCCAGTGCAGATTTTGCCTCTCAGTCTGTGTTATGTCTCCTCTTCATGGGAAGTGAACTGGTTTGCAGTTCACCCTGGAGGCAACTCAGCCTGTGCTCTTTGTTCCCACCCTATTTGCACTTTAACAGCATCCAATCTCAGCACTGGACATCCAAGCTCATACGAACCAACAGCCCCAAATGTTTGTCTTTGGTCTGGGAAAGGGTTGGTTGAGTGAAAGGAATCACTTTCAACTTACTCTGCAAAGGGCTTCAAATAACCCGAAATTACTCACTTTTGGAAAACTGCTAAAGGACCCTATAATTTAGGCCAGTCTTTTTTTAAGTGGATGGGCAGTATGGGATGTGAGGGCATGAAGTAACGAGAAAGAGGGATCGGGTTTTAGAGATAGCACAGTAGTTTAGTCTAGATGACAGGTAACCACAAGTTGGTGCTCTGTGGTTGAGCAGCTCACACGTCTTCTGTGAGAATACAAACTGCTATGGGACACTTGGGATGAGGAAGTGCTGTTGGCGCTGGATTTCTGGCCTCTGATGAATGTGTGCCTGGAACAGTGACCACCACTTACTGTGCTTAATTTTAGATATACACTAGCCCTGTTTCATCCAGGACCCTCTCACACTTGCAATTGTTTTCAAGATTGAAGCTGCAGGCACCACCCATAAATGATTCACATTTCTAGAGGCAATTGTTCCCATAAAAGAATGAGCTATATTTTGTACATAGGAGTGAATGACCCTATGGAGAGTAGAATATTTTCCTAGCCAGCTTATTTCTACACCAGAAAACACTACCCTGAAATTAATTCATCCAAGGATTTCCAGATACAACTTCCAATTGACTTTAAAAGTAAGATGGATTTTCCAGACAGACAGAGGCCAAAGGACATTTAAACCTAACTAGTAATTTGTAACAGAGAGATGTGCATAAGCTGATGAGAAAATAGCTTTTGGTATATCATGATAGGACCTCATAGTTCAGTTCTGTGCTCTACCATTAGTGGTAATAAAGGCCTGAAGTTCAATAATGTGTGCTGCCATTTCCCTCTCTTAGTGTGGAAGGCAAAAGGAGAGAAGAGCCAGGTTTAAGCACAGTTTTATGCAGACCTTTGGAGATTCATGCTGCAAAGTGTTTCGACATTTATAAGGCACATTTAATCACCACAGGTGGTGTAGGGTACATAGATACTTTACTGCTGACACTGAGAAATTGCAGGAAATATTTCAGTGTGGTCATGGTATAATGGGAGTCATTGGTATCTCTTGAGGTAGTGTAGTGCAATTGTTAGTTCACGGATGTGTTCCTGGTATTATTCCTAGAACAGGGACACAGGGTTTGAGCTGGGTAATTAATTTAGCTCTCTGTCCCCATCGCCTCCTGGAATCCAATTGCTGCCTTGGCTTGGATGTTGTCTCCTGTTCCTGAAAATAACACAGCCGTAAGGGAGTGCAGGTCGGGGCCAAGGCTGAGCACCTGGATAATGTGAAGATCACTGTTCCCAGAGAACATTGCACTCTATTCCTTAAACAACAACACTTATTCTCCTATATGACCCAGAAGTGATGTGTCGTGCACATGTAAATGAGAAAACAGAGTAAAAACCAGCAGCATGCAGCCGATTCAGATCCCATGAATGGGATCAGCCATAAGGTCAACCCTATTCCTAAAAGGAGACAGGGCTTGGAGACAGGATTACTTACAGCATAACTGAGAGTGGTACTGGTGGCCTTGGTCTGAGCTGAAATGGGGTCCCGGTCCATGGGCAAGTCTGTGCGTGGGGTTCTCAGGGGAAGCTGGGCAGGGACATTGATGCATACTGATAACCCCAGGGACTGGATGCTCTCTGCTATTTCCTTTACATTTCTTAAATTATCCTCATGGGCCAAAGGATAGGGAGCAGCAGCTTGGCAAGGTGAGCAGGAATGTGCATTCAGAGGCGTCAGCTTGTTAAAGACTTCTCTGAGCTTAACAGCCCTTGAGGGGATGCAAACCAAGGAAGACAAATTATTGAACTGAGCCAGTGTCCAAGGACTCTCTGCCATGCATAGCAGTTTATGGGCCTCGAGTAGCCTTGAAGAAAGTAACCTATAAGTTGTGTAATAGATTTCAGCCAGACTAAAGCTAAGGCTGTATGTTTAGAGAAAAAGATTTTACAATTCCCGTTGAAAAGAGCAGCTTGGTGTGATGAGGACTCTCTTCATTGCTGGATGTTTACTCAGAACAAGAACAACAGTTACATACTGCATGAGCGTGGCTGACCACATAAGGGGGTCTGTCCCTAGCTGCTTCATGGCTAAAATCCAAATATAGCTTCATCCCATATATATGCCCATGTAAACACAGGCACCTTGCTAACATGTGTGAGTTAGGAATGAATTTGCCATAGGCTCCTTTAATAATAAATGGAGGAGAGACGAATCTATGACTCAGATCTCTGTGAGCTGAACTAATAATATCTGAAAGGAGAAGGTGGCTTTGCTTTGCTCAGGCAGCTGCTTTTTATGGGGACAGGCTGACACCTCTTTCCTACACCTAGGTGTAGGGGTGGACTCAATCCCAATATCCATGTCACCAGCAAAGATGTTGAACAGTGCTGGTCCCAATACAGATCCCTGAGGAACACCACTCGTCACTGGTGTCCACTTGGACATTGAGCTGTTGACCATAACTCTTTGAGTGTAACCATCCAGCTGATTTCTCATTCTGAGTGGTCCATCTGTCAAATCCATGTCTCTCCAGATTAGAGCCAAGGATGTCATGCAGGATAGTCTCAAATGCTTTGCACAAGTCTAGGTAGGACACATCAGTCGCTCTTCCCTTATTCACCAATACTGTAACCCTGTCATAGAAAGCCATCAAATTTATCAGTCTCTCTTTGTTCCTAGTGAAGCCATGTTGGCTGTCACCAGTCATCTTATTTTCCATGTGTCTTAGCATAGTTTTCAGAAGGATCTGCTCCATGGTCTTGCACCAAAGTGAGACTGATCGGCCTGTAATTCCCCACGTCTTCCTTTTTTCCCTTTCTTAAAATAGGGGTTATGTTTCCCCCACTGGACTGCCACAACTTTTCTAAAGTGATTGATAGTGGCTTAGCCACCTCATCCACCAGTTCTCTCAGGACCCACGGATTAATCTCATTGGGTCCCATGGACATTCTTGCACCTTCAAGTTCCTTAGATGGTCTTGAATGTCATCCTCTCCTACAGTGGGCGATTCTTCATTCTCTAAGTCCCTGCCTTTGCCTTCTACAACTTTGGCAGTGTGGCTCGAGCACTTGTCAGTGAAGACTGAGCCAGAAAAATTCGTTGAGTACCTTTGTTCTTCTCCATGTCCTGAGTAACCAGGTCTCCTGTTTCCTTCCAGAGAGGGACCACATTTTCCCTTTTTATCCTTTTATCCCTTATGTACCTATAGGAGCTTTTATTGTTGTCCTTGACATCCCTGTCCAGATTTAATTCTGTCAGGGCTTTAGCTTTCTTAACCTCATCCCTGATTGCTCAGTTAATTTCTCTGTATTCCTCTCAGGCTACATGTCCTTGCTTTCACCCTCTGTAGGCTTTATTTTTACATTTGAGTTGGTCCAGGACCTCTTTGCTCATTCATGCCTGCCTCCTGGTGTTTTTGCCTGACTTCTTTGTTGGGTTACATTGCTCCTGAGTTTGGAGGAGATGAATTTTAAATATTAACCTGTTTCCTTGGGCCCCTTTTCCCTCCAGAGCTTTATCCCATGGTACTCTACCAAGCAGATCCCCAAAGAGGCCAAAGTCTGCTCTCTTGAAGTCCAAGGTAGCAAGCTTGCTGCACACCCGCCTTGCTGCCCTAAGGATCTTGAGGTTCCCCATTTCATGGTCATGGCAGCCAAGGCTGCCCCCAAGCTTCATGTTTCCCAGCAGCCCCTCCCTGATGGGGACAAAGTCCATCACAGCACCTCTCTTCATCGGCTCCTCTTATCACTTGGAGAAGGAAGTTATGATCAACACCTTCCAGGAACATCCTGAATTGCTTGTGTCCCACTGTGCTGTCCCTCCAATAGATATCAGGGTGGTTAAAGTCCCACGTGAGGACAGGGCTTTTGAATGTGAGGCTGCTGCTGTCTGTCTAATGAGGGCTTCATCTGCCTGGTCTTCCTGGTTGGATGGCCTGTAACAGACCCCCGCTGTAATGTCCCCTGTCCCTGCCCTCCCTTTAATCCTGACCCATAAGCACTGAGTTGACTCTTCATGCATCCCCAGGCAGAGCTCCTTGCACTCCAGCTGGTCATTGACATAGAGAGCAACAGGCCCTCTTCATCTCCCCTGCTTGTCCTTCCTGAAGAGCCTGGGACTTCCATGAAATCCCTTAGGGGCCAACTATTTTATCGCTTAGAGGGCTTTCATCTGGGGATGGCAAAGGGCCCTCTAGGCCACAAAGCAGCTGTCTCTCCTGACACAACTGCATTAATAGCAGTGATGGGAGGACACTAATCTGGGAGAAATGCGAGCTGTGGGTGGGAGATACAAGCCAGAGCCCTGTAGCTGCTATAAATGTAGGTGTTCAGCCTAGACAAAAAGTAGAACTGTGTGTGCTGCCTTTGGATATAGGGCCCTCATGGGGACTCCTAAGTGAAACACCACGTACCCTTGCTCAGTGTCTAAGTCCGTTACTGCACTTTGACAGTAATGAGACAAAAATACTCTTTCCCCCCAAAAGGTGTGTTTTATTTCCTGACAGTTACTGCAGTGAAGCAAGTTTCCCAATTGGCAGCAAAATGAGATGCTATAATTTCCAAAGTGTTTGGGCAGTTCGAAGGGCTTGGCAGACAGTGGAAACTTTTTCAAGAGCTGGAGGCTAGAAAGTTGCTTGGCAGCATAGAGTCTTCCCCTACATCCCCATCTACTCCCCCAGAACTGACCTTGCACCCAGGGAAGCTGGTGGAGGTCTGGCCCTTGCTCTCTTAGGGAAAAATAGCAGCCAGATATGGAAAATCACCATCACTGAGACCAGCCAGCCAGAGCTGACAGTCTGAATGAGTCCAGTTAGGGATGAAAAGCCCCAGCTGACACCCTGTGCTGCCAGTAATACTTCTTTTTAGTCAGGCTTTTCTTATGAACTGCATTGGGTCTACTGATTTCTCCCAGTGCGCTGTGTGGGTACTTCCTTTGCTGGGCATTTCTGTGAATGAAAATACTGCACTGGGTTTACCAGGTGCTATCAGTGTGCTGTCTGGGGACTTACTTTGATACACACTTCTGTGAATGAAATCTTAGCAGAGCGTCAATTCTAGTCTCCATGAACACTGGCACTGCTTATAACCTGTATCTGAATTCAGTCCCAGTCTAGACCTGGCACGTCACCTTTGCTGTGGACAGATCCAAGCACTTTTTGTTCGTGCAGTGTTGGATTTCTCAACTCGGGTTTCATAGCTCAAGAGTTTCTTTTTTCTTCTTAATTTCTTTTTAGTTCTCTCTCTGACTTACATGGGGTTTATTTCTCATTTATTAACTTACAGATGAGAAGCAAAGGCAGTCTCTGCTGATTAGTTATATGCCCTCCTTGGTTTTTATCTTTTTAGTCTATGTTTACCATAATATCTTTGATATTGTTCAGAAAAGATAACTAAATTAATCAAGTCACATAGCCAAAGACTTCCTAATACATTTACTAGCAAACATTTTGCCACTGTTATGACTGGTACAAGTCATGGTAGTATTGCTGTTTGTTATTGATTGTCTGAGATCAGCACTGATTTTACAAAGGGTGTTACCTATAGGTAACCTGAAAGCAGCCTTCATCTGATCTTCTTCAGGAATGCTGGGTTGTGTAGGCTAGTTGTGGACTGTCATGTAGTTAGAAAGTGAGTAATTATCTCATCACATTTGGTCCATCTTTGGTCAGAGTTGCGTCCTGTACTATAGACAAAGTGAAGGAACCTGTACTCTCTCAAATGATCGCTGAGAAACAGTTACACGCAAAACCTAGGTGCAAAGATGTGCCTCCATAGCCTGTATTTCGGTGGGAAGAGCTCTGCTAAGTCCCTTCTTCCACTGTTCTCTTCTGAATGCCACTGGGAGCTATGGTATGCTTCGGCACAGTGTAGCTGCTTGCAAAGGTTTGGCATGCATGTCAAGTTGTGCACATTTTGCGAGGATTTTAAAAAACATATGAAATACCAATAGGTATTGGTAAATAAACAAAAATTACCAGGAAAAGTATGTTAAAAATCCTGAAAGCCTCATTTTTTTGTTCATGTTTAGCCAATCAGTCTTTACAATAGGATCGGAGTTGGGCAATGTGTTTTTAATACCCAACAGAATTGTTAATATATTTCTGTGGCATTGTCCTGAGGACGAGATTTAGGATCCCAGTTCCTACTGGGATCACTGAGAGTTACGGGCACCAGGTAGTCAGTGTACTTCATAGAGTATAAGAACCATCTCATGCTGACAGCTCCCCAAAAGCTGGTGTGTGTGTGTGTGAATATTGAACAGGAGTGTTTCTGGAAGTGAGACATAGAAATGGAACCATGTGAGTATTTGTCAGGATGTTTATGAGCTTATACTGATGGGATTTGTTGAAAACTCTGAAACTGGTAGTGTAGCCAGGAAGGAGAACTGAATGGTCCACCAGAAGTAAAAATGTTTTGTTAAACTATATTATAATGCAGCCAAATGCAGTACATACTGGGCCAAAGAGAGCAAAAAGTGATCCTGAATTACCCAGGGGCCATTGTGGAAAAACTAATCAGCCAGAGTTCTGCTATCATGGTTTATCCAAGGGGTTGGTATGGACCAAGAAATGCTCTGAGTTTAGTATGGAGGTAATTCAACCTAAACAATGAAAACAATGAAAAGAAATACTACATTTCAGTGCCTATAACTGACAGAAATACTGTAACAGTGATTTGAGGATTAAAGAAAATGCCTTCACAAGTTAAAACATTTGGGACTGATGGAATTCTGAGATCAGACAGCCCAAAGGAAGTGAAGGAGCTGAACTGATTACAGCATCTGCATATCTCCACACAGAGAAAGTACCAGCTTTAAAGTGTTCTTTCAGCTTGTGGAGGGCATTACAGTGAGGACCTAAGTGCTGAAATCAGGCAGTTTCAAGCTGACAATGAAGCATGAGGTTTAACAGTGATGATAATTAACCTTTGAAACAAAAACTGGCAAGAGGAACAGCCATTTCTCCACCTCTTACTGTCTTCAGCTCAAGATTTGTGGCCTTTCTAGAGAGAGAAATGTACTTTAGTATTGCACAAGTGAAAATACTTACCCCAGTATCAGATAACTGGGAGAAATGTAGTATCCTTTGAGAAAAGTTATGTAAATTGATTCAAATGCCATTTTATTCCTTAAAACCCTAAGAGCAAAACTGCATATTGGGCTATTTCAGGTTCAACTATTTAAGCTCTCTGAATTTTTTGAGCTGACAAATTTTCCTTAATTTCAACTAGACAGCAACTAGTGAAGGTATCCAAGGGCACATCTACATCTTCAGGTACAAACAGATGTCTTGGAAATGTGGGTTTGGTGTCTGGCTTTCCAGAGAACTCCAAGCACAATGGAAGTAGAAGCTCTGCAACTGCCCATCAAAGGCATTGTAGGTATCTCAGTTCCTCACCTCCCCAGAGTAATCACTAGCAATATCCAGGGTAAACTGCTAATCAAACCACTACTAATTAGATGCAATTAGGGTAACCCATTAATCAAGCTCCAGATTTGATAGAACTTGGAAGATGTGAGAGAACACAGAGCAATGTTCATGAGGTTTGTAAAGGAGAATGCAGTGGGAAATGAATATATGTACAGCAGTTTTCTGTCCAGTTCTTGACTGGACTATTTCACTCTAGTTTTCTATTTCAGTTTCTGAATAGATTGCATGCATGTAATGTTTTGAATGCTGCATTTCATAAGCTTGTAAGAAGACAGCTTCCCTATTGCAGAGAGCATTTCCTGTGTCATCAGTGAAGAGTTCAAACAACTTAGTTATTTTAGATGCCTGACTTAAGTGAAAGGTGACCTCCCACTGCTTTCAAGCAGGATACATCCTCTGGCCAGCTAGAGAGCCTGGGATAGCCAGCAGAGCAGCATGTGCTTCTCCTGGCTCAGCAACAAGTAAAACAATACTGGGATACTGCAGAAGGCGAGGGGACACAGAAGATCAGATGTGGGGTGGTGGTGCTGTTGGTATCCTGGGGGGGACAAACAGTGAGTGTGCAGTTTGCAGTGAGAAGAGGTGGGGGTAAGATAAGGAGCATGGTGAATATGGAGCAGGACAGTTGTAAGGGACAAGGCAGACGTAGCCATAATATCTGCTGTGCACTCAGGCTGAGGTTTCAAGGTAACGCTTCAAATGAGTACAGTGAGTATTTAGCACCTCTTCCCAAGGCCCTCACTGCTGATGCTCGAATATCTTTTCTACCCAGCCAAGTCAGCTTGTGCTTGGGAGAGATTTAATATCAAACGCAGTGTGAAATTCAATCTCTCCTGTTAGATGAGCTCTGACAATGGAGCTGCCATGTGCTTGGTGGGTCATGTCAGCATTAATTTACTGCCCTTGGGTGCTGTAGAAATGTCTCAAGACTGTCACACTCCCACACTGCTGAGGTCTTGGCTTGTACACAGTGCCCAGGCAGAAGGTAATCACAGAGATGGGGCCTTTTAGAGGGAGGAATGAAAGCATTCAAAACCAGCCACAGACACCCTCCAGTATTAATAGATGTGTGTAAATTTATGTGGACTGGAACATTACTGACAACACAGAAAGCCACCAAATGACAATAATCAGAGTTGGTGAAAGAGGAATCCATGGGACATTCAAGGAAAAGAGGAAGAAGGGAAGAAGCAGTATCTTTAATTTATAATCAGGGAGAATGAGGAAAATGTCAGATGACCCCTTCTCAAGTGTCAAATCCACTTAGAGTGCAACAGAAGAGGTTAGCTTCTTTTGCAATACATAAAGCATATGTAGAACTTCAGTGGGTTTTGGTATGAATAATAATAAAAAAGGGAAATAATCAATAGCACCTTTCAGCTAAGCCAGCTTCAATGTCTTTCTCATGCCCTAACCCAGGCATTATTGCTGCTCTTTGGTTCAGGCTGCTCTTCCCACAGTTACAGAGTTACAGCACATATGAGGTTAATTCTGCAATTTTAATTCCATTTCCCACTGAGCATTTTTTTTCCATGTATTTCAAAGAGTGCAAGCAAAGGAGCACTGTTTTACTTACAGAAACCGAGAATAAAGAAATCAGAACTGAAATAGGAGGACCCTCTCATTAAAGATGAAACATAGACACTGTGTGGTGCAACTTAGAAGGCAGGCAATGCAGAGTTAAAGTCTCTTAGAATGTGCAAGTTCAAGGGCACAAGCAGATTTGCCTGTCCCCACACTGCCCCTCTCTACCTTGTTTTGTGCTCAGTTCTTTGGCATTGGGTGAAAGTCCATGTACTCCTTTATCTCAGATTAGTGATCTGAATAGAAAGTCAGGTTTAAACAGTTTAAAGACAGAGGAAATCTTTCATTCTAGGTAAATACCACAAAAGCCAAATATTCAATTAAAATACTGTTTGTGTGGGAAAGAAGCCAGTAAAATCACATATAAAGGTGATGAGCCACGCTGTAAGCTTATTGAGTTGTCTGAGCTAGACCCCTCTGATGCAGCCAGCAGGACCTCTTTCAGCAACTATCTGGGGGATGAAACTATGGTTTTTGTGGTGGATGTTCCACATGGGTCTGACATTCTCAGGATTCCCACAATGTTTTCCCTGCTGTTTCCCAAGTAAAAACACAAATGTTACTCCCTCTAGTAATGACAGAGAGAGGTCCTGTAAAGAGTGTGAGGAATCACTACACCCCTGAGGAGAGCGTGCTGCTGTGTCTCAGAGGTGCAGCATTACTCTCCAGCTCACTGATGGTGCTTCTGTAGTGCAAGGTAGCTGGAGTTGAGCCTGATTGTGAGCCTATCTGATGTCTTCCTAAAACCTACAGTGAAGTAACTTTCCTAAGGTTGTGAGGAAAACCTCTGGTCCTACAGACTCCGTTTTGGGGTGAAGTCTTACATCAGCCTCTAATTTGCTTGAAACCTCATAAAAAATCATGCAGCACCCTCATCAGTCCTGGCATGAAGTTATACTGGTATAAACTCAGTCTGGAAATTATCTCACTGGCCTTTATCTACCTAGACATCTGCCCTTCAACCTAACCTAGTCATGTATTTTCCTGCTATGTCCAATAAAGATAGATGCCTCCAGATGGCAAATCATCCTATCCTAAGAGAAACGTCTAAGCTGCTACTGCCTTCCCCATGGACTACAGACAGACTGAATGGCTGGTTCAGGCTAGATGACTAAGGATGAATGAACTGAATCCCAGCCTAAGCCACAGTCTTAGTCCTCATAGAAAAGCTGCTTTGGCTAGGTGAAAACAGCATTTTCTCTAATGCATGCACTCACCATGAACCCATGGCTGCTACCTCTGGGTAACCCTGAAACACGCTTCCGGCTTCATTGAGCTGGAGCAACCTTTAGATGCGAAGGTTGTATTCAAAGCTGCTTTCAACTTCTGCCACAAGCAGGGCTGCACAGCGGTGAGATGCTGCACTTTTTGTTATGAGATGGCATTATTCTTGTTTTATGGGCTCTATTACTGGAGCAAAGGTTTATGGAAGAGGTGTGCCTATCGCTCATTTGGCACCCAGTGTTGTCAGGCTTGGGAACAGTTTGATCTTTATTATCAAAGTGTTTCCTGGCCTCACAAATTACCAGGTAAAATCCTAGAGCTCATGAAGAAAGTCATGTTAAACAATCATAATGGTCCCTTCTAGCTGTTCAAGAACCTTTCCCTCCTTAGACTAGATTTGCACCTGTTTGATCCCTCTAACTTGGTGTAATTTTGGAGGAGAATTGGACCTTCTGAAATCGTGCCTTTAAAGCTGTCTTGGAAATGGCTGTGCAAAAAGTAGGAGTCATTTCTGATGAGGGTTTATACAGAGAATCAAAGTACAAAGGGTGCAAGTTCTTCCTGTACAGGAGCAAGAAAGTTATAGAAAAGTTAAAGTAAGTCCTAAATCTATGAGGGATCATCATGTCTTGTGCTATGTATAAAATCACTTCCTCATACAAGTACCACAGCCCTTCAGTTTTCCACCAGTCTTATATAGGCAGGTTGTCCCCTTCTAATTTTGTTGTTGCTGCTGTTCAAATTCCACCGTCCCTGTGTGGCACTAAGTGTGTAACTCACAGGTGAATGGGAGATGAAGTCACAACCCAAATCATGGACAACTGACTCATAAATGTTTCTGTATCTCTCCAAACACCTTCTCCCTCTTCCTCTTCCCTCCTGGCCTGCAGTGCATGGAAAGGTTTTGTCATGGAGGACACTCATGGGGAGGAAGGAAGCGAAGGCCATTGTAACCACCTGCTTGGATGTCTGCCTCAAAGGGCAACAAACCAACAACTCCAATGTGCAGCCAACCGAGTTAAGCGTATCTGCACACAGAGTTCACCCACTCTTTGGGGTCAGGGGGTACAAGACCTTTGCCTGGGCCTCAAACAACAGCAGCAATAAGATGGTGCCAGCAAGAGGTGAGCCAACACTGGACTGGATGTGCCCTGCGCCGCATTACGTCTGAGGCATGCCATTCTTCCCACATACATTGCTGTACCCACCCAATTATGAAAGAGGCCTTGGCTGCCTGCCCTGCTGCTCCAACATTGCATCTTTATTCTGAACCGAACTCCAGTCCAAACTCGGCTAATATTCATTTTCTTTATTGTTGTTTGAAAGAAAAAAGATTGTAATGGTTTAACACCCTGGACAAACTCCTAGGCAAGTGTTGGCACAGTAAGGAGGTGGGCTGACATTACTGACAGTAACAACCACGCTACTAAGCTGGGCTCTCTGGAAGAGTTGTTTCCTGGCTACTTCCATATGGTGATGTACAGGTCATCCATTTCATGGTGCAAGATCATGTTTGTTGAAGAGAAGGGTGGAAGGAGAACGGAGGAAAGGCTGCTTGTGGGGGAAGCACAACAGCAAAGGAGTGGAGAATCCTGGGTCTTCCCAAGGAAATAACAAAGTGGTCCCTATCTCCCCTGGGGGAAAGCAGGATGACTTTATCTCCTAAGACGGAACAAGCAAGGTGCTTGCGTGTGCTTGTCACACCTTCGTTTTATCACACAGCTATTTGTCCTTCGCAGATGATTTCTTTGCAGCTGCCCTTATTGTCTTTGCATTCAGTGTGTAACCTAACTCTGGGACCTGGCTCAACATCCTTTCTGTCGAGGGGCCATTTATTTAGAGCTTAACAATTTACTGCATAAGAATGCCAGAAAAATGGCCAATGTGAATGGACCATTGTACTCGGTGCCTTTATGAACATGAGTTCACATGGAGCTGTATCATTTATGCATTTATTCTAAATGGGGCCAAATATCTTGAAAATCCTGGTTCTTTGCATTTCTAACCAGAGGGGCTTGTTCTAACACCAAGATTAGATAGTGTATTTCTGGGACACCCTCTCCTGGGATGTGTTAAATAGTGTTATTCATTACAGTAACTGCTTCTCACCATGGTCTAGAATGCTACAAGCAGGTGACAGAGTTGTATAAAATAGACATGACCTTTTCCTCAGTGTATTTGGAAACAAAGTTTGTCAAAAATGAACTAAGGTGTTGAGGAGGACCCATATGGTACCCCAGGGGCTGGTGAATGCCACATGAACAGGGGGTGAGAGGTCCTGCATCTCAAATGAGAGCATCATGAATTTGTGAGAGCGCGTTTGTATTAGCTGTGTGTGTTTGAGTTATGAGATGCAGCATTTGGCTCTGGATCTAAAGGTAATTGTTTACTGTATATTTTATGACTGTTTACAGAAGTGGTTTGAAGAAAATAGCAGAATACATAACACATTGTCTTTCCTCAGGTCTTTAGTCCATTAACTTTGTATTGTTTTAAGTGGCTAGACTAGAAATTTAAGTCATTGTTATTTATATTAGAGATACAACTAAGGATTTAGCTAAGCTCCAGGCTGCACTATGAGAGTTGCTGTGTCAGGGTTTGAGAATGGGACAGGTGTTGTCTTGATCTGAAATACAAAAGGATCAGGACAGGTTGCTTAATCCTGTGATTACAGCTTCCCACAAGCCTTGTAAGAACAGGCCTCCATTCCTGGTCCTGCTGCAAATGACTTGTGTGGCCATGATCAGCCTTTTAGGGTTAAAAAGTATAGCCATTTAAGGTCTTGGCATTCAGAGAGGCCTCGATCCCTTAGCAGATTTAAGTGACATAATTTTGAGATTAATTTTAAGATATTTTCTACCACCTGTAGTGTGCTGTTATGAAAAGACACTCAGGAGTTAAGTCAGCTTACGCCTGCAACCCTTGTTAGTTCAGGTAGCCATGTACAGCACCATCTTATATGGGGTAAACTTCAGCTGAGATCTGCAGTCTCCATTTTCTTCACTATAAGAGATTCCATCCAGGCGTGTAACGACTGAAGGATGTTGTTTGACTGATGTTCAATGCCTTATTCGATAACCAGTGCTGCTAAAGTATTCATTTTAGCAACAAGAGAAAGGAGAGATGTTTGTGTTTAAGGCACAATTGTGGACCTTCCTCCCAGCTGTCCTGCAGACTTGCTGTGTGACTGGGAAGGAGTCTGCTAATCTCTTGGTACGTTGGTTCACCACTTAATAATAATCCTTCCTTCTTCCTACTCTTTGTGCTGTCTATTTAGCTTGAAAAATCTCCAAGGCCAAAAAACACCCCTGTGATGTGCCTTGGCTGGCACCACAAAGCCATTGTCAGGTGAGGAACTTTTGGGAGTGAGTGTGTTGAAATAGCTCACAGATCAGAACCAGAACCATTGTTGAGCAAAGAGAAGAGGTGCCAAACCTGGAATGGGCAGGAAGACTAAACTCGTCATTCTGAGAAGTGCTGTTCTAAGGCAAGATGGGAGAACTGTAGAGGAGCTTGCCTTGCCAGTGTTCATACTCTATGTGTTCACAGAAGATTGTATACCACGCTCTAGGGCTGGCAAGACAGGACTTATCTGCTTAAAACCAAATTCTGATCAAGACTGGATGCCATTTCTATGCCTCAGGCTGCTGTAAGCTGTTCTCCTTCAGCAGCAATTCTCATAGGATCTAAATCCAAGGTAGGGCTCTAGCCATCTTGAAATGTAGGACCCATTGCAAAATCTGCAGGCAGCAGCGCTGGCAACTTAGGAGTTGCCTCTGGGCCTGGCATGTGCTTAAACTACTCATGAGCTATCTGGGCTCCTCAGCTTGATTTCCATCCTTGTTTGACTCATATTTCATTTCAAAGATTGTTTGCATTTTTATGCCTCTGAGACTAGGTCCCGTGGGAATCCTTCCCAAACTCTCTACGCTGACCTCCTGTACTTCCAGCACATAGCCCCTTCTCAGAAGAGGTCATTTGATCCTCCACCATAAATACATGCATCAACACCTAATGCTTTTATGGGATTCTGCCTGAGTTTGCCTATTTCCCAGCACCTCTGAAGAGTTTGTTTTCATCATGAAAGTCTCCCAAGACAACCTGACTTTTCTTGTAGGACGATATAAGGGTCACAGCACAAAATGATTTGCCTATGCACAAGGGACTGACTGTAAGCAAGTTGAGCTCAATAACGAGTCAGTTGGCTTCTCTTGATACTGCAAGATTCCTTCAGGCTGCCTGGCTAACACTAAGAGGTATATTGTGTATCAGACCACTGTGCTATAGTGAGGTTAGAGGGGAGAGATCAGAGGAGCATTTTGAGAAAGCTTAACCAGCTCTCCAGTTAAATCATCAAGCAGTTAGGTACAGATGTCATTTACCCTCTGCCATTTATTTAGCTTGTTACCCATTATCTAAAAGACATCTTATCTAATCAAGTAGTCTACAAAGATGGTCCCTCAGAGATGGGTAACAGGATGGGGTGAAGTTATTGCTATAGTTCTCTTCTGATTCTGTGGATAGGCCAAACACCTCTCTTGGGCTTTTAGTTGTACATGACTGAAATAACTTCAATCCCACCTTAACTATGGAGGGCAGTCTGTGAAAGCCATGCCTATGTACTCTTAGAAGAGTGCCCATAAATCAAAAAAACCATATATGAATAGGAATTCATAACTTGTACCCACCAAAGTTCATTTTAACTTATCTGAGGTTTCAAAATAAACAATACATCTCCACGTATGCACTCATACTAGTAACCAGACCTAGTTTTTCAATAGGAACCCATAATATCACAGACTAATCAGTGGAAAGGTCACAGCAAGTTGCTGATAGTCAAAATTCGTTATACTTTCTGGGTGGATATTACTTCCTATGGCTTTGGATCAGATCAGAGTTAGCAATACTCATAGCTGCACAGGTAATTTACAGATAGTAAAGGCCTCTTCGTTTGCATGTGGTCCACTAGCTGTCTGTATGATATGTCTGGGCATGTGCTTGATAATACCTGGTTAATCATCAAAGAACATATGTGCCCCTGAAAATAACCTGAAGAAATTATGCTTCCACTAAAATGAGATGGATGTGCTGGCCAAAGTCAGAGTACTCCTTCTGTACAAGTACATTCATCCATGAAATACAGAGAAGAATACACACTTATAATGCTGGGATAATGGGCAGGTAAATTCAAAAAAGATTTGCAGAGATATATGGAAAATCCTCCAGGGTGGTGAAAGATGAGTTGATGGGAGCTCTGGAGCCAAATGTCTGTGCTCCCTCCCTGCTCCACGAGCTGCTGGGCACGTACATCTGCATCAAACCATGGAGAAGGAGAAGGCTCGGGAAGGACTTCTGGGCACCAGCCCCAGCCTTTCACATGTTTCAGTGCTCTGTGGCTTCAGCAGAGTAGCTCTGGTGGGAAAGGATGGCTGCTCTGAGCTGCTTGCTGAGAAATGAATGGACAGGGCAACACCTCTCAGCTCCTGGGTTAAAACTGGGTTGGTTCATGCTCTGCTCTGATGTGGTTTACACTTCACCAGAAATGTTGCAGCCGCTGGACTCAAAGAACAGAGAGCTCTAGACACTGGGGCAAGAAAACAGCACTGAGTCTTGCTGATTTGCAATAGGGTTGCTCCGTCCTGGGTGTTATCCTGAGAAACTTAAATTCCTCGGTCCCTTAGGGCTTGTGGTGAAATGAATGGCAAAGCCTCAATCACTTCAAGAGCAACAAAATTGGGCTTTTATTCAGGTAGGTGTTCTTTTCCCCTCCCAGAAATGCTATGAGGCCATATCCTACTGTAATCAAACAGTACTGGTACTTGTCAATCACAGCTTCCCTGCCCCTGTTCCAGTACACAAACCAACACACACATACATGCACAGAGTCCAATTAAAACTAAACCAAACTTTTCTCTGAAATCACTTTGGCTAGACTCCTTTTATTTAATAAGAAGGTCGTGATACAGTGAAACAATACATCATGCACGCCAGAACAAGAAGAATGCTGCTTTTGTGTAGGTAGGGAAATAGTTGTGATGTACAAAAGAGATACTGTTTTTCCATCACTTTGGCCAAACTTTACACTTAGCTTCTCATGTCGGGAGAGGGTGTGACAGAAGATAGGCTGTAGCCTTTGAAACTCCATCTCTGCAGAGAAGACAGATGGAATCCAGCTGGCGGATATCACACACGTTTTCTGTTCTCCTCGATATCACAGATCTGATAAACACGGAAGAATAACAAGCCTTTATAGAATGCAGATGAACGGAGGAGCCTATCTGTATGTAAAAGAGAAGGGCCTCAGTTGGCTGAATACTTATTTCTTCTAAGTGAAAGTTAACTCCCACGATCTCATAAAGCGAGAATCTACCTGTTCGAGGCACATATTTGATTATACACCATATGAATTTATTGACCCCCCCATGACTGGTGTTATCCTGATCTCATTTAACATCATTTCATGTCAGGTACAGATTGATAGCAAGGAAAAGCAACGCAGGGGGAGGATGTTCAGTGGGAGTTCACTGGGTTGCACGAATCTTTGTCTCGGAGAGCGTGATTGGTAGTCTGTGATCATCCACAGTCTGCATTCTGGCTTTTAAAATAAAATCTTAGAAACCTGGGAATAATGTGCTAAGACAAGTGTTGTCTAGTGATGGGAACCAGGAAATGGTAGCTGCAAATACCTGAGTGAGAATGACTCATCCAGTGACCTCCATTGGCTTTGCTATGTCCTCTCGTAACCTCCCTGCTTCAGACAGAGCTGCAAGGCTTTGTTACCCAGAGGATTTTGTGATGTGATTTCAAGATCCCCAGCAAAACCGCCGCAATTAATAAGAGAAGAGGCCTAAATTGGCATCTGTTGTTGCACAGGTTATTACTGTTGGTTTCACCTGTGCAGATATTGGGTCGCATTCTAATATGTTTTCCATTAATACAGGGTGAATTTTGATGTCCTTTTACCCAGTAAGGCAGCACTGTCTTAACGGAAAATGAACCCAAGACAGAAGGTGTCATTATGTCTTTTTAGATTTCCTCCCTATCCAAAGGAGCTGATGCTGACATGAGTTTTTACAGAAATGTAGATTACTGGACTTTGTACTCCTGTCTCCAACAGCAGTTACATCTCCTGCTCCAGAGCACACTGCAATTTTCTCTTACCCCTAAATACAACCGGGCCCCTCTGCTTTTGGCTGCTGGATTTCTAACCAAGGAAGTAAACCCACAGGAGTGAGATACTTAAAACCAGAGGTACTTTTAAGAAGATTTACCCAAAGCCAATTGTACTGACCAGGCGAAATCTACTCGTAACTTTCGCTGAATGTCTGTACTTACTCCTCGTGTATTTTCTGCCTCAGTTCTTCAAACTGAGCAAACTAGGGTTTTGCACAACCCTAACTCCTGCTAAGTTGTACTTATACCTATGTCCATTTAGAAGCATGTGAATAGTCTTACTGAAGTCAGTATTTTGCTTGAAGTTAAGCATACGATGCATCTTGTGGCATCTAAGCCTAAGCCCCCGGTGCTTTCACCTCCTGTGCACTCTACTGTACACTGGAAAAACCTCTGCAGTTCCAGCTCCATTCAGGATAGCAAGCATCTGCTGTATTTTCCACCTGATGTCTGTAAAACAAAGATCAGGAGAGAACTGCTTCTCCCTTGAAGAATAAACAGGTTTTTGCAGATGATAGGTTTCATGTGTCTAATAACAAGATAACCACAGAAGCAGGAATTGGATTAGAAATGCATTTTTTTTAGGGGGAATTGTTTCCTGTATCCTTTAAATTTTGTTTTGTGTTTCCTTAAGTCAGTATAGTGACTTTCCTAACATTATTTCCCTATTTTCAGCCAATAAAAATCACTTTGGTTATAGCATTAGTAGATAATACAATATACTAAAGGCTCTGGGAACATTCTGGAGCTGTGGATGCTTTTATTGTTTTCCTGTTAAGTGTTCAAAGGTCCTTGGTTTATCTGCCCTTTTACCTCTTACTTTTACCTAAGTTTGATTTAGATTTAAAAGGTTCTGGGAAAGAAAAGGACAAAAAAAAAACACCCTCCCATTAATAATGTCTCCTAATGCGTGCAATGGTTTTCCAGCAATACATGTTCTATAGAAGATTTTTTGCTTCATTGCTTTAAAAAGATGTCGTGTGTCATATGGGAAGCCTGAATTCTAAACATCCTTTCTATATACGTACACAGTATGGAAAAAAGGAAAACCTAACCTAAGCTTCTAAGAAGTAGATTTGGCATTCAAGAAGAATCAAGACTTAGTGGTGACAAGTTTTGTAGAAGTCATATAAATGAAGAAACTGCTCTTGTGCCATGGAGTATAGTTTTATCAGTTCCTAAACCAGCTGATTTGAGAATCTCATTAGATCATGTTTCATAAAATATCAAGTTCAAGTACTGACACTTTCAGTTTGAAATCATAAAGTAATGCCACGCTGCTGCAACCAATAGTTATGCTGTTTCCCTGAGGAAGGAAGGAGTTGAAGTTTTGCTTTGCAGCCTGTTTTCTCTGGAATTCACTTTTTGCACTTGCAGCTGTAACACAGATTAGGATTCTTCTGATTAACCTGCTCTGAAGTCTGAATTTTGTCCCAAACTCAAAACTGAAATCCAGACTAGCTGCAAAAAAGCTCATCTTGTTCTTGTGCGGTGCTCAAGGTTGTAGACTCACCATTTGCGTCACCTTGAACTGTACTGGGTGTTGACAGTGAATATAGCAGGTTCTACCACAAGCAGCTGAGAAGAAAATCAAGGAAATGTGTGAAAACAAGGAAACTTCACCTCCTACGTTTCATTGCATTCTCTCTGTAGGCTCTGTGTCGTTCCATTACTGGTGTATATCTGCTATACTAAGGACAGTGTGGTCACAGCTGAGATGTGTTGGGCTGAATCACACACTCAACAGACCACAGTTGATCCTTTGGGGGTCAGTCAGCTGGTGGAGTCTGGGAACTGTTGTGTTCATGGGGTGGGATGCTCAGGCATCTGTTAGCAAAGACTAACTGATAACTGATATTTCTGCCCCTTGAACAAGGTGGAAAACATGAGCCTTATGAGAAATGGCTCTTAGGGTTTAGCTGAAGAAAACAGGGGCATTTACCCTATTTCACTTCACCAAGGCCATTAGATAACGCTCAGATCTTTGTGTCACTTTTCTTTGGGTGCCTTTCACTGGGCCTAATAGCAACTTAAAAGCACACAATCACTATTTACTGCCAAAACATGCGCTAATGGATTGGGACTAACTTGGTAGTGGGCTAAGCATTAATCACATTCACCATGTGCTGTTGCACTGCCCCAGTGAGTCTGTGCTGGATGGGCAGCTGTGAGTCACTTGCCTTTTTGCTCCTTGGGACAGGTTAAACCTTGATCTTGATGAGCTTCTGCTTCTTCTCTTTTTCTTAAGTTTTCTTAAGTTTTTCCATCTTCTGATGTTTCTGGCTTTTTCCCTGCAGTTTTGATAATATCACATCTTTGGTTTTAACTGTGGTTAATCAGTATTGACTCATTTCTCATCGTTGTGTTCTGCTTTCACACTTCGCAAGTGTTCGTGGTTTATATACTCAAACACAGACTAATGGGCTCTGGGTCACAGGTAAAGCAGATTTTCTTGAGAGCTATAGTTCTGAGCTATTTTCTGGACATTGCAAGAGGCCTTAGACTTTACAGACACAAACCACAATCTATCACCTCAACCTAGATAGCATTCATGTGGGAAGATGGGTCCATTTAGTGCCTTAGCCACATACACATGGCGTGCTTTGTAAACAGAAGGATAACTTATGATTCAGTTCCTACATTTTTTCACTTTGATGGATCTTCCCAGGCATTTTCCCAGCTATATGTTTTATATCATTGCAATGCCGCCCATCTGGTGGCCACCAAGCCCACAAGAAAACACTGGTCATGTAGTATCAGTGGTACATTGATGAGTTTGGGCTTCAGGAAATGGGAAAAGGACAAGGTCTATGGTCCTGGGACTTTCTTCTTATCAGAAATAATCTACAACATATTCTGTGCCCCAGACTGAGAAGGCTCATTGCAACACTGGCTTGTCAAACCAGGCATGGAATCCCACATAATCAGTATCCAATAGCAGATATTATGCTGGTATTTCCACTTAACGTAAGGTAGCTCCCCATAGTGATATCTAACAGAAGCAAGTTTCAAATTGTATCACTCAAAATATGAATGAGAGCAGAATTTGTCATCAGCACTGTCAATTCTTTTGATTTGGTTACATGCTCCTCACTCATCTGGAAGAAGAGTAAAGAATACTGCTCGCTGAGTTCCTTCATTTTCCTCCTCTCAGTTTGCTTTAAACCTTTCTAATGATTGCATTATGAAAAAGAAGAGAAAATAGCAAAGACAGACAGAAGGTGAAAGCAAAACATCCCCAGGATTCAGCATCAAGTAACTTGTCAATCTGAGTGCTTTTCCAGACACAGGAAAAAAGTGTCTGTGAAGAGGAGAGGAAGAAAACACAGACAGTGAAGCACACTTTAATCTGGCAGAAAAGGAGCATCACAGGAACCAAATTAGAGCCAGATCATAGAATCATAGAATAGTTAGGGTTGGAAAGGACCTTAAGATCATCCAGTTCCAACTCCCCTGCCGTGGGCAGAGACACTTCACACTAAAGCATGCCATGCAAGGCTTCGTCCAACCTGGCCTTGAACACTGCCAGGGATGGAGCATTCACAACCTCCCTGGGCAACCCATTCCAGTGCCTCACCACCCTCACAGTAAAGAACTTCTTCCTTATACCCAATCTAAAATTCCCCTGTTTAAGTTTTAACCCATTACCCCTTGACCTATCACTACAGTCCCTAATGAAGAGTCCCTCCCCAGCATCCCTATAGGCCCCCTTCAGCTACTGGAAGGTTGCTATGAGGTCTCCACGCAGCCTTCTCTTCTCCAGACTGAACAGATTATATGAAGAATAAGTTAGCAACAAAGATGGTTAACCATTGGAACAGAGTACAGAAGGAAGCTGTAAAATTATTCCCTACATCCTGATGTCTTCAAATCAAGACTGTATTCTATCCTGTAAAATATACTCTGATCAGAGAAGTTCTTGGACTTGACACAGAGGAGGCCAGACTAGATAAGGTGATCATTTCTCTGACCTTAAAACTCCACAAATATGTACCTTCTGAGAGAGAGGCCAGACTGTGGCTGCAGCCTGGCACAGGGACACCAGAAACATCAGTTCATGGCCTGGCTCTGTTACAGATTTCCAGAATAACCACAAGCACGTTGTGTAGTTTATCTGTGCCTCTGTTCACCATCTGTAAAGTCTGCAGAATAATCCTGCTCCTGTTTAGCTTGGTAGCTATTTGGGGTATGGAAAGCAACTTATTAGGTGTGGGTACAGACCTTTCCTAAGGCAAGTCTTCAAGCATCATTGCAAAGCACATGTATCCACAAGGAAAACCTGATGATACAGAAGGAAAATATATTGGTAGGGAGGTAAAGAAATGCTTTGATTTCATCAGTAGCCTCCTGAGTGCAGTTAAAAGACAAACACATCAGAGTGTGGGGATGGCCACTCAGCCAAAGAATTATGATTTCATCTCAGGATGCTTCTGGATACAAATAGCATCCAAGGCCTCCCCCATGAGGGAGCCTCTCACTTCCTCCAGTGGCATTTGCAACATTGCACTCATTTATGTTCTCAACAACAATAATCAAATGACCAGTGTCTGTCTCTATCCATGCACAATGAAGACTTGTTTTCACTTTGCTTAGCTGAGAAACTTTGTGAGCTTCTGCCAAGAAGTTAAAGATCATTTTGAATGGCTGGAACAAATTCAAACCGTGTTCCAGAGACTTGGAAAGCTCACAGGCTTGTCCACTGCCCAGCTGCTCCTCCCTTCCTTACATCTTCATTGTGTCTATCGGTCTATACCACTGCTGACTGCTCCACCTGGCAGTTGGACATGCTTCTAGCTTTGCCCTTTGCTTGTCACCAGGGCTGAAATCTGAATAGCCTTTCTTGGCATGTAGGAACTAGGGTTTAGGAAGTGAGCTGAACATGAGCTGAGCTTGTACTCAGGGAAAAAAGGACTGCATCCTAGCTGGAACCTCAGAACAACACCTCAATGGGTCCTTATGTGAGCTGCTATTACTTGCGTCTGCTCCAGAGAGAATGGGGGCTTATGCAGTAGTCTGCTGCTAAGCTTGCAAGAACACATAAGATGCTCTTTGCTACAGAAGCTTCTGGTTCAGTCTCTGATAGTGGCCAACATGGACTTGCATGTATAACACCACATACATACATAAAACTTGTCATATATGTAACATACATAACAACAACACTTCCATATATAAAGGAAAACACTGATTTCTTTACCTATGAAGATAACTACTTTGGCAGCGAGTTACAGTCTACTAAGGTATTTTCTTTAAAGAGACAAAACAGAACTCACAAAAGAAAGCAATAGCCACCAACACAGAGATTTTCTAGGGTTACTATAAGGGTAGCAAGGAGAATAATAGGGATCATTGTTTCCAGTTCCCCACTACTCCTAACCTCATCAAGCTACAAGCGTGACCAGTGTCAGAATAAGGCATTGAAAGATATATGAAGGGTTGGAGAAGGAAAGGAAAAGACAGCTGTTGGCATGAGCAGAGAACCGTATCAGAAATACCATAAGACACAGCTCCACAGAGCTAAAGATGCACTTATGTTATCAAGCCGATCCCCTTGGCACAATGTCTCTGTATGTGATCCTCTTAGTCTATCACCGGTTCTCTGTGATATGTGTCTATCTGGTTTCTCATGGCTGCAACATACCCTTCTACTGCACTAATCTCATTTAACAGTTTCACTGACTTGAAAAGAACCCAAGTAAAATTGCTGTGCAATTTCTGCTGGCATTATTATGCCTGTACCACTTGTCAGCTTTCATAAACAAGATGAATATAGTTAAACTTAAAGCATCAGATACGAAGAAATTTGGCATGTTATAGCAGCCTATCAGAAATATTTTTTGACAAGTACCTTATAAAAAAGGAAACAAGAGGATGCTAGAGAGCATAATAACTGCAAGGTTTTCTTCTGCAAAATTCTTTTGCTCAAGGAGGCTGCAAGAATTTATTTGCTCCCCTACCTTTTCAGCACCATTATCTAATACTGCTGTCACATACAGCAGCTTGTACCTGGCCTGGCTCCCTGAAAGCAGTAAGGTTTAGTATCAGCCTCAGTATCTTGAGGGCCTCTCATCCTGGAGTGCATGACTGGAATCCAGCTACCTGGAGGCTGAAGAATAAAAGGCAGTATGGCAGGAGGCACGCAAAGCTGGAGGGGAGAAGGGGAAATGTTACTGATAGTGCACAGGGAAAGCCCCTACGCACAATTGATTTCAATGTGTTTGCACAGCAAGAGGACATCCCATATGAAGGGCCTGTGTGAAAGATCATCCCCCACTCTTCCCCACACAAGGGGTTGGTTTGTGCCTGCAGCTACTCTGTGCTCCAAAGAAGACAAGAATCTCCCCTCTAGCACCTGCATGAAAAGACAAAGCCAAACGAATCTCCCCACACCCAGGAAGTACCCACGCTCGATCCCTTATCACTTTCAGGAACACCTTGATAGAGAGGTGGGATAGGGGAAGTTAGGCTCAAAGCCCCACACCAGGCTGAATGGACATACCAGCGGCATGGTGCACCACAGCAAGAAGCATGGGGAATTACATGCTATGGGGCAGTCCTTGGAATAAGTCTGGGTTCCCTCTTGCTGTCGAGCCCAAATCCCTCTCAGACCACACAGAGGTCAGACTAACAACAGAAAACATGAGTCAGCCGTGCTGAGAACTGAGCTCATGGCTCCAGGGAAAGTAGGCACTTCCTAACCCGAGGTCAGGACACCTTCTGGAAGAGATTCTGTGATCATGGAAGCGTCTGCATTAGCTCCTAAGAATAGGATAGGAAAAAACAGCCCTAAGAAGAACTGAATTATAAAGGCCAGTGACAGAGGTCAAGCCATTGATGCTCACAAGATAAAGTGGCTGGTTTCTACCACTGTCTAAGTGCTATATAGTCAATAAAGAACTCCAATAATGATACACAGCTCTTGTCTCTTGTGTAACTGTAAAATGTAATGGGACAGGTTTTCACCATTAATACAGTTTAGGACATTTATGATGTCACCTAATTTTTTTTTCAGCACACAGAAATACTGGACATCAGTCTTGACAGATGCTCATGGGAGAAGTATTGAGATTTGAGGGTGTTAGACTGGGCAGACAGATCAGCACAGTATAATCGTATAAAGACCTTGTTGCCTTATAATGTCTTGGTTTTGAGGAAGTAAAATTCCTAGCTTTCTGCACTTCTGGAGAGGGTGGTTTAGAATTGCCTCTCCTATTGCAGTGAAAAGTGAGAAACATGAAGTATTTCTAGTGGAAGCTGATGGGGAAATATTTTCCTGTCTTAGGTGGGGGTAAAGTAGCTGGTTATGTTGTCTTCAAAGATTTCAATTTCCCTCAAAGAAATAAAGATTCTCACTAAAGTTGTGTCTAAACTGTTCAACATGTATGAATTGGAGCCTCATTCTGGACTCATGCTGAAGGTCACATCCAGTTGACGCACGTGTAAACAGGCAACTTCTCCTTCAAGAAGGGAAGATACAGGCAGTCAAGGGTGATGTCAGCTGCTTCTGGTCTAAAGACTGTGACGTCCATGCACCTTTAGTGCTGCAGATTTTGCCACATCAGCTCCAGACAAGCTTTGGGCAAAGAAACATCTTCCGTCTCAAATGTGTCAGGACACATACAGTTCTGGCACCCTAAATTATCTGATGCCCAAGGAATGAGGGAAAGTAAGTGAGAAAGAAACTTCTAGCTCAAGTGAGTTCACCACTCTTCTCACTTTCATTATAGCAGGCTTCCTACTCACTCCCTACCAGATCTGACTGTGGTTTTAATGGATGACATATATATGCAGAAAGAATATTTTCCCACTGATTAGTTATGATAATTTCTGGAAACGCCAATAAATAGTCTAGAAAAAATGCATGCTAGCATATTTGCGTGTGAAGACAGTTATGACCTGCACTGTATCAGCCAGACATTATTGGTCAGAATATTAATTCTTTAAGTTTATGTACTTTGTGAACGTTTACAACCTTCTTTCAGCTAATTAGATGTCACTATTGATAATAGACAATTATTTACTTCATAAAAAATTTAGTTCTGGGAACACTGGTGAGTTTGAAGAGTTTCAATCTATCCATGTTTATGTAGAGAGTTTTCCAGATTTTTAAGGACTATAAAAATGAAATTAGCTAATTGAAAGTGTGTCTTGGAAGGATAAGAAAACTCTCATTTACCCTTGGCCATTGTAATAAGTCATGTGCTTATTGTCATTAAAGGAGAAAGGAAAGAAGAACTGGTGCAATTCTCCTAGGAGAACAACCTTCACCACTTTTTCTCATACACCACTTCAGGTCCTAGCAGTGATCTTATTAACATGACTGCTACCGTTGTTCAGTTGTCCTGAGGCCATTGAACTGGAGCCATGGCAAGCAAACTGGATTTAAACCAGTTCTGTTTTCCCCAGCCTCTGACCTCCCATGTGGATCGCAGCTGGGCTGGACCTGAGCTGGCTCTAGTGGGACAGCTTCAGCTGCTGCTGAAGTTATTGCAAACTCCGTGACAAACCAATTGTGTGTGAGAGAGAGAGAATGTGAGCTGGGGAAAAATATATTAAAGAGTACAGACAGAGCCTGGTGGATAAGGAAATGCTTTCACTTCCATTCTCCGTTAGCCCCCAACTACAACAATAAGCCATGTCCCCCTTTGTTTCTTGTCTCACAGTAGTTGTTTTGTCCATGGTTACCAGAACAGCTCCTGAGCTGCGTAGGATCCTGCTCATTCTGGTTTTTGCCACCTGCAGCAAGTGGACGTGAACCCACAACATCCTTAACTGCATTCCAATCCAACCAAAACACAAGCGCTAATCGTACAGTCCTTCAGCCGCCTGAGATGGAAAGATTTATGTCCTCAAAGACTTGGCTAGCCCATTATTGCTCATTCATTGTATTGCCTACAAGTTATGACTGCTCTCTCCATTTAATTTTTAATGCCTCTGTGGCCTTGCCTCACTAAGCTCCAGGAAAACTGTAAAGACACTGCCTGTTACTATGAACCTATAATCTCTTGGCAAAAGCAGCATGTGCAAGCAGAGTCTCTCCTCATTACATGACAGTTCACAGCACCCTACTCTGGCTTTTATGCAAGACCCACATATTTTCTTCAAAGCAAGTATACGGTTTGAATTTGCTTCAGTCTGAGGCCTGAGCCAGAGAAAGGTAAAATTTCCCAGACAAGGCATATGAATTCAGTGAACATGTCTGAATCACACATTATGGGTCTAGATGTGGTTTGTTGCTATTCATAGAGATCACTGCACTTCTTATCTAGTGTTTCTCTTCTGTTTCATTTTTACTGAGTGCTCATCATCTTGCTATCAGTATTCTAGGTCCTGAGGGGAACTTTAATATTTCTATTCCTTAGATTTTAACCCAAATCAGATTATATAACTATGATACTGAATTGAGTGACTCAAGATGTTTTCCATTCCAGTTGTTTCTCCTTAGGTAACATATCCCAAATTGCTTCTTCATTCTAGCTTTCCAAACACTTAGACCCCCAGGTAGGTCTATCCATGCAGGTGTATCCAAACTGTGAAGCCTGACACCAAGTATCATCAAACCACCTGCACAGCAACCACCATCTAACCACAAATGAAATTTATATATATAAGTAGGAGATGGTCTGTCTGTTGTTGATGTGATGTGCAGGCATGGCATATAGACACCTCTACAGATCACTAGACATTGTCCCTTGGAGCCTAGGCTATTCACCCAAAATACAGGAGATTCTTGCATGCCTCTGAACCACCAGTGATGTCCACAGAGTCGGGAGGTGCTCAACAATGCCTAAGAAAGGGAAGAATGGAGAGATGCTATTGATAATCTACATGATCTGGATTCAATTTCCTTTTTTTCCCAAACAGCTGCTCTAGGCCCAGCAGCTGCAGCATTTCTGGTAAAGTGCAAACCACATCAGAGGAGATGGTCAGACACCCGGTTTTAGCCAAGCAGCTGAGAGGTTCTGCCCCACCATCCATTCATTCCTCAGCAAGTAGCTCCAGCAGCCATCCTTTTCCACTCGGACCCTCAAACCAAATGCCAAACCAGACAATTCTGCTGACCACAGCGTGAGCAAGCTGCACTCCATGAGTCCTTTGCTGAGGCATCAGAATCTCATGCCATTTAATACTGCAGGGGGACCACAACTTGCTTCTGACACAGTAGATGTTGCTCCTTGGCAGACCATACCTCACTGGCTGTAAGGCACTGTGGGGCTCCTCAAAGCCCTCCAAGATACTAATGGTTGTGTCCTGCTCAAGCGCCCATCTGAAGCAGAGGAAACCCCAAGGAAGACCCTGTCCTGGGCCGGAGGCCCTCTCTGTGCCTCCATTCCGATGTGGATGGATGACTCAGGCACTCAGAGCTGGTGCGGGTGAGTCAGTGCAGGGAGTGGAGTAGCTGCAGCAGCTCCAGCCCATGTGTCAGCCCCTGGCAGAGCAGCCATGGAGGTGGAGGAGAAAGCCTGGGTGATAGAGCTAATGAACCATTCACAGCGGCTTAAATTGTTCCTTCTCCATTGCCCACCAGCTCTGTGCCAAGTGTATGGTGACAGACACCATTATCCTGCTGTATGCCTCTGTGGTCACAGCCTTTGAGGCCAGGAAAGGCTGTCACAGTCACCTATCCTGGCACCCTGCTTCACAGAGCCTGTAAAACTTTAGCCAGTGTTTTCTCCATCAAGCCTTAACTTGTGTTTCATGCAGCACCATACCTTGCATGCAGGATCCATAGCCATCGCCTGAGGTATTAGATATTCAATGTTCAGTTGGACCTAACAGGCTTCAACATTTCCCTCCTTACCTTCTGTTCTCAGACTCTCACCACGGGCAGTGAACTGACTGAAGAATAATTGCAAGCATTAGCTTTTTCCAGATAATAGTAAACAAAATCAGATGCATTTTGTCTTTGGTAATCTGGAGGTCATGGAGAAAAATCAATGTACCAAATAAAAGCGAAAGCACCGTTCCTTTGTTTATGAAACAAATTATGAAGGCTTTTATGCGTCAAAGAGTATGCACTATGACATAAACTGGAAAATTAAGGGAATTTAAATGGCTTGGCTCTGTCCAGATAGTGGTGATGAAGCATGTCTTTCATTCTTTATTACCTCTTACAAATGATCAGCTTGGCAGAAAAATTTCCATTGAAAGCATTTTCAGAGATAGATAGAAAGTAGCTGAGAGGAAAAAGAAGAATCATGGGAGCAAAAATAGCCCAAGGTTTTGCTATAGATTGGTGCTGTGTATGGGAGACCCTCTGTCCCATGCCCATCTGGCATGACAGTCTTGTTGAGACACAGAGCTTGCAAGCCCCCATTTAAGTGGAGCTTTGGTGACTTTCAGTCAGGTTTGCTTTGTCTGGGCTGTCTCTAGACAAGATCTGCTTGCTGCACTGATAGCAGATCAGGAATAGTTGCAGAAGACATAACCCAAGGGGCCAAAGCAAGTCCCCAGGGGTATCAGATCAGAAGGACTGTCTGTTAGCAAGTTGTAAGCTCTTCACTGGTGATCCAAGAGCAGTCCCTTGGTTGGATGGATGCTGCTGCTGAAGAGGCACATTGTTGTCATCACATAGACTTACTACTGTTGCTGTCCAAAGAACCTAAAACTTTTTAGTGTTTCTGCAAACTGCTCCTCAATATTTGCTGGCCTCTGCCCATGGCATCATTATGTTTCCTCAGTGATAAATTATTATGGAATAAATTAAATTCAAAGAGATAATTCTACCTCTGGGTTGTCTATATCCTGGGTATTCATCATCTAAAATTGCTGTGAATGTACTAATTGACAATGCATTGTTCATGAAAAATAAAGGCCACTATAGACTTGTATATTTATCTCAATCTTTTAGATTATAACACTGCAATAACAGCTTTAGGAGAGGATGTTTCCTAAGTGACAGGCAGAGGTTAATGGCTTTGACTTTGCCTCTGGCCATACAAGCTCCTCCCAGCTAGTCATTAATTCCCAAGAAACGTCCTCTGTCTTGAGTGTTATTGGTTTAACTCTACTTTTAATTCCATACCAGCCACTGGGAGTGGTGCTTCTTGTATTACAAAGACAAGCACTTGAGTAATAGCTTTATGTACTCTCACTTTATTTGATACTTATATCTTGTCCCAAAAGTCAGAGTGGATTTACTGTGACAATAATTTGACGATTAATATGGCTGTAAGTGCAATAGAAGAAAGGTCAAACCCAAAGCTGTCATACCATGAGAATGTGTACCCAGGAGCTGAAACAGGGAGTGGAGATTGCAAATGCAGCGAGGACCACAAACTCTTCATACCGTTCCCCAGCCCCACCTGGAGCTCCTTGCAAGAGCTTGTCTACATAGCTTGTCTACATAGTACAAGGCAGTGCTGTTGAGACACTTAACATGTAGGCATGCCTGTTCAGTAGTGGCTAATGGATTGGATGGCAAGGTCTTAGTTCTGTTTTCAGCTAGTTTGCTACTCACTTCAGGCAAATTGTTTAGGCGTATTCACCAACTTCCTCCAATTTACAGACTAATAGAAAATCTGATCAGTCAGGCTAAGGCAGAATAACTTCCAGAATGAGGGTATGTTTGAGAGTCAGATGTGATGATCTGGCGATACAAAAGCATAGGAGGTCACTGTTAAGGCTGTGCATTAGAGCAAAAGTCTGAAGAAGCTGAAGGACATGGTGCTTTCATATATCTGTTGGGTACAACACTGGAGTATGTTATGTTAAGAACTGGAGCAAGGAGCATTTATTTTTACTGGTATGTCTTTGTTTCCTGACCCATAGGTTTTTGACAATGATTATGCCTCCAATGGAATTTGCATCCTCATCCCGATTCCCATTTTAAATACCTTTCTATGGAGCTTGTTTTCAGCCACCCATTCCCAAAGTCAGTAGTTAGAATTTTGTACAAACAAGTGGGATTTACAGATGCTTATTTTGCTGTATAATGCTGATGCACAGCTGCATCAGGTGTTGACAGTGTCTGCAACAGTAATGATGTAATGATGACTGTAATGATGGTCAGAGCAAGGTGACTTGTAAATGATGTACACTTTCTAACCAAATGTGTCATCAAAACGTAATGGAGCACTTTGCACTTCTTTCTGTGTCCTCTGATTGTAGCTCTCAGAGCCAGGTTGTCAGCCCTGATGACCGGATAAGAAAGGATGCCTATGTGTTATGGTGAAATGATCCAGCAAGGAAATGCCTGATGGAATAAAGAAGACTGCTTTGTTGGGCGAATTAAGACCTGATATAACTGGTACCACGGTAGAAGACTTTTCGGGGTGCAAAGTCCTTGCTGATTGAATTTTGGATTTTTAAGTTCAAGGTAAATGCTGAGTCTGGGCTTTCTGAATATTAACTTAAAAAACCCCACACCACCTCTCAACAAAAACCGGGAATGGAGTAAGTATCAGTGTATTACAGAACTAAAACCAGATACTAACTTGGATTCTTAGGTTGCAGAATCACTCTGGACAAAAGTTGATCTTTTTGTTCATGGACCCCAATACATATCTTGGATACTGTAAGGATGAAAAGAAAAGAAGCTAGGTTTAATTATACTGTATTTATAGACTGATACATATTTGTCACTTTGCTTTGAGGAAGAGGTTGGCTGGAGAAAAGCTGTCTTAGTGAAAGCTGCCAGGGATACTTACTAAACAGTGATTTTCCCGTTTTCAGCAAGAAAACGCATGCATAGATACAGCATAAGTCAGCTAATGCATATTGTTATCACTTGTACTACAGCAGCAACCAAAGCTCTCAGTCATGATCAAAGACTTGCTCAAGATCATGTAAAAACCTGCTAGAAAACATGATTCTTTGCCAGCTTCCCCTGAGCCTTTTTCTGCTGTCTTCCCTCTTTCCACCAGAATGTTTGCAGCTTTAAGGTTAGATACTAATACTTTTGAGCAGGTATCAAATGGCTTTCCCAAAAGAGAGAATATTGGGCATGGGAAGGCAAGGATAGAGGAAGAAGGGCTCCTGACAAACCGCATCATTCATTCAAAGCATTTTGGACCGTAAGTCCAAAGAAGAATGCAGAAAGGAGAGTTTTCCTTCAAGCCCAGGCTTGGATATGCACATCCTGGTTTCATCCACACACCCCAGCCAAAAGTTTAATGGTTTCAGCTAACTCCATGTCAGAGACATTGCCCTTATTTCTAGTAAACCATAAGGTTATTTACACACTGCTCCATGAGAAATTCCACTGGAACCAATGACACTTTTCACACATAGTGAAGTCGTTCCATCATGACTCTCTGAAACAAATGCAACACCTCTGATAAGACTTCAGTGACAGCTAAACATGAAGACTGCTGGCATCTTCTGACTACACTTCTAATCAGTGCTAAGCATGACCAGTCATTGGTTTTTCTTATGGCTGTTACTATGAATCAGCCCCAATACTCCATCCCTCCCGTCTCCCCTTCTTGACTGTGGTATAAGCAGAGTTCACACACGTTATACAGGAAAGGTCAGCCCTCTCTGAAAATGAGACAACTCTTTATGGGCCCTACATAACACAAGATAATCATCGCCTCCCCTCTGACTCTAAAGATTTCTAAATTGAATTCAGTGACTATACTGCATTCCTATGCAAGTCCGTAAGAGCAAAGTAATTTACTCAGTATTAATCTAGTGGCTAGTAAAATGAGTGTACTGCCTGATAGCAACGCTGTCATGGAGATATATGGAGCAGGGAGTATTTATTCATGGAATAACTTTACTTCTGTGGTATTTTCTTAGATACTTAACCTTTTTCTTAGCTTTTGCTCAGTAGCAATGTCCCTTTTGGTCTAACTATACCAAATGAAACATCTCTTGACGTGTAAACATCATTTAATAAATTTAGCATTATTTTGTTTTGAAACTTTATTTCCATCTGTCTTTAGAGTGATCACCTTGAATGAAATGAGCGTGTTAATTCATGAAAATTTGTTATTTCAGCTTGTATAAAATTTCTGTTGGAAAGTTGTGCTGGATGTTGAATAGATTCATGGCACTAATCTGTGGCAAGTACACGGCTAGTTTATCACTTTTGTTCCATCGGACCCTTTAGAAGCTCTTGGTAGTGAGATCAGGTTTGTCCACTTCTGGCTGGATTAGATCACTGCTCCCCCATACACTTTTTGACTGTTACCTGACCCCTTCCACCACCCCTTGAAAGGACAATCCCTGTATACATCATGAGAGTTATGGACCAGTACAGCAAAGACCTTTGGGTTGTTTCTGAAGCTTGAGCTTTACCCAGTAGTGCTTGCTGTGGAAGGAGTTATTGTGTATTGTGCATAAGACACGTATTTTTGGTGCTTGTAGATATCTCCCAAGAAGAAACTGTGACTTCTTTATCTTGAGAAACACTCAGAAGTGGCAAACATTGCCAAGATTCAGGGTAACAACATTTGGACTTTGTACAGAAGGCCAGAAAAGCCTTTATGTCATGGAAAATCATCACTGACTAAACATGCAAGTACTAAGAACAGCCTTTCCTTTAGCATTTTAATACCTTCTTTTCCAAATGCAGATGAAACCAAGAACTAGAGAGCATGCAATTATGCCGAACTCATTTTACCTTCAGCTAGAGTTTTGCTTTGACATTTTCTGAGGAAAGAGAAGCCCTACAAGAGCTTTCCAGACTAGGGTTGAGTTTTTGCTCATGCTGAAGTCACACAGAACAGGGTCTACATGAGTCTATGCTTGTGGCAGCATTCCCCGCATCAAGCATACAAAGAACTTACTCCGAGGCCACCAAAGTGGGAAAGCAGAAGCACAGACTTGGCTATGGCACTGGAAGGGGACAGAATCTCCTGGGAATTGGCAGAAAGACTTTCTCCACAACTGTACTCACCCAAGGGCCCTAACTTGGATTCTGCTGTAGATTTTACCAGCTTGTTCCACCCATGGTTACCTATGGACATATCTGCACTGCTCCTCCTGAATCTCCATGCACTGCCTGACAACCATGGCTTTTTGTCACACGAGGTATCTATTGAGGGAATGATGCCAGTTTATGCCACTCAAGATTCCTGTGCTTATAGTTGTGAAGTATATACTTGAATTCATTTCATTTGTAATCATTGTTTTGCCTGTTTTAGTCTATGAAAACAGGATTTTAAACAAGCTTTATGTTGTTCCTCACCCCAGCTATCTGCCTACTGAGGTCCTAACAACGTCCTGACTCTTTCTGAGAAAATATTAAAAATGTTTAAGCCCAATTTTTGTATATAAATAGCAGTATCAACAACACAAAATACACTTATGGACCAATTCAGCAGCCAGAGCTCTTGTTCTTTCTGGTTGTCAATTTGATAATGCAGCACAATCACATGGGCTTGCAGCCCTGTCTGCTTGGTGTGCCATCATTTATAACACATTATCAGAGTGACAGCTGGCAGTAACAAGAGGCCAAGTGCCAGATATGCACAGTGCATCTTACTGAGAAATATTTCCCTTTTAAAAAGCAGATAGGTTGATTAAGAAGTAAGGGAATTCCTCCCCCTTCCCCCAGATGGCTGGGATGATTCACTGGAAACTAACCCAGACGTAGCTTTACAGTACACTGGCAAAACTCCATGCTCCACCTTCCATCCTCTATTCAGGTTATATCCCATGGGGTTCATCAGGAGAATTTTCCCTGACACAATGAGCAATGAGAAACATTACCATTTGCTCTAATTAAGTGGGACAAAAAGCAAGCTCAAGGATGTATTTCATGTAGTTGAAGGGTATACCCTGAAAAACATCTTGTTTGCACTACATTTGCTTTTTGTTTGACCAGCCTGCTGTCATTGTGGACACCTTGAACTCAGACCCAAACAATACGCTCTCAGAACTTTCCAGTCATCAAATCCCTGCCTCCTTCTTCATTAAGACTCCTTCTCAGGCACCATCTCAAGGAATCCTAACTACCCTTCCTGATCCAGCCTGACCTGTTAATCAGTGTTAATGAAGTTACCCTTTTGAGCTGCAGGAAGTAATCTGGTGTATTAAGTCTTCCTTTAAGTTTCACTAAATAGTCTTGTGACCTCCCTAAAGACCCCCTAAAAAGAGAGCAACAAATTTGTGTTCCTGCACGGAGGGTCTTAATTGGGAAACTACAGTGAGTTAGTGGAAGAACAGCGTTAGAGAAGAAGACTTTGTGAAGAAGTGATAGAGTTAACTGGTTGCCATGTCATTATTATGCCAGCTGAATGTACAGGACTCCACAAAGTTCTCAGGGACGTGGGGAGCGGTGTGTGTTCCCTGGCAGAGACCCAGGATCTAGATTAAAATCTCCCAGAGTTAATTTAAGCAAACAATAATATTTAAAGTTGGAAGGGGTGTTTTTTAGGCAATATCCCACCATGAAACACATGATCCCTGGGCCTATTTCTTGTCCACATAGACCTCTCCTTGTGAATTGTTGTGAATACCTGGCCCCACATTTCAAATAAGAGAATATAGCAGGAAGTACTTAAATTAATATTTCTGCATTTAAATAAACATTGTGAGTTATCAAGAACTGTTGAACTGTGGCCCAAATGAAATAATGTCACAAGCCTTAATGCCTAATAAACTGATTGTCACTAGTTACTCAGTTTGTACAGTAAGTCCAGTATTGACACTAGTCTTGGCTGAAGTTTCACAGTTTTTTTGTGTTTTCCTTACAACTGCTCCCCTGGGGTAGTTTTCCACACATTTGCACCATCTACTCCCAGGACAGAGGATGGCAGGAGAACTTACAAAATGCTATTGAACCTGAACACTTGTAGACTATCTCTTGGATCCCAAAATTACACAGCTGCCATCCTCTTCTTGCCTTCCATGGTAGGATGGTGTCAGCCACACTCCCTGCTGAATATCTGTGTTGCACACCCTGACTGATGGCCCATGCAGGGGCTGGGTGATGCGCTGGGGAAAACACCAATACAGGTATCCTACAGAATACTGTCCTCGTGCAACACAACCACAGACACATAACTAGACTGTTTTCCCCAGATGCTTGTCCATGGTCGAGGCTATAGCAGAGCCCTAAGCTGTAGGATTTCCTATTGGATGTCATGGTTTACACCTCTGCTTCTCCATTCAGTAAATGCTTAAAGTTTTTCTCTCTCCACTTGTCATTTGAACTTTTTACACCCATTGGCATGTTCCTGTGTGCTAAGAAATTAAAAGTTTCCTGGATCAAAAGCTACCTATAGCTTTGTTTCCAGTGTGTGGTCTTCATAGACTTTTTCTACTCCTGTAAGGAGGTAGAAGAGGTAAGGGGATAAACCAGTTCAGGAAGGCAGAGAGGAGGACTATCAGGAACTGTAGTTTCAATGTGTGTACCTCCTTGTTTGAACCAGGAATGTAGTATGTGAAAGATAAGAAGCCACCCTTCCTAGCCCTTTACAATGCAGCTTTGTTCTAATGTCACTGCTGCTGCCGACTGGGTGTTTTTCTCACTTCAACTCTGTCATATACGCTGTGGCTAGCTGAAAGCATGATAGGCACATTTCAGGGGGAAAAAACTGAGCATCTGTATCCACTGTGACAGAGAGAGTTGTTCAAGTCCCCTTTTTTGTGAACACTGTTTCTTTTCAGGTGCTTTCCTTTATATTGCAATCTTCACTTTGGAACGCAGCCTCTATACTGAAAGACATTTAGTGGGTCACTACTGGATACATGCAAAAGCACCTCTGGGAATTCCATCTGGCAATGTGTATCTTTAGGAACCTAAAACCTCCTTCTGAGCTCCATTTTCAAAACCAGTTTTCAGTGGGATAGGTGTCTGCTCTACACAAAGGTTTGTTACAGTGATATCAACTCCAGGAAACACATTGTTTTCTAGTTGGCAAAGTCCATCCTACAGAGCAAACAAATCTATACTGGTCTAAAAATGCCAATTACAGCTGGTTTTCCTTCCTAAAGTAAAACTGAGCTGGCATGCAAAATTGGAGTAAAACTGAGCTGGCATGCAAAATTGGGTGTATGATGTTTTATCTCTTTGCACAACATTAATGTGTAGATTGGGCCTTAACAGACACTTAAGCGTCCCTATCATCTCTGAAAGACAGACTTCAGAGGTACTTCATTAAAAAATCACTTTAAAACTTACTCAGCAAAAAGGAAAAAAGGAAGACAAAAATTTTCTTGTCGTTGGAAACGTCACTTTGAAAAGTAGCTTTCTACAAGAATACAGTAATGTTAAAATAGCTGGAGATGCCTTTCTGAGCTGCAAAAAAGGCATTTTTTGTGATGCTATCACTCTTAAACTTTCCCTTTTAGCAGTCACTAAAGCATTTTGCCAATTCTCATTGGCATTTTGGCTTTACAGTAAAAGTATCAAAGTGATTTGAAACTCTTTCTCCTCCCCTTTCTAATTAAATCAGCACAATTAAAATGACCTCACTGCTCAAGGAGGACATTTCATTAATACTTTGAGCACTGTGGCCAATAGATGTTGATCAAAAACCATGTTGGTACATATTATCTGCAGAATGCAAAAGCTGCCATACAGTTTTGAACTTTTTTTGTATGAAAATATTGTTTCAGTGTAGCAAACTACTTGAAGATATTAGAAGAATAATGTAATGTTTAAATACCTTCTTCCATTGTTCCATTACTTTAAAAATGAGTGTAGTTTTGAAAGTCCACTGATTTAACTGTATTTTAGGCCCAGATTGCCAATATTGCAGTGGATTAAAATCAGTGTGTTTTTTTTAACTTCATAAATTCTTACCTCTTGCTATTAATAGTAAGTAGCTAAATTTTATGGGGTTTGCTGCATTGCTTACAAGGCAACTCCACTAGATCCTTCTGTTGAAGGTGGCTATGTAAATCAGGAATAGCTCCAATGAAGAACATTAAAAATACATCAATGAAATATTGGTGTGAGAGGACATTCAAGCTTATTGATTTCAACTGGAGTTTGCACAAATGAAGAAAGAACAAAGGAATACAACGTTCTTTTTAGCTTTGGATTTCCTGTCAAAAACCTTAATTCCAAGAAAAGGTGGCTGAAATATTTTCCAATAAATAATTAAGTAGGTTATTGGACCAATTATTTTGAGTTGGGAATTTGCAATAGAAACTAAAGTCTTTGCTGAACATTTGAGCCTGCATAGAAGACCACACTTCTAACTGGTGAAAACAGTGCATTACCACAGACTGCAAGAAGTGATGTGTTCTCACAGTATGGTCCATGTCACCTAAGTGACAGAGAGAAGTATTACAAGAAGATGAATAGGAGATGAGAAGAGAATATGCAGGATGAAGACTTGAAAGAAGATCTAGAACAGCCTTGTGGCAGAGGCAAAAACTCTGTGACATCTTCTTTCCCAAGATTCATCTCAATGGTCTGCTTCTCCTTGCCATAGCTGGAAGGGGTTGTGGTTTGGGGAATGGGTTGCAAACAATGGCAGTTAATGAACCCGACCTAGAGTCATGAAGGCATTTCTGTGTCTAATTCTTCCTGAAATCAGTGGAAGTTAAATTCCAAAAGTAACCTTACATTTTGGGCCTTGGTTCCTGTCCAGGTTTATTTAGGTCAGTACAGATCTGTTAGCATGCAGCTTGGGCCCATTTTGAACAATTGCTATTGTTCAATTTTTTTTTCCTTACTGTGTCAATGTTTATTCTAGCTTATGGCCCTTTGAAACAGTGCTCTGGTAGACATGGGCTTCTTTTAATGTCTTCGCTAGCTCTAACATGCTTTTCTTTCCAGTCTTTGAACCGGAACTGAAAGGATGGTTTCACCAGTTATTATCTTCCATGGAGAAAAATATAACCTAGTCTGTTTGCCATGTAAGCACTGAACAGAAATGTTTTACGTTAGTCCCTTTAATAATACCATTATTTGCTTGCCTATCTGATTCTATGGATTTTTCAGCTGTTCATTTGTTTGGTGTTAAATTGCACTCTCCCATTTTTTATTATTATTATATTCTGTTTCATCTTTGGGGAAAAAAACAAACCCAAAACACAAAACCAACAAAACACAACATTAACAACCCTTAAATATGTTAGTAGGCGCTTACTTAAAAGCATTTAGGAGCAACTGCCTGTTCTTCAGTTGATCACTGAAGAAGAAAACCTGACCCTAGAAGAAGAATTTATAAGCAGGGTGAATAAATAATTCCTCTCTCATTGTCATGGCATTTTCTTTATCATTTGGCTTTTTACACGTGGAAATTCCTCCAAGCCTTTGTGTTTCTGAGCTTTGAGATTTCAGAAAACAGTTCCTTGGCCCCCACTCCCTGCCAAGGCTGCTACTTTCATACTCCTTTTCCTGTGGATTACAAAACAGGATATTATTATAAAAACAAACAGAAACTGCTGTTCACTGCTACTAATCTTTAAGAGAACCATAGGGGAATGAAAACTCTGCAAGTGTTCCTTTTTCAAGTGGCTCAGACTAGGGATGGCTTCTGGTCTGCTTCTGTCACGTGAAGATCAAACACTTTTCATTGCTAACCACCAAAGGTCGTGGTAGATAACTGTGCAATTTTCTGTCCCTCCTTTGAAATTTTAGTAATTGAGAGATGAATTTAAGTTTCAAACTCTCCTAGTATGTTTCATGGTAAAGAAGGGACCATATATAAACCAAAGGCAGTTTATAATAGAAACCTAAGTAAAGATATTTTTCTGTTCTGTACATTGCCTCAGGCTGTTTCAGCACTGGGCAGAAGGGTTGCTGTATGTTGTTTTCTTGCCTTTTTCCTGTGAGTGATATAGAAGGTGTTAAAAGACATGTATTTGCCCCTTCTGCAACCGTGAACCAGGAATATCCTATCTGCTTACTTTAAAATAAGAAAAATATGATGCCACAAACCAGAAGTCATGTGTTGATCATGTAACTCAGGAATGGAAGTCCAAGGCGATGTCTTTGGAAGACACAGACATGAGAACAAGTTCTCTGTATTTTTTTCCAAGTTACTTAGCCTCTTCCCCACTGTATCTGATCCCACTCCATCATGAAAGGATTTTTTCTCCACAGTTCTCTTGCAGGATTGGGAAGTGTGAGCTATACTTTTGACAGATGGAAACTGGAATAAATGCAGTTTTGCTGCAGCTCTTGCGGGAAGAAGCTGGGAATAGATGTTGGATTCATAGCTGTAACACACGGCTCAAAATTTAACACTCCTTTTGACCCTCCTGTCTTTGGGCATGAGGATGATGCGCTAAAATATTAATAGAGTGCAAAGCCCCCAGTCACACTCTTTAGGACTACCATATGCCATGGTAGGTCCTCCAGCTTTGGTGAGGCCATTCTTGCAGTTTGCTATGACTGGATGCAGTCAGAGTGGGTGCTTCCGAGGATAACTTCAGATCAGTTCTCAAACAGCATCACGAACTGTGAGGCCTGTTGACTATTGGCTGTTTGTTTCTAAACCTGAATTATCCCTATTTTCCATTTCCATCCAGTGGTCACAGCCACCTCACACTGTTTTCACTTACCAGATGCATCCCAGAGGCCTCCATTCAGCTCCTCTAGGAAACTCCCTGGAGCCATGGGAGATGCCCTGGAGTGTTCCAAGAGGGCATAGGTCTCCTACCAGTCCTGTTCTAGGCATGTGGCCATCTCAAGTAGCTCAAGGTGCCTTGGATTGTGTTTAGGCTGAAAGGAGCCAAGCATACACCTGCATTCCTCCATGAGGGCACTCCCTTCATTGAAAGACTAGAAAGCAAACTGGGCTTGGAGAAAGCAAACAAACAGAGACCAAAGTGTAGTGAGCTGTGGTGTTCGTTCTTGGGAGAGGCACTCAGGGTGTGCATAATGAGCGAGTGGGTGCTTGAGGGCTTTCAGCAGTAGGATCAGCTCTCTGATAACACAGTGGTGGTTCCCAGGCTCAGGCAATAGATGCAATCCGGTGGATGTTTAAGTAGTAGATATGCATAGAAGTTGGATCATTCAGTGGGTTTACTAATGGGCAGAACTGCTTTGCTCTCAAACCACACAATATATGGTGGCCTGGTTGGTGGCTCTGCAATCAGTTTGCTAGGCTTTGAGAGGTACATGCTTTATTATGCTGTGCTCCTTTAGACACTGAGCAAAAACAGTAATAGAAAATGAGGAAAACTTTCCTGATGTTCTGTTGCCACCTCCAATAGAGACAATAAAGCCTTAATGGAAATAAAACTCAAAGATAGGTTTCAAGCTACTATAGAATGTGTTGGACAAATCAGTATTTCAATGTCTAATGTTATTTCTTCTCCGTGGGCAGACAGGAGTTGAGGACTGTCTGTTCATCATCCTTGGCATTGAAATAGCCACACTCTGACAAAAACAGAAAAAAAAGGGAAATAAGGGCTCTGAAACCAGATGAAAATCAAGTGTTACTTGGCAGAAAAACTTACCTGGGAAAATTAGGCAACTCACAGCAGACAAATAGATATAAGTGTAAGACCAGGTCAAATTAAGACTTGTATTAGATATGTAGTGTCACTAAAACCATATGTGACAACTGAAGTTACTGGGAAAAAAAGCAATTTGTGCTAGTAGAATACAAAGTATTTTTCATTATTGACAAACAGTTTAGTTTTTACTTCTATTTTCTTATGTTTTGAGAACACAATATTATTTTAGCCAAAAATGCTTGAAACTGCTGCTAGAATTTTTCATTGGCTTAACATACCATAGATATTGTTAAAATGTCATTCTAAGCCCATTTTCTGACTTTTCCCTACAAAAGGATTAACTTCTCTTTAGAATGTTAAAAATGCTTAAATTACTTGTATCGGATAAGAAGGTTTAACTCAGGCTCAGGAAAAGTTGGAGAATTTATTAAGACAATATGTATACTTTGCCTTTTTCTTCATTGGCACAAGTCAGCCTCTGTATGGAAAGGATCATGCTGATGCAGGGTAATTGGAGTGCGGGTCATTTGCAGTCCACTTGCCATGTACCTGACATTACAAGCAGATGAAAACTGATTCAAATCCCAGAGTGGAAATCCCTAATACAAACGCAAGTCCCAGTATCCCATTCAGTTGGAGCCCATGTGAATGGAACCTGTGTGGCATCGTGAATGATGTGAAATCACCACTCACTATCTGTGTGTTCAAAGCTCATTTTGCACATTAGTTGATACATGGTCTAAAATGATATCTGGGGCAATCTGCATTTCACTCTTAGGAGCTCCAGGACAATGGTAAAGCCCAAGGATCTGGCTGTGATACCCAGAGCACCCTGCACACACAATACCTTGGCTATTTAACACCGACTCGTGTTGTTTCATGGTTCTTCTGCATCCTCGAATGTAATTGCTTTCCTAAATATAGTTTGGTGTTTGCTTTTTCTCCTTGAGACATAACCAAAGGTGTCTTTTATCATCTAGTCTGCTGGCAGAAAGCTGCCCCTTGAAGTAGACTGGTGAACAATGACAATCTGATTTTGCCTGCCTTTCTTGCCCCTCACTTCTTGTCCCTCATTTCTTGCACGTAGTTGGGAAATACAACACACCAGGAGATCTACTGGAGACAGGAGATGAGCTATGGTCATTATATGACTTTCATCTCAAAAGATAGTCCAACCAAAGTCTGTCCCTTTCCATGCAGAGGAGATAGGAAATGGCCATTTGAGTTGCATTGGCTGCTCACACAGCTGAAAAACTTCTGGCCTCGTGTCCAGTCAAGCATTCAGAATGTTCACCCACATAAAAGATGAAGTAGCACTGGAGACACAATTCATCTTGTGTGTGGAAGTGACACAATCCAAGCGGTTCACTTTGAGAAGCAACACACTTCAGGACCAGAACTGTAAGGCAGCATGGAGGGATAACAAGATAAGCAACATGCATGGAGAGCAGAGATCATCAGATCAAGGAGAGCAAAATAGGCAAAGAAAAGGACTTACTGTGTTCTGGAGAGTGGTACTCCTAAGCTGACCCAGCAGCATCCACTTCTAGGCTGCACATCTGTCTTAATGTTTGTAGACAATGAGGATGCAGTGAAAAGACAGGAGAATTACAGCTGGGCAGTCTGGATGGTTTGAGACAGAGATTGCTTTTGGTGTCTGATGCCTAGTAGAAATCATTGCTTAGTCCTGAAAACTCACAAACTTAATCAGAAAATCTCCTAATGGAAACTGCATTTGAGAATTTTGGACTACCAATTCACTTAACAGCACAGAGAAAATCCACAGGAAAGGTATAATCAGAGCACAGCTCTCCTGGCTCCCTTCTGAAGGCCTCTCTTTCAAGCCGTGCTGTTATTCAAAGCACCTTAAACTCCCACCTATGTTCAGGTTTAGCAGGGATCCAAAGCAAGCAAGCAAGCATGCAATTACTGCATCTAATTTCAGACCTCATTTTGCTATTGTCCTAGCGGAGTGGAGATGTCTATGTTTGTCTGCTACAGAAAAGGCTGTGTCCTATCTGTCTGAAACAGACTTTCAGTAAGGACAAGCTGAGTGAAACTCACCCTCCATTTACCCAGAAATGTCCAAGGGAGATGAGCTCCAGGCTTCTTTCCATAAACACAATGGACAGATGGTTTGTCTGGATCTCACTGAACTTTGGAGCATTATTTTTCTCAGTAAGGATAACAACAAACAAGTTTGCAAATATAGTGTTTGACTCACATGCTTTTGGGTAGCATGTCCTGCTTGGGGTTGCATAGCATGCTCACCGCTTTTAAATGTAAGAGGCATTTTATATGCTTAATGTAGCCATGTTAGCATGAATGATATATGGGGTTCAGTCCTGCATCCTGACTCTCACAGAGCAGAAACGTCACCTCACCAACTACTTATCCCTTGTTTTCCCCACCTCAGTTCAAGCAGGTGGGCTCGGTGCTATTACAAAGATACTAAAGCTCACACATGGACTAAACCCAGGGTCTTGCACACTTTTTAGCTCCTTCATGATATCAGTCACAAAGTGGCTCTTACCAGGGTAATCATTTCTGGCAAAGGCAAGAACAGTTTCTTAGCGGATGTGTGTAGGCTTTGCACATGTAGTCTTCACATTGCACACAATCTAGGGGTTAGGTGTGACCAAGTAATTACTCTTAAAATCCAGTCTTAACTGTGCTCAGAAGCAATCAGTCCTGTGTGTTATTTACCACTTCCTCCTTCGCTGCCCTTTCATTTCAAGCTTGCTTCGCAACAGCCTGATTAATTTACCCAGTCCATGCCATTCTCTCAACAGAGGTCCTGGATTAAAAATAAACCCTGTAAATTGCCGCTGCGTATTTACTGACCATTGTGCTGCGCGGCACCTCCTGCTTGCTCAGAAAAAAGTGCTTCCTCCTTCTCTCAGTGTTGTTTAGCTGGAAAAGACTGATAACTTCCTGCACTGTAATAGAAATGGTAGGGTTGCCTATTAAGCTGGACCTCGGTTAATGACACCAGACTGGCAAGAATGAATCAGTTGGTGAATGCAACCCTGCAAAACCCTGAGGATTCTCCCACCCCAAAAGAGTCATTAAAAACGTTACAGAGAAAGGAAGGGTATGCCAAGTTTAAGATTAACTGCAGTTATGACTGTGAAAATCATACTGGGAACACTCCTACAGGCAGGCTTCAGTCTGAAAAGACGGCATTATCTCCACTTGGCACCAATGTGCATGTCCAAGCGATAATTCTCTGCAGGGCTCACGTCAACAGAGAAAGTACAGTGCCTTGATGCAAAAGGGCAAATAACCCTTAAAAAGCAGAATGAATTTCTCAGAAGTGAGCAGCATGAGTCAAAAAAGTCAATGGTATCTATGGAAAGGATGTGACAAAAGATTCTCCTAAGGCCAAGGAAGGGAACAAGCTTTAAGGAAGGGAACAAGCTTTAAGAAATGAAAAAGTAAGGGTTAAAGTGGCAGTTCCACCAGGGTTTGTTCTGAGAAAAATAGGATCCTGTGTGTGACTCATCTTGCCCATCCTGTGGCATTTCTCACACACCCATATAGATAACCAGATTCTCAAAAACACTTGGAGCCCATTTTCAAGTGCTAAACACAGAGATCTCAAAAGACCTCAGTTTCTGACATTCTTTAGAGGCCAGATACCTGCTGCAAGGCTGGGACAGGGCTGAAACTTTCTGACTTTTTGGTGAGATTTAAACTATTGTTTGATGCCAGGAGGAGGGGGAGCAAGGGTGGCAGAAGGCCCAGCTCTAAAGCAAGATAACAATCAGTTGGAAGTACATTTTAAGAGATAGCATCAACCTTTTTCTTAGAAACATCTTGTTGGCTTATTTTCACCCAAGAGAACACACAGCCAAGGAAACAGTCTTCTGGTTTCAGTTGTTTAAATAATCAGGGCCTATGACTCTGAATGAAATAGCAGAACCAGGACTGCGATAGCAAAGTGCATTCAGGCAAGAGCTCTCAGCCATGGGGAGGTGAGCTGAGGGCAGCAGCCACCCTCCTTCAGCCCGGTTGGCTCCGCTGGGAAAAGCCCTGCAGGTTTCTTCTCTTGTACCTTTCTTCTCTTCCAGATTTCTTCTTCTCAGATTTTCCCCTGATAGACAGGTGTGACCCTGCTCTGGGGGTGGGCAAAAGGAAGGATCAGCACTCAAAATTCCCCCCTTTTCAACTCAGAAAGAGCCTGCTGAGTCTCTGGTGCCTAAATACAAGTTCTGGTGGTGGCTTCACCTCACAGTAATACCCAGCACAGCCACAGATGGGAGAGTTTCAGCTAGTGTCAGGCAATTTTCAGATGGTATAATATTAGTCTTCTCTTTTATCAACACATACCCACGTTACTGGCCTTGGAACACAGCTCAGCCTGGGAAAAGGGGTTATGCACATGTCCCAGGGATTTTTGGCGGCTGTAGAAGCTCCTCAGAGACCAGAAGTACCATTTAGCCTAGAAATAGTTTTGCTGGACTCTCAGTATTGCTGCACTAAATCTCCCTTAGCAAATTTACACCATAACTTTAAAAAGACAACAAAGAGTATCCTAAACTTGGAGGAAAGATGTTTTATGCATTTCAGAGCAAGACAGCTTGGCAAAACTCAAGGGAAGTCTTCCACAGCTGAGGCAAAACATAACTATATCTAACCCTGTTAACAAAGGACAAAAGAGCTGCACAAAGAAATACATCTATTTATACTCAGAAAAAAAGAGAGACTATAAATGATTTGTATCTGTGTTGATACCTATTTTTTGGTTTTTTCTGTTTAAAGGGTTCACGTATCAAAGCTAAGTCAATGATAAACGGCAATAGAATAACTGCTCTGTTAATGTGAAAGCAAAATGGTTAACTATGTTACCGGATATTTTTAAGCACCCAGATTTCATTAAAGAAACATTCAAAGGCAAAATAAAGCATCAGTCATCAAATGTTTGTGGATAAATGTACCAGCTTATTGCACTGAGCAATGAAATGGGTTTTTTGGGGGGGAAAATTTGCAAGTGAGTAATGGCTCCTTTAACACTAATGTGGCTTAATTCTGAATTAAATCCTTGTCCTGCAAACACAGGCTGTCATAGAGATCAGTATTACTTCATCTCCTTTTTTTTTTCTTCATTTAATGTCATTACAGAAAGCCCAGTACTCCAGAAACGTTTGCTGTTACCCAGCATGTATGTATTAACAATAACTACTTTATGCTCCTTTGAAAGAATGACCAGTACGACTAGAAAGTACATGAAAATATAAATCAGGGAAATTTTAAAATATCCCATTGGAACTAACAAAAGAGCAGTACAGTTAAAACAGCTCAGAAATGAACATTTGGCTTGGGAAATGGCTGAAATCTTCTCAGGGAGAAAATGTGCTAAATTCTAATGATCATTTAAAACTGTGTTTTGCTCTGGATACTCAAAAAGAAAGAAAAAAGATTTCTACATTAAAATGTAGGCTGCATTAATTGTACAACAATTATACAAATGTGGGCTATGACAACTAAAGTAATTTAAATACAAGCAGGTTAGCTATAGTTGTGACAGTTCAGTCCCCATCACAGTATGACTCAATCTCATGATTTTATATCTACTGTGGTAATTCCGGGAAAAGAATAGCACTTGTTGAGCCAATGAACAGGCCTACATGGATAGTAATCTCCCACTTCAGCCACTTTGGAAGTCAAGTGAAGTAGCTGGCTGAGGTTTCACCAGGAATCTATGATACAGTCCAGTGGCTGAGCTGCAAAACCTTGGTTCATTGACTGGGCTCCTGGTGTAGAATGCCACCAGCACTGACGGTGGCTTTGGGGCAGTGCAAATAGCATTGAACACCAGTTTCTGAAGTATACTGGCACTGAAAGTCTTGCCCTGTACCAAACTGCATTCTAACGTTACTTAATGGACTGTTATAAACAGCTGAGAGTGTGTCCTGGCTCGTTTGCTTGGGAATTTCCTGGCTTTGTTGTCAGAAAAGCGCTAGTGATAGGTAACTTTCTACTACTCGAACATGAAGTATCATTCATTTTCCCTCTTTTATCTGATTCAGTCAAGCTTTCTGGAGAGTATTGGAGAGTATCTTCAAAGGAAGAGAAAGAACATGGATTGTGAAACATGGTGAAAAAGGCTGCTGTGCATATCTCTTCCTGGTAGGAATCGGCAGTTATTTGTGGCTGAGAGATCTGTAGGGTCAGGCAAAGGAAGAATAAACACCCAGAGAGTTGGATTTACCAAAGAAGATGAAGGACCACTTTAAAACAGACTGGAGTAAACTACTCTAGCTGACTAATGTGAACAGGGGTCTTGAACAAGACAGTCTCCAGAGGCCACTTCCAATCTCAGCTACGTTTGTCTGTATATAACAACGCAACCATCATTAACCCACAGCTTCTTCCTGAGCTTCACAGAAGTCACAGAGTGAAGAAATATTTTTAAAAGAAGTCAGCTGTCATCTTTTTAGCTGAAAATTCTAAATACGATCTTTTTCAGACCTATCCCGGCTTTTTCTACCCTCTTCTCATTTGAATACTGAAAAATATGGGGGAAAAAAAAAGGGAGTAGGGAAAAAGTAAGCCATAAGATTATCAGTGTTTTCGGGTTTTGTTGAAAAATGCTGGTGGTTTAAATCCCTCCCGATTTTAATGAAATAATGTTTTTTAAATAAAAGTTTGACTTTTTCTTTCCATGAAAATTTGGCTCAAATTATGACTGTCTCTGGGAAGTAGGTGATATTTATCAATGTTATCAGCATTGAGAGCACACCATGTTCCCTGACCAAGAATTTCTTTGAATACTTTGTCTTCAAGGGCTTCGCAAGCAGGGCCCATGTGGGCTTCATCCCTTAGCAAAGTACTGATTGTCTCCATCCACCTCTTCCTCTTTCCCCAGGTAAAATGATCATGAGTCCACATTACTGATGATAATGGGTTGGGCAATCCCAAGCACAAATACAGCTGTGCGGAAAATGGATTGAGAGCACCCCTGAGGTGAAGGACTTGAGGGTGTTGGTTGATGAGAAGTTCAACATGATCCAGCAGTGTGTGCTTGCAGCCCAGAAACCAACCGTGTGCTGGGCTGCATCAAAAGGAGTGTGACCAGCAGGTCGAAGGAGGTGATTTTTCTTTGCTCTGCTTTTGTGAGACCTCACCTGGAGTACTGTGTGCAGTACTAGTGTCCCCAGCATCAGAAGGACATGGACCCATTGGTGAGAGTCCAGAGAGGGCCAAAAAAAATTGCTCAGAGGTCTGGAGCACCTCTGCTATGGAGACAAGATGAGAGAGTTAGGTTTGTTCAGCCTGAGGAAGAGAAGACTCAGGAGAGAAATAGCATCATTCCACTACCTAAAGGGGGCCTACAAGAAATCTGGAGAGGGATTTTTGACAAGGTATATAGGGATAGGACAAGGGGGAATGGCTTTAACCTGACAGAGGGGAGACTGACTATAAGGAAAAAGTTCTTCCCTGTGAGGATGCTGAGGCGCTGACACAGGTTGACCAGAGAAGCTGTGGCTGCCCCATCCCTGGCAGTGTTCAAGGCCAGGCTGGACGGGGCTTGGAGCAACCTGATCTAGTGGAAGGTGTCCCTATCCATAGCAGTGGGATTGGAACTGAATGACCTTTAAGGTCCCTTCCAACCCAAACCAGTCTGGGATTCTGTGATTCTATAACCTTGAATACCCCCAACACAACATTTTGGCCTTTCAGCAGAAAACTCAAGCAGATTGTTCCCTGCCTGCTGTTGCGAATGCCAAAAGTGTGGCTGGAATCCACCTTGCTTTCTTGGGGAGGAATTAGAAATTACCTTATGAGGGAGGTTGTAATACACTGCCAAGTGAGAGAGTCGGGATTAACCAGAGTAACCTGACTGATCTCTGTGTGAGGTATTTTGAATGAAGCTCTGGTTGTTTTCCACTGCAACAAGCTGCAAAGCAAGGTAACCTCTGGGGTGCTTTAAGGGGAAACCTTGTCTAAGGGCCACCGTGCTCAGGACTGCGTCCTCACAAATCAGAAGCATGGTGAGGAAAAATCCTCTGGGACAATTCATCAGTCAAACAAATAGCAAGGATACACACATTCAATTTCCAGGCTTTGATCCCAGCCAAAACATAAGATCAAGAGGAACATATGTCTTCTTGTGTTAGTGCACAAGCCAATCACAGCCTTGGTGCTATTGAAAATACTGCTTTTTTGGTCTACCTGAAAAGGATCATTTATTGTCCCCCACCAATCTTATGACAAGAGGCACAGTAGCTGCGGGGACCTAGTGAGCATCTGGGCATGTTTTCATGTTCTGGACACATGAAAACTTCCCTCCTTCCCCAGAATTAGCTATCTGCCTTCAGTTCTGGTTGTAAACTATTGTATAGCGTGTCTGTGTTTTGATTATCATGAAAATTATACCCTGGGGAGATCTACGCTGTGGTTCTCTGTGTGTTCCACTGAAGAGGTGAATGAAATCATCCCTGGCAGCCCAGTTTGTACAGCGGCTGTTTAGGCAGTACATAAACAGGATCTTTTTTATTTACGTCAGTTGCATAAAACCAAAATTCATTCAAAGGATTTGCATGTTCACAGGCCTAATCATGTTAGCCAGTGCACACATGCAAATTCGCTCTCCGTCAATTGCTGGAATCTGGAAATCTGTCTGATTGCTGTTGGAGGCATCACCAAGTGCCAGAGGCAGTGGAGGGAGCAGGTAGGGGTGCAGCAGCTGAGGGTATGAGCAGACGGATGCGCTCATCCATGCCAGCAATGGAAGTGCTGGCTGAATAGCAACTGATCCATTGTTCCTGGTTAAGTAAATAACACCAGCTTCCTGTCCCTCTGGAAGCTGTACTTGTAAACCGATGCTTCATGTGCCTCAGCCCTTACTGCTTAGTTGTTGCATGTCCATGTTCAGGCTTGCACAAAATGTTTAAAGCAAGGAACCATAAAGAGGGACATATTTTCAGAAAGGCTGAGCTCTCATTGAAACACACACTGGGACTCAAAGGTCTCCAAGGACTCAGATGTCTCCTGTTTTGAAATTAGAGGCAGAGTTTTAAAAACAAAGCTGTATTTACTGAGGTCAACTGAAACTTAAGCGTGCTTGCACTGGACACAAGCATATTATTCTCAGTGTCCTCCCAGACACATTCTTCTCACCTGAACCTAGCAGAGCTTTTCTTCTGTGCCTACTGATTTACATGGAGACTTGTGTGGAGTCCCAGCTCCGCTTCCTTGGCTGCTAACCTTACACAACCTGCACAAGTAATTTAATATTTCAATGCTGGTGACCCACCTAAAATTCCTTCTACACCCCAGGGAAACCATCCACATTCCCCCACAGTTCATTAAGAGGCAATCACAGAGCCTCTCACTTTATTGAAGTGCAGCAGTCTGTCGGGCTCGGTACGTGGGCAGGGAAGGGGAGAGGAACAGCACCGAGCGTGCGATCTCACGCTGAGGCTGGTCGCACCTGAGCCAAGCCAGGATCTCAAGCCAGGGAGCAATCACAGAGCCAGCTCTGCAGTGAAGATGATGCACTTTCACATGCATTTCTAAAGGAAAGGTTTAGCTCGTTGGGATTTCATTCCTTAAGTGCCAAATAAAGATTAATCTTAAACAATGCATCCAAAAAGTAATGTTTCAACAAGCCTGTTTTGCTGGAGGTTTTTCTCTCTGCTTTCTATGTTTGTGTATGGATTTGAGGTTGCACTGGGGGCAGTATCTGGAATATATTTCTTTTTCTTTCTTAAAGGAGAGACTGTGTTGGGTAACAGTGAAATAGACAACCCAGTTTCATGTAACTGTCATTTTTGCACCCTATATCACAGTTAATTCATTGTTTAACATGAGGCTTTAATTCAGTTGTCTTCATCAACGAGCTACTTTGTGTCCATATGGCTAATAAGTGTTATTCTGCATTCCAATTAATGGGAAAATAGAAAGTATTTTAACAGTGCAGCTGATCTAACAAAAAACACATCTGAGGAGGATTAACATTTCAAAGGAACTATTTGCTCAAGTGAGCTGTCTTTATTATGATCTAAAGGGAGGGGAGTTGAAGAAGAAACCTTGAGCAACATTTTCATTAGGGTAGCTTAGATACTGGAAATTAAATAGACCCAACTGAATTATAGAATCTCCTTGTACTTTAGTCTGGAGATAATTAAAACTATTTTACCATGTGTCAATGATAACAAATGAAAACTGGTAGAGATGAAGGATAATACAGTTCTGTAAATACTTTCTGGCAAACAAAACTATTGCTCGCTTTAACCGTGGCCTGTAAAAAATATGATTTTCCAGAAAGCATAAAGAGCAGGCTGAACTGTATCAGTATGTTTTTATGGAAGACATATGGCTCATTCTCACTTCTCAAAAATGTGTGGCTCTGGTAGTAGGCAATTGTTTTACTACAGAATACTAGCACAACTTTAATTTAGATTAGAAACATGACAGGTTTCCAATGCAAGGCAGGCAAGGGTTGGTTTTGTTTTTTTCCTTCTTAAAAAAATCTCAATTTCTCCAATTTTTTAAGCCTTGTTCCATTTACAGCTGTTCTTTCACTCTCCCATCTGATGGGGAGGGGAAGCAAGCACCTGCTCGTACAGTCAAAGCCAGCTTTGCTTCTCCCAAGCCAGCTGGCCAGGGTGCCATGCCGGGTATGTACTCCTTCCTCTCCAGAGATCAAATGCATCAAGCACAGTGTGAGAATGGTCTCTGCCAGCCTAGGATCCAGTGCCTGGCTTTGTGCAACTCCACAGCTGTGCAATCTGGCTGCAAAATAGCCTTTCTGCTGAAGAATTCATCAACTTTGCTCAAAGGAGTGGAAAGAGTAATTCCCAGTGTTGAGATCCAGGGTATCCAGCATTAAGGTGGCTTTACAGACTGAACATTGTCTGTTGGAGTCCTTTCATAAAGAAGGATCCCACAGTTTAGGCTTCTCTGTATAAATGAATTATTTCAGTTGCTGAAGTTACTATTCCCTTCTGTGTTGTACATGACTAGTCTATGTAGCTGTAGGATGTTTATTATGATGATCTCCCTTCCCGCAAGCTACACTTTAAGTGCAATACTCCATTGCCAGGTCCTGCACATTCACCTTAGGTTGTCTCCAGTTTATGGAGCTCCTGATGCAAGTATATGAATGGTCTTAGAAGGCTACCACACTGTGAAATGAACAACAGACCATGGTCATATGGCTAATACAACCTTAGAATTAGCACCAGTTGGTCTTGAGCTACTCAATGGGCCATTTGACAAACATCTGTCAGGAGCTGAACACATTGCTGAATTCCCCAAGAGTGGCACTATTGACTGGAAAACCCCATTTGCACTGAAGGATCAGGGAAAAGAAATGAAGCCACTGCTGATGTGGGTGGATACTTTCATACCATAGACTCAGATGTCACAGCATAGGAATTGGCTCTCCCCTTGGATGAAGGGTATAAAATGGCTTTAGAGGCTTGCGGTACTGATTGTGAAGACCAGAGAGGTCCTGGAATATGAAAGAAGGTATAGTCCTCACAATTATATTAATTGTGGATCTCTGCTAATAGATTCTACAGAAATACACATCTTGTCTCTTACCATGGAACTTCTGGGGGAAGATGTCGAAATACCTGTAATGGCCATCAGCACCAGTATACGGACTACGACCTTTCCAACCCCAATGACAACTATGTCCAAGGTACACTTGCTTGTTCAGGGGTGATGGATATCAGAAGGTAATGCCCGTCTTCTAGATCAGTGTGTGGGTCCCCCCAAAAACTAGTGACCCATTGATGACATTTTGACATGGTACATGTCCAGAGCTGTTTTAACATGGAGGACCTGCTTTAAAGGGCAGCCCTCCAGCTGTTCTACTTTTCTGTCAGTTTATTGGAGAGAGGATGAGACATATGTGTACTGGGACTTGCAGTTGCAGTCTCAGAAAGATAGAAGACCCAGGGGTCCAACACCGTGGAAACACATGTTCAACTGCAGGGAGGATGGATCTCTGCCAACAGGTCAAGGCCACTGAGGTTACTGACAGATACTGCCTATTTTCACAAGAACTTTAGGAATTGAAATGTTTTGACTGGTCACATTAATACTTAAAAATGAAGATAAGTCTGTCAAAAGAGCATGTTTTTTCTAAGTTCTGGGAAATGTGACATCTGGTTTCTGGAGTAAAATAAAGATTAAGGCATAGAAATGTAATTCCTGCTGATCTTACATTCAAATGTAACTGTTGGGATGTAGATGCAGTTTCAAGTCCTTTATTTTCCTATATATGATTGCCTCTTGGATATGAACCACCATTCAGAAGCAATATCCATGAACATATATATTTAAATGACAATATGCATCGAATATTGACAATAATTCCTCAACAGCTTTAAACTCAGGTCACTTTCTGTCAGAAGAGTGTCCCCCTGTATTCTCCTGGCTTGGTCGCACTCTTCCATGTTATCCCCAGACAAGAAGCTCTTGTGGCCAGGTAGTGCTAATGTGTTCTGTTGGCAAAGTCTGATGCACTGAGATCCTTGGCTGTAAGCATGTTCCCATGGCCTGTGAGAGTAACTGCAGAGATAACGAGAGCAGCAACTGCAAATAGGAATTGTAGGATTTATTAATTTCCTTTTTCTCAGTAGGTTTTAACTGTTTTCAGAATGCTATTTATTTATCGCTATTATTTATTATGTGAGCTCCCTCTTGTGTCTTGTTTTGCACCTGTGTAATCCTATTGTTTGGCTGCAGGCCTTTTCTTTCAGGTGAAAAACCTCATTTTAATGCTTTTACTAAGTAAGTCATTTTTGTAATTTCTTTTTTCCTATTCAAGACACCTTTGTTTTAATTCATTCAACTGATGGAAAACACAGGAAAAAACACCAAATAACCAGAAAGCTCAACAATTAACAAGAAAAAATTCATTCTGGCATGTAGTGCAGTTCTCTGGGTTTTTTACAGGCTCTAGTGCAACTGAGGACAATCACAGGTATTAAATCCTGTTCAGAGAAGACTCGATACAGAAAGGAGTTTCACCTATGCTCCAGAAAACCCACAAAGGATACTTACGTAGAGGAATTATACAGAGCAAAGTTGCACCATTAACTTTGCAATTGTCGGCGTGTGAGCACAAGTGCCTATCCACATGGAAACACTGGCAAGGGCTGAGAGCTTTCAGATAGTATTGCTCACCTATACTCCCAAGGGTAAATTTTTAAATGCTGGGAAAAAGGAGAAATCTTGGCAATGGCTAAAGTTTACATATACCTATTGCTCCTTGGAATTACTAACTTTACCCCCAAAATGACTCATACAGTCAGTGTCTTTGATCTGATTGCATTCGTTATAACTATTATTAATGATAATAACAGTACTGCAGTCATGCCTCAAGGCCCCAGCTGAGATCAAGGCTCTGTTTTGATAGGCATTGAACACACTGAGAAGACAAACCTTGCCCTTAGGAGCTTACACCTGAGCTGAAGAAGACAGACAAAATGCAGGGAGAAGGAAGTAGTGTTATCTTCATTCTGCCTCAAGACAGAGAGGTTAAATGATTTGCCTGAGGTCAGGCAGGTATTTGGAGGTAGAGGCAGCACAGGGGATGTGCTCAAAGCCCCCAAGAAATGGAAAGACCACGTGGGGACAAACCTATCTTCACTTTTATAAGTGCCTTGGCTGATGCCCAAGAGGCCCAGCAAGTTGGCAGCAAGATCCCAACAAGGATTAGAAGAAGGAAGTGGCAAGCACTGGACGAACTTGGGGGTGAGCATGTGGCCACATGCCCACTTGCAAGGCAGGTCCACCATAGCGCTGCAATGCGACAAACCAAACATCCCCTCTGTCCAGGGATTTGAGCCATATCCTGCCTCCAGCTTAGGGAAATTAGCCTACACCAAGCCCTGCACTTCTTTGGCTGTTTGCCTGCAAATCTGTTTGGGGGGTATTTCTGTGTTAGCTCAAAGCCTGCAAACTAGGATGGAGCTGGGCATAACTAACACCTCATGCTCCACCTCCCCAGACATCTGCCCTTTTGCGAGACCATAGCAGTCTTGTGACTGCAGCTGGAGAAGCTGGAGACTGGCATCAGAGGTGAAACTGTTCTCAATTATTATTAGTGTTCTTGGCCAGATCTTCTAAAAAAAAAAAAGAAATAAAAAGCTTGAAATTAGACCCTTCTTGCTACATTTTGGCACCTAAATACATGACCTGCTTTTGCAAGAGTGCTGACAGCTGTTGGTATGGCAACGGTGATTACTGGAAATTTCCAGGGGCTTGGCTTTTGGAAAGCTGGCCAGTTCGTTGGGTGCCAACATTCAGGTTTAGAAGCCTAAATTTAGTCACCTTTTTCTTCCAATCACGGCTATTTATTTATGAAACGTTGATCATGAGTTTAGACACATGTAGGGCACAAGATGTAAATACAGGATGTTCCGACATCCAATAGAACTAAAGGGCCAAGGGTAAATAGGCTACAAAGAACCATTTGATTCAGCAGTGAGACAAAAAAAGGTGCAAACGCAAAAGGTATCTGGAGTACACTCAAACAGGACTATATATCTAAAAGAACTTTAACTCTGAATGCCCCCTAACACCCCTTTAGAGCAGCACTTTTCTGTCAGTGAGAGTTTAAGTCACCTCAACTGGGGACTATCAAGTCCACTGAATTTAAGATCGCTTTGTTGTGTGGCTGTATAAATCCTTTTTTTGGAGCTTGTTTGGTCCCTGCTACACACTGTGGCAGTGAGTCACACATTTAATGTCTACTGTATGCACAGTAGGTAGTCTCAACACTGAGCATAAACACTAAGCTTCAGAATTTATAGGAACATCTGGACTATGGGTATTCATTAAGCGATACACTATGGGCTGCTTGTAAGATACTTATTATCAATGTTCTTTTAAAGTGAAATGTTGACAAACTTCTATAAATTCCAGTAATTTAAACATGTGAGGTTTTTCCTCTTGGTGCTGAAATGGACTTCATTCTGAAGAGGGTATTCCTCATTTGTTCCTTTTGAGAAGCTTTCTTTTGCTTCTGCTCAGAAATATGGCGACTAATTTAGCACTCACACCAACATTACTACAGTCTGGATTTGCACGTTGTTCAGAATTTTTCTTGTTTGGTTTTATTCTGCCAGTTAGTTCACTCACATTTATTTAATTTTGTTTATATATGGCCAATCCTTTGTTTCCATCTTTTCAATGGATATTTAGGAAGATGTTCACATGCGCATGGGTACAATGTGTATAAACTAATGTGATGTTTGTTTGTGCATAAACAAGTGAGTACACACATAAGAAAGAAATATGTATAATTTAAGCTGTACATGTCAAAATATATGCAAAAAAGCCACATTGATAAAGCATTGATAAACGTGCTTTTATTCACTCCAGTCCACACCCAGACTTTTTTACGCATCTTCTGAAGAGGTGTATGTCAATAGACTACAATGACTAGAGGCCTTTATCCTCCCCCAAGGACATCTCTCTGCTGCTGGAAGTGCTACAGTTTCTTTCTCCTGAGGAACACCGAGATTTAAAGTATTGGTATGTCATTACAACATTTTGACAGTCGCTCACTGGTAGCAAATTTGAGGCTGATGTTTAAGGTGTATTTGCCAGTTTCTTTTCCATTCTCTGATTTGTCATTCCTCACCTGTCACAGACAAGAGTTTGGGGATCCTCAGCAGTAGGGATTTGCTTTCATTTCCTAGATATTTCAGTAGCAGAAACAAAACCTGAACCATCTTTTGTAGACTGTTAAGTATCCAGGCTGGTGCCAAACAAGTTCACCTACTTGCTTGACTGGTCTGCTGGACATCAAATCAAAGCCTTGCTTTTCTCTAACTCCCAAATTCTGGCACTTCCTAAAATTAAAGGCAAAGCTAAATGGCAATTCCAGTCTGGAGCTGGCTGACAGGATTCTACCAGGCTCCAGGAATTAATCCAGAGGAAATGGATACTTCTGAGATTGCCTTTATTTTCTTCCAAGATACCCAGGAACTAATACATACTTTGGTCAGCTCCATTCCAAAAAGCAGGAGAATACTGCCTAAAAATGAAGAAACTGAGAGCAGGGATTAGCCCACATCTGCTTGTTGTTGTGCACAAAGTGTCCTTTCATCTTGGTTGAGATATTTTTTCCAAATGATTTCTCTTATGCCAGTCATGTGGCTCTTGTGGCAAAGGACAGAGCTCTATTAGTTAAATTGCTATTATAAAGAGGTAATTAAGTTACCGTGTGGTGCAGCAAAGGGGCATGCAGTCCTGCATTCCCTTATCATGGGTAAAGGTTTATGTTGTGCAAAGTAGTAAATACTACAGTTAATGCATATTCTCAAACATTTCTGTTTATACCACCAATTACCTCAATAAAATGTACTCCTGCAGTTCAGCAGTCCCGGGGTAATGGCTGGACGTGGTGATCTTAAAGATCTTCTCCAACCTAGCTGATTCTGTGATTCCATGATTCTATAATAAACAAAGAGAAGTCACTACAGATCAATGGAGAAGATCCACTACATGGGCAGAGGTGGGTGTCCCAGCCTTGGCTCTGCACCAAGAGCTTTAGGACACCTCTCGCCTCTCTGTAACTGAGTTCTTACTTGGAAAATGCTTCAGAATCACAGTGTGAGGTTCTGATACTTTATTTCTTTGTTCTTGCAGTTATACTAAGAACATTATAATCAGCACATGAAATCATGCATTGAAAAACCTGTTTTCCTTTAGTGTTCTTTTTTAAGAAGATCATTTTAATTCTTATTTAATTCTTATTTAATTCTTATTTTGGCTTCACTATAATAGTGTTTTTCAGGCCTGTCCACGCACCACCTGACCAAATACCCTACACAGCTTTCTCTCAAATAAAATAAAATTAAATAAAAATATATTTGAAAAAAATTAGGAAGAAGTAAAGCTAAGCAGATGGCATTTACGAATGTAGTAAACATCAAGCCAATGTTCATTTCCTTGCAAAAACCCAGTAAGAAAGAAATCCTGAAATATATATACATATGGAAATGAACAAGGGAGAAATGCAGACTGTTGCTGTTTCTCTGTAATTTTTCCCTGTTTACTGTCTCTTCCCTTGCTTTTTACTGTTTGAGGTTTGTTTGTTTGAGGGTTTTTTTACGCCTGTTTTTATTCTAAAAGATCAAAATCAGCAGACCTGAGTCCTTATTTAAAGCCTATTTGCAGCCAAGACCTCTGGTGCCACTGAAGAATGACTACTTTGAAGAGGCCAGCTTGTATTAGTATTGCTCAGGAGCTGCTCTGGTTCTTGGATCTCAGAGAATTCCAGTATCATATTTACTTCACATGCTCTCCAAGGAGAGAGAAAGTCAAACCAGTCCTTCACTTGATATGGTCTTGTCCTGCTTGCTGTCGGAATGGAGCTGGAGAGATGCGGCTGGTCTCTCGTGACTCTGTGGTCATAAACTGAATAGCCCATGTGAAGGTATGTGTTTGTGCCTGTGTGCAAGGGCATGGGGAGGGATGGCTGCTCACCAGGGACACACAGTGAGACTCTTTTTGGAAGATGTCACCTTTCTAAACTTCCTTGCACGGAAGTTCATAAATGCAGGTACAGGTGGGACAATCAGCATGCCTATTTTCTCACATTGATGGTGTGTCTTTAGAAAAACTGCTCATATTTAAGTCCCTTTTAACCTTGACTATCGTCTGCTAAAGTTCTTAAAATCCTTTTTTCAGGTGTACAAATACCTATTGCAATTGTATGGTTTAAGTTTCTTCTGAACAGCAATGTTTAACGTTAAGGAAGTTAAGGACTGTAGGTACTTACAGAAAGCAAAAGTATTTCTTAGTTGAGAGTGCTTTTATTTCAGTAGTGGATAGGTATTCTACATTAAAAGTTAAGATTAGAGCAATTCAAATCAGTACTGTCTTTTTTTTTTAGGAACAAATATAGTTGAGGTTATGGAGGTTTGCCCATTTCAAACAAGGTCTAACTAACTTTGGTAAAAGGCATAAGTTATTATGTCAGCTGGAATTACTGGGCTTCTGTCATATAACCAGGGTTTTGCCTTTCCCATGTGCAAAGCCAGGGCAGGTAGCTGAAATAAGCCAGCCTCACAGTCCAGACTATGAAAAGTCTGTGATACACAATGGAGAAGCATGCTGCTAACTACTCTCATTAAGACAAAACCCACAATATAATTTAGGCTAAGTCCAATATCCACTTATTGTAAAGACAATTCATCTGTTACTTTCTTGGGGAAAAGACCTACAGGTGTCTAGTCTTCCCATCTGTTGGGCAGCTATAAGGTGAGACAGTAAATAGTTTGTTGCTTTGCTCAATTTATCTTATGTATTAAGAAACAACTTTGTGTGATTGAATGTTTTGCCTCTTAAAACCCAGCATTTCATTTTGTCTTTCTTCTGCTTAGAAATTTCCTCCTTTTTCTGTCCCTCTGGCTGCATAATTATAATAGTATGCCATGCTACCAGTGCCGTGAAACAGCAGAAACACAATGAAGGAACATGAGCATGCTACAACTTCTCATTTCAAACATCCTTGCTAATTCCCTGTGGCTTGAAACCAGCAACGAAAGCGGACTCACACGCAAAGGAAGGTCTGCCTATTACTTACAGGACAGAGGTCCAAAAAGCTAAATCCCTCCAGGCATGTAAAAACACTCTTATCAAAGGAGCTGTTCATAGGCACTCACACAGTGCAAGGACAACTTGGGTTTTTCCATGATTAATGATAAGTTTGGAGGAATGCAAGCCACACTATACTCAGGGATTAGCTGTTTATCAAGCAAAATACATTGGGAACTGGGCCAGCTGGGCTGCTGAGCTACACACATTCGTTTGTTAGGTGCTCCTTTCCTCTCCCATTTCATAAGCAAAGGGGGGGGGGGGGGAGGAGGGAGTATATGTGAACCCTAGTAAAATCCCTTAAAGAATAACTGTGCACAGAAAGTCTGCTTTGCCTTGAATGTAGTCTCTTCTGTCTTCAGAAACACTTTAGGTCAAGCTTTTATGAAGACATAATGTCTCCCCTTATTTTTTCCACCAACACAAACTGAGCTTCATAGACTGAACTAGTATATTGTAGCTGATGTGCTTTCATTTAAGGCCGTTTACGCTGCTATTATTGCTTATTTCCTGCTATCCAGCTTCCTAGAGGTTATACAAATCAGAAATGTGGGATTACTTGTGTCAACGGTAGCTGTTTTATAAGAAAACCTGTCTTTGAAAAGGTGGTTTATACACAAATCTCATGTGAAGTCCCAGGCAGTTCAGACAGCAGTGCTAGATTCTTACCACCTATTAAAACTCTGGGGTCACACTTGTGGCCACACACTAGGGCTACTGACTTCAGTGGGACTATGCTGACTTGGACAGTAATTGATCTGGACCATCTGTAAGAAGAGAACTATGTGACGATAAGCACCTTTTCATTAACTGAAGTTTTCAGATGAGTTATGAGTAAATGTTATTTAATTACCAATACCCAGGCAAATATACATACCCTGGAACACTGTTCATTCCAGGCACTAACACCAGACTGGCTGACATCTACTCCCTGACCTGTAAGTATCATTCTCTTTCCTATAGTCCATAAAGAGTGTTATCTTATTAGGTTTTCAGGCTCTCTCTCTTGGTCCAAGTTTTCCTTCTAGGACTTTCACACCAAAGATTCAGTGAATATCTATTATCAAATGAAGATATAACTAGACAGGTTTAATGCCAAGAAAAACATGTAAATCACCAGACTTGGCATAGCAAATCATAGGTGAAACAAGAGGAGTGCTTGGTAGAAGCGTTCCGACTTTGGTGATTGCTACCCAATCTGTTAGTGGTCCTGCTGAACCTTCCAGCACCAACAGTAACACCCGTGATGGTGGTTTTTGTGGTCGGGACACCTGTCTGCTAGAATTAGGTCAAGGCCTGATGACTCAGTTCTCAAAAGCTGCCAGGCAGCTGTCAGGTGGTGGGAGTTTTTAGTCTTCCAGCCTTGCTGTGCGTGCGAATTGCTGACTTAGAGTTGCGTGGTTGTGAGTCTTTACCAGCTTCTGCAGCCGTTGCCTGTCTCCCGAGTCCTTCTTTATTTTGACCCCTAGAAAGTCAAATGTGGTTGCTATTTATATATCCAATGTCCATTTTTAATACGGTTTGTGTGTGTGAGCATGTGAACAATTCTTGAGTTGAATTTCATGGCGAAAGAAACTCATTCCTGGGCAGAAACCAAAGCTCACTCTCTGCATTGCCTCAGATCAGTGGGAGCTTTAACTGGACTCTTGGGATGAGTAGTTAATGCTACTTTATGACAAAAAAGAAGCCAGAGATCTCCTGATGCCTTTGACTGGCATCTTAAACAAAGCATCATATTCTGTTCAGTGCTTGGAGACTTCAAGAAAGCTCTAGAATAGACCCTCAGGATGGGAATTCATCTTTGGCTATCTAAAAACCAAATGTTTGTTCTATATCCTCTATAATTAACGGACAGATATAGATGTCTTCAGGAGACAGTTCACCAAGAGGTGTTTACAACAGGCAGAGCTTCTGCAGTAGTCTATCACTTTCCTTTGATTAAACAGAGTCTGGGAGCCCTGCATAAGATGGAGGATTCATTTTTAATTGGTTAAAGTGAATCTAGTCTCACTGTGACCATCTTATGATCATATACGGAAAAAGCATTGAGAGAAGAAGGGGTGACAGAAGAGCTTCCTACACAAGTAAGGCAATTGACACTAGAAGACTAATCTTTCTCATTATCTCCCAGACCATTATTTCCCTTTTCCCGAGGCACTGCAACCTGTTGTCTTCCAGCAGGCAAAAAATGCGACTTCATCATCGCAATACTGAATATACAATATTCATAATATAAAAGAAGAAATTAATGTGTAGAAGGTAAATCATTTGTCTGCAGCTACAAAATACATCAGTATTAAAACCAAGCTAATTATTTAGAGGTTGCTAGTTCCCATGGCTCTTGCAGACCAAGCTAATACCTTATTAATGTTTATCCCTGCTGTATTTAATACAATAAATCTTCATTTAAGAAGCCACAACTTGTATAGCATTTAATTACTTCACAGAGCAGCTTTAAGTTGTGAGTGGGTTTGAAGTGAAAAAGAGGGGGTGACTTAGTTTAGATTTAATTACTTTTCTCTGTGGTTTTCTCAGTAAAAGGCTTCTTTTCTAACGTTAAGGCAGCTGTGACATAAGGGAAATTGTGAGATGGAGACCAGGAGTTTGAAAGCAGGTCAACACCTATGCCAAGGCCAAACTTCCACTTCTGTTGACTATGCATAAACTCTGTTGAAATCTGAAGGATCTGAAGATAGATGGAAATAAATGACCTTGGGAGGGAAGAGGAGGTGCTAGGTATAAGTACATTTTTATTTACTTCAAAAATAAGAATTTAGAGAAATAAGTATTCTTATTTCTTATTATCTTTCACTGGCAGGGGTTTCTGGGAGCCCCTGGTGTGAGAGCCACACAAACTCCCATTTCCAACATGTTATCCAAAACAGCCACTATGGAAACACCTTCATCAGGACATTTGAATGGCAAGTGGCAGCTTCAAACTCTCGAATAAACTTTAATGAGCTGGAGAGGTTGAAGAGACAGTCCGGGCAGGTGGAAGATCACACAGAAGGGGCAGTAGGAAGGGCTAGGTTTTGGTGAGGAAAGCGCCAGAGGACCAGAGTGGGGATGAGAAGGGGTCACAGGGCTGATGCATGAACTGATGCATGAACAGGGCTGATGCATGATGCATGCTGCATGACAATGATGCATGAACACTGAGGCATGAAGCACCATCACTCCAGCTCCTTTGGCTGGAGTGGTTTCCCACCCTTTCTCTCTTTCCTCTTTGATGGACAAAGTACGTAGCCCTGTTTACCAAAACATCTGTATTTAAAAACAGGAGAAAAATGTTTAAATGCACAGGCAAGGATCCAGATGTGGAGTTGCACAAAAGTTTAGTGATCTGGTGAACACACTAACACATATACACATTCTCACACACACTGACACGTGCATTCTACAAAAGCAGGGCTGGAGAGCTGCATTTCTTGTCTGTACAGCCAAGACAGGAGAAATAAAGTGCTCATCTGAGCACAGTCCCCAGTTTTGATAAACAGATAGACAGAAGGGCAATGGAAAACCGAAGTTCGTCATTCTGGTGAAGTGTCTTAATCTCTCCTTTCAGCTATGGCTTTACTCAGAAAGATTTCAACTCTGGTTTCCTTTCAGAGGTAGTGAGAATCTGAGGCAGTTTCACGTATTACAACAATAACTGTTTCAGGGCCAAAAGCGGCTCAGTACATCAGGGTGTGTTATTCTCCTATTTCAACAAGCTTTTACTCCTGGAGAGGAAGAGACACTTGTATACATGACTGAGCGGGTCAGGATCTGCTTCTCCTCTGTCCTGCACCCTGAGTACATTCTGTAAGTGAATCTGAATGAGTAACAAGGCTTGGCCTGTCATGGGGTTTGAAAGCTTCCTCTCCTTGAGTCTCCTGATTATAATATACTCATCTATTATTTTAAAAAGAGAATTTTTCTAGATGTTTTCATCAAAGAGAAGAATTTGAAAGCGTTGTCACAAACATAAGATTTATTTATTTACTTACTTAGCAGAACATCACCTTAAGGGTAATTTCAAGGTTTTGGAGGCTGAATGTTTGGTATTTACCACTAAGTTATATGAACACTGGATGTGGCAGTCCTGTTTCAAGATGATTCTGTATATCTGTGGGTCCTGTTTCAAGTCAGAATTGTAGGTTTCCAGGCTCACATTTATTTTCACAGGGGAAGCCAACAGAGTTTAGTGCTTGCAGGTTTTATAAACTCTGCAGCCTCACATGGAGCCAATTCTCCAGCCTTCCAATGCACAAAGAAAACTTTGTGTAACAAAATCCATGAGCTGATAGAAAAGCCTCTATGTCCTAAAGAGCTGTAAAAGCACTGACTAAAACCTGTCCCCACATAGAAAGCTGAACATGAAAGTGCAGAAGATACACTTATAGTGAAAATGTCCAACTGGATTATTTTCACACACATAAAGTCTTCCAGGAACTTGTTTCTGATTAAAGATTGATCAGGAATGCTTCTGGGTTGCAGTCATCTTGTACTGTGGAAATTAATAGGATTTAGTCATATCTGTATCATCAGCCATAAATAAATGATGCAGACTTCATCTTCTCTTTCATGTTTGCAGACCTTAGCGTATGCTTTTTCTCTTTCCATAAAGAAAAAGCCTATTCATTCATGCCTTTACAGTTCTTCAGATGGGCTATAACTCATTCATATGAGCCATGGCTTGGTTGCTGGCATTATAAATATTGGCTGTCCCATGATGTAAATTTGTTCTTCTTCTTCCCGTGCTGTACACAGACAAACACCTTGGCTTCTCATTTCTAGTCCATGCCACCAACTCCGTGGCCAACCCTGAATTCCTATTTTCTGTGAAACTTTGGGAGCCAGACGCAAAAATCTTCAAATATACCAGCCTGGTTCTTACTTTACAGCTCCTGCTTTTGGATAATATTGATCGTGGTTGATGCTAACAGTGCATCTTCCCAGTTGAGGTTGGACATTTGAATCCAAAAGTGGCACACGCTCCCTCTCAGTGTGATCTCAGTGCAGTTGGATGTCCTCAGTTGAGTTCATTGCTTCATTACTGGTGTAACACTCAGGTCTGCCAGGGAGAACTGAGGGTAATTCAAAAGCAAAAAGAAGGGCCAAGCACATCCCAGAACTCTGTTAATAAATGCAAAAGCCTGGCAAATACAGCCAGCAGAGCACATATAGCAAATAGTAACTGAAACCCAGCGCAAACATTTTCCCTCAGGCCTTCGATGATGCAGTCAATCATTTCAGCCCATTAATAGTAATCACTGCTATAGGAATGTGAGCAAATTTTGAATGATATGAATATCATGGTAGGCAGTAAAGAATAAAAGTTGGTCTCTGTTTTGATAACACCCAAACAAGCAAGTGGGCGTTGTAAGGAATATTCACTAGAAAGAGGTAAAAAATAGTTGGCAATAAACTTATTTTTGATGCCTCCATACCTCCTCATAGAGGCAGAATCTGACAAGCTGAAATGACATTCTCAAAAAAGATCATCTCCCACTTGTGGCTGGCTTAAGGATTGCACGACAAAATAGTCAAAACAAATGCACCCAGTGTAGCCTTGTAGGCACAAGAAGCTCAGATTAATCCATAGAAAGTTTAGAGAATTATCCTATCCACTGGGCTCTCAGACACCAAAATTCAGCCCCACTACCTGCCAGCTGAGCTCATCTCTACCTGCCTCTTGGCTTTTATTAATGCTGCTTGCATGGAGGCATTTGTTTGATATTTAAATTGACAGTTCAATTATCTTTTCAAATTTAGTGATATGACAAGCCAGGGGTTTTATCCCATTACAATATTTCTAAATGACAAAATTATTTTCTCTCTCCTTGACAGTATTATTGACCTGTAATCAGCAGACGAATGGGAGAAACAGAGGTCATCTCAGAAGCAAAAAGCCAGTTAGAAAACTGTTTGGCCAATTATGTCAGTCATCTTGACTTAATCTTGCAACAGAACAAGGAAAGATTTGTTGCTATGAACCCTGGCCCAACAAACCCTACGTGGAAATCTTTCCACTCATCTGAAAGCAGGGGTTCATACATGTGACTTCTTGCAGTGAGGTCAGTGGGCCCCAGGGGTTGATGGAGGATGAAAAATAGTGAGGGGTCAAGGTTTGTAAAGCAAATCAATTTTATTAAAGAGAAGATTCTTCTTGGAATCGAGAACCCTGTGGCTATGTTATAGGTCAATTTTCACAAGGTTACAGCTGCTACCGAGCATCTGGGCTAGACAGCTTTTTCGGCTGTTAAATCTCTTAATCAAGTTGGTCGATGTTTTTCCTTGAAAGCATGTTTGCTTAAAAAAATACTCAGCGTTTTTGAAATAAAACGTAAATGGTTATCACACATGCTTCATTTATAAAACTGTCTCTTTGACACAGGAACATATAAGCCATCTGTGTGCTGCTTAATAGTTTCAGCAACATTTGTTTTCCAGTGTGTCTGCTCAGTTGAGCTTTTAATCTTCATGAAGAATAAAACATGCTGTAAATCAGAAAACAAAAATATGTTTTGTATCAATAATGCAAAGTTTTCTGCCAACAATTTGAAATTACTTTAAATGAAGTTCTTCCAGATATGACGTCTTTGAATGCAGTATCAAAAACTTAGCAGACTGTTACCTATTATTTGATATTAAATAAAAGCTTTTATTGAGCTGAACAGTCTCATGCTGCAGATAAGATGAGAAATTGGTTTGATTTCCCTTAGTTTGGCCAGGGAATCTGGGTGATCCACCAGCCTGCACAGAAAGCTGGACAATCTGTTTGGAAGCTGGATGAGGTCAGTCATGGCCTGATCTTCATTATAGGATGGAACATCACTCATACAACAGCCATCACAAGATCAAGGTGATACAGATGCCTCCTTTGGTATTCATACAAGGTCACCACTGGAAGTAAACTTATCTGAGTCCTTAAGGCTGCTGCCACCATGGGGTCCAAGCAAGGGAGCCGCAGGTCCCTATCAGATGAGGTGAGCTGGGCACTGGCACATTAGCAGCCAGGAGGAGCCTGAAAGCAGAAAGACACATCAGAGAGCAAAGCCAAAGCTCTAGCTTCTGCCAATACTATTCCTTTGTCTACTCATTTCCATTGGTGTAGGCTGGCTATATGTATATATGTATGGTGTACAAGACTAGGGCCCAGAGTACTGAAGAAATAAGGAAATGAAAAGAAGTGGGCCCCTTTTATCAACTGCAAACAGAGCATCAGACAGTGTATGCAGCAGCCACATCAGCCCCTGGGACTTGGCTGACCCAGGAACAAGTAGTCTTTCAGGAACAGAAAAGAGAAAGTCTCTGTTTGGAATAAATGCTGGAAGATGAAGATTCACACTGTTACCTAAACTAAACTATTCACTTCTAAATGTTAGATATGGGTCAGTTTTTTTTTCTGTGGGAACTTGTAATTCTTTGTGAAAAAGGGTCACTTACCATAATTATTGTTATTTTACGTACTACCAAGTATTTATACAAAAAGACACTGAAAAACAGAGCATGATATAAAGGGACAGTCATACAAAATAAAGGGAATGCTGAAAAAATCAGCAACAAAGCCACTAGAATTTTGGGACATCTATACTCTTATCTTGGAATTTCACAATTAGCTTTGACCTAGGAAATACATCATTCTTAGGAAAAAAAACCATGATTCTCAACAGGAATTTAGAAGCATTTCTATATTTTTGAACCTGATGTTTTTCTTCGTGTTGAGTATAGCGGCAAGGACTTCATATTACCAAATATCCTTTCAAAACCAGGAAATAAATCCACACAACTCATGTGGAAGTGCCTGAGAGTTAAGTGTTTGTCGGACAGGCACAGAAAACTGTAACACACAATATAAACCTGATGTCATAACAAGAAACATATTTTCACAATAATTCCTCGAGAAGGAAGAATAATATCAGTCACATATTTTGTAATCTTTTACCCTATTTTTTCTTTATAGATTTGGTTTTTGGAATAGCACGAGCGGACACACAGAAATATAAACACTTCATGTAGACATACTACAAACATGTGTTTAAACACGTCTCCTTGCTATAACTTATTAAACTTTATTATGTACCTTATTAAAAATTCTTTGGACAGCAACACTTGTTCAAAAAAACTTGTTCAAACACCAAGGTTATGGATGTTTGCTGGGGCTGAGAGACTTTGCAATGTACTGACCTGAAATCCTTTGCTTAACTCTGTCCTGAGTAAATTATCTAGGCAAACCTTTGGCTTGATGGACAGCAGGAGCATGGGGCATATCCAAAGGGCATCTGGGAGGCTCATGTCGTGACATTTGCCATGTGTGTGTCTGAAAGCTTTGTGTTTGGTAGAGTTAAATAATGAATTGTTTGAACGTGGGGTAAGAGTTTGCAGTTAAATTAAAGATGGATTTGACCCTCAATTTCCACCTCAGAAGAAACTGCTCATTGTTACTCAGGATGACACAAAACATCACATTTCCCATTTCACTGACCCTAGGTTACTCAAAACTGGTCAGCCTCAACAAAAAAATGTTGTTTACTCTTCCAGTACTTTAGAAAGAGTAGTTTGAGTTTCATGTTCATAGCATTACCTGCAACAAAGCCAGTTTGGCAATTCAACATATTTCCCCCCTTTTAACTGGGAGACAGGCAATGCTCCACTTCAGACAAGGCTTCTCGGCAATCAAACTGGCCAGTCTGAAGAAATCAGTCTTGCAAAAGTCATAAAGCAAATGTACAGGTTTTCCCTCACCAGAAGGTTCATTCATTCCCTCATTCAGAAGAAATAGTCTGTACCAAAAGAGCTTTTCAGACAGAAAGTTGTTTGCTGTCTCTCAAGGGTATCCCATTATTGCCAAGAAGCCTTGGATATGGAATTATGCCCTATATGTAAGCTAAACTTGGAAAAGAATAACTTAGGGAACAAGTGACCAGCTCCAATCTAATTCATGCCCTCTAGAAACTTGAGTTCAGATCAAAGGTAGCCAGCAGAAATGTTTTGCTTTTCTCTTACGTAGTACTCAACCACCACACAATCTGGCATAATTAACAGATTAAGATCAACTGAGACCTGAGCCTCAACTAGACATAAAGACAACGGGTGTAAGAAAACTGCATAGTCAGAAAGGTTCAGAAAAACATCTGAGCTGAATCTTCTCCTCCTCTGAATGTTGCTGCTGGATATTAAGATAATGGAGCAATCAGACATTAGATAGGGATTAGATTAGCTCACCAACTTGTAGTGACACATGGCAATACTTCCTTGGCCTCACAGAGCTATATTCATTGGGTTGGTTCTTTTTTAAACTATGTTGACCACATTGACAAACTCTGATTTTTTTCCTCATAAAAATGTAGGTCACTCCTCCAGTATAAAAAATCAGCAACAGCTGAAAATGGACTAGCCAAGCCCAAATACATGTTAGACAAGAGCAGCCAATGAATAAATTGCCGTGAAGTATTTCCTGCTACGTGACGTTAGGTAATAGGGATGAGGACTTCTAGAATTAAAAAAGAAGAAAACAACTGAAACAAGTTAACTTGGGCAGAAAGAAACACCACATTGTGCTTCTATCACACAGTGGGAAAAATGGGAAAACTGAGCAGCATGAACAAGTTTACAAACAGCTGTCAGACGCGTTCCCATCTCAGAGCGCTGCTCTGTGAAAGGAATTTCTATGCTCAGCACAATGCCAACAAGTAGGATGCTTTTAACTCTGGATTCAGCTCTGCAGATTTTTTTTAGGAAGGGGTGCAGTTCCCTGCGAGCTGTGAAAGTCCCTGTAGACCTGCCCTAGCACTAGGGCTGCAGTGACATGTGTGGAGGGCTGTAGGTCCCTTGGGGAAGGCAGGTAAGAACTGGAAGAGTGCAAGGGTTTTCTCTAGCCTTCTTGGTATCTTGGCCAGCAGCCATGCAGATGTCAAGTTGGATGGATACCTGCCATGCGGAGGACATGGGGACCAGGTGGCATGGTGGAAGACAGCACCACCTCATGCTGACAGAGCTGTCTCCACACCCTTAGTTGACCAATTGTGAACAGTTTTTGTCCTTTATACTACCAGTGAGACTGGTGAATCGAGGCATCTGGGCTAGGTGTTTTCCCTCTCTTTACGCATTAACAGTCCAGGACGTACATTATTTCCTTCAGAGAGTAGGAAAGAGTTAATGTTCTCATCAAATTATAACATCAAACAGCTAAAACCAAATGACATTCTAATCTGAAAAAGGTACACTCTTTTAAAAATGGACCAAAACCAACAGAAACACTCATGAAATGTAGCAGCTCTTTCATAAGAGCCATAATCACGTCCTGGATTCTGGATCAAAATCTATTTACCAAGGATGGATCTGTAGGATGCCTTTTATGAGAGCAATTCCCATATTTGCTCCACCAGGACCCATTTCAACCAGACCTGAATGTGTACCAGCCCAAGGCTGATATTCCTTCCGTACAATTATTTTCTCATGCAGGTACTGGGACATTTTTGAAAGTGTACATTGATTCTGATGGTAAATAGTGCAACACGTTATGTGAGCACCTACCTAATCTTGGTTTGTGTGTTTGTGTGTAGAAGAGAGGAGTCACTGAAAATGTGCTTAGAAAGTAAGGTTACAGTAAGCAAAAAAATACAACATCATATCTGAAAGATTTGTTCCTTGAAACGGCCAACTTTAAATTGCTACAGAGTGATCAGACATGGAGAATTCTGCATTGATTTATTCAGTTTGGTTCCCTTTTATAGGCTGTTTCATTGGGAGCTGGAGAGCCAAAGGTCATTGTTTTTAAGACACTCTATGTTTCCATGACTGCAAGAATATGACAATCACACCATGTATCCTTTGGCTTTAGAAAATATCCCCAGACACTGAACAGGCAATCAACTTGCCTTTTTGTACTTTGGAGAAGGCTTGTTTTTCCTTCTTGAAGAAAGTCATGACCTGTCATTAGTTCCTTCCCCTGAAACACATCACATTGCTGACAGTAAAATGATGTTTTCATTCTAAGAATTCTACAGGGAAAAAAGGGAGCAGCCGTTTTCTCAAGGAAATAATCTAACAAGACCACAGTGATTACAACAATTGGCTGGAACACATTAGAAAAATAAGTGCTATGGTTACGCCAATGCAAAAAATTCCAAGAAAGGAAACTTCAATTGTCTGTTTTAGAGACAGTTTATGTAAAGAGAGATTTTGAAGTGTTTGCCTTCAGTCACCAACTTAAATCTTTGTGTATGGTTGATGAAGGAAACTATTTTTACATTTCCCAATGTGGAATATTCATATCAAAGATTAACATAGCTTTTGTAAAGAAGATAAAAATTGATAAACCAGGGAATTTTGCTGCAAAAATAATATATCACATAAAACTTTCTTAACATAATGTAACATTACATTACACCACAACTACCCAAAGCCCAAAACCTAGCTCTTGAAAATCTAATTGATATCAGTTAAGTTCCGTAGGTACTAGCTTATAGGAAGAAGAAAATGCTTCCTTTGAGTAGAGTTGGGAAAACCTGAAAGAGGAATTTTGTTTTATTTGGAGAAATTACAAATTAGCTACTCAATGCTCATTCTGAATACATAAACCAAACCTTTATAGCCCACTTATGAAATAGTTAAGGATCATATTCAGAAAGTTACTTGGACCAAGAACTAAGAATGAAGGAGAAAATTTCCAGAAGAGGCAAACTGAACTAGCTTAATGAATGTTCTCTGTGCTGCAGTGATTGAGTAAGCTTGAAGTTCTGGATCTCTGTATCTAATGTTGTAAGACAGGCTATGTTTCAGCAAGATATTTAGGAAAAAATGCTCTAATTGCTCAAGTAAATTATCTGTGCAAGCTTTTAAATTTTCACTTCATTGACAAATAACAGGGTTGTGGTCTTTTGTTTGATTGGTTTCTAATGGGAAAAATCAGATCACCTTTTATTTTCACCTAACATTTGTCTCAAGCCATGAAAATGGAAATTCAGAGAGGCCTAGAAAATGTCTGTGATTTTGCTGTGAAAACCTGAGGATGTTCATATTTATGGTTTGAAAGCTAGACAGCAATAATAAATTTGAGTGAACAGGCAATTTCTTTGCTTTCTTACTGAACTTAAATGTTCAAAGAATGACAGCTAAGGAAAAAGACAATCTGAAATTGAACATTTCATCTTCTTTGGAACTTAAAAATGTAAATATATGTAGATTTCAATATGAAAGCTGGTTTTAAAAGGACACTGAAATTTCACTTGCGACATGTGAAAAGGAAATGTTTGAGAAGCTTTTGAGTGCTTTCAGGTTTTCCTGGTGATGCTGTAAATCAGGAAAGGTCAACATGGATTTATAGATTGTTCCAGTTGCCTCAGTTATTTTGCTTGAAGATTTTCAGCTGGGCTCTGTGCTGTCACACAAGGTGCATGCAGAAGGACTCAGGCAGAGAGAGCATGTGAGATTTCAGTGGCAGCCCCTACAATCAACAGTTTTTCTGATGAATACAAGTGGGTCACAAATCCTCTTTAGAGGAACCAATCTACTCCTTCAGTGAAGACTACTCCTACAGTGCTGTTGGTGTTCTGCCCACAGTAGCAACATCTGAGCTTCTTAGTTCCTATGGAGCAACTTTATTATCTTCTTCCCTACCCAAAGCCAGCCATCTTTTTATATAGTTACAAAGGACTTGTCCATGAAGCCAGCTCCTGATGGACACAGCTGTTGAAACTGCTGAAGGTTTCTCTATCCCCTGGCTTTACTCATGCACAGCATTGTTCTCTTTTCATCTTATTTTGGTGGAAAGAACGTTTCAGCTCTTCCTCTGCTCAAGAGCAGGATGAAGGTCAGTAGAGCCCTCATTTACTGTTGCTGTTCTTCTGACTGCTCTTTCTCCATTTCAGGTCAGCTTTTGCACAGAAACTGAGCTGTCATGACCAAGGCCCTGACCACCATAATTTTATTCCACACGTCCATATCCCCCAGGCTGTAGCTCACAGGCAAAGTGAACCAATACATCGGAATGACACAGGTGAGATACTATTATAATGCTAAGTATTAAAAACTCTCTCTGCACTGATAATGGAGGAAAAAGCTGCTACCTTATAACGACAACTATTGATTCAATGGCTGTGGAAGTGCAGAGTGTAGAGGGCAAAAGCTTCTTTATTCAGAGGAAAATTATGCTTAAAATGGCTTTATTCCAGCACTATCTGTAGACCAGTTCTCTCTCCTTTCTACTCTTTCTATATAATCTCAGTTACTTACAACATTAAAGGTCTTTAGAGGCTTCTTTCAGCTAGAGAGCTCGGTTTGTGCCCCTCATCACCCCAGTGAATGACAACTTGAAAGAAAACCAGGAGCTTTGCGATGGGTTAAGAAGTTTCTCAAAGCAGATCACTGATGCCAAAGGCTCCTGCCAAAGGATGCCAGGCTACTGCAGCTCACCAGCAGTTATAATCAGTGAACAAAGGTGTCAGAAGCGGCACTGAGGGGGGGACCTTTTGTGAAAGATATTGACCAGCAAATTACACTGTAGACAGTGTTTTGGCCCTTGGCTGTCCAAAGGTGACTCAGACGATCCGTTTGGCTCAGCAAGCTGGTTTCTAATTACACCAAATGCCTGACTGCTGTCAGTGGGCCCAGTATTTTCTAAGCGGGTGCTCTTCACATGTGTCATTCATTACCTCACCCTGCACCGAGAGCCATCTCTATAGGGAGAATGGTTGGCAATGTCTTCATTTTGTATAATTTCCTCAGAAAATGGTTTAAAACAGAAACTCCAAAACAATCCCCTTCTACCCTTCCAAAAGAATAATAAAAAGGGGGAAATATAATAAAAAAGCCTACATGAAAACCAGCAAAGCCCTGAACACCACATGCTGATTTCAATAAATGCCCTGGAATGACGTGATGGCAAGACGCTGTCTAGGCTTTACAAGTTGAACATAGTATACCCTTCCTGGGTTTTCACTGTACTCTTGCTTTGGTGCCAGAGTAACAGCTGTAGCAGCTGCAGTAGCATTTTACCACACAGTACAGGCACCTGCTGTGGCCAAGGAAGTGAAAACCCACAGAGATGCAATTTGCTTTTAATTACATTAGCCTGGCGTTGGCAGCCAGCCATGCAACACAGTGTCGGTGGGGATGTGGACTCTATTCACAATTAGAGTCTGTCTGTGGGTTACTTCTGACACGTGGCAGGTTACTCTATAGAGGAACTGTGAAGGATCCATGTTAGTGCTGATTTTTGTTCAAGAGAAATAATCAAGATTGGCATGTTTATTACGTGGGGTAATGTGTTGGACTCTTAGCTTGATTTTATATACTTTCAGACTAGCTGCGTCACAGCACTATATACATACTTCCGATCTATACAGGATCAAGTCATAGAATCATAGAATCAGCTAGGTTGGAAAAGATCTCTAAGATCATCAAGTCCACCCATCAGTCCTGAGGAGTGTCTTAAAATCACCCATGCTGTATAATTGCTGTTTGACCCAAATGATGCTACCCCAGACATGCCTCAGTGCAGTTTGGGGAGCAGCATGGGTGAGGCTGCTCACAAACAGCCTGTTCCCAGTGAGCTCTACAGATGAGGACATCATATTTTGGAGTCAAGGCATGCAAATATGAGCTGTGTGATGCCAGTTCTCCTCAGGGCCAGAGCAGGCACTAGCCTGTTTCATTTATTCCTATGGAGACAGGCAGCTCCACCTGACTGCTCTGAGTGCCATGGAGGAGGTGAGTTCTGGGTATTTTCCCCAAGAGGAAGGATTTGTTCTTTGCTCTGAATATGCTCTGTGGCTAAAATTGTCTTTTGCTGTAGCAGTTGCCTTCGAGTAAGTCCAGGTCTCTGTGCTAGGATGGTCACATTGAAGAGTAACAGTGCTGTTTCTTACAGCTTACATTAGCTTCCTTTTGCCAACTTGCAGTGAAACTATCATGATCCTACAACACTATTCAAGCGATGCTTGTTCACTCTCCATTTAGGCGCAGATACTGCCACTATCTGGATTAAGGTCTATTTTCATATTACACAAGCTGCTTACTGCTTTTAACCTTCTGGGCACCACTGAAGGAGATGAATCATGATGTAAAGTAGGACTTTTTATTTCCATGTCACATTTTGCCCAACTACATCAGGAAAGCTGCCTCAGAAACTGGCAAACAGCTCATACTTTACTGTGCTTACTCTGGCATAGGGTGTGTGAGGAAGACCCTGGGTACCTTCCTGTGCCCTAGCAAAGCCCCTCCAAGAGCCGAAGAAGGTGTCCCTTGCTGCATCACCCAGACCTGCTCCCTGGGACACCAAGAGCTGTCACAAAGAGGCTCCATGGCCATCTGACTGATTTGATTTCCAGGGTGATAGGGCACAGGACAGATGAATCTCAGCACATTCTCTCTGTTCAGAGACCTGAAAAGTCCCTGTATCCTGTAGGAGATCATAGAATCATAGAACAGTTAGGGCTGGAAAGGACCTTTAAGATCACCCAGTTCCAACCCCCCTGCCATGGGCAGGGACACCTCACACTAAACCATGTCCCCCAAGGCTCTGTCCAACCTGGCCTTGAACATCGCCAGGGATGGAGATACAAGGAGTATCAACTGCACTTCATCACGGGGAACAAAGATGGTAAGAGAAAACACAGAAATGGCTTCTCTGTCCTGTCTGATCAACTGGGTCAATTATTTGCTGCAAAACAGGTTTTGTGGTTTCTTTGGAAAAGCTGTAACCATGATTCAGTTTCTGAAGAGCTGTATCCCTAGCAAGTGATAGGACAGCATAGTGCTGTGCACAGCATTGTCTGAAACATAGTAGGGCTTCAAGAAGTTTGTTTTGAATAAAGTTTTCTATTTAAAAATGTGCTCCAGACTGTTCAGCAGTAATATTTATATACAGGACATCACAGTGGTATTTAGGAGTTAGACAATAAAAGGACAGACTACAAGGCTCTCAAAACTAGAGCAAAACTGGGGTAAATGAAGGAAAAAATCTGATAGATGGTGTTAGAGTAATTGATCCTGCTTTGAATCACTACTGGTGAGAGGAGAATAAATCCTGAAGTAAAACTCTCAGATTAAACAAAACAAAGATTAAAAAGGGGGAACAGTAAAGGAATTAGTAGCAATTTTGTTGAGCTTCCTTCCGTCTTCTTCAAGCCCCGATGAGGTGTGGGAGAGAAGACCAAAAGCTATACAAACCAACTGAAACAGAATGCCATCCTTAGATGTCGTTAAGGTTGCACATATTTCAGGTGTTGACAAGATCAGTGGTGACCTTGAAAAAAGGGAACGGTTTTCACTGGGTTTGAATCAAGGTCTTGGGCACATTCAGGGAGGCAAGTATAAAATGCAGGCTAGGAAGTCATATATGGATAGCCTTATTCTGGCAAGATACCCTTTTATTCCCTTGTTTCAAAACAATGTCTTGGCAGTGCTCCTTAATGAAGTACGTGGTCCCAGTATGTGGTCCCCAGTGGAGCCTTGCAGTGCCCTTGTGGGACTGAGGTGATGAGGTTTTCTTTTGTGTTTTCTTGTTTGAAATAAAAACTGAATTTGTGGCCAGTCGCTGCTCACACCTGTGGAAGGAAGCGCTGGAGCTACTTTAGCTTTGCATCTTTGTCTCAGCTGTGTCAAGGATGCTTTGGCAAAGTTATGGGGTTGTATCAAGCATCGAGGATGCAAGGATATAGAGTAAAAGAATTTTTCATGACTTCTGAGTGTTTAACTTTATACTCTTGATGCAGTATTCATCAAGACTTATACTGATATATTGGCTTATATCAGGACAATAACTGCATACTTTGGTGCAGTATTTTCTACAGTCCTCAAAAGTATTTGTTTTATAGCCCTAATTATAAGGCATTGCCTATACTACTGATAGTTCACAGCAGCACCAGCTAGCCTCTGAATTACTCCTTTATAATGTCATGTGTTTAGTTTAACCACAAGTGAAGACTGAGTTTGCTCAGCATTTTCTAGTCATTCTCTAGAAACCAAATCTTCACCATGACTCATTCCTGAGATTAGCAGGTATTACACATCTATGGATGTATGGGAAAACAGAAAGGAGGGATTCTTACCTATTCTCACATTTGCAAAACCGTAACTTTAAGATGCATTAGCCCTGTAGTTTTTTACATTAAGTATTGCAGCAAGCAAGATGAGCTGATGGAAAGAAATCATCATTAGACATAAACAAAGCCTGATGTTGAGAAGCTTTGGGTTTTTTTTCTGCTATCGTGGCATAGCTTTGATTTCATCTCCCATGCTAATCTTAACCCTGTTCTCTTCTATTCATCTTCTTGTAGTGCTTATGGCTTCATTGCACCAAATCTGAAACTTTACTACATCTCTATGAATATCCAGCACTCTCACTCCCTGTCCTTTCCACCATGCCTTCTCCCAAGACTCTCAGTGAGGCAAACAGGGTTTTCCGATTGTGTGAATATGAAAACCCACCTCCACCACGCAGAACATCCTCCTTTCTCCATCATCTTTGCTCTTCACAAAGGGGAAGGAGTGTTGAAAATGTCTCCTTCGATAAAGAGACTCATGGCTAACATTTTGGTAATCAGAGAATCTGAAAATGAGAATATTTGTTTGCTGAAGCTTAGTTGAAGGCTAGGTTACATGTCCAGGGGTAGCGTAGTTCTCAGGGGAAAAATCTCCCAAATATCCTCAAAGGAAAGATACCGCAATATACAGTTACATATACAATCCATTTGCATCTGAATGTCCAGTATTATCCTGGCATTGTCTTATCTACATACAGCTGCACATGAAAGACCATTACAGTTATGTCAAAACAAAGCAACCCATTACAGTTCCCTACGAACCCAGACCATGTGCCACTCGGTTCTCATTGCCACCCCTTGCTTGTCTAAAAGTAACAAGCCACTTTCCCAGACAGCTCCTATTGATCAACTCCTGTTGGCAATGCAAATTCCTTCCATGTTCAGTCAGGCATAGCCACGAGCCTGAAGCACAAAGAGGTGGAGCTGCTCTTCGCCTTGCACAACTGGAGAATTTCCTGCTGTTTTCCCAGTCATCCACAGACCAGGTCTATCTACTTCACATCAATCCGGGGTATCTCATTCATTTCAGGACTAGTTGCCACAGGACTCTCTGCAGGCGGCTTCCCAGGCAGGGCTTGGCTAACTTTTAGCTTTGTTTTATTTCATGTCAAGAGACATTTTGAGATAAAAGCAGCTCTTGATCTGTTTAGAAGATAATAGGATGACTCTCAAATCATGGGCAGTATCCTTCACCGTGGACATTTATTGTTGTTATTGTTATTGGGTTTGCTGCTGTAGTATCTCCTGAGCACCAACCGGGTCAAAGCTCACCGCACTTGATACTACATAAACATACAAAAGGACAGAAAAGACACTGAGGACTGACCACATAAAAAGACAAAATAAACAAACAGTGGAGGAAGGAAAGACCCTTCAGGAATGAACAAAGGATGGACAATTTCACACTGGTTTATCTCTTTTTTTTCCCCTTAAATTCTGCTCTCACTGATGTAAATGGAAAAATTCCTCTGGGCTTCAAAAGGAATGATGTTAGGTCACTGCTGAGCACTTCAGAAATACTATTACAAATATTTGATCAAGCATAACAAGAAACCTATTGCAAGGGGCAGGATTTGGACTCAGATCTACTTAATTTCAAACCAGGATCTTAATTATACAGGTAATAAGAGGGCACACCTTTAAAATTCTTATCACTTTGGTAGGGAAAGCCATTTCTCATCCTAGAAGTCTGATATGCACCTGGCTAAGTTTTTTTTCACTTTTCTAAGTTACCTAGATAGATTAAAAAAAGCAAGGTATGAGACACTGTAGTACTATAGCAGTAAATATATATAGCATATGCTATTTTCTAAAGGTATTTCCAAAGTCAAGAAGCACTGCCCAGATAGCTTTAGGGAAAATAATCTTTTTCTTCTTTATAGAGAAACATTTTCTTCTTTATAGAGAAGCATCTCAGGCCTCTATGAGTCAAACACCAGTGAGGTTAAAGGTAGTGCTGTAGAGCATTCATGGCACAGAGACAGTGCTGGAGGGGTTGGAACATTTCTCGCTGCTGGGTAAACATAAAGTTCAGATTCAAGTTTAACAGACATGTGGCCATTAAGCTCACTCCACATGTTGTTGGTGGCTGCCAGAAGAGCCCTTTTCATTCAATTGCAGCATCAGGAGCTGAAAATCCCCCTGCTTTAGTGGTAGAGAGCGCTTTTCCTTCTCGTGCTTGTAACCACTGACCAAAGCTGCATTGGCTGCAGCTCCTTCTCTCTGGGAATTGCACCCACAGTCCCCCGCACTGGTAATGCTCAGGATTTGCACCAGAGTTCCCCCACAAGGATAATGAACCAGTTTTGGCTTCTCACTCACTGGATGTGAAGGCAAAAATCTGCCTTTTGCTCCTCTGTGACTGTAGCAAGAACAGCGGATCTTTCCTGAAGTTTTGGTACAAAACATGCCCTCTAGCACATGTTTTCTATAGCAAATATGGGTTACAGGAGAAAGTTGCTGCTCATAAGGCATAAAAAGGCAATGCAGAAACAGAAAGCTTTCATGGGGCAAAGCTGACCCTTTTGAGATCTCTCTGACTGTGAACTCTGTGAGAAATCATCACTTAGGCAGAAATATAACCTTAGGTGTCATTTTGCATTTGTTTTAGAAGGGAAATATTTGGAGCCGGTTCTTCTGAATGATGTTAAACCGTTCCTGCAGAGTCAGGTCTCCAACAAACTGGACAGATGCTCTATGGGTAGTAAAAAGACACTATCTTTTGTCATGTTGAAAGGCTCCTGCTGAAGGGCCTTTTGTACTTCATGAAAGAAAGGCATGCTTATGCAGAGGGTACGCTGCAAATAGGAAAAATAGGCAAGAAATAAAATAAAAAAAAAATAAAATTAAAATAAAATAAAATAAAATAAAATAAAATAAAATAAAATATTTTGCAGCTGAGTAATGGAGACACAGATCTAGAGAAGACACTGAGATCTAACATATTATTAAGAATACAAGGCAGAGACCTGCAAGTTAAGAAAGGTTTAAACCACACCACAGCTGACTTGTATTCCAAAACCATAACCAAGGACTTTTGCCCACATGTGTCCTTGTTATGGATCTGTTTCTCTTGTGAGCATCCCATCAGGGAAGCAAAGGTGGAATTTTAGCTGCATTTGATCTGGGGGACCCACAATTTAATTTCTAATGATTACAAAAGTTGCTGTTTTGAGCCTGCCTGGGGAAGAGCCGCAGCAGCTGCAGGGAGAGGACAAACTCTGGAAAGCCCATGAATCCTCCGAAAAGCATTAAGGGAATTTTAATATTACTCATCACTAGACAAGATTTGCATGGTCCCTCTCCAGTAATCCACAGAGATTCAATGATTTTGAGAGAGAACCAAGTATATGCTCCGACCTCCTGTGCACTTTCACACTGCTGCCCCTTGCCTTGAGCCCAATAATGACTTTGACACTGACATATCTCCCCAGAGGGCCCCCAGGCCTGGGGACAAGGCAGGCAAGCAATCCTTTACTTCCCCAGCAGACTTGGGCCAATGATAATTGCTGAAAGCCCGTGGCAGTGTGAAAAGAGCAGAAAATAATAAGGCTGGCAGGGTCCGTGACACAGACACCTGCTAAGGAAGCTTAGCTGCATTTAGGCAGATCTTTCCTTGCAACCTGGAGGATGACCCCTGCATTGTGACAGCAGCTTGGCAACCTTCTTCCTTCTTTCATCTTTGAGCTGCTCTTGCTTTTGCCTGATTGGTGATGGTTATGGGACTCAACTCTGGCTTTGTTTTGGTCATTGTCATTGCCATAGCCCATTGCTTGCAATTCTGAGTGCGTATATAAAAGATGCTCTTAGTGCTATGCACAGAGGACTGGAACTCTGTATTCCTTTTATACACACACCTATATATAAGCTTGGGGATGAGCCTAACCCACTGTGGATTCAAACAACCTGAGACATCTAACTAAGGGACCAGATTTAGTTGCCTGCTTGCTGTTGGTTCATGCTCTGTACAGAGATAATCACACACCTCTGGGAGAGCCTGCGTGTCTCCAGTGAGCTGAACTGATCTTTAAACTAGTCCACATCTCTTCTTTGATGGACATTAGGGTACTGCACTCCCTGACTTAGGGATCTCCTTTAATCTTTTCAAGCTTAAAGACCCACCCATCAATCAGAGAGGAAGGCCCTGAGCAACCCTCTCCTTTTAGAAAGTTAGTTGAAGGTTCTTCATTCTTCCGTAAATAACTTTTATGTCATTATTTAACAGTACCTTTCATATTAAGGACACTGGAGTGAAACAGAAGCAGGCAGAGGAAGAGTCACCATGCTCACCAGCGCATGCCGGCTCCAGTGCTTTGGTTTGTCATCTACAGGGTGCAACGAGGGTGGCTGCGCAAAGAGACGGTGATGGGTAACGGCGTCCCAAGCATCTGGCGCAGGGATGTGCAGTTCCCCTTCGTGCCACCCAGTGTCAGTGGTGCTCTTAGTAAAGGTCTCGGCTGCAGGCACTGGAAATGCTGCTCAGATAAACGGGCCTTTAGTCTTTGGTTTTTACAGTGCAGTCGGGAAGGAGCTCTGATGCGAGATGAGGAGATTCACAGAGTGATCTCTCTGACTGTTATGTGCCTGCTGGTCTCAAAGCCATTGCTGGAGAAGCTGCAGCCTCTTTTTTGTGTGTGTCTGGTGATTCTCCAAATTACGGCAATGAAAATATTGGGAGGGGGAGAAAAACACTGAGGAACATCTTAAACAAATTTGCCTTTGGTGAGAAAATCGTGAAGGTCTAAAGGGCTGCTGTTATTTAGGCAATTGATGATTGCGGTAGCCAGCTTGCCAGCTCCATTCTGCAAAAGCTGCCTTCTGACAAAAATCCCCTGCTAACTCTTAACATTCTTCAATGCTAGAATATTAAGGATGAAATAATCTTTTAACAAGCAAAATTATGGAGAGACAGGGTTTGAAAGGCATCATGCCTAGAGGCAACAGGAGAGAGGAGCTTTTGGCCCTGGGAAGGGATTGAATATGCCTTCTGCTGCATCACGAAGGTGTGACTGTAACATGCAAGAGCGTAATCCAGTATCACTGCCAGTGAAAGCAAGGAAAAGGCATTAACACACATGGGGAGCCAGAACAGCGAGCCTCTGGGTTCCCAGGTAGCCTCTCTTTTGCAGCTTGGGCTCTGCTGCCCTGTCTGTACTTCTACAGAGGTGAAAGCAGCATGGGATACCATCATTTCAAAAGGGTGACGACCGCACAGAGCTACAGCATAATGGCAGATGTGCAATGCAATAGCAGCACAGGGGTGTTTGTTCTGACACACAGTCCTGGACAGGGGTGCCTTGAACTCAGGGAGAAAACATCCGAGAGCAGCAAAACGCCTGGGTATACACATGAAGTCATTGTTGACATAGCTCTAATCAGAACAGGGGTCTTGCCTCTCACCCACAGCCAAAATCTAGTGGTTTGCACTCTGCTTACAACAAGTGGCTGCCTTCGGTCAGCTCTGGTAAACATAAACTGCTCAGACATGCTGGGAAAGAGCAGACAAACACCAATGGTGGGGCAAAATTATACCTAGCAATACAGCCTCTTAGTCTGGGATGCTGAAGATAGAATGGGAGCAGGGAGAGACGCTGAGAGCTGCTCTAGCAGGAAGGATGGACATCAGTATAGGGACATACCTGCAACGATCATGACTGTCCTGCAGAAGGTGTCTGGAATAAGTGAGTCTTCTTCCTCTGTAATGCCAGAGGGTTATTTTTATGTATTATTTAGCTCAAAAATCTGTCTGGGGGATTAGAGAAGAAGTCCCCTATCTCTAACAGTTCAAATGACTGGCCATAGAACAATCCAACAGAGCAAGCTCCTCATTTTGTTAACATTTCAGCTGGACACATGCAGGGAGATGGGTCTTAGCCAAACCCATGCTAATCTTGAGTCAAGCAGGCTATTGGTCTCAGTATGTTGAATTTGTTGCTCTTGATGCAGACGACATGAACTCCATGAATCCCTTTTGCTGTTAATCCAATGGAGCTACATTGGAATACACAGAAAACAAGATGGAAGCACGATTCACCAACTCTAAGCCCTGTGTATTTCAGATTAGGCTAAAATTTTTAGGATCAGCCTAATTCCTGGTATCATTAGCTTGGCTCCACTGACTTTGAGTCTCAGTAGTTTACTCAAGCTGGAGACCCAGCTATTTGATTTGGCTCGAGTCCCAGAACACTTGAAAGTCTGGATAATATTGATGTGATTTTCAGCCATGCTTTTGATGCCAGCTTCATAAATCATTTCTCAGAGCCAAGATTCTCCTTCTTTAAAAAGAAAAAAAAACAAAACTAAACTAAAAAGCCGACTTTTCCACCTGGCTCAAGCCTCAGTAAAAGCCTCTCTTTGGCCACTGCACTTACGCTCTTTCACACTGCCAAACTTAGAGAAAAACTTTCATCCAGGTTGCTTGATCCTCAGGGACCGCCAGAGAGCCAAGGATTTCTGAGCGCTTCTCGTCTTTCAGCGTTGCTGCCACTTGATGGCACCAAAGCCCACGGAAAGGTCCTTACTTGGCTGTAAGGTGGGGCTAGGGTTAGGGGCGAAGAGCATCACTTCAAGGTAATGGGATCCTGCTCCCATGGCCATGCATGGAATCATAGAATCTCATTTCCATCATCCCTCCAGCACCCGTGGACACCTGGGAGCGATCCGAATATCTCAGCATCAGGTTCATGGCATCTAAGTGTCAGCTTTCCTCCAGGACTCAACTTGTGCTGAATCAGTGCTGAATTAATTCACAAAACCTCTCTCCAAATGAGGCAGTGGGATTTCTGACCTGTCAAAAAGCTTCTGGCTCTCCTCATAATCCTGTGTATGAAGGACTGGGTCTGCACTTCCCAGGTATCTCTTACCTATGCAGAAGTGAAGTACAGACACAGTTTAGTTCTGAATCATGATTACAAATCAGATCTGCAGTCCCCTTCCTTTCCCTTCCCAGTTTTCTGCAGTGTATTGAGCAGGAGAAATCCATGGTAAATATCAGTTCTCACTGTCCCAGACACAAGAGGCAGATTCCTTGGCACTGCCAGACAAAACAAGTTGGCACCAGTGCTGAAGTAGACTCAGGGCCAAGAAATGAAGTGTACAGGTAAGAGTTAATGCTAGTTCCAAGAGCTCTCTGTCTTCTGCTGTTATAGCTTCATCACCCCAACAGGATGTGTATTTTTATTTCCTATAACAAAGGCACGTATATTTAATAATGCTTTCTCTACACAGTTCTGAGCCCAAAAAAGTGCAGTCTCTGCTTCCTTGTGAAGGCATTGCTGAGTATTGCTCCCACACAGCACTTTTCATGTGCACATGTCTATGCACATCTGTATGTGGCTTTTCATTCATAAACATGCCTATACACACACCCATGCATGTACAGCAATGTATATTCCAGTACATATACAATGCACACATGTACATAAATGCACATATATAAAATACAATGTTGGCTTTGTCTCTGGATGCAGAACTGCTCTGCACATCCAGCCAGGAGGTGTGAAGTTTTTCCCTATTTCCTGGAAAGAGAACATAAGCAGCAGCTGCATCTGCTGAGTCCAACATACTCGTGACTGCCACAGGTTTGGGTCTCAGCGACTGCATCTTTTTATGCTGCTGCTATTGTCATTTGAATTACTTGAAGACTTTACCAGCATCCCTGAGCTAACTCAAGGGAGTGCTGTTCCGAAAGTACAAAGTTTAAAGGGAGTGTCAACTCTTCTCAGCTTTCCCTCAGGGGAGAGAATTAATTGGCAAAAAGAGCATATAAATAATTTTAAATATATATAAGTATGGAACTAAATTATGGAAGAAAGTATGGAACTAAAGCAGATTTCAGTCATACTGCAGTGACTTTAGGCTAAAAGCCCTTCAGATTGAGAGGTCTAAGATCAAGACCTGGCTCACAGTGACACCTTTAAGAACGGGATCTGAGATGAGCAGCCATGCAGAGAGGGCAGGGAAGGACCTACAGTGTGTAAAGTCTGGTTTTGCTTTGGTTTTGCTGCTCCCCGTCTCCTACCTCTGCCAAAGGAAGTTTTCTTTGGCATTTATTTTCAGGAAAGAAGCACATGCTAACTCTCATACTGCGAGCAGCAAGTTCACCACCCTATTGACGTGGCTTCAGCGCCAAAAGTCCTTGCAGGATCAGGGGTTTATTCCTTACCACTTGCAAGTGCATCTAACACAGACATCAGCCAGCTAAGCTGCTGCTCCCGGAGCTTAGCTCAGGCTGTTACAAAACTGATAGTGCTCAAGTGATGGGACTTGGTGGCCTCAGCTTAAACCTTCGAATCCCAGGACTTGTTCTTCCCTGTGGTCAGGGTCTCATGGGTAGGCAGCAGGGAGCAGGGGCTGATTGAAACTGCAGCCCTTGAAATCACCTGGCTTATCAATTCCAGTCTCCTGTAAAATCAAAGGATCAAAAATTCCTTCAAACCAGAGAGCAAAAGCTTTTGGCCAGTAACTGATAATAGCAAACCAATCCTCTTTAGATCTCCATGTGCATGAGGGTGTTCTAACAGGGAATCCATGCCACAGTGTGATATCCCAGAAGTGATAACTGTGTCTGTGATTCTGTGGACCTGGGCCCTAATCACAGCAGCAGAGCCTCCCTGCCTCTTTTTAAGGTCCCAACATGAACTCAGACCACTTAGTTCCTGCCTGATGTGGCACAAACAGGTGAAAAAACAGGGTTTCTTAAACTACTCAACAGACCTGATCCTTGGGATTTTTCTCTTGTATTCCTGCAGCCTGTACTCCCTGCCTTAAGGAACAAGTTGTATAGTGTAGAAATTGCCTCTTAGTGCCAAGGCCTTTGCTGGGCTTTGTACTGTGCAGCCCAGGTTCACATCAAACAGTCCCTATAGTACTCCAGCATGAATCATGTGTCTCCAAGTAAGCACAACCAGGTAAGTCTTTGCAGGATGCAAGCACAGCCTGACTTCCTACCTGCAGGGAACTGTAGGTCACCAGGTAGTCAATGCAGTCTTACTCTTTCTGTGAACTGGACATGTCATTGACAGAGAGAATCCACCAGGGCCAGGACCTTAGAAAATAAAACATCTACTACTTAAACCCAGACAAGCAATGGACTCACCCATCCACACCAAGGGGTGCAGCCTTGACAGCCACTCTTTGAATGTTTGTAATGCCTGTTTTAGGAGTCAAACATAATGTGGTGATGTATGGCCTGATATCTGGGGCTTGGAGATACTGCGGTATTAATGTCAGCCACTAGAAACAGAAGTTCAATATTCAATAGCAAGGTTATTTCCTTGGCTTCCCAGAGGAATTGTGGTGCCAATTCTTGTGGTTTCAGGGGGCTGCAAGCACTGGAGATGCACTGCTGGAAACCTGGCATTGCCTTCCTGCACTTGAGCAAGCAGTGCTTCAATCCAAGAGCAACAGGAGCTCTACAGGAATTGCGAGACAAGAAAGATTTTCTGATTCAGTCTGGATTTTTATCTCACTGAGCAATGTTATGCCTTGTGATAATGTAATGACATCAGCCAGGGAAAGCTATAAGAGAAATAAGCTTCTTCTCTTTCAGTCATCAGTAGGTATTTGTAACCACTGCAGAGATGATAGTCTTAGCGCTGAAAAAGTACTTTATATGGAAGGCAAGTGTGATCAGTGGTAACCTTCTCTGAGAGTGCCTCAAGACACTGACTGCACAGTATTTCTAATCTTTTATACGGTCGTTTGTGATTAAAAATACCTAAGCAATCATCTTAAACAAGCTAGCCAGGTTCAGCCTTTACCTGGGAGCTGTCAGAGGTTGATCTATCAGATCCCTCTGTAGGAACAATACTAGTGAAATGTAATACATAACTAACACAAATTAAACATCTCAGACACAGATGGAAACTGAAATCTTTAAATCTCAAAGAAGTCCTTCAACTTGAATTCTTTTTCAAATCGATTATATGATTATTGGATAAATAAACTATGTGATTGTTCAGCACATAAACACCCTTTGTTAAATGTGTCCGTCAATAGACAATTCATATAAAGGATACTAACTATCATCAAAGGAGTAATAATGCCTTTATTGATGAATAAATCTCTAAAAGACAGATCAAATGGAGGTTAACTAGCCATGCATGACATTAGCAGGAATTAGTCTGAGAAAAGCCTTGCAGGCATGCTAGCTACTGTACGTGGGGTGGGAAAGGATGTGGGCCACTCTTAAGGAAGGACCTGCAAGGTCAAAAACCTAGCCCTTGCATAGGCCATGCTGGTTTCTTTGCACTATAGTGTGGCAGCATTATTAGTATTTGATATTTCTCTGTGGTTTTCTGTAAAGGTTCAAAGAGGTTTTTATTACGTGGAGCTTTTCTGAAGAGCAGCACGATGTAGATGAGGAGGCACCACAAACATGCACGTGGACTGATCTCTTCACCCAACAAGCATCCCTGTGAAGGTTGCCTGGTCTTACCCAGCCTGGCTGAGCAGCATGGTGTGGATGGAGGTAACCTGTTCACAGCCACACTTGCTGTATTTGAAAGTGGCTAAAAAGTTCATAGAAACCCCAGTCTTGATTTTTCTCCACATCCTCACCTAAATTCACTTAAGGTGCCAGATGAGAATATTAATTACCTCTTAAAAAAGCAGGGGTCTGTTTAGACAAGAATGAACTCCAGAGAGAAGGGCTTGAAAAACTTCTCAACAGCAACAGCTGATATGAAGTAAAAATTTATATGAAGAAAAAAACCCAAGATTTTCATTGGGAAATTTATAGTGGGACTGTAAATGGGTAGAAAGGAAATACTCATTAACCACAGAGTGGTGTTCTACTGTTTTTACATGACTCTCTTGGTCTGCACCCCAGAGGTGTTTTCCAGCACCTGAACCCACCACTAGACAGTGAAGAAGTATTGCCAGCAGGACAAGGGAGGTGATCCCCCTGTTTCATTTGGAACTGGTGTGTCCAGTTCTGCTCTACTGAAAGATAGATTATGAAAGATAGACTGAAAGTCACTGTGCTCTGCTTCCAGCAAGCACTAACTCTTCTAAAAGCCATTTATGTGAGGCCAGCAGCTAGCTTTTACCTTTCCACGGAGATATATTACAACCAATAATCAGCAATGAGCTCTTTTTTCCACAGAAGACGAAATCAATGCACATTAGAATAGTTAGGTCGGAATTTCACAGCATATTAATGACCCACCCGGTAGCTGCTGGTGATGAAAACTAGCCTGGTAAACTGTTTCTTTATTCATAGAGCATTCCCAACTAGGACACTGGGGTGCCTGTTGGAGAGGAATCAGCTACACTGTCTGGGGTGTTTGCAGTTGGGACTCTGTGGTCCTCCAGGGTATTCCAGAGTTCTAGTTAATGGAGAGGGAAGTCCATTTGAGGTTGTATAAATGTCAGCTGTCATCGCAACTCCTTCCCCACTATGATGGGACTCTAGAGTGACTACTTCAGATCCAGACCATACATTAGGTCAGCTGAGTTCTCACCCCAGATGCCAAGAAAGGTTTGTCATGGTTTTGCCTTTAGTGTCTAGGCACTTTCTAGTACCTTGTATGGGCTTTTTTGGTTACAATTCTTCTGCCTGTAGCTTGCATTCATTGCTCTTCATGTGGGCATGGCACCAGATAGATATATTAACTGAAGCCACTGGTTTGACAGCGAGTAATGCAATATGGGTAGCACTTTTCCACCAGATGCTGCAGAGCAATAGATAATCAGAGAAATGATGACACAGGAACATCACACTGAAGACAAGGCAAGGTGGAGCAAGCTGCATTGGGAAGAAATGTATGTAATGACTGACTCAGGGAAAAAGAAGAAAGGTCAGCTCTTCCTCTTCTGACAGTGATAGCTTATACAAAAAAAAGCTAATTTGGGAAAATTTTACTACAGAATTGCTATCTGCTTCAGTGGTCTTTGAGAATATAGTGCCAGAGCGCATTATACACTGGCTTTGCCTGCTCTATTGCAGAACACGTAAAGTGATCCACAGATGGCCAATTGTCTACCAATGTACAATATCAAAAGCTAAAGTACTAATTTTTTCTTGTACTTTGTTTTTTCTCTGCAGTTTCGGTGTGAATGTAGCCAGGCAGTTTCAAAGAAGTGTCACAAAATGATATCCCAAATCTCAGTGTAGTTCTACGAAATTCAGGTATTCAGATCCTTTAATGTACCTCCCCCGAAGGGCCTGAGCGGTCAGGAGAGGTGGCATTTTAATAGCCCTGGAGACTCATATCCTGAAATTATCTACAAACTAAGCACCAGAGTCAAAATTGTCCATGCCTTTCTTTAGTCTTATCGGGTCAGAAGCAGGATCCCATGTGTAGGTCCCATGGGTAGAGACCACAGGTTTTAGGCAACACTACACTTGCTTATGGTACAATCAAACCTATAGAAATCTCTGTTGACCACCTCTGGAGCCACCCTGAACATTTTTGGGTGTTTCTTTGTAGGATTTTGTGGTGGTAGTGTGTCTGTGCATCCCTGCATGTGGTCATCACTCTGCTTTAGCATTGGTCAGGCAATTCTTACTGCAGTGCCAGTGAATTTCTTAGTTAACAATGCCTCCATCTGCTTTCTTTGCCTATAACTGTCATTAATGAAAACAAGATTTTAAGGTCTCTCCATGTCAAAGCTCACACAAGGCTGTGTTTTTCTCAATCTACAGTGAAAAACTGAAGCACCTAGGGCTGGACTCATGCCATCTACCTTTAAATAGATACCACATGTACCTTAGCTCATAAAACTAGGCTGCCCTTGCAGTGTGCAAGGTATTTCTAGAGCACAGCTCATCTGAACTGGTTTAGGTATTCGTTCTCCCATGCTTAAACAACAGGTTATAGGTATTATTATAATTTGTAATAATCTAATTAACATTTACGGTAATAATAGTAGCTATTGCTGACCTCTAGAGGATAGGATAGGATAAGATAGGATAGGATAGGAGGGGATGGGATGGGATAGGATAGGATAGGATAGGATAGGATAGGATAGGACAGAAGTAAAGTGGAGTCTCTGAAAAGTGTCTGTCAGTTTAATACATCACCCGAACAACGGCATAAGGATTTAATCTAGAAAACAGACTAAGCTTTCAGGATCCAACCCAGAGTGAAACCCAAAGCTTGATTTCTGGGATCTGAATATCAAACTACATTTCTCTAAGAATTCAACAGTAGTTACATATTGGGATTTTGGACTCAGTTCAGATACCAGCTTTTATGATGGTACTTACCCTAAAGCAAGTGATAATGATTTTATGTAAATTGCCCTCCTGCCAGCTGGTAAACAACACAATACTAAAACATGTGATACCATGCTTTTGCTGATCCTGACTGATCCCTGTTTGAGGCACTATTAACATAGGCAACATTTTGTTTTCCCATAGGAGCTGCTTGGAGGACAATTAGTTAAATCCACTACTCTAATCATGTGGATTTGTTTTGGAGCAAGACAATCTCGTAATGCAAAATGCCTATTTCAGTTTGAACAAGCAGATTTATTAAAGCTTTTACGTGCACACTGTGTAGCTACCATACACAAAATTAAAATCCATCTGGAGTCAAGAGAAAATACAAGCAAACTAAATACTACAAGAGCAATAACGTTACCAGCTCTCACATCAAGCTTCCAGTCAGGGTAATATTTTATTGTTATTCATAAGAAAATAAAACAGTAGTAATACTTTCTAATCATGGCCAGGTCCTCATACAGTTACAGAGCAAAGGCCATCTCTTTTTTAACAGCTTCTGTCTCTACTTTGTTTTCTGTGCTGGGAGATGCTAAGGCTGTGTAAGGCTCTGCAAAACTGGGGCTGAAGATTGTATGGAGCCTAAGGAGAAGGTCCAAGCACAGTGCACTAAGGCACAGGCTAGGACCAGCCCAACTGTGGCTAATCTTGAGGTTGAATCCCTCTTGGGCTGAGACCCTCATCACCTCCAGTAGTGCCAAAGGCTATTTCCCGAGTTGCTTCAAGCATGGCACCATTTTGCCCTTCACAAGTACTCCTCACAGAATCTGTTACCCTGAGCCAGAAGAATAACAAAATGGTTCATGTAATTATACTCCAGGATAACTTCATTCAGCCTGATTAATTTCACAGGCATAGTATCTAATCCTCCAATTTAGAATGGTGTCTATGTTCTAATTATATCCTCTGATAGCTTAATTCTCTTTTTATAGCCCAGCTAAAAATAGTTCATATACATTTTTGCATTACCCTCACTCAGAAGGGAAAATCCAGCACCTATCACTAGATCCCACAGACAATCCTAATGCATTCGATCTTAAGGCTCCTGGGACATGTTGGGAAATACACTCCCCCAAGCAAGATACTACTTGGGCAGTGTAAGGGCAAATTTGGCCAATCCTCATACTATGCGCAGGAAAACTGGTGCTGGGAAGAGGTCTGGATGTCCGTGAATGTCCATTCATTGGATGTTGCTATTTCCCTTCTGGAAACGGTAAACTGCTGTGGTCAGTCTAAGTAGGTTGTCCAAAACCACAGGAAGAATCAGTGTTGGGATTAGAAGTGAAACTTTCTGGTGTCTGATTGTTATCTTTACCTCCTAAATGAGAAAACTGAGGTAGAGTTGGGATGAAGGCACCAGTAACTATATTTTCGCAGATATTTTGTGCCTTACTTTTCATTAATGCTCTGCAGCATGTGCTCATCCCTACATAAAAGTGCTTCTCCAAGTACACCAGTATAAAGGAGTCATATATGCAGGGGTAGACAGTTGCAACCCTATAAAGGCCCCTGATGTACCTCTAAGTAAAGATCTGCTATAGCTTTTATATAAGCCCCTAGGGCTCCCACAGCCACAGATGTATGGAGGGGGTTGATTGTTAGGGTGGAAGAATCATGCCAGAGGGTTTCAGCTGCTGTGAGGGTGGTAAGTGGTCAAAGCCACACTGAATGGACCCGAAAGCAAAGCTAGAGCATTTGCAAACAGCAAACACCATTACATTTTAGCCATACAGCCGTTATATTAACAAAGCCCAGCAAGAAAGAAGTCTGTTCAACTAGGCATATCTCTGAACTGCAGAATCATCAGGTCTGGGCTGTGCTGAGTTGCTGTGCCACCGTGGGCTTTGCTCAGCGTGCTGCTTGCCCTTCCAGTGTCAGAGCTGTCTTCACCTACTTTCTTTTGGGACCTGGGTGAAATATTCCCTGAGATAGCTTTAAAAGGGTGAGTGCTAGATACTGGAGAGAATAAAAACATGCCCCAGTGCTTCTGAAGATGAACAAGATTTACACTGTGTCAATGGGGAGGGTTTGTGGGACTGTGATTGTCTTAACATAGCCATGGTATGTTTGGGCTTTTTGAGCCTCAATAAATCTTCTTTGCAGCATATTCAGGAGCAGTGGATCCCTGATCCACTGTGTGTCCAGTATGCAAAGCATTTTCTAGAAGTCAGGTATGAAACCTGATTGGAGACCTGCCCCTGAAGTACATTGAGGACCAAGTTACATTTAGTTCATAACTCATTTTCTTGAATCTCTTATTGTCATTTTAATACTGTTTTGGGGAAAGGATATTTGGACATGGGAAAAGAAGGAATAGAAAGTCAGTCCAGGCTCTTTATTTCCCTTATAATGTGTCTTGTACTGCTCCACTTGTCATTTGCTTAAATATGTAATCAGCATAATGTATTTAGTGGCTAATTGTTTATTTTTGTTCCTTTCTGTCTCATTAGGCCAATTCACTGTTCCCTGCCTTTTTGTACTAATAAAAAGAATTATAGCAATAACAATCCCCGGTGCTGCCTGTCAGACTCTTTCCACAGTAAAGCTGCTGCATATGTATTTCATTTTACATCTCACATTTATTTCCCACTGCATTATACTTGGGGTCGATGTCTATATTCTGCTCTGATGCAAATCAGAATGTGTGATTTAGAAACAGCAGAGCTAACAAACAAATTAGAACCAAAACACAAAGCCTGGCTGAAAACACGAGTGTTTGGATAAGAATAGTTTGAAGGAACAGTTTGGGATTTCCCATGATCTCCAAAAATACTTTGGATCCTCAAATCTTACCCTGTACCCCCATCACAACCCAATGCAGGTAGGAAGAGATCTGGATTGCATTCTAGACAGCGAAAATCTCATGAATTTACCAAATCTCGCTGTATTTCCTCAGCACTGAACTCAAAACAATGTTGACTTTTGGGTACAAAACACAGGGGTCTTCTACAAGATCTTGATTTGATTTCAAGCTTTAGCCTGTTTCCAAATCATATTACTATAACCTTTGCTTATGCAATGAACAAAATTTATTTTAAAATAGCTTGGACTTATTTTTCTTGTAAAATTTGCTTATATTTAATTACACAGGTAGACATAGACATAGAAATTATCTTGATTTTAAGTATTTATTTTCAGAATATACGATAAAAATGCAGTTTTAATATTATTTTCATCCCAAAGACATTACATAATTTTCTCAAAATTAGATCCTTTTCCTTTCACATTGATAAGAAAATTCTTATAATGCTTGCAGGCATTAAATGTTTTCTTGCACACACATTTACTTGTGAGGAGCCTCATTGCAGATGAGGGTTGAAATTCTCACACCCCTAAATCAATCAGAGTCCTCCACTGATCTCCAGAGAGTCAGCCCTCTAGGTACAACAAATAAACATGTTCTGAGCTAGAAATTACAAGCTGTGAGGCTGAAACCCAATCCATGAGTGAAAGGATTCCTACATGTGACTGCAAAGTGAGGGTTTCATCCTCAGCTGGTGCATACTGACCCATTTCTACCTTTCCTACAGATTTCCTTCCCAAGGCTGATATTACACATTCAGCACCCCATCCCCAAACCCAGTGAACCGTAATTCAAAGTGTTCAAATTACAGCATCCTACTATTCCCCCCATCTTTTCAGAGTCAGGATTTTACACACAGCACCAGCTGACATAGGAAATATTGTCTTATTTGGGCAACCTCGTCCTCCTAGCCTGCCAACTGCTTTGAGCTAAACAATCAATGCTGTCCTTCTCAACTTTTTCCTTTCCAATTAATTAATTTAAATTGACCATTAAGTCAGCAGAGTTTTTGATTGATATTTTCATTAACAACCCTCTCATGCAGACCTGTCCAACACCTAAGAAATGTATGATAATGTCCAATCTGCATGAAGGGGTCTGAACATCTCCCTTCACCTCTCAGTGCTGGTGAGTTATTACTCGAATTGCACTTGCTGTTTCATTGAGTGTAATTTGAATACAGATTAGCTGCCCCAGTGTTCCAGAGCTTTGGCATTATCATTACTGGGGACAGTAATTTGACTGATGAACACACAGGTTATCACAAGGTCATCACCTTCACAGTATTGGAATGGTCCATCGTCCCAGTTTTGGAGGGAAGGAGGCTAAACCTTTCAATAGCAAAATTAAGTCCTGTAAATTAACTTGTCCGATAACTTATTGAATAAATCCTTTACTAATTAAAGAACCAATAGGCCCCTTTGTTCTCAGATCTTCAAAGGCTTTATTAAAATCAATGAAGTAATATCAATTTAACAGTTTTGTTGGTTTTTTTTTCTGTAACAGGAATTAAGATCCTTCATCCAATTTGTAAAATGATTTGAAATGTTAGAGAGTAAAAGGAACAATACTAGATTTATCCTGTGAAAACCATTATCTGTCTTCCATGCCTTCTCAAAAGACATGCTTTTTCTGTATTAACACTCAGAAAGTGAAATTGTGACTGAAAATTTTCTTCCAACTTACAGAAAACCCATATGTGTTTCATTTAACTGAGGACAGTGTCACACTGAGACACTATAACACTTACCCTGCTCTGGCATTTTATCCAGTATAAAAGAGCATTGAAAAATGCAAGCAAAAAGAAACACATAATCTGATGCACAACCAACAACTTTACAAACAGTGCGAGCAATTCTACAAAGCAGTGGGAGAAGCACGTTGGTCTGCTAAGTTTTCTCCTAAGGAATCTGCAGCTGAAGTAGCTCTTTGGTTACAAATGAAATGAATGTGGTGGCTTCAAGCCAATCTCAGCTGATCTCCATTCAACCCACCAAGTGGGTACACTTGGTCTTATCCATTGGCCAAGACATTAGGTATGTAATAAGGTATAGTTTAGGGCAAAAGGTACAGCTACATGAAGAAAACACCGTAATGTCTCAGTACATCAAGTTTGGCTCCAGATAAAGGCATCATTTTTATTTTTCCAAACCTAACAATTTTTATGGTTCTTAAAGGGTGCAGTTGTATTTAAAGGTTTGGGGCAAATACATAAACTTTTTTTTTAATACATTTTAAATGAAAGTTTGAAAATGTTTGGGTTTGGTTGGTTTTGTTTGTTTTTTGGTTTTTTTTTTTTAGAAATGTGTTCTTTTAAAAGTAAATGAGACGGTATGATATTTAATTCAAAGAAACAGAAATGCTAAAGATCCGTGATGTTAATACATGAAATTACATTTAGAAATCTGTGAAAGAGCACAAACATTTTAATGAATTCCTTTGCAATACAAAAACCAGGGATATTCTTTTGGCAGAGGTGACACCCAGACATGACAATATTTTAGTCAATATTTTAGAGAACAAGACAAGATGAAAACTAAAATCTGCAAAAGGGAAATGCTCTGGTTCTGCCTAAAACACATACATGAATAATTAATTTCCTATGTGACCATTAATACATTCACAACATATACAATGAAAAGTAAATCAACATTTTAATATTACCTTTGCAGCTATAGTGTGAAATGTCATTAGTACCATAGTTACAGACATTATTGAATAATAGAAGATGAGCAATTGTTAGCAAAAAGGAGGCAGAATTTGGATAAAATTGGGCAGGGTCACCTAAATGCACCGATTTCACAATTCATAACATGTAACTCATGACATGTAACATGTTTGAAAGTGTAGTAGTAGTGTTTCATGGTTTCAGAAAATTATCAAATTCCATCAAAACATGCTGGAATGTTTTCAAAGAGCTTCCTGCTTAAAAAAATTAAGTATTTGTTAGTGGGTTTTATCAAAGTTTCAAAATAGATGGTATTTAGGACAGCATTCTCACCAGTTTTCAGGATAAGGCTCTAATCTGCTTTCACTGAAAGTTTACCATAAACTGTCCTGGTTTCATCTGGGATAGAGTAAATTTTCTTCCTTGTAGCAGATACAGTGCTGTGGTTTAGTTTCCGTCTAATAACATTGATAACACACTGATGTTTTAGCTGTTGCTAAGTAGTGCAATGTATATAAACATATTCTGAACCATATATGTTTTCATCTGGGCAGGACTGTCAGCTGCACTATGTGTCTGTACATAAGGAAGCATGCTACCCAACTGGGCCTTTTTCTGGTCCCTGCAAAATTACATCACTTCAGTGCAGACCATAGTGCAGTTACAGAGCTGGAGATCTTTGATACAGACTGGGAACAGGCTAGGGTCTCATCTTCACCTTTCAGAGCAGCAGAGCAAGAGTGGTGTTACCAACATGGACAAAGCATCTTCTACTGAAGCATCTCCACATGGGTCTTTTGCTCCAGAACAAAACAGCTGGGAGAGTGTATGTGGGGGAAATGATAGCAGAACTTTCGTGGTACGAACATCAACCCATCACTAAGCATCTGACCCCTCCATGCAGCTGAGCCCAGCTGAGATGATCCATACAGTGCCCAAGGATGGCACACAGGTCTAAGATAACAGTGCCTGTTAGGAAAGGTGCTGTGGACTGGCAGCATCTGAATTGGAGGTTTGTGGCTCTGGTGTCATGTTTGAGAACAGTTAGGCTCCTCATAACTCAAGATGGAAATCTGCAATGTCCAGGCTGAGTTGTCCTTCTCCTGCTAAAAAGGAAAGATGGAAGAGAAACTGAACCTGAAATCTGCCCTTCCTGAAGACCTGAAGACTGACCCATGGGCTGTAGTGACATGTCTTTATTGCTCCAAGGCATTTAAGCCAGTTTCCATCATCCCAGAGAAAGATTACCAGCATCAGGTTTAGAGAGGGTCACTCCAAATCCTTCACTCTGAACCTACACTGCTGGCCAGAAGACGACAGGTTGCACTGATCAATCCAGATGAACCTGTTGTCTAGCAGATTGGGAACTCTCTTGGGAGGTGGAGGATGAGCAGGGCACTGGATTCAAATATACCCCTGCTAGTGCCAATGATGCTCTCAGCACTGAGTCCTTTGGAGAAGTGCGTCATCAATCAGTCCTCAGGAATTAAAAGATAAGGATTAGAGAAATGGAGAGAGAAGAAATGCCTCTGCCTCTGGCCAGGCATTTGAAAAGTGGCCTGGTGTTACCAGCAGAGGGATTTGAAAGTGAATTCCTCTTAAAAAGACTTTGATGAAACCACTTTGAAAATGCTGTCACTAAAACTGGAACAACTTGTTGAGGTGAGGGCAAAAAAGCTTCACTACAACAGGATTCACGGATGTTTTTGTCACATCTCCCTTTTAAAGTTATCCTAAATGTATCCCAATTAATCCTGCATTCTCACTACATATTATTTATAACCTTCATAGCATTTTGCCAGCATTAACTAATTAATTCTCACAATATCCCTCTGGGGCAAGCAAGGAAACACCATTATCCCTCTTTTAAACTGAGCTAAGGAGGGATCGTGGAACAGCTTTTCCTGAGGCTATCATGTTTTCTTCCTTTTCTTGGTCTCTCAGCACCAAGGCAGAGCAATTAGATCTTGACCTTTTCCAGCTCCTAGTCTTGGGCTTGAAATCCCTAAGTAACACCTTTACTGACATTAGCAACCTACTGTGCTCTGTGTCCATAGGACGAAGAGCTAAAACTCAGTAACATCTTCCATGCCAATCTCAGTCTGTCAATTTGTTTTAAAGAAAATGATCAGCAATTCCTATTTGCTACCACAGAAGAAGACAAGGAGCAAGATCTCAAAAAATATTTGCTCTGTGAATGAATTCAGTCTATGTAAATCAATTAGTCGTCAAAACTCTTTGACACTTGGAAAATTGAATCTTCAATTAGATGTTATCTTCCCAATACCCTTTATATCCTCCCTGGATAGAGATAACACCTTTGTTATCTTGCTGAGAATCCACCTCCCCTATTTTAGCAGAAATGATCAACTGATAGTTGTAAAACCCTTGATGCTTGTCCTTGGATGAGAGAGTCCCACAGAGACATGAAAACATTAGAAGCCATGGGATGAAACATTAGTTACTACAGCCTCAATAGTGAGATTTTACAACCTGGTTAAAGTGAGCGATTCCAGCCCTTCTGCAACACCTCTGATTTAAAGATATCTTTACTTTGGAAGCTGCTTCTGAACCCTGTTACTGGCAAAAATGAGACAAAAATAAGGAAGGTTTTCAAGCAACAGTCATTGTACCTTGTACTATGCTTGGCTGAGGAAAGTGCCATGCTTGTAGGAAAAGAGTCAAATCCAAACTGAGAAGTGGCTGCAGCATACCTTGAAGTTTGACTTTGGCTTGTCATCTGGGACATGGTGAGGACAAGCAATGGAGGAGGGTTAGGTGGGAGCATCAGAGCAGAACTGCCTTGTAGGGTGTCTTTGGGGCAACACCAATGAAGAAATGCACTGCCCTGAAGTGATGAGTGCTGAAAACATGTATTACTCATTTGGCTTCCAGATTTTACTGAATTTTCTAAATTCATCATGGTCCCTCCTCTGCAGCTGACCTTTCTTTCATATTTTATATTGTGAGCACTTCTAAATGTGATGTATCTAGGATAGGAAAAGAGAAATGTTAAATTAACCTCCAGACCTGCCTATCCGCTAATCCACAATGCAACTGCTACTCCTTGCTTGTAGCTCATTGAAGCTCCCCATGTTATCTCTTGGCAATTTTTGTCTATTCAAAAGTACATGGAGCCCACATTGGCACCATTCGTATAAAAGTAAAATATCACTAAAATCAGATAAAATGCACTGATTTACTCCAGCTGCTGATTTTATCCTTATGATGGCTTGACTTCAAGAACAAAGATTTGGGAAGGGCTTTACCTACGCTTACTACAAGTGTGCTGATGACTAAAAAGTCCAATGTGGGGATAGGCAAATCTGGTTGCAAAAAGAACAGCAAAAGCTCTCCTTGGGTGGTATAGGTGAGGCACAATTCTTTCTACGTTGTCTTTTCTCCTCGAGACTAATTCTGCGTGTATTCTCAAAGGAGACAGCAATGTTATGTATGGTGCGTCTCCAACTTTCCCGATTGGAGGCCAAAGTGGACCATTGATGGTAGTCAAGATGGCCAAGGCTGAGGTATTGTTTCAGGGAGTCCTTATATCTCTGGCTGATTTGACCCTTATAGACTCCATTTATGTCTCTTTCAACCTGTTCCCTGAGGAAGAGAACAGTGATTTGGAGCTTACTGTTCCTCTGACATTCACCCTGAACTCTGAAACACAGGGAACATCCCATGAGATCAGGAGATCCAGCGTGACTCCAGTTGTGACCTTCTTATGGAGCTTGAGTAGGAAGCCACCATCTCTCGTGCTGAACATGATCTATGTAAAAAGCTGTTATTTGTGGAAAACATGAAGAACCACTTCCCTGAAACCAGCAAACTGCAGTGGAAGTCCTGTACCTGGGATAACCTCAAAACTGAACCAATGCATGGACTAACTCTGATACCAACCTGAGATATTTACCTGACCCAGTAAATACAGAAGTCACCTAAGGTGCAGCGAGTCCTAGTCAAAAGGAAAATAATTGTTTCCCACAATATTAAAAACTAGATAGGAGAAGAAATGTTCTATGTCACGCTGAAAGTCAAATTTGCCCTAATCATAACCTTACTCAAGATGGTTTGCTTTTTTATAATGAAAGGGACAATTATTTATTTTGGATTAAATTTAGATCTCAGCTGCTAGCAGTGATGCAGAATATAACCCTGAAAACTCAGTTGCATTTTAAAACAAAGATTATGGCTTCTTTAACCTTCAGGAACTATATTCTATTATAAACCCATGTTAGTTACCTGGTGTAAATATACTAAAATCAACATCAGATAAATACAAGATGCATCAAAAGATTTAAGGCACCTGTTGTGTATTTATAAGAATTATATCTTGTTTATGGTACAGTATAAAATGCACAACTGATTTATATAACAGCTAGTCTATTGCAGGGGAAATCTCATTTCAATCATAAATGGCAGAAGTTGATTTAAGAATTCATTCTTTAATGGGTCTGCAATGTTCAAATTTAAACTCATTCAATTCATCAGCAAAATATTCAATATGGGGCACAGGGAACTCATTTAGGCAAACAGCGACTTTTAATATAAATTTTCCAGGAGATTTCTTCATCGATTCAGCAGTTTAGTGCAAAATGATTTGTGCGATACATTCTCAAGGATCAATGCAGGCCAAGTCAATGGCTAATATAAAACAATCATCCCACCAACTACAGAGAACGTGTCAATGAACTTTGACTTCACATTGAACTGCTCTGTGGAAAGGAGAAGGAAGTCTGATGAAAATTAATCATAAGTTCCCCCTCCTTCCCTTACCCATTCTCTAGTAATATTATTTGTTTGTACTACAACATAACTTGGAAATCTCATTCGGGACTAGAGCCCTGTAGTGCTAGATTCTGTATAAACACATGTGAAGATACCACCTTTGCCCTTAAAAATTAATATCCTCAATCCCCTCGATTCTCACAGTGTGAGCCGTCATGTCATGTAAATGTGGGGATAACATCAGGCAGCTGTCTGAGCTGCTGCAGCTTGAATCAGAGAACTTTATAGACTTTATAGAGACTTATGAGCCTCAAACCTCCTCTGGTCAAGGCAAAAAAAAAAGGATACTGACATAAGTAAATTTAGCAAGGTTGAACTTCGGGCTTCGTGAAGTTAGACTTACCCACTTGGAGGCTCTCAGAGGTCATTTTGCAGGATCAGAGTCTAAGAAGGGGGGCACATATACTTTCATTTGTTATTCTCCTAAATTTTAAGGCTATAGCTGGAACTCCATATATGGGCTTCTGGTGAGGTCCACTTGTGGTTCGTAGCAGCCAAATTCATTCACCCACCACCCTACACTTGACTGATTGACTTCATACATGATCAGAGACTTGAAGAATGCATCAGGTTCCTGAAGACATGAGTAAAGGGCAGTGTGAGGATAACCCTACAGTTTTTAATGTAAGTAGTGTCAGGTGGGCAAGACTGGTGTCACTGGCAAAACAAAAGAGGCAATGGGATGAAAGAAAAGGGTAGCTGAATATGGATGGGCAACCTGGCCAAGAGGGAAATATTTGAACATGGGCAGGTATTTGGGACTAATTTTAGGAACCCAGTGGAATATTCTGGAACATAGTTATTAAACAAGATTTTGCTTAAGCTACATCTCAGCATGTTATCATAGAACAACATCTGAAACGCTGCTCATTCTGTATGTAGCTTTGGCTACTGAATTGCCTGACAGTCAGCTAGTGTCCATTTAAGCAGGCTGTGATTTCACAAAAGCAACCACAATTGCACATCCTATGCTTCTGAATTACCTCAGTCCAAGCCAGACAGACTTAATTTAAATGTTGTATCATAAAAGGCTTTGTCATTTGGCAGAATTTGACTAAGTGATGATGATTTGCATGATGATGTTGTTGCTCATGGCTGGGTTCAAAGGCACTCTGGAGATGGATTTTATTGATCGCTTTGGAATCCCTCTGTTTTTTTTTAGAGCATCATCTGAACTATAGAGGCAGTTTACATACTTTTACATCAAATTACATACGTTATATAAACAACAGGTACAGAGACCTGGTCTTCCACATCAATGACTCTGAAGGGAGTCTAGCGTGGCCTCATTTCATCACCTAGATTTACTTCCAACATGTAGCCGGAGTACAGATGGGACATGGTTTTGGGCCAAAAGGTGAGAAAACTGCCAGATCCCAGTGTTTGAAGGTAGTTTTACAGAAGTGGCTAGGAAGTGTGAGGTCATAGCATCGCAATGACAGCTCAAGTTTTTTTCTTTCCAAATGGATCTCCATTTGTTAAGATGGAAGTTTCATTCCTGAACTTTCTGACTTACTTCAGAAAACTCATGAGAGAGAAATTAGGATATTTATTTGCGTTCAGATTGAAAAATTAAGAGACTGGCTATTGGTTTTCATAGACTTTTGGCAATCTGATTTGAAGCCTGAATATAGCCTTATTTTATGATATGCAATATAAACTGAGTGCAATATAAACAGAAGTCAAATAGGATCAGATTTGGACTGAAGTATGGTCAGTCCTGTCATAGAGCTGTACATTTTGCATCCTAATCCTGCCTCCTTCAGGGACTGTGAGATTTAATGACTGTAATCAACTCTGTTGACTAATAAATCTGTGACTACACAAGGTACACTGCAAGACTTGTCTAATGTTTCTGTGATGTACCCAGGTACAACACGTTTCTGAAAACACCAAATGCCAACAGGAAAAAAAATCCAACACTTGCAACAGTAGAAATTTTCAGGTTTTGCTGTCCCAGCTTTGGCTGTGGTTAGGGAACTATTGTCAGATTCAAAGTCTGAATCATCCTTCTAAAAGCACAGCATGTTTATAAGGTTATAAAGGCCTTCTCATCACAGAAAGTTGACTGGGTGAATTACGCCAGCAAGAATATACAGGTGAATCTTTCAGTCATACTTAACTAGAGTTAAGCACATAGGACTTTATCACAATTTTCAGTTTTCTGACTGATTTCGCTGAAGTTTGGTTCTGACTTCCTAAGATATTTTCTTACCCAGGTAAAGTCATCTGGTTTGGGTTTTTAAGCGCACCTGAGCTTAGAGCACTCATTGACTGAAAATTAGCCTGTGTTATCCATCAAAGGATATTGAATTTTGAAGCTTTATTGTTCATATCACTATCTAAAAGATCCAAGCCATCTGATAAAAAGGGGCTCAGCAATTATGTGATACGTAAATTGCTTCATACTACATACATACACCACAAACTGGAAGCATTCAAGGGCTTTCTTTGACAATCAGGAATAATCAAGGAAGCTAAACACCAAAATCTTATCATCAAATTGTTAATCCTTGGAGTTGCATTTCATTTTTGCAATGTCACAGGGAAGATGATGACACCAAATCCATTAGCTTAGTTTTACCATGTTTCCCTATTGAGGCTGGGAATGCCAATACAAAAGGTTTACACGCAAACCCCACTGTAATGAAAATCAAAGAATGTATTGATTTAATTTTCAAATTATTAATCAGCTTCACAGCTGAACAAAAATATTGTATTACTCAGTTCAAGCAAATCCTAACATGTTTACCTCCGGCTATGACTCCAAGAACTGATGAAGGACGAAATGGTAATGTATGTACTGTACATGTCTGGGAAAGCTCAGCATTCTTAAAGAATAAACATACTAGCTGTACAGCAAAAAAAAAGTTACACAATATTCAAACAAATGAAAAGTCACAGAGGAATAACATATGTAAAGAATCATGTGGTTGCAAGACAATAATTTCCCATGCAAACTCACCCTGCTAAGAGGGTGAAACAGAGAGAAGGGTATATCAATTCAACAAGTAATGGCCCCATTAGAGATAGTGCCTCAGGAAATTTGACTTTTTAAAGTATTTTTCCAGTGTATTAGTCTTCTCTCTGAAGCAGACATTGATAACCAAGAGGAATGGATGGCCAGAGTCCAGAGGAGGATATCGGTTAGGGGATTGTGCAACCAATACAGAGGGCTGGGTCATATAGCAAAGCTAGAAATGTGAGATAGTGAGCAGGCTGCCAGATTAGCTCACTTGTTTTTGCAAGACTCAAAAATGTTGTACTGGTACAAGCAGCAATGTGCACAACTCCAGGGGAATATATCAGCTTCAACTGCCCAGATCCCACATAATTGCTAAGACTTAGCTGGTAGTCTTGGAACCTGAAAATCTGGGGAAAGTGAAAAGTAAATGGCATGAAACAAAAATACATACATGAATGACACAAACCTGTCTAAAGCACACCCCATCCCTGTCAGATTATATTTTTATAGAATAATGAAATCAGAATAGTTAGGGTTGGAAAGGACCTTAAGATGCCTCACTCTAGACTATGTCGCCCAAGGCTCTGTCCAAACTGGAGCCTTTTATTCCAAGTTCAATTAAAAAAGCCCCACAAACTTATTCAACACTTACAAAGTTTGCCTTCTACCAGATGAATTTCACCTTTTTTTCTGAAATGCTATTTTTTCAACCTGGCAGTTCCAAATTTTGATGTTAGATCTTGATAACAGATATGGGAACAATACCAAGCAGAATTTGGGTATTCTGATAATTATTACCCAGAACAACAAAGCCACTGAACTCCTTCAATCTGAAATGGAGTAAATGTCAGCTAAGGTGCAAATAATCAACTAAGAATATTTACTACAAGCTGTAGCTTGAGAGATGCTGCATATCCCCCATGAGGCAGATAAGGTATCACACTTGCCTCGAGCATTTTGCAATGTTACATCCCTAGTTCATTTGTAGGTACCCACGTTTGCTGTCTATCAAAGACCAGTTGTGTAATGTTAGGTCCCAGTTTCTTAATAAATCCACTGTGAACAGAGCCAGGAGTGACTCAGTTGGTGGGACAGGATTACAAACTGATGGATATATTTACAAACTGATCAGCTCTCCTGGGACACAGTGCATGTCTGTACTCTTGGGCAACACTGTAGGTCAATCAGGACTCATCATTCTGCCCTTCCTGGGAAATTCAGGATTTTCATTTCCCTAGGTCAGTAGATTATAATTTCTATGCTTTCTACACTTAAGGACTCGGGTTCCTCCACCACTCTAGCATGTTGATGTAATTTCCATCTAAAAGGACCATGGTTTTACTGTCCAAGCAGTTAAAAGTCAAACACTGTTCTTCTGTACCTATTGCAAAAAATGTCTGATTTAAAATGCAGCCACCTTTGGGGAGAAACCCAGCAGGAATTCAACAGCAGAAAAAGCATGTAGAGCAAGTCAGGACAAAATTATGGACAACTCCAGAATATTCAAACTGGATAGTTCCCACAGTTGTATGAAAATGGAAAGTAGCTGAAACCTTGCTTTTACTAGCATGTTGTACCAGCTCTCTTTAATCTAGTTTTTCCAAGTTGCCCACCCGGTAATTGCAATCTTTTAATGAAAAGGAGTTGGAATTTGGGGTGAGGACATGGGAATTACAAAGTGGAATAATAATTCACTGTGTTCTTACATGACACTTCCATGATTAGCAAAGGGGGAACCAAAAAATCAAAGCACAGGACTGAAAAGGATGAAGGCAGCAGAGGGAACAGACCACACTGAATCGTGAATCTTTAGTTTTCCTCTTTAAAGAAACCAATAAACTTTAATAGTGCAGATGAATGTGCCTTATCATTGACTGAAAATCAGATTTGGTATTGATTTAATTTTCAGAATATTACTCAATCAAGCACACCTAACTGCAGAAATTTACTATTTTTTATATCTTAAAAAAATCGGTGCAAGCAAATCTGCCAAGCCTCCCCTCTGGCTACAAGTCTAACAACTGTTGAAGGACAAAAGATAATATATGTGAATACCATTGCCATGGTTCACTGGGTTAAAACAAACGGCCCCCATTTGACCTTTAAATTGAAGGGTTTCCTTTTATATCACTAGAGGCAAAATGCATGGACATGAGTACAACAACAACAAAAATGGGACTCGGGAAGCTGAGCTGTATTTGATTTATGAGATTTTTATTCATTTTTAAGGGGATATTTTTTCTTTTCCTTTGGAGGGGGTAAACCCAAAAGTCAAATTGATGGAGAGAAATAGAATCTGAATCTGGCCTGGGTTATGTTCACTGCTGGTTGGTTGGTCACCCTGAGGGAAATGATATGTGTGCAGCTGGGATGATGAATTGGGTTTGTTTAAGTCATCATTACATTGTACTTTTTTATGGACCTCAGTATTTATAACACTTAAAGTTGATTGAGTAATGTGGGTTGCCTTGGCGTCCCTGCTGGTCAGCCGGGGTGACAGGCCTTGACAGCAAACATGAAGATATTACTGCTCCAAGACTGGTCCAGGATGTCGGGGTAATCTTAAGCAATCTGCTGCTTGCTCTTGTGTGTAATACACTGTTGAAAACTTTCCCTGTGAGTGCATACGTAGGTATGTATGTATGCTTCGTATACGGGGTGAAGAGCTCAAGCTCTCAGAACTAAAACAAGGAAACAGTCGGTTTAATTTAATAAATTTCTCATTTGAAAGTAAAATTTTAACTTAAGAATAGCATCTTTATGAGCTGGGAGCATAGTGACTTTTAAATATATTTGATATATTCTTCCTTTTGTATTAGTGTCCCTTCTCTGTGTCTGCTGATCTCTGTTCAGCTTTCCATAATCATCGGGAGAAAACACTCAGGAGCAAAACGTATTCAAGTACCTTTCCTTGATGAGAACAATAGTGATGACAGACTAATTATCTTCAAGCCACCAGCCCCAAAATAACTAAGTCTAGGCAAGTGGAACTGTGTAAGAGTCCAAATATATGTTAAGGTCAGAATCTCAGCTAAAAGAGGTGAACATTGCTCCAGTACAAATGTGCATTCATTTGTACCATGTTTGAAAGCACTGAGGGAGACATGTTACAACAATGCATGTTTCTTCTTGTGATTATTACCAGCATCAGGATTTTACTCTATGTTAAACAATATCTTGCATATTTAAATGTAAAGGCAAACCTTTAAATTATTTAGAGAAATGTCTTTGATTGAGTAGTGATGGCATTTTATCTGCATGTGTACAATTAGTATCAACCCTCTAATATGTATGCTTCTGCAAATGGACGCACATGACTACATACATGCTTACATGTGTACACCACAACATGAAACGGCCTCAAGAATCACATTTGAATATTGAGAAATGACAGCACTAACATGTCCTGGTCACTAGCACATCATGACACAGTCTTTAGCAATAACCTAGTTTTACCCCAGCAGCCCTGTCTCATTCAACACAAAGGGAGCAGCTGGTCAACATTGTGTTTTATTGCCATTGTTCTGTAGGTAACTCCTGATTAGTTTACTACATTATCTTCATACCATCTTTAGGAAAGAGTTATCACCCTGCTTGCCTGTATTTAGGATTATTTGTATATATAAGACCTGTGATTCTTCTGCCTATTGCAGAGGAAGTTAAAGGGAAATTTGACCTGGAATACAATATAAAAGAGTGTTTTCATACTCCTTTTCCTTCCAATCTCCATTTGCCCAAACCAAGACCCAGCTCGGGGGCTTCTGTTACCCTCCCACCTATTTTCCCAGCCATATGTTCCCAAATCTGTCTGCTCCCACCTGGTATCAAAAGTTGTTCTCACCTGCATGCCACAGGTCCTGGCATTACGAAGATCCTCCAGGTACTGTGAATGCTGACAGTGTCACTGCCATACTTTGCATAGGTATTTTCCTGCATGGCACAGATGAAATGGGGCATCTGACAGTGGTAACTGGTTAACTTAGTTGATGGTTCTTCCTGCTAGGGTAGGAACTCAAGAGGAGCTGCTCTGTTGTGCAGAAGCAGTTTATTGTGGTTGGTATAGAAGTCCCCGCTGGCTACATTGAGCAAGCTTTAGAGCCACTGCCTCGCTTGGCTTCAAGTGATCACTCTTTCACTGGCACGTCAGGGACATGGTTGGTAGAATTGAGAACCCTCCAGCTTGGCATGTCACTATGTTTCTCTTCTTGCAGCTCTGACAATACTCAGTGTGTGCCTTCCAGCTTTCATGGGAATAAATCATCAGAACAGCTCTTAAAGATAGCAGTTCATCCTAGGAGGTTGCCTGCTAGGGAGGGATTGAATTAATACTGATGTATTCTTTGTTGGTATTTGGCTTTTCAACTTTAATAGCTTTTTAAAATACAACTTAGGCATGAAATGCGATTTCAAATCCTTTTAATTCAAAGTAAAACTTGCATCACAAGGAGTCATGGTGTCATACGAACTTTAGAAGTGACATGAAGATTCCAGGCCTCAAACACAGTCTTGGTTGCTTGTAGTAACTATAGTAAATGATGGTCACAGCAAGTTTTAGCAGTTGAATATGCTGGGAGGTGCTTTTGCACCATAGCTCCATGGATATGTGCTGAAAGCTCAAGTGGTGGTACATCCAAAACCATGGGCTTCAGTTTGGTTTGCTTTTATACAGGGGAAGGTAAGGGTAGCATGCTGAGTATTTGAGGAGCACACTGCAGCACTGGGAGCTGCAATGTCTTTGAAGAAGCATCTATGAGGTCTGTGCCAAGCTCAAGCAGGAGCCAGGAGATTTCCTCTCATAAGAACCTAAAATATCTTCAGTGATTTAATGGCGAATGTCTTCCCCCTTTGAGAAAGTCTCTTTTCCTTACTGCTGGGGATTCGCTGCTGAAACACTAGCCCTTAAACTTGGGAAAGAAAGATTGTGCACCATCTTCATTTCAGTCTCCTTGCCTGGCTAGTATTTTTCCACCTCCCAGCTCCTTACCTAATCCATCATCCCCCTTCTTGCTCTATACCCAGTTTTTCCTCACTTAAATACACTTTTTCCAACAGCTTTCAGCTTTTCTTACCCTCTTCACTTCCCTCACTGTGCTAAAGCCAAATGACCTGAGTCTGTATCACATATGGAGAGGAAATCCACCAGATCTTGCTCCAGGAGTGCTGGAAGAAATTGTTAGGAAAGTCGTGCGCTGATCACACAGTTTCAGAAAGGAAATCACTGCCTGTCCTCACCTAGGAGGTGTCTACTGGCTCAGAGAAGTTCTTATAATGTATCTATTTCTAAGATTTTTCTGGTGAAGGCAGACATCACTCAGTTTTCTGTGCTGTGCTTTAAAGCACATTGAAGGTACACCTCCCCACTAAACTACTAAAAAAGAAAATTTTCCTACATGAAATCCAGTGTATTTTCCCATAATTTCACACTCAGAAGCACTTCAACTATTTTAGCTGAAATGTTCCCAAAATATATGGCCAGGAGAAATACGCAGCATGGAAAAATTCAACCAGAACAGTCCACATTCAAAAAATTATAAGCAATATAAAGCAAGGTCTTGTAATGAGAACTTTCAGAGAATCTCAGAGCCAAGACAAATAAATATAAGTGCTATTCAGTGTTTGTGTTGCCTGTAGTTACACACACCATAAATACGTTGGTAGAGTCCAAAGCTCTGTATTCGTCCTGATCTAAACCAAGAGCACAACAAGGAATTCAAACTTTTGTGCTAAGACTGTGACCATTTGACCTGTTACAGGCCAAATTCTGCTCTCATTTACATTAGCATAAGTCTTCAGGATCTCTGCTAATTATGAGAGAGAGAATATCAGAATATTGAGAATAATGAGAATAATAATATGAGAATAATGAGAATAATAACATTAGAATAACGAGACTATGGGACTGATTTGTTTTAACAACAATTTAAAATTAGGTTGCTTCTACCCAGTAGATTGTTGCAAAAAACAACCACACTCTTCTTGAAGGATTCACCAGTGAGCCAAGGAAATATTTCCTGATGCATCTTTTACCATTGGGCTCAACACTGGCAGCCAGAGAAAGCAAAGTAAATGAAATCTTCCATTAGACCAGCACTTGCACAGAGCCCCTTTTGTATTCTCCCACCTCACTTCACGTTGATGGCAAATGAAGAGAATTAAGATCACATTTTCCTTTGCTTTCAGTTGGATCTGAACAGCAAGAAGCAGACAAGTTGGCAATAAAACCCAAATGAAACCGTATTAGCAGTATACTCCAAATAGTTCCACCAAAACTCGGGAATGCATACACATCTTTTTAGTGTGTTGTTTGTAGCCTTCATTGTTATCTGCCATGTGAAACATTGATTAAGTTGAAATTTCTCAGTAATCAAGTGTATCCTTCTAATGCCAGTGCATGACAGTCACACTTTCAGTGCTGTCCTGGGTTCAGCAGTAGCAGTCATTTTTCTCCTCCTTGGTAGCTGGTGCAGTGCAGTGTTTTGACTTTCAGCTCGGGAACAGAGCTGATAGTGATGTTTTGGTTTGGCCAAGGACTTTGTGAGCCTCATGCTCTGCCAGGGGGGAGGGGAAGCCAGGAGGAAGCAGAGACAGGACACCTGACCCAAACTGACCAAAGAGGTATTCCATACCACAGCACGTCATGCCCAGGATGTAACTGGGAGTTAGCCGGAAGGGCTGGGAGACTGCAGGGTTGGAGGAGGTATCGGTCGGAGCTTGGTCGGGCTGGGGGGGGCGAGTTATCGGTCAGCGGGTGGTGAGGTGTTGTATTCTCTTCCCTTGTTATTTCCTTTATCATTATTATCATTGTGGTAGCAGCAGTGATTTGTGTTATACCTTAGTTACTAAACTGTTCTTATCTCAACCTGTGGGAGTTGCATTCTTTTCGATTCTCCTCTCCATCCCTCTGGGAGTAGGGGGAGGGAAAGAAGGGGGGGGGGGGTGAGTGAACGAGTTACCTGACTGGGTTTAAACCACGACAAGTGCATAGTGCTACTTAGTGCAAAATTCCAGAAAACACTTGAATCATTAAACCATATTTTCATGTGCAATATGTGACCATTTGCATTGTTGCTAAATTTGTGCACAAGCAGAAAAACACACACATATTCAGTGTGCAGATGCAAATTCAAAGCTTAACGAACCGGGTCCTGAAAATTACTCTTAACTGACTGGCCATCACATGGATCGATAATAAGGCCTAGAAAACCCTTCAATCCTGTATTGTCATTTCAGATCCAGGCTCTAAGTGCTAATCTACAAGGGCTGTAATTTATTGCTTTATTAAAATTTTGTGGGAGTGATAAATCCACCCTCTGAGCACTAAGGGTCAGATGCTGATGCCCTGTTTGCCTTTTATCTTATGTTCACAATGATATTTTTGCTGGGCTAGGTCATACCCTTGTTACTCTGATGTTGCAGCTGCCTCCACATCGTCCATCCCATCAAAGGACAGAGATCACCAGTTACAGAGCAGTAGTTTTGACAGAGAAAGTACAACAAGATCCTTCCCCAAGGGCAAGGCAGTTTTAATTTTTCATCCCAGACAGGAGCTGTAGCTGGCAGCCAATGTTTCCTGGCTTCCCTGAGGCTGGCGTGGTCCTTCGGCTTTCTGGATTATAGGATATAGAAAAAATGAGAGTCAAAAAATCCAGATGGAGTGCCATAATAAGGCAGTAAAATTCAAAGATCCTGCCTACTGGTTTCTATTTAGCTTCATTTCTGAAGAGAGTTGCAAGGAAATAGTTCCAGCAGGGAGTATTTTAACTTCACTCCGAATCTGCTTGCGTTGCTTTGGCAACAGAATGAGGGCAGAGTCCTACTGATGCCACCTAGGAATGGTCAAGCTTGGAGGAAAAACTAACATCCTCAGGTTTCTGTTCTGGTTTTTATCACTAACTGTAAATGATACAAACAAGGTAAATTTGTGTTCAGAGAGAGAACCTTCATGATATTGAGGGCGACCCTTTTGGAGTGGTGCTAAACCAACGTTAACACCTGGGGATTTTTGCACAGGCAGGAAAGATTTTGGTGAGGCTCCATAGTCTACACCAAGAGCCATGAAGGCCCTTGGTCCTTGCTGGTGTTTGTAGGCATGATTACCATGTGGCATCCCTTAGGACCTGCTAACAAGTCAGACAAAAGCAAGAGCAGAAAAATCCTGTTCAAGAACATGACTATGATCTCAGAGGGTTTGAAGTAATCCAGTGTTCAAAAAACTTCTATGTGAAAGTCCCTGGCATTATTTTGGCTTTTTGGTCTGTTTTGATTTATGTATTTTCGGGCAAAAGAAGATTGTATTGTTTGTTTTCCACCTGACTAAAACTCCCTGTATTTCCACGGTCTACTAGGTAATAACCTTAATGCAGTCTGTAGTATATCCTTAATACTGCTGTAAAACTGAAGAGTAGAGCAATGTCAATTGCAAAATCGTTGTAAATCACTTCTGCACATATACCTTTATCTCCTCAGTCAGAAAGTTTTACTCACAAGGCTCTCGGTGGTGCACATAGAGATCTTGCAAAGAGTCACTACAGGTCAAGGAGGAGTTTTTCTACCTCATGCCACCTAACAAGATATCTTCCTTCCCAGGTAAAGGAACGTCAAAGAGAAATTGTCTTTGACTTCCAAAATTAAAAGGAACCATCTGAAAAAGAGAAGCCCTTTTCCAAAGCATTTTAATCCACTTTTGTGAAGTGAAAACGGTTTGCTGTGTTATGTTCAATCTATCAAACTCATTCTGCTCCTAGTTAGCAAAGCCATTTTCACTGTCAGGTTGCAAAATGCAAACAGCTTTCACTCCCTGTCACTGAAGAGCCTATCCTGCCAACACTATCCAGTATGAATGGAGAAGTTCATTCCTCCACAAATGAAGTTCACACATGGGCTGAGTGCTAGATAATTGCCAAAGTCAAGTAAGCTTTATCTTGAGCTTTTCCTGAATCAAACTATTTACGGAATATATGCAAAAGCTAAATGCTGCCTTTATTGCAAGAATTACACTGAACTTCTGTGTGTTATGTTATGTGGTGTAATAAAAGTCTCACGTCCACACACACAAAAAGGAACACACAGGTACAATGACAAGTTGAAGAAAGCCCATAAAGGAGAAATGTGCCCCCAGCTGTCTTGTCCCAGGGCTGTAGTGGGAGACACCTCAACCCCACTGTCTAGGAATGAAGTGGGTCGCAGTCAGACAACGGAAAGATTATTCGCCTTTAAATGCTGGCAGCTAACTCAGAATACTTCCATGGACAAGCTCTAGACATTAATTTCTGCAATTGCTTTTCCATGAACACATGTATATGATGGCGAAAACCCAAAGGTGCCAATACCCTTAGAAGCTTCTGGCTTCTAAGTAATGAACCCAACACTAAAGCAGCAATTTCATGGTGTAATATTCACTTGCATGTGTTGCTTGAAAAACTGAGATGCAAAGAGCATCAAGCAATAATCTAGTTCCCTAATGCAAACATAGGCAAGAATAAAAATATTAACTTATGGTTTTGCATCACGTATCTGTGAGGAAGATTCCTTTATCTCACTAGAAATCTCGCTTACCTTTGGAAATCCTGACTGCTGCTACTAACTCATTGTCTACTCTGTACTGCCAATGTGAATTGTACAGGGATAAGGTCTTTAACTGAATACCTCTCTAACTTGTCTTATTCACACTTTCACATTTATAATCAGTTGGTGCAGAACACACTGCAGACTTCTTCAGTTGAGGACAGCCTCATCACTAACTTCACCAGCTTGTAGAGACTAACAGCCAGATGTGTAAAGACATTTAACAACTAATGAAACAGAAGATACTGGATGAAGTTTTCAAAGCTTTCTCGGTGCCTACCTCCTGTTTAAATGACTGCATTGGTATAAAAGATCATGGGTGAGGGTGAGCAAGAAGGGACAGATGTTGTAAAGTACCCTAACTCCAGAAGATGTGGAGGGTGCCTACCTAAACACTAATGTGCAAGAACTAGGCGCACAGACACACTGAAAAGTCTCATTTGATGCTTTACTCACACAAAGCCCCAGACCAAGCAACTGAATATCTTGTTCAACTCTGCATCTGGAGATATTTAATAGTAGCAGAAGGACATCAACAATCAGCATGTTTTTACAAATTATCTTTAATTCTATAGATTAAAAGTATTTTAAAGTACTTTTTTCTTTTAGACCTTCATTTTCACTCCCAGTAAGAAACTTGCTTCTAAAATACCAGTGAAAATGGTTTAAGATGATGGTTAGGTAGGTTCCTTTGGATCCAGACTGAGAAGTTGGCATTCTTATTTATTTCTTGAAGGCTACTCAGTAAAATTACTAGCTTGACATGCTACACTGAGGACAACACAGACAGAAAATAGAAAAATATATCACTTACCTTGTGAAAACTGCATCTGATTTCCTAAAAGTCTTTCAGGTTTAATTAAATCAGTTACTATTACTTGGATAGAAGAAAGTTGTTCTTAAAATGTGCATTTTCTACTGAAGGTGTGTTTTTAAAGGAATCAATAACAATGAAAATCTTGATTTAATTCTAGAAAACAGTAACAAATCAGTTGCCAATGATGCATATGTCACTATTGCTTGATTGTAATATTTGCCTCTAGGTATTCTGACTGAACGAGCCAGGAAGGTATAATTGCATAACACTATTTCAGTTTTTACAAATGGTGAGAAAAAATCAGGGCAAGAAAAACTCCTTAGAATTGACCCTAAATGAAATTCTGTTTAGGTGCACACACTTTTGCTGGGAGCGTATCCGAGATATATGATAAGGTAATGATAATAATGTCAATTCACTCTTTCTTAGGCAGGGAATAAGACTACATAGACTTTGTTACTACAGAGGCCTATCACCCCCACGAAAGCCTGCACTGTGAATGAAATGGTATTCACCTGTTTATGTGAAGAATGATGAAACTTTAAATGAATCATTGACCTTTCTTGAATGACATGTGACCTGTAAGATATCTGAGCTGTATATCAAGAGCAGCCCTTGAAAATTGCTGTCTGCTGACCGAAAATAAACAATAAGATATCAAATATGGTTTGAAAAAATTGACTTGGTTTAACATTGAAGGGGGGAACAGGGCTGAGTTATTTTGACTCACCAGTCAGAACACATCAATTCATTTCAAATCATCCTTCATCTAGAGACTGCAAGGGCTACTTCTTGCCTTTAAAGCTGCTTATGTTTGAGCAATTGCCATTTACCAGAATGCATGCCTTATTTAAACAATAACCAGCAGTAATAAAGAAGCTGTAAATGCAGGGATTGTGGGGATGAAATAGATTCTACAAAAGAAGAGAGAACCTTTATTCTTAAAGAAGGGGTATCTCGTTTGAGTTTAATGGTCAGCAAAGAAGGGTACATCTCTGAATGGGTCATTTGGGCCTTTTTCCTACTCAAAATTCGGCCACTGAAGGACAGTAAATGGTAACGTAATTCAAGTAGAAAGCCTAAAAAGCCCAGGCTTTGTGGCAATTGGATTTATTAAGATCATACATGGTCCCTACTTGGCTGTGGGTTAGCTTCATTCTTTAGTAAGACAATCTTCTTTCCATCTAGTTCTGCAGGACACGAGGTACTGTTCATGGATGGCCAAACCTTAGCTAAAACCCAAGTAGACATGATTCAGCAGAGCTTTGTCAAAAATGGTGGCCTTGCAAGTTTTATCCCTAAACCTGTCCACGCTGGGCTCTTCATTTTGTCAGATAATGCATTAATTTGCTTTTACCCTATACAACCAAGGTTAGATCATTTGTTCATGTGGGCTGGCCAAATCAGGGCTTGTTCACACCAACTTTAGATACTTCACGTAGTTAAGTGGGCTTTCTTTTCAATAAGTGGAGAAAAACGGGCTCCTCCAACAATGATGCAGAGCAAGAAACAAATTGCATTGACTCGGCATCTGGTGTGATCTAGGAAGAGTCTGGAAGGACAAGTAATTAAGGACTAAAATCCCATGGAAGGAGCATCACTTCTCATCCAAACGGCACAGTTTAATTGTCCAACTCGTTTTGGATGCTCTGGGGCATCTTGGGTGGCACTAGTCACCAATGATGAGGCAGTGAGTTGATCTTTAACTGTCTAACCTGAGTATTATAGCGTTCATCTAAGAAAGTTGAACAAATGATGAGAAATTGGGCTCCCCTTAGTTGAAAACACCACAGAGAAAGAAATTCCCACATTACTACAACAGTGTTTTCCCCTAGTTAGTGTTTTATCAACAACATTTTATTTGGCTCCTCCTGTGGTACGCTAGCATAAACAAGGAATTGAGAGTGGAGGAGTAAAGAGAGAGAACAAGAAAGAAAAGAGGAAAGGGAACAGAAGAGACTGGCCCATAAAGTACAGATGCATCCTGAGATGCATTCAGCTGGAAACAGTGGGCTGGGGTGACCTAGGCAGATGGTTAGGTCAAAGGCCTATGGACCAAATATTGATGTCTTACTAGCTCAGACAAATTGTACTATCCCTTAGGAATGGATTTCCTGACTTTATGTTATTTCATTGCATGTGCTGGAATAAAAACACCCATGGGCCTCCTCTGCTGGGAAGTCAGCAAAGATCTGTCTGCTTCCCTGTGCATTTTAATACCTGTCAGCTGACTCGCAGCACCAAATAAAACACAAGCATTCAGCGATGACAGATGGATTTGTTGCCCCGGAGGATTTGGGATCCATAAACCAACAAATGGATTCACTCATCTGTAGAAGTTGTTTTTTCATCTGTGACAGCTATAATGCAGATAACATTATTCATTCAAGGTAAAATCCAAACCAACATAAAGGCCATGCACAAATCCTGTAGCACAATTTACAGGGAAGTCTTAAAAAAGCCCTTAACTTAGGGCTTAATTATCTCTAAAGCAGAGGGGGGATCAGCAAGCTGGACCTCAGACAACCACCATTAGATAATTTACATTAACCCCAGCATAAATTTCAGAAAAGGCAGGCTCTATCCAGAAAGGCCCCGAGAAGATCAGTTTCTTAATCAACTTCATGCACGTTATTCCAATAGCCTTATAGGGCCAGAATCCTCTTCTGGTCCCACACTTGCAGTCAGGAGGTGGACAGCACAGGAGGAGGAGGCTTGCTGCAGTGAGTTTTCTAGGTGCTGGTGCACAGCTGGAATAAAGCAGCCCAAACACAACTGGGAAGAACAAAGTTCTTTTCAGCTGAACTTGACTGAAAATTTACTTCGTGATTGGGCTGAGGTTGAAAGGAAATCTGCAGATGAGCCTTTATTCTTATATGTACCAAAATAGATGACTGTGCAAAAGCAAGGTGAATTCTGCTATTCTTACTCGTCTGTGCCTAGACCTTAACCCTTCAGGGATCACACTGTCTGTCTGAAGCAGAGCAACAGAGTGAAAGAGGTATAATATTAAAACTATTTATTCTTTTTAGCACAACACATTCTTCTATAATACAGGAGACAACAGGGTTTTATTACATGATGTGCAGCAGGTAGGGTGATTCCTTCCAAGAAGAACATAATCACATAGAGCTAAAGGTGATCTCTGAAGTCACCATGACGAAGCCGGTGTAGATACCTACTATATAATCTGATAAACTTTCTAAATTCCCTCTTAAAAGTAGTTAGGGTTTTTTGCTACTTATTTGTCCAAGAAGAAAGCTCCTCCATATCCTCAGTGCTGCAATGTTTTGGGGTATCTTCTGCGTGAAAGAGAAACCATCTTTTTCTGATGAGTTTGCACCGCACCCAGATAGGACATGATATTTAAACCACTACTGCAATAAAAATAATAAACAGCAGCGTTAATCATAATCAGAAAAGCATGTATTCATCTCTCACTAGCCATATAAAATATAGGTAGGGCCTGTCTGGTTTTATTTATGTACTCAGAGGTTCTGGTATTAAACTGGGCTATTAAACATCAAGCTCAGTGCTGGGGGGGAAGGCAGAGGGGTGCTTCTGCCAGTCAGGGAGGTCAGTGGGATAGAAACAATGACCAGTAATCACCACTAATGGCTGGGCCATTAGTACTGATGAGGCACGAATGTCAGAGACCAGGTGCGAGCGACACAGGGAGAGGAGTGAGCACTAATTGCCCTATTCAGAAAATGTAAATGTGCTCCCAGCCTATGCGACAGCAATGGAAAGGCAGGGCACTGCCTACAGACCTCAAAGAAGGCATGGGAATGAGAGCTTGAAGAACTTTCCTAGGTCTTCTCCAGCCTAGCTGCCTGTGAGGCTTTCCACCAGCATTTTACCTACAGCCAAAGCCTCAGAAGAAGGCAGGGTGGCCTTTTACCCAGGGGTCCAATAGTCCAGTTAATTCAATTTAATTTAATGTATTTCATTTCATTCCCATTTCCTACTTTACCCCTTGCTTGTAGCCAGGGTTGGTTTATCCTATCACACAGGTGTTCGGTGTTTCACAGGAGTAAGCTACAAACTCTTGCTGAAATGATGGGACATAGAGGGGCTTTGGATGACCTGCATAGCTATAACTGAAAAAGTCCCTATCATAACTGTCTAATGCAGTAATGTCCTCAGACTCCTTTGCCCAAGGAACATCTGTAATGGCTCCAAAACCATCTCCGATTGATAAGAAACATGTCTCTGCAAAAGGCACTTTGTTAGTAAATAATATGAGTGTACAACTGCTCCGACAAAGCACAGTTAGGTTCATCTCACCTGTTTTTTTCTAAGAGCTGTGTCTCTGGACCCTGGGTGTCAGTCTCTTCTCCCAGGTAACAAGCAGTAGGACAAGAGGAAACGGCCTCAAGTGTGCCAAGGGAGGTTTAGATTGGATATTAGGAAAAATTTCCTCTCCAAAACAGTTGTCAGGCATTGGACAATGCTGCCTAGAGAAGTAACGGGGTCATCACTCCTGGAGGTATTTAAAAGACGTGTACATGTGGCACTTAGGGACTTGGTTTAGTAGGGGACTCAGCAGCGCTGGGTTAATGGTTGGACTTGATGATCTTAAAGGTCTTTTTCAACCTGAACAATTCTATGATTCACCCTGCCTGTCTCAGAGCAAAGCTGGGACAGGGTAAATTGCCTTTGGGAGGTGCAGACTTTTCCTGTGATTATAAAGAGGGTTTGGCTGCCTAGTATAGAGAAGAGTCTTAGTCAAATAGCTGGAGTTAAGTGAGAAAAAAACCCTCCCCAAAGATAGATGTGACACAGTGCAAATGAGAAGACTAATTTTAAGCTCTCAAGTGTGTCATTTCTATCATTCTTATTAGACAAGCATCAGGCATAACTCCATGGCCACGGATGAGCTCTCTCTCGCATAGATTATCTACAGTTCCTGACTACTTTTGGAACAGTCCTATGAGAAAAACTTAGTTTGATTTTGGGACTTTCTGGGCTGTGCACCAGTTTAACTAAATCAGTTCAAGTGTTCAGTTACAAATATCTTAAAGGAGGGAAGAGCAGTATTGGTATATCCACCTTTTAAAATCTGCTTTAAGGGAAGAAAAGCTCTTTTCACACTAATGAAGAGAGAGAAAGCTGGGGAAGAAATTCTCCATGACAAATCTCTTCAGGACCTACTACTGGAGTTCTAATCTTGCCTTATGCACACTCTGAGCACCCTTCCAGCACTGGATCTTGTCCATTTTAGTATGACTGTAGCAGTAGATTGCAGTGTGTGTGTAGAACAGGGAGTCTTTAAAACACATTTGCTGCCCCTTGTGTAAGGAAGTTGTGTAAACCATGGGAAAGCTGGATTGAGGTGGCTGCTCTTATGTGACCACAATGTAATTCAACTACAAGCCCTACACTAAGTTGTCTTTACTACTTGGTTAGGCCTGGGGAGGCACTGCCCACTGAGACTCATCTAAGCAGCGGAAAGAAATGTGCACTTGTACTGCTTTGTCGTGGTTTAAACCCAGTCAGGTAACTTGTTCACTCACTCCCAGTGAGTGGTGCCGAGCTGACAACAATCGAGGTCCGTCCCCCCGCCCCGGCACCGGGGCTCTCCCCTTCCCTGCTCCCGGAGGAACGGGGAGGAGGATCGAAAGAGTGCAACTCCTACGGGCTGAGACAAGAACAGTCCAGCAACCGATGTACACAAATCACCACCGCTACTATCAACTAAAACAATGATAAGGGAAAATAACAAGGGAAGAGAATACAATACCACCGGCCAAGAAAACGAGTTCCACCTGGAAGCCCCTGTCCTTCCGGGTAACTCCCAGTTACCCCCCACCCTGGCCATGATGTGCTGTGGTATGGAATACCTCCCTGGCTAGCCCGGGTCAGGCGCCCCATCTCTGCTTCCTCACAGCTTCCCCTCCTCCCTGGCAGAGCATGAGCCTCACAAAGTCCTTGGTCAGGGTAAACATCACGTAGCAACAACTGAAAACATCGGCTTCACCAACACTGTTCTCAGGCTGGAAGTCAAAACACAGCACTGCACCAGCTACCACAAAGGAAAAAACATGACTGCTACTGCTGAACCCAGGACATGCTTGAACACAGGGACTGAGATCCATGCTTACAGCTATTTCATGGCTCTTTAATCTTTGGCTATTAGATGAGAGTGATGGCTTGGCTACCCACAGGGTATGTAGGGTGCAGGCTGATTTTATTATGCCTTTAGAGCTCATCATTAGCTTGTCAAATAGCTCCCCGCTGTCTTCTGATGGCCTCAAAAGCTTCTCCATTGCATCACCTCTGGTATCCTACATAATACGACAGACAACATCTCAGTCCTGGCTCTGCTTCTTCATCTTAACTCTTCCTTCCAAGCCAAATGCTATGGAAGGACAGCATGCTCCTCTGCATCAGCCTGGTCTTGTATGCACTTTGCATAACACATTGCATGCACATGTATGTGCAATGTATATAGAGCAAAATTATAAATACAGTATTATTCCCATGAGTTCTGAGGGTCCAAAGAGCAATGACGCACAAACACCTCCCCGGAAGCAGTGGCTTCACACAGTGATATTTCAGATAGAGCTATGTATCTTCAGATAGCTATTGTCAAAGTCCAGCAGGTTTTCAGGCTCCAACAAGAGTTATGTATATTAACCTGTTGCTTGAAATAATCACTGAAAATTACTTAGTTGTCTTTGCAATTGTGATTTGTGTATTTAAAATTAACAGGAACATTCCCAATATGGGGAAACACACCAAACGTCGGAATTTAGCCAAACTGAAGTTCTGATTCTCTCATAAAGGACAGTATGCAGAAGTACCAGTTTACAGCAGAAGACATTTGTCCTAAGGCATGGACACAACACATGCATGTGTGTGCCCACTCAAAACCACACACACACACTATAATTAGAAGATCAAAATGTATTGCTGTTTATAATCTCCTAACTGTGATACCCCTATTATTTATTACTGAAACACATCTGATATGCTAAAGGAAAATAACACTTGTCAAAACCTACCTTTGCAGCTTCTGTTGTATTCTGCTTACTTATTCATATTTGTCTTTCGTTTTGAAGTGTCTCTCTTGTTTTCTTCCAGATGGGTATGAAAAACATATGAGGAGCTTAGAAAAAGGTTCCAGGGTATGAAGAAGAATTTGTAGCACTGGAGAATACGTACAGCTTGCCACAATCAGATGATTAAAAAAGAGGAAGTCTCACAAAAGCAGGAAAGAAAAGGAGATGATAGCAGGGGAAAAGGGTAAACTGCCTTGCTTAGTCCTTACAGTGCAAGCCGTATAATGGCAAGAAGAAAGATAACTGATGGGTAGTATTTTAAGGCATATTAACCCAATTACAAGTATATTTTTACAATCGTAGCTCCAACATTTATCACACTGCATTTATTAGACCTCTGTGCTAGGTTATGTCAAATGAAACGCTGTGAAACTACAGCATTTCATTAAATCGCTGCCGGAGCAGGGTATTCAATCCTGATACTCTAAAACCACATGATTTTATCAAAATCTTCAGAAATTGAAGCAATCACTAAAAGGTGTCGGGAAATTAAAATGTTCTGTCTCAGTGAAAGAGATACACTCCTTGTAACATATATCAGTGGGTTTTTTTAAAGACACATTACTATGCAGAGAAAAGGCATCAAATACAGGAGACATAGTAGATTCCAGAAAAGCCTAGCTGCTGCAATTTTTCATACTTAAAAATAGACTGTAAGGGCAAAAGAGCTGAATTTCTTTCATAATTTGTTTTGTTTTATTTAGGTTTCTTACCTATTCCATACATAATTCTCTGATTGATCAGGTGTCTGCATGAAAGAAAATCATGCAGGATTTACAGGCAGTGTTGCAAAAGGCAAATGAATGTTTCCAGCTTAGTCTTTCAAAAGTTTGACCCATTTTATGTACCTTTTAATATGTTCAGATCTGGCATTTGGCCTTGCAAGCAAACATTATGGGGGATCAAAGGACGCTTAAAATGGCCCTGAGGGTGTGAAAAGGAAGACATAATAAATTTTGCATCCTTTCTTATGGAGGCTTTATCTTTCAATCTTATGTTTTCATTTACCAAAACACTCCTGAGTACGTAGCACCCATAACTGAAGGATCACAAAGATACTAGCAAATAGGACTCTACCTGACTCTGTAATGACTTTCATATTGCCATTAACCAGTGCAAAATTAGCTCAAAGAAAAATTAAGGCATTTCAGAGTAGAAATATTTTATAACCACACTCTAGTTACTCTGTGCTGCAAGGAAGCAATAACGGTGTTCAGTGTTATTTTATACATCACAGGGCATCACACGTTGCCTCCGCATGCAGTTCTAGGGAGCAACGGGTCTCCTGTCTCTGTCCTAACTAGTAGCCTCACATACATGTTTCAGATACCCTGGAGTATCTAAAGTGACACTGTACACCTATCTCAAGCATCTAAATCTCACTCTAAATGACTATATAAATCACAGGAAATCAGATTTCCATGAACTTCCTCTAGATGAAAGATTACCCACACCAATGCATGATGAGACCATACAAACTAGTGGGTGTTTTGCCAGCGTTTTAACCTAAATTGCATTGTAATTTGACCTTGTTCAGTCACTCTGCCAAGGTGATCAAGTAAAAAAGTGCATAATGTTCAACCCTACACTGCAGTTGTGCAGGTCTGACCTAGCTGGTAAAATCCCTATGGGAGAAGGCTCAAATTTGCAAGAGGTAGGTGTAAGAGGATCCAAAGTCTTCATCACGCTTCAAGTCGTTTAATGCCAGAGTATGTCCTGGAAAAAAGTGGTTTGAGTAGAAATGTAGGTGTAAGGAAATGAAAGAAGGAATTGTGCCTTCTAGCTGTTATTCTTAGATGCTAACAGCACCGTTCTGTATCACATGTTGCTCCTGCAAGCAGCCACATATGGCAGTGCTGGAACATTGAGTGAGGGTGATGCGCTGGGTATGCAGAGTCGGGGTGACGTCTGATGTGGTAAATGTTGAAGGACCCCTAAGTCCACACTTCTCTGCAGATCATCAGTTGTGTTTTAGGAAATTTCATAGTGTTGCAGATATAAATGAAAGCAACACTGTCCAGTAGCCAATCTGTAATTGGCATCCTTCAATGACTTCTGTAGATGTGTCTATGCCTAAAGACTTGAGCTGTGCCTTAAAATTTCCAGGGAGTCAACTGCCCAGTGATGACTGTCAAACTTTAGAAATAGCTGATGTATTTCATTATAACTTTTCAACAGATAAAGATAAAAAGAGATAAAAAAAAGAAAAAGATAAAAAGAGATTAAAAAAAAGGAAAAGATAAAAAAGTACAGAAAGGACACCGTTAGAGTGTAAAGGTTTATGGGGTCTAATACTGACTTCCAGGCTTGTGTACTAAATTCAATCTAAATTGTATTTGCACCATAGGTTTTACAAGAACATCTTTTTTAAGTGATGTCCTGGCCTGGGCTATCTTTGCCATTACATCAAAGACCATAATGCTGTACTGTTCGGAAAGCTTGGAGAAGATAGACATTATTACTGGACAAACAAGACATCAAGATAAAGGAAAAGGAAGAGGAATTTTTAAACTCATCTCCTCTGTATTGTCAATTGTTCCACATTTTGCCATCCCATTTGGAGGTGTTCACATCACACACCAGGCAAAGAAGCTATGGCAAACTATTGAACTCATTGCTATGAGGGGCATGTTCCCTGCTATTCCTGTATTTTAAACAGAGGTCAGCTAGCTCACAGTAATTATCAAATTATTGATTTACTGGGTTAAAGCTGTTTTTACAATTGCTTTAGAGGTTTAACAGTGTTGTATTTCTTCCACATCTGTACTTGACGTTATCCCCTATTGCACTGAATGAAGTCACACTGTGTGAAAAGAACAGTGGCGTCAAGGCTGTAGCAAACCAAAATTAACGCTGTATAAGTAAAACCAAATAACACCAAGGTGGTAATCCCCTGTGGTCTAGTCTTTTTCACATAATTTATTAAAAGGTGGCTGACAGAGTTACCCTTTTCGCATCATTCCAACACCAGATTAAGTGCTGCTGGTAAGGCAAGATCAGGTAACCAGTCCCCAGGTGCTGAATGAGCAACGAGCTGCGGTGCTGGAGTTTACCCTCTTTAATGAACTGACACTGTATAACGAACACAGTGGAGAATTTAAAGCAATTTGCTGGAAAACGCCTGTAGGAAGAGCTACCTATAGCACAGAGAAAGGTCTGAGGGGTCAGAGGAGAGAGTGCTGCCCAGGGAGTTACAAATCTGGCTCTGACTGTGCTGGCCAAAGTCCCTTGAATAAGTCTTAGGCTGACTTCTGCCTGCAGTAGTGCTTTGTGTTAATTAGGGCTCTGAAGACAAGTACTAAGGATTGTCAGAGTCTTCCCATGAAAAGGAACACAAACAGCAGGGAGCAAAAGAGAATCCAACCAAAATCAAACACTGCGCAAAGGCATGCGACAAAAAGATCCAACAAAAACAAAACCCAAAGGGTGAATCAGCTCTTCTGTGCTAAAGATGTATAAACAGTGTGTCAGGAGTGGTAAGGATGTGGTGAATCCAGCAGGGAATGAGTCACAGGTAATACAGCTGTGACTTCTGTCATCACATTTCTTCCCTGCAGACTCACATATCCTCCTGGTACCGCTCAAGATGCAGCCAGCTGCTCATTCCTGCAGCTGTAGGATGGATTTTCCTGGAGACAGTACTATGTCTCATCTAAATAAAAACGTGGAGTTTCAAGAAACTTTACCTTTTACCTCTTCTAATTAATTTTCCCCCTCAAAACTGTAAAAGAGGAGTTACTAAAGTAAAACCCTGAAATCCATAGCTAAAAACACAGCCAGAGAAGGTCTAACTTCTCTGCAGCTACTAAATGTGGGATGTAACTGGCTGCTGGTGCTCTTCCATTGACTCATCCCATCCCACAAGGACCTGAACTGCCTTCCCCACCTCAGCTATCTGAAGCAAAACAATAAGATACACCTATACTTCATATATGCTTGTGTACATATAAGACATACTCCACCTGAAAACTGATCTCTAAACTGATTGCCAAAGACTACAGACAGAGACAGTCCCACTTCTCTGGGAAGACTGTTGCTTCCTATCTCACATGTTCTACTCAGATACTTGCAGTGACTCATCTCTGCCCTTGAAGAGCTCTGCTTTTTTGATGCCATCACACCTATGCTCCCAGGAGTGAAAATGCCCCCCCAGGGGCAGCTAGACAAGGCAGGATTCCCTGACACGCAGCAGTAGTTAACTAGCAGTTTGCTGTATTAATCTATACTCCCTCAGTTATTGCTCACGCTGCACTCCCCTTCAGAG